>NC_072001.2:45235570-45860570 GCF_028885655.2 Pongo abelii | reverse complement strand
CAAGAAATAACTACAATTAGAATTACTCTGTGAATGTAAACTCTTTTAGTTTCTTTTCTCACTTTACTAGGTCTAATCAATGTCAATCTTCTCTGATATTATGGTCTATTTTAATCATCATCATTAAACACAAATTGATATCAATAGGCTAAAAGGCAATAAATTCATATCTCCCAAATTGAGAGTTTTTTGCCTTGCCCCCTCAACACCATTTTCTCTTACCTGATTATTTTTGCTTGAAATTTCTTTAATTAGAAATCAAGGCCTGGTGCGGTGGCTCATGCCTGTAATCCCAGCACTTTGGGAGGCTGAGGCAGATGGATCACGAGGTCAGGAGTTCGAGATCAGCCTGGCCAACATAGTGAAACCTTGTCTCTACTAAAAATACAAAAATTAGCCAGGTGTGGTGGCACATACCTGTGGTCCCAGCTACTTGGGAGGCTGAGGCAGAAGAATCGCTTGAACCCGGGAGGTGGAGGTTGTAGTGAGCCAAGACAGTGCCATTGCACTCCAGCCTGAGTGATAGAGCAAGACTCTGTTTTAAAAAAAAGAAAATAAATCAAGGCCGGGCACAATGGCTCACGCCTTTAATCCCAGCACTTTGAGAGGCTGAGGGGATGGATCACTTGAGGTCAGGAGTTCAAGACCAACCTGGCCAACATTGTGAAATCCTGTCTTTACGAGAAATACAAAAAGTATTCTGGGGTGCTGGCAGGCGACTGTAATTCCAGCTACTTGGGAGGCTGAGGCAAGAGAACTGCTTGAACCTGGGAGGTGGAGGTTGCAGTGAGCCAAGATCGTGCCACTGCCCTCCAGCCTGGGTGACAGGGTGAGACTCCATCTCAAAAAAAAAAAAAAAAAAAAAAAATCAAGCCTTTTACTTAAAAGTAAGCTTTTCACTAAAAAAAAAAAAAAAAAGAATGAAGTTTCAAAAACACGAACACTTGAGGTAGTGAATATATTTGATGTGAATGCCTGTCTGTCGAAATCAGAATGCAGCTGATACTGACTTAAAGAAATGAAGCTCTCAGAGAACCCCAAGGATTTGGCCTTTGAGTATCTTTATATGCTGTATACCTCTCTTATAGCAGTTATTACAATGTATTGTAATAAGATTTGCATGTTTGCTAATCATCACATTGTGAAACCCTGAGGGACAGGACTGAATTTATTCAAATGCGCTTTCCCAGTGCCTATCAGAGTAGATGGCATTAGTAGGCTCTATAAAAACTTGTTTATGGGGGCCGGGTGTGGTGGCTTACGCTTGTAATCCCAGCACTTTGGGAGGCCAAGGCAGGCGGATCACGAGGTCAGGAGATTGAGACCATCTTGGCTAACATGGTGAAACCCCATCTCTACTAAAAATATAAAAAAATTAGCCGGGCATGGTGGCAGGCACCTGTAGTACCAGCTACTCGGGAGGCTGGGGCAGGAGAATGGCGTGAACCCGGGAGGCGGAGCTTGCAGTGAGCCGAGATTGCGCCCACTGCACTCCAGCCTGGGTGACAGAGCAAGACTGTCTCAGAAAAAAAGAAAAAAACTTGTTTATGGGGATTTTGTTTGTGGATTAAGTAACGTTCAGATAGAAACTTATTTGCTGAAAAACTGAAAAACAGGGCTGCTTGCTGGTTTGCAGAAATGCTTGAGCACCAGTTCACTATTGAGTTTCATGTTTCAAAGCACTGCGTAATGAGTTTAAAAAAGAGATTTATTGAGATATAATTAACATAACATATAATTTACCCACTTCTCGTGTGCAACTCTGAGATTTGTTTCTAAAGAGAGAGATAGAAAGAGATAAGGGCAGAGGTCTCTTTTCCTTGAGTTGCACACTGATTCACACTGTGGTGCTATCCTAATAATAATGTGATGTAAATGATACATCTAGATCCTTTTCTGTTTGGATTATGGGAAGAAGGTTACAAAGTGGTACCTAAGTAAAGGCAGAAGAGGACATAAATGGAAGGAAAGTAAAAGAAGAAAGAGATTCTTCAATATGTTATTTATTTCATGCTAAGAGAAAACAAGCTGTGTTGAAGGGGGCTTTATGTCCTATGTGGGGACTTTTTAATGTAAATCTGAACTTTGGACACTGTATCTTTGAATATGTTGTAAGACTGATCCTAGAGTCTGTCTGATTCCTTTAGACTTATCCAGGGACACATCCTTAGACTTGAGTTATTCCTCTCTCTTATTTTCCCAAGTCTTACTGTATTCGTTATCTCTTGCTGCATGACCAATTATCCCAAAAATTAGTGCTTAAAGCAATAGTAAACATTTACTATATCACATAGTTTCTGTGATATAGTAACGCATTTTAAAAGTGGCTTAGCTGGGTGGTTCTGGCTTGGAGTGTCTCACAAGGTGGTGGTTAAGAAGCCAGCTGGGTTTTGAGTCATCTGAAGGCTTGACTGAGGCTGGAGGATTCATTTCTAAGAATGGCTCACTAACATAGATGGCAAACTGGTGCTGATTATTGATGAGATGCTTCAGTTCCTTGCCAGGGGACCACTGCATGGGACTGCTAGAGTATCTTCAAGAGAGGACAACTGGCTTCTCTCTAAATGAGTGATCCAAGAAGGCATATGGCAGAAGCTACAATGTCTGTTATAACCTGGCCTTGATATTCCCACACCATAATTTTTGGAAAATCCTATTGGTTACACAGGTCAGTCCAATTCAGTATGGAAAGGAATAAATAAGAATGAGAGTAAGTGAGGTAGGGATCATTGGGGGCCATCTGGAAGGCTGGCTACCACATTTATTTATTAGAGACAGAGTCTTGAGTTGTCACACAGGCTGGAGTGCAGTGATGCAATCATAGCTCACTGCATCCTTGACCTCCTGGGCTCAAGCAATCCTCCCGCCTCAGCCTCCTGGGTAGCTGGGACTACAGGGGCCAGCTAATTAAAAATATATATTTTTTGTAGAGACAGAGTCTCACTATGTTGCTAGGGCTGGTCTCCAACTCCAGGGCTCAACAGATCCTCCTGCCTTGGCCTCCCAAAGTGCTGGGATTACAAGTGTGAGCTACTATGCTCAGTTTATTTCTTAAAAGAGATATATACATATATATTTGAGTTTTATATATATACTTGAGATCTATCTATATCTATATCTCAAAGGGGTTTCCTAAACTCCAGTACCAGCTCTTGAATAACATATTACATTGACATTTAGCCTGACTGAAAGAGTATCTCTGGGGACAGCTCAATAATTCTTAAATGGAAAAGACTAGAGAAAAGGGGAGGCTTTTATTGCTAAGCCTAATTTCAATGAATCTGGACATTTTTTCCCTATAAACTTTTTTTTCTTTTTTAAAGACAGGGGATCACTGTTGCCCAGACTGGAGTGCAGTGATGCGATAATAGCTCACTGCAGCCTTGACATCCAGGGCTCAAGCAATCCTCCTGCCTCAGCCTCCCAAGTGGCTGGGACTACAGGTGCGTGCCACCACACTTGGCTAATTTTTGTATATTTAGTAGAGACAGGGCTGGCTAATTAAAAATTTTTTGTGTGTAGAGACAAGGTCTTATTATGTTGCCCAGGCTGGTCTTGAACTCCTGGGCTGAATTGATCCTCCTGCCTCAGCCTCCCAAATAGCTGAGACTACAGCAGCATGCCACCATGCTGGGCTAATTAAAAAAATTTTTTAATCCATGTTTCCATGATAATTTGTGTGTGTGTGTGTGTGTGTGTGCATGTGCAGAAGGAGTCTCCTTATGTCTCCTTACATTGCCCAGTTTGGTCTTGAACTCCTGGACTCAAGTGATCCTCCCACCTCAGCCTCTCAAAGTGCTGGGATTGCAGGCATTAGCCACTGTGCCTGGCCCGTATCAACTTCTTTAATTTTAAAGAAAAATATTTACAGAAACCCTAATGTTTTCTTATTCAAATTACGTGATTGGTCAATACTCTGAAATGAATGAAATACTCTATTAGACATAGTAATAGAAAAAGTAACTTATGGTTTTAATTAGTAGAAATAAAAAACAATTTGGCAACATCTTTATGTTTGCATAGAACAAGATGAGCTGCATCATCACTTGCCTTTAATGTACATTTTGTCCTGCTTTTAATCCAAGGATCTGGACATGACAGACAGTAGAGATGCCTGCTGTTTTTAAAAAGAATGGCAAGAGGCTGTGGCACTTCCTGAGCAAGAAGAAACAGATTCTATAGGAACAGTTCCAAGATTGAATATAGGATTAGTCATTTACCTTTCTATATTCTTAATCAGCTTTAATGACAATGTCACTTGAGTGAAGAAAAGGATTTAAAGTAAAAATGAAGTTCCTAATTCATTACATTCTTTCTATTCATGGCAGACCCCTGGGGATCATTGTGATTCTTAAGTAGAAAGGACATTAGATGTGGGGCGTATGAGAGACCTGAGTTTTGGTTTTGCTACTGATTAGTTTTATAATCTTAGGAAAGCTGTTTAGCGTTTTTCATGGGTTTTCTCTACTGTACATTGGTGGGCAAAGATGGGAGAGGTGCTTAATCTTAAGGTTTTCCTTCGCCAAAGCGGCTGACACAACACTAAATAGAAACGCATTCTGCACAGCGTCCTTGCTCCGCCCTCCTCGCTTTTCTTTGAAAGTCTTTAAGCACCTCCCGCATACACTTGCTCAGCATCGCATACTGGTGTGCACCGGGGCTGGCCATAGAGTCTTTAGCTGGTGGTGTTTCACAAAGGGAATGAAATCTTTTTCTTGGGTTGTGAACGGTAGGGACACTCCGGTCTCCAGGCTGACATTCGTTTATGGAAGTGCCCATCTCCTTTCCTCGTCACACCTAAGGCCCTTCCCCGGTCCCCCAAAGGTGATTAGCTTCACGTTAGGCGGTTCTGGGGACGGCGCCAATTTGCGGGATCCTGTCAGCGCTGATGCTGAGGAAGAGGATGGATCCTTAAGGCTTGCAGGGCCTCACGATTTGGGCCCTTCATCGCGACTGCCTCAGTGTGTAATTTCGTATCGTGACAAAGCATTTCTGATTTTATTCCGAAAAGCCCAACCCTGGGGTCCCAACCATCCCTCTATAACCAATTTAACTGTCACGCTAGGAGAACACCTATGTGCGCAAACTACTTGTCTCGGAAGCCCTACTTCTCTCCTCGGGACAGGCGGGGAGTTGCGGCTATGGCTGGAACTACGAGGCCCAGAATTCCTAGGCGCATGCGCGCTGCCATTGTGATGCTCCTTTCCCGGTAACTCGCCCTCTCAGGCAAACCTGAAGATAGCGGCAATTCTCCGGTGGGGGGCGGAGACGGTTTCTGCCCGACTCTCCGCCCCCTTCGTGATAGGCAATGGGACTAGCCAACCGACGCTGCGAGTTCGGAACGCACTCTCCAATCAGCACCTGTAGCGGAGAGGTGGGCGTGCGCGCTGGCAGGGCAGGTGGGCTAGGCTGTGCCGGGTTACGAGGGGGGAGAATAACGTCGGGTCGGGTCAGCGGGCGCTGCAGTAGTCGCCGCAGCGGCGATGGGAGCGGTGGGGACGAGGCGGCGGCGGCGGCAGGAGGGGAAGCAGGTGCTGGCACAAGAGCAGCGGCTTGGGGGAGCCGGCAGCAGCAGTAACAGCAGCAGCCGCCGCCGCCGCCAGTAAACGCAGACGGTACCCCAGGGGACTACCCAGCCGGCCGGCCCTGGAAGCCGCGCTCGGGTCCCGCTGCAGTCGGCGGTGGGGGATGGGCAGGCAGTGGCGGTCCCGCCTGCCGAGGGTTAACCCCAGCCGGTCCCGGTCCTGAGCTGGACCAGAGCCCTCCTCCAGAAACCCCTGCGTCCTCCACGGCCCAGGTAGGACACACCCCCCCGACCCCCCAGGGCGCCGCCCTCCCCCAGCCCCGACCCCCTCCTCCGGCCGCACCCCTCGCCGAGTGACCGAGCCTGCTGAGGAGGGGAGGGGTACCGGGGACTCTCAGGTCGCTGCAAGCCCGGGGCTCGTGCCAGACCCCGTCACTCTCCATCTCGGAGATCGTTCTGGTTCTGCCGGATTTCCCCGAAGGCTGCCGCCCCGTTTTGCCCCAGGCTTTGGGTGTCTTCACTGAACTTGGAGGGTCACGAAGCTTCGTTCTGCGTCTCTCTCTGTGGGTGACCCACATATCACTTGTACTCATGCCACTTCTGGTACCAGCACCGAACACGAAGGATTCCTAGGAAATCTAAGCGCTTATTTCCCACCCCGCCACCCCAACTATAATGGAAAGGGACATGGGACTACTGAATCTGTTTGCTGTGTTGTAACGACAGTGAAGGCCGCGACTTTCTTGTACTTAGGGTGCTGAAGTAATGATCTGAGGGATTTGCTCGTCATTTGCTGTGGCAGAGATGATGTTGACACCCTGGGATGCTGTGGGAGGGACAAAAGACTCACGTATATGTTCTGTCAAATCGGAGAAGTAAATAATCCATTGGGATGCCAGAATACTTTATTCTACAGCGAAGTTAATTTTGTATCCGTCGAGGCTACAGTAGAGGTAAAAATGACATTGAGTTGTACTTAGCTTTGAATTAAAGTTGATGGGTAGCAGCAATCCTGGTATTAACTCTTCTCGCTCATCGCTTTAGAAATTGTTCTTTCTTTGAACATTAAAGAGGACAGTTTTATTACACACTTTTAATAATGTGAAGATGTTTTGTAATTCAGTAGAAATTGAGTTTCTATGTGTGTAGGAGGGTCATGTTATGAATGGGCACATGTAGACACACATACACGCAGAGGGAGGATCCACTTGGTGTGTTTTGTTACAATGTTTGGTTCTGAGCCATTGATAACAGTTGCATCGGTATCTAAACCCTGATTTGCCACAGTATACCACAAAGATGTGTTGGCTGTGTACCTTTGGCTAAATGGAATAGAATAACGTTCATTTGGGGGTAGAAGGGGGAAATGATTTTAACTTATCAAGGGAATTGAATGCTATGTATTGCTTGCTTTATTTCCTTTTTTTTTTTTAAATAAAGAAGCAGTAATGATGACAAATACAGCTTAATATGATTAATCTTGAGGCATTTGTCTGAAGTCAAAAAATATTTCAAATAATAAGTGTGTATTGTATTGTGATCTATGCAAATTGAAAACATTGAAGGAAATCTTTGATTTAGAAGCTTATGTTTTCCTGTATGATAACATTTTATCAAGACACCGAAGGAGACATATGAAGCATGGTTTTAAAGGAAAGTTTCTCTTAACATTTTTCTTTTATAATAGAATGTTAGGAAATGCTTTTTTCCCTCTTCCAGTTTTAGACACAGAAGAAATTAAAGTCCATAACTTCATTAATTTAATATATAATATCAAGTTGATGCAAATTTGTACATTGGTAGGGGGCTGAGAATAATATATCTTGCTCATTATCTTGTACTATGGTTAATACATAATTTAGTAAATTCTCTATTGCATTATATATGACTTTAGATTGTTGTATCTTCTTTTGATTTTAAGTGTTGATTATTTTAATACTTCAGGAAATCTTCAAGAGGTTAGACCTCATTTGCTTTAGCAAATTGAACTCAATTATGTGGGGCTTCAAATATCTTTAAATGTAATACTAGAAGGGAAGTTTGCATAATTTAGACCATTTCTGAGGGTATTTTACTCTAAAAAGTGCACTAAAAATATGGCAACGATAAGTTATTGGTTTTTCAAAGTAAATGAATATTACAGATCCGAGTTAGCTATGATCATGGAATTTAAATTTCACTTTGGTGGGGGGCAGCCACTTTTTTATGTGCTTTATAACTTTAAAAAGTAACATATATCCAGATGACTGACTGATTGCAACTCATGAGAGACTCTGAGCCAGAACCACCTAACTAAGACACTTTCAGATTTGAATCCTGAGAAACTGTGTGAGATAATAAATGTTTGCTGCTTAAAAAAAAAATAACTCATGCCTGTAATCCCAGCACTTTGGGAGGCCAAGGCAGAAGGATCGCTTGAGCCCAGGAGTTTGAGACCAGACTTGGTAACATAGGGAGATCCTGTCTCTACAAAAAACAAACAAAAATTTAGCTGGGCATGGTGGCTCACACCTGTGGTTCCAGCTACTAGGGAGACTGAGGGGGAGGATCGGAGGTTGAGGCTGCTGTGATCTGTAATCGCTCCACTGCACTCCAGCCTGGGTGACAGAACAAGACCCCATCTCTTAAAATAAATAAATAAATAAATACAAATCTATGACAAGGGAAAGTGTTTATGATCATTATTGATCTAGTAAGGACTGTGTTGATCAGCAAAATAAAAAGTCTTTGAGAATTATGGAAAATATAGCTATAGCTTACTTCTTTCCGCACTTAAAAAAAAATCCTATAGGAAATATTCTTTTATAAATATATAGCAAACAATGTTTTCAATTTGAGGATATGCTACTCAGAATTACTCTAGTCATGTATTCATTTTTTGCTCTTATTGAGGTTTTTGAGAGACACTCAAAATGTAGCTGGAGCTATTTCTGTTTGATTAGTAACATTGCAGTATACCTTCAATATTTATGGATTTTTGAAATTAAATACATTTTATTCAGTTTTATTTCCTAGTCTTTTTTTTTTTTTTTTTTTTTTTTTTTGGTCATCCAGCATATTGTAAACAATGTGTGGTAGTGGAAGTTTTTTCCCCAGGCCTCAGTGGGTAGAACCTTTTATGCTGAAAGTACTGAAAGCTTTCAAGTTAAATATCATATGTCTATATTTGGTGAAAGAGCCTTTAAGTTCATATGAAAAAATTCAGTTTTTTAGAACTAAATTTTGAGCATAAGGACAACACATATTACTACTCAAAACTGCCTCATTAAAGTCTGGTGATCCTTGATTATAGGTTTATAATGCAGATTGATATTATATTATAACATAATATGAATGTCAATTTTGCTAGATAGTTTCATCTTTTCAGTAGGTTATTTTAAATAGACTTCTTAGTATATTTTCATTAATGTCATGTGACTTTATTCTTGATGCTTAAGTGAACATATAGTACTTACAAACTTTTGTGAACATTTTGGATTTTTTTTCCTGTGATTTTTTTTTTTAACCTTTGTCTATATAATCCTTGGTGTTTTGGAGTGTTTATAGCCGTTTTTTATTGTATATAGGAATTTGCTTTCACTTCAGTTAGGGTAAAGCTTCCCAGTGTAAAAAACTTAAGTGTCCTTTGAAAAGAATCTGGGATGTAATAGTGCCTCCTAAAGAATGGAAGTTAGTAAGTAGCTTCTTAGCTTCCTTTGGTAAGCTATCGAGACTTAACCATGTTTTCAGAATCATTATTTTTTTAAACAGAGAATTAACATCTTTATTGAAAACAAGAATCAGCATTGTAAAGTGTTTGAATTAGAAAACATATTTGCCATTATATTTGTTTTTACCAAAATGGTTTTATAATTAATATTTTTATATTTGTCTTTTTCTTTCTGCAGTTTCAAAGTAGTTGCCTTTAAAAAAATGAAGTTGCAGTTTCCCTGATCTTGTTCTAGCCATATGATCATTGAAAGAATGTATTTTGTTCATATTTTTCCAACATTTAATTTTCCACGTTATATATTATAGATGAAGTTTGTAAAGTCTTTTTAAATTTATTGATCCTCCAAGTGCTTCAGTTTCAAAAATATCTAAAAGTTTTATCACCATTTTTCAGCCGGGTGTGGTGGCTCATGCCTGTAATCCTAGCACTTTGGGAGGCCAAGGTAGGTGATTGAATCACTTGAGGTCAGGAGTTGGAGACAAGTCTGGCTTACATGGCGAAACCGCATCTCAGCTAAAAATAGAAAAATTAGCAGAGTGTGGTGGCATGCACCTGTAATCTCAGCTACTTGGGAGGCTGAGGCAGGAGAATTGCTTGAACCCGGAGGCGGTGGTTGCAGTGAGCTGAGATTGTGCCACCGCACTCCAGCCTGGGTGACAGAGTGAGACTCTGTCTCAAAAACAAAAACAAAAAACATTTTTCAATGACCAATAAGGCAAAGATGAGGGGAGGAAAATAGGAAAAAATGAATAACCAAAGAAAATAATGTGAGCCTTGCCTCTCTTGGAAATTTGATTTAAGAAAAATCATCTGGAGGCTAAATTATATGGTAGATAATAAACTAGATTAGGACTTCATTTCTGCTGGACTTCCCTAGCACTTAAAAAATTCAACATATCCAAGATAATAGTCAGTTCTCTTTTTAACTTCCTTAATTCTATAAATAAAGGCATTATCATTTAGTTATACAGGATCAAAACACACATTCTGTCTCTTTTGTTTTTTCTTTTTTCTTTTTGCTCCCTGTTTCTCCTGGATCTTACCCACACAAAACCTCTGCTTGCTTTCTTTTTTTGGAGACAGGGTCTTGCTCTGTTGCCCAGGCTGGAGTGCCATGATCATAGCTCACTGCAGCCTTGACCTCCTGGGATCAGGCAATCCTCCCCCCTTAGCCTGCTGGGTAGCTGGGACTACAGGCATGTGCCACCACACCTGGCTAATTTTAAAATTTTTTGTATAGATGGGGTCCCTCTATGTTGCCCAGGCTGGTCTTGAACTCCTGAATTCAAGCAATCCTCCCACCTCAGCCTCCCAAAGTGTGGGAATTATAGGCATGAGGCACAATGCCTAGCCCTCTGCATTTTATTTCCATTGCTACCACCTTACTTTGGTCTCTGTGAAACTTTAAACTACTGTAGTCATCCCCATCTAAGGGGCATACATTCCAAGACCCCCAGTGGATGCCTGAAACCTCAGATAGTACCTTACCCTATAGATGATTATGCTTTTCCTATACATACATAGCTATGATAAAGTTTATAAATTAAGCATAGTAAGGGAGTAACAACAATAGCTAATAAAATAGAACAGTTATCGTAATATGCCAGCATCACTACTCTTGTGTTTTAGGGCCATTATTAAGTAAAATAAGAGTTAGTTACTTGAACACAAGCACTGCTGTACTGAGACAGTGATCTAACAACCGAGATGGCTACTAAGTGACAAACAGTAAGGCAGCACAGACGGTGCGGATACATGCTGGACAAAGGGATGGTTCACGTCCTAGGTGCAACAGAGCTGAACAGCTTGAGATTTCATCACCAAACTCAAAACAATATACAATTTAAAACTTATTAATTGTTTATTTCTGGAATTCTCCATTTAATATTTTTGGACTGTGGTTGACCATGGGTAACTGAAACTGCAGAAAGTGAAACCATGGATAAGGGGGATTACTGTATAACAGTAGCCTCATTCCTTGATTAAATACTTGCTAAGCATCTACCATGTTACTGTGCTAGGGGTTGGAGATTTAACAGCCAACAAGACAAATAATCTACTCACTTTTGGAGCTTACAAATAGTGGAAGCAGACATTTGCAGAAGAAGGAGTTAAAGTGTTCCAAGTATTATGAAGGGAAGATGCAGGCATGAGCATTTAACAGACCTAACAGTCAAGAGGTGGGTGGGTTCAGGGAAGAAGTTTCTGTTTCATCAGCCACAGTTCATTCTACATACTTCACCAGAGTCAGAGGCTAGTGGATATATTATCCCTATAATTAGTTAAATAATTAAATAATGACAAAATGTTTTTAAATTTAAAAGGCTATTTGAAATTAAATGTCCACACAACCCATGAAACAGCTTTAGACAAGTTCTTTCAGAACACAAGAACACTTGGAAGAGTTTTGTCCTAAAGAGTCCCCACTCTCCTTCCAATATGGGTTTCTACTTTGGATTCTCTCAAGCCTCAATTACTTGAATACTGACAGAGTTCCTATGTTATGTTTTTACACTCTCTGTTTGAACCATGAGAAGTTAGGACTGTGTTACCAGAAGCCAGAGTACAAGCCATGGTTACAAGAAAGAGGTGTTCCAAGTAGATGGCTATAGTGTCTCTGTAGCTAGGGTCCAGCAGCTTATAGGTGATTCATTAAATGTAAAAGTGATTAGGATATACTATATTAGCATATATTATATTATACTGTGGCTGGCCAGTTTTGCTGTTTTTGAAAAAGGAAATTAAGGCCAGGCGTGGTGGCTCATGCCTGTAATCCTAGCACTTTGGGAGGCTGAGGCGGGCAGATCACGAGGTCAGGAGTTTGAGACTAGCCTGGCCAATATGGTGAAACGCTGTCTCTACTAAAATATACAAAAATTAGCTGGGTATGGTGGCATGCACCTGTAGTCCCAGCTACTTGGGAGGCTGAGGCAGGAGAATCGCTTGAATCCGGGAGGCGGAGGTTGCAGTGAGTCAAGACAGCACCATTGCACTCCAGCCTGGGTGACAGAGCAAGACTCCATCTCAAAAAAAAAAAAAAAAGGAAGTTAATATACTTAAAATGTTATTGCAATGAAGATACAGAACAGTTTCTGTATTGATTTTTCTTTGTGTTAGTGGGAAGATCATAGACATAATGCTTTACTCGGTTGATTTGGTTATAGTAGATTTTACCCGAGGAATGATTTTGTTTACCCAAGGAATGTGTAGTGTTTTCCTTAACAATCTGGTCATGTAAGTTACACTGTACTTCCTATAAGGGAAGAATTTGTTTATGTGTTGCTAGTATGGTAGCCAGGGAGAGGAAAACTAGGTTGTTTACACTTTTGTTGTCAGCAATTGTAACCATATTGACCTGTAAAGCTTCTCTTTACTTTTTTTTTTTTTTTTTTGAGACAGAGTCTCGCTCTGTCGCCCAGGCTGGAGTGCAGTGGCGTGATCTCGGCTCACTGCAAGCTCCGCCTCCCGGGTTCACACCATTCTCCTGCCTCAGCCTCCCGAGTAGCTGGGACTACAGGTGCCCACCACCACGCCTGGCTAATTTTTGTATTTTTAGTAGAGACGGGGTTTCACTCTGTTAACCAGGATGGTCTCGAGCTCCTGACCTCGTGTTCCGCCTACCTCGGCCTACCAAAGTGCTGGGATTACAGGCGTGAGCCACTGCGCCCAGCCTCTCTTTACTTTTAATAGATATTTTACTTAGATTTATTGAGCTCAGAGAGATTTCAGGTTGCCCGAAGTATAATTTACCTCCCCTGAAAGTTGATAAAGAACAATTGAAGCGCGAGTGGTGAATAAACTTACCTTCTCTTCTTTTGCCATCAGCAAATGGGGTTCTTTACAAATCTTCATTTCTTTTTACTACGTCTTCAGAGGAGCTCTTGCTAAGATCTATGGGATAAAAACAAAAACAAAAACAAAATCCCATTGGTTTTTTCCTATCCTTGCACCTTATTTCTGTTGCTTATTAGTATATTAGATGCCTTGAAAAATTTAGCTGGTGTGTACTCTTTGTAAACTTGTTTCTACACATGATCTTGTTTTATTTTAAAATGTAACAATTTAGATACTTTTTTTGTGTGTGATGGAGTTTTGCTCTTGTCACCCAGGCTGGAGTGCAATGGCGCGATCTGGCAATCTCGGCTCACTGCAACCTCCGCCTCCTGGGTTCAAGCAGTTCTCCTGCCTCAGCCTCCCGAGTAGCTGGAACTACAGGCGCCCACCACCAGGCCTAGCTAATTTTTTCGCATTTTTAGTAGAGATGGGGTTTCATCATGTTGGCCAGACTGGTCTTGAACTCCTGACCTCAGGTGATCCACCCACCTTGGGGCCTCCCAAAGTGCTGGGATTACATGTGTGAGCCATCAGGCCTGGCCAAAGAGTAGGATCTTATATAAACTATATGACAGTTATAAAACTGCTATTTGGTGAATTATCTAGTTTCCTTCCTAAATGTAGGAGTTTGTTACTTTAGCCTGAGAGATAATAGTGATAGTAATAGTCTTCTAAATGGACTGTTTTTCCTCTTACATTATATCATCCTCCAGCTCCTGAAGGGGTGCCTTCAGGCCCACCCTGTGCCACATTGCCGACTGAAACAGAATGATGTCCGTCCTCTTCCTAGCCTGGTTTTTGCAGTTTGAACTCAGTTAACCTTTCAGGCCTGTGTATTCTTTCTCCCAATAAGCACCCTTTTCATGTAGACCAAGCTTGTCCAACCTGCGGCCCATGGGCCGCACGTGGCCCAGGACGGCTTTGAATGTGGCCCAACACAAATTTGTAAACTTTCTTAAGACATTATGAGCTTTTGTAGTGTGTGTGTATGTGTGTGTGTTTGTGTGTGTGTGTGTATTTAACTCATCAGCTATCGTTAGTGTATTTCATGTGTGGTCTAAGACAATTCTTCCACTGTGGCCCAGAGAAGCCAAAAGATTGGACACCCCTGATGTAGACTAATCTTATCATTTATTTTCCCATGCACTTGTATGTTATGCTTATTTCCTCTTCTGTGCCTTTGCATACCTCCTTAGTTAACTTTTGTCTTGAAACAAAGCACCTCAAAATTTAGAGGCTAAAACAATAATTATTTATTAGTTAACTGTTCTGTGGGTTGGCAGTTTAGGCTCAGCTGAATAGTACTTGTTTTGGTCTTGTTTGTTCTCATTTATATGAGGCAGTTGGCTAGCTTGAGTTTCTTCTCATGAGTCTGGGCTCCAAAAGTAGCAAAAGAGGGCAAGTCCAGTGTATAAGTGCTTTTCAGGATTCTGGGTCATGTTTGCTAATGTCCCATTGGCCAAAACAAATCACATGGCCAACCCCAGTTTCAGAGAAGGGGAAAGGAACCAAAGGAATGATCTACCTCTTCTGTTAGAGACTAGGTCTTGCTATGTTGCCCAGGCTGGATTTAAACTACTGGGCTCAAGCAATCTCCCTGCCTCAGCCTCTCTAGTAGCTGGGATTATAGGCATGTGCCACAGTGCCCAGCACAATCGTACCTCTCGATGGGATATATATCAAGGACACATTGCAAAATATCAAGGACACATTGCAAAGGAATGTATGTACGGGAATGGGAGAAATGTGTGGCTATTTTGCAATCGACCAGACGTCTTCTACAAATCATATCCACCTCTTGCAAGAAACTTTGTATGACAATCCTAGCTAGTATTAACCTCCCCGTTCAATTTTTTGTATGCATTTGGCCCTTACAAATTGATGTAGGTTAACTTTTTCTATTTTTTCACCTTTTTTTTTTTTTTTTTGAGACGGAGTTTCACTCGTGTCACCGAGGCTGGAGTGCAATGGCACAATCTCAGCTCACTGCATCCTCTGCCTCCTGGGTTCAAGCGATTCTCCTGTCTCAGCCTCCCGAGTAGCTGGGATTACAGGCACCTGCCACCATGCCTGGCTAATTTTTATATTTTTAGTAGAGACAGGGTTTCACCATGTTGGCTAGGCTGGTCTCGAACTCCTGACCTCATGATCTGCCTGTCTCGGCCTCCCGAAGTGCTGGGATTACAGGCATGAGCCACCGTGCCAGGCCCCTATTTTTTTACCTTTTACACCCAGATAGTTACTGTTAATTTCTATTTTTGTATTATGTGTTCTCATTCAAAGATTATTTTGGAAATAATTATTTTTTGAAATAATAACTTTTCTTCCCCTGATTGTTAACTCATTGAGGGCAAAGCTATGCATTATGCTTCTTTTTTCTTTTCCCTATATTCATGACAATTTATTGAATGAGCATATGTTAAATTTTCAAATCAACTGTCCAGTTATTTGCCAGAGGACTGTTTAGTTTCATTCAGCTGTATGAGAGGTGAAAGATATTTCATTTAGTGAAAGATTCTATGGTAGGTATTAGGCTAGATGCTAGATGAGTAGAAGTGAATGAGTAGATGCTCTTGACTTCAAGAAATGTGTATTCTATTAGGAGGACGTAAATTGTGTGCGTGCTTCTAAGGTTGCTTCTTTACCCCAAACCTATATTTCTGCTTCATGCTCAACTCACAGGTTAGCTGGCCTTTTTTTTTTTTTTGTGTAGATGGGGCACTCTTCTGCTCTCTCTCACACTGCTAGATTATTGTTGCCTAATCTATTCTATGTCTGGCTTTTTCTGTTTCTGGTTTATATAACTATTATCTGTTACTATTCTTTTTATAAGATATATTAATCATGGTGTATATAAAACATATATGTGCAGTTTAAGGAATAATTATAAAGCCAGTGTTCAATAAATAAAACGTTGCCAGCATCTCAGAATCCCGTTCCTGATCTCACCTGCCTTTTTTGTTTTGTTTTGTATTGTTTTGTTGAGATGGGATCTCCCTGTGTTGTTTAGGGTGGTCTCAAACTTCTGGGCTCAAGTGATCCTCAGCCTCCCTAGTAGCTGTGATTACTACAGGTGTAAGCTGCCTGGCTTTCACCTGCTTTCTTTACCCCAAAGGTGTCCATTCTTATGATATTCGTGATAATAATATTTTTGCTTTTCTTTGTAGACTTACTATCTATGTTTGCATCTCCATTTAACATAGTTTAGTTTTGCTTATTTTTGGACTTTATGTAAAAGGGCTCATATTGTGTATATTATTTTGTCTTGCTTACTTTTTTTCAGTGTTGTTTGTGAGATTCATTCATGTAGTTCAGTATAGCAATATTTCCTTCATTTTCTTTTTAGTTTAGTTTTGCGGTAAGTGGAATAATGGCCCCCCAAAATGTTCATGTCATAATCCCCAGCACATGAATATGTTAACTTATATGGCAGAAGAGACTTTGCATAGATGATTAAATTAAGGCTCTTGCGAGAGGAGGATTTTCCTTGATTATCTGGGTGGGTCCAATATGATCACAAGGGGGTGCTCGTAAGAGGGAGGCATATACTTTGTTAGAGAGAGATAAGGAGATGTGACAATGGAAGCAAAAGTCAGAGAGAGATTTGAAGATGCTATACTACTGACTTTGAAGGTGGGGGATGAGGCCGTAAACCAAATAATTCAGGCAAGCTGGACCTGGTGGTGCACTTGAATTCCCAGCTATTTGGAAGGCGAGGCAGGAGGATCGCTTAGGCGCAGGACTTTGAGACTGTAGTGTGTAATAATTGAGCCTCTGAATAGCTAGCTATTGCGCTCCAGCCTGGAGAACATAGTGAGACCCTGTCTCTTAAAAAACAAAACAAAACAAACAACAACAACAAAACAGAATTCAGGTGGGTTCTAGAAGCTAGAAAAGGTAAGGAAATAAATTCTCCCTAGAGCTTTAGCCCAGTAGAAGCCCAGACTTCTGACCTCTTAGAGCTATTAGATTATAAATTTGTGTTGTTTTTGCCACTAAATTTGTCATATTTGTTACAGCAGCAGTAAGAAGCTGCTATGTGAATATATATACAGGACGAATATACTATAATTTATCCATTCTTCTGTTGCTGGACATTTGGGTTGTTTGTAGTTTTTACCATTTATGGACAATGTGACTATGAACATTCTTGTACCTGTTTGCTGGTGTGTATGGGGAAAAAGTATTTCTAGGATGTATACCTAGTAAAGGAGTTGCTGAGTCATAGGGTATGCATTATCTTCAGCTTTCTTTTATAATACAGTACAATACCATTTTCAAAGTACATTCCCTTGGCATGTACACTGGACGATTAGCAAGCAACAACAAAGTATATTCCTATTAGAGGTGTACAAAAGTCCTCACTTTTTAATTTAAATACTTTCTTCTTTGATGTTAACTATGATAATGCTTCCTTTATATGGGTGAGTACTCAAAATTTGCTTCAAGTTAAAACACATTTGAGAACTAATCTATACTTTTTTTTTTTTTTTTGAGACAGGGTCTTGTTCTGTTACCCAGGCTGGAATGCAGTGGCACAATCATGGCTCACTGTGGCTTTGAACTCCTAGGCTCAAGCAATACTCCGGCTTCAGCCTTCTGAATAGCTAGGACTATAGATGCACACCACCACACCTGACTAATTTTTTAAATTTTTACAGATGGCATCTTATGTTGCCTAGGCTGGTCTTGAACTCCTGGCCTCAGGCAGTCTTACCACCTCAACCTCCCAAAGTTCTGGGACTACAGGTGTGAGCCACCTTGCCTGTCCTAATCTGTACTTTTGCCAGTCTAAAAATAGCTTTATTTTAAAAGCTTTGTTTTTTTGAGACAGGGTCTCACTTTGTCATCTAGGCTGGAGTGCAGTGGCATGATCTTGGCTCACCACAACTTCTGCCTCTTGGGCTCAGGCAATCTTCCCACCTCAGCCTCCTGAGTAGCTGGGACCTCAGGCACATGCCACCATGCCAGGCTAATTATTATTATTATTATTATTATTATTATTATTATTTTTTGTAGAGATGGAGTTTCGCCGTGTTGCCCAGGCTGGTCTCATACTCATGGGCTCAAGTCCATCTGCCTTGGCCTCTGAAAGTGCTGAATTTACAGTTGTGAGCCACCATGCCCAGCCAAAAAAATTTTTTAATTGAGGTAAAACATGCAAATAAGATTTACCGTCTTTACCATTTTATATGTACAGTTTAGTAACAATAAATACATTTATATTCTTTTTTTCTCCTTTCTTCCGCCTCCCCGTCCCCTTTTCAGCCTCTGGTAACCACCAATCTACTCTCTGTCTTCATGAGATTACTCTTTTAGCTCTGGCATATGAGTGAAAACATACAACATTTGTCTTTCTGTACTTGGCTTATTTCACTTAATGTAATGGCCTCCATTTCCATCCATGTTACTGCAAATAACAGCATTTCATTCTTTTGAATGTGTATACACATAGTGTATACCACATTTTCTTTATCCATTCATCTGGATAGACACTTAGTTTGATTCCATTTTGGCTGTTGTTAATAGTGCTGCAATAAACATGGGAGTGCAGATATCTCTTTGCTATATTGATTTCCTTTCTTTTGGATATATACCCAGTAGTGGAATTGCTGGATAATATGGAAGTTCTATTTTTAGTTTTTTTGAGGAACCTCCATAGCACCTCCATAGTGGCTGTACTAATTTCCATTCCTACCAGCAGTGTATGAGGGTTTCCCTTTCTCCATATCCTTGCCAGCATTTGTTATTGCCTTTTTCATATAAGCCATTTTAACTGGGGTGAGATGATATCACATTAATCTCTATTTTGTGAGGTTTTGATTTACATTTCTCTGATGATTAGTGATATTAAGCATTTTTTCATATATCTGTTGGCCATTTGTATTTCTTTTTTTTTTCTTTTAATGAGACAGGGTCTCACTGTGTTGCCCAGGCTGGCCTCAAACTCCTGGGCTCAAGTGATCCTTCTGCTTTGGCCTCCCAGAATGCTGAGATTATAGGCATGAGCCGCTGCTCTTGGCCTGTATGTCTTTTTTTTTTTTTGAGAAATGTCCATTCAGATCTTTTGCCCATTTAAAAATCAGATTATTTAATTTTTTTTGCTATTGAGTTGTTTGCACTCCTTATATATTCTGGTTAACTCCTTGTCAGATGGATAGTTTGCAAATATTTTCTCCCATTCTGTGGGTTGTCTACTTTGTTGATTGTTTCCTTTGCTGTGCAGAAGCTTTTTAGTTCGATATAATCCCAGTTATCTATTTTTGCCTTGTTTGCCTGTGCTTTTGAGATTTTACACAAGAAATCTTTGCCCAGACCAGTGTACTGGTATGTTTCCCCAGTGTTTTCTTCTAGTAGTTTCATAGTTTCAGGTCTTAGATTTGAGAATTCTTTAATCCATTTTGATTTGATTTTTGTATATGGTGAAAGATAGGGGTTTTTCTATTACTAATAACTTTAAAAGTAAAATTATAACAATGCAAATGCTGTAATTTAATTTGTAATCATATTAGTATGGTAGTTTTCTTTTGCTGAGAAAAATATTTTTATATGAATTTGATAAGTAGTATTTGTATAATAGGTTTCAATTCTGGGCCTCTGTGCAAATATGATCATTTTCTTTAATATTCAAGTGGTACAGGAACTATTTTGGACAGTATTATGTCTGTGAATGTGACTGTTTCTCTTCTGTTGTTTAGGAAACATGCAGAATTACGTAAGTAATTACTACTTTTTTTTTTTTTTTTTCTGAGACGGAATTTTGCTCTTGTTGCCTAGGCTAGAGTGCAATGGCGCGATCCTGGCTCACCACAACCTCCACCTCCCAGGTTCAAGCGATTCTCCTGCCTCAGCCTCCGAGTAGCTGGGATTACAGGTATGCACTACCATGCCCAGCTAATTTTGTATTTTTAGTAGAGACAGGGTTTCTCCATGTTGGTCAGGCTGGTCTTGAACTCCTGACCTCAGGTGATCGGCCTGCATTGGCCTCCCAAAGTGCTGGGATTACAGGTGTGAGCCACCATGCCCGGCCAATTTTATTGAGCACAGTCAGTGTACTAGGCACTGTGATGAATAAACACTTTACATATATCTTAGCACTTTTAATGCTTAGTGATTGTCATTACCCTTTTTTTTAATAGATGAGGAAATTGAGGTACAGAGAAGTTAAGTAATGGGCCCAATAGCCAGAATTTGAATCTAGGTACAGTAGTCTGGTCTTAATCTCTATTTTGTGAGGAGTTCCTGGAGTTAGAAGACAATAAACTTACTATAGTGTTATGTTAATATCTCAGATAATACTCTTTTAGGGAGTTCTTTTCATTAAGTCTTGTTTGGTCTGGCTTATGTTTCTTGAAGTTCCTACACAATTTAAAAGATATTTCCCGGCTGGGCATGGTGGCTCATGCCTGTAACCCCAGCACTTTGGGAAGCCGAGTTGGGAAGATATCTTGAATTCAGGAGTTCGAGACCAGCCTGGGCAATATGGCAAAACCTGTATCTCCAAAAATTTAGCTAGGTGTTTGCCTGTGATCCCAGCTACCTGGGAGGCTGAGGCGGGAAGGTCATCTGAGCCCAGGAGGTCAAGGCTGCAGTGAGCTGGGATCATGCCACAGTATTCCAGCTTGGGTGACAGAGTGAGGCTCTGTCTCAAAACAAAACAAAAAACTTCCCTTTGTGCCTCTTATCATTCTTATTTTTGTTCTACTTTATCTTTTTTACTCTATTTGTATATGCGAATCTATATGATTTAAATTACATACAGTTTGGGGCCAAGTGCGGTGGCACAGGCCTGTAATCCCAGCACTTTAGGAGGCCAAGATGGGCGGATAGCACTTGAGTCCAGGAGTTCAAGACCAGCCTGGCCAACATGGCGAAATCATGTGTCTACAAAAAGTACAAAAATTAGCCGGGCGTGGTGGCGTGTTTCTGTAGTCCCAGCTACTTGGGAAGCTGAGGTGGGAGGATCACTTGAGCCCAGAAGGCTGAGGTCACAGTGAGCTGAGATTGTACCACTGCCCTACAGCTTGGGTGACAGAGTAAGACCCTGCATCAAAAAAAAAAAAAAAAAAAAAAAAAAAAATACAGTTTGATGTCTCATTTTGAGCCCTTGAATTAACTTCACCAAATATCTATTGATTAACTGCAAAGCTCAATACTTGGTTATGGCAGAGGATAATCATTATGATATGGGTCTTCATCTTCAAGGAGTTTATAATCTAGGGGATTGTCAGTGTTTACTTATTAATTTGTTGGCTATTTTTGTAGTCTTTTTCTACCCAGCAGATTTTTTCAAATGACTTTTCACCACGTTATTCTACATTTACAAGTTGAATCTCCATTTAGTATGTTCTGTCCATATTTTGATCTTCTTTGGGTCTGTTTGGCAACACCTCCAGAGTTAGCATCTTTGTCCGAATTCATTATTAGCACGCGATTTACTTCCTATGTTAGGTCATTAAGGATATTACCAAGGAGGAATTTATTTAATTTCTGTCTTGCAGTATCTAGTGTTCTTGCACCAAGATTTTTTTTATTGTAAGTCTTACTGAAAAAATAAATATAAAATAATTCTTGGCAATATTGGTACTGTAGCTAAGTTATTAATTTTTCGGGTATAATCCATAATCTAGAACAAAAAAGGAACCTGTGGTCGTGCATAACTTTGAGAAACTATCACCCCATTACCAGTGAAGCCTGGTATATAGTTATCTATTGCTGCATAACAAATTATTCAAAACTTAGTGTTTTAAAACAACAACATTTATTATCTCACGATGTTTGTGGGTCAAGATTTTGGGTATGACTCGGGTGGATACTGTGTTTCAGGGTCAGTCATAGGCTGCAATCAAGGTATGCTGCAGCCATCACAAGACCCAGCTTGGGAGGGTTCTATTTCCAAGCTCATTTTGATGGTTGTTGGCAGGATTCAATTCCTGTAGTTTGTTTGAGAGCCTCAGTTCCTTGCTAGCTGTTGGTCTATTATAAGCAGAATCATGTAATATTTTAGCAGAAGCTGCCTCAATTCTTTGCTATGTGGGCCTTTCTATAGGGTGATATGGCAGCTCGCTTAATCAGAGCAAGTAAGTGGAAAGAGCCAGAGAGAGAGAATGTGAGCAAGATAGATGTCACAGTCTTTTATAACCTATCTGGGAAGTAACATCCTATCACTTTTGCTGTATTCTGTTCATTAGCGGTAAGTCACTAGATACAGCCCACACTTAAGGGAAAGGATCAATAGCAGGAGATGAGGGTCATTGAGAGCCATTTTTAGAAGCAGTCAGCCAAACCTGGGTGTCTTGTAGAATTCCTGGTCTTTCTCCTAGTGTTCAGTTCCTAATTGGGACAAGTCTATTCTTAGATTTATTTCAGTGTACTGAAGGACTCCACCCATTCGTCACATGATTTTTCCACTGGTAATTTAGAGTGAGATAGTGAAAATTATTTG
The DNA here is from genome assembly GCF_028885655.2 of Pongo abelii. Classification (NCBI taxonomy): domain Eukaryota; kingdom Metazoa; phylum Chordata; class Mammalia; order Primates; family Hominidae; genus Pongo; species Pongo abelii. Next base: position 45,838,055 of record NC_072001.2, on the reverse strand, counting down.
GCTTTTATAGTTACATCTGAGGAGTGCCTAGTAGTCTTATTTAAAATTTAAACTTTCTTTTTATTATGGTAAAATATACATAAGATTTTCTTTTTAAGCATTTTAAAGTGTACAGTTCAGTGGCCTTAAGTACATTTCCATTGTTCTGAAACCATCATTACCATCTAGCTGTAGGACTTTTTCATCTTCCTAAATGGAAACTCCATACCCATTAAACACTACTTTTCCATACCCCCTCACCATGGCCTTTGGTAACCATCATTCTACTTTCTGTCTCTGAATTGATTACTCTAGATACCTATTATAAGTGGAATCATATAATATTCATCCCTTTGTGCTGAATCATTTCACTTAGTGTGATGTCTTTAAGGTTTATCTGCATTTTAGCATGGGTAAGAATTCCCAGCCCGGCACAGTGGCTCATGGGCAACAGAGCCTGGGCAACAGAGCGAGACTGTCTCAAATAATAAAAAAAAAAATTAAAAAGAATTCCCTTTCTTTCTTTCTTTCTTTTTTTTTTTTTTTTGAGAAACAGAGTGTCACTCTGTTGCCCAGGCTGGAGTGCAGTGGCGCGATCTCTGTTCTCTGTAACATCCGCCTCCTAGGTTCCAGCGATTCTCCTGCCTCCCGAGTAGCTGGGATTACAGGTGCATGGCACCACGCCTTGCCAATATTTGTATATTTTGTAGAGACAGGGTTTTGCCATGTTGCCCAGGCTGGTCTCAAACTTCTGAGCTCAAGCAGTTCTCCCACCTCGGCCCTGCAAAGTGCTGGGATTACAGGCTTGAGCCACTGCGCCTGGCCCTGTTTGATTATTTGAGGAACTGCCGCACTGTTTTTCACAGTAACTGTCCCATATTATATTCCCACCAGCAATGCAGAATGGCTCTAATTTTTTCACATTCTCACCAGCACCTGCCATATTTATTTTTTATAATGGCCATATTAATGGAAGTGAACTGGTGTCTCATTGTGTTTTTTTTTTAAATATATATAAGACGCAGTTTCGCTCTTATTGCCCAGGCTGGAGTGCAATGGCACAATCTCAGCTCACCGCAATCTCCGCCTCCTGGGTTCAAGAGATTCTCCTGCCTCAGCCTCCCAAGTAGCTGGGATTAGAGGCACCTGCCATCACGCCTGGCTGATTTTGTATTTTTAGTAGAGATGGGGTTTCACCATGTTGGTCAGGCTGGTCTCAAACTCCCGACCTCAGGTGATCCACCCACCTCGGCCTCCCGAAATGCTGGGATTACAGGCGTGAGCCACCACGCCCGGCGGTGGTTTTTTTTTTTTTTTGGAGATGGAGTCTCACTCTCTTGCCCCTGCTGGAGGGCAATGGCGCGATCTTGGCTCACTGCAACCTCTCCCTCCTGGGTTCAGGCAGTTCTGCCTCAGCCTCCCTAGTAGCTGGGACTACAGGCGTGCTCCACCACGCCTGGCTAATTTTTGTATTTTTAGTAGAGATGGGGTTTCACCATGTTGGCCAGGATGGTCTTGAACTCCTGACCTCAGGTGATCCGCCGGCCTCGGCCTCCCAAAGTGCTGGGATTACAAGCGTGAGCCACCTCCCCTGGCCCTCATTGTGGTTTTGATTTGCATTTCTGTAATGATTAGTGATGTTAGGGCTATCTTTTCATGTTTATTGACCATTTGTATATCTTCTTTGGAAAAGTGTCTATTCAAGTCCTTTGTTCATTTCTTCCAGGTTGTTATTTTGTTGTTGATTGAGTTTTAGGAGTTTTTTATGTATTCTAGATGTTAATCCCTTATCAGATACATGATTTGTAAATATTTTTTCCCATTTTGTGGGTTGTCTTTTCACTCTGTTGATAGTATTCTTTGATGCACAAAAGTTTTAAATTTTTTTTAATTACATTCTTTTTTTTTTTTTTTTTTTTTTTTTTTTTTTAGAGACGAGGTCTCACTATTTTGCCCAGCTGGACTTGAACTTCTGGGCTCAAGAGATCCTCCCACCTCAGCCTCCCAAGTAGCTGGGACTACAGGCACATGCTACTATGCCTGGCCAAAAGTTTTTAATTTTGATGAAGTCCAAATTTATTTTTTGTTTTGTTTTGTTTTGGTATTATATCCAAGAAATTATTGTCAAATCCAGTGTCTGAATACATTACCCTTATGTTTTCCTCTAATAATTTTTTTTTTTTCAGGATGGAGTCTTGCTCTGTCACCCAGGCTGGAGTGCAATGGTGTGATCTCAGCTCACTGCAACCTCTGCCTCCCAGGGTCAAGTAATTCTCCTGCCTCAGCCTTCCGAGTAGCTGAGATTACAGGCACGCACCACCATGCCCGGCTAATTTTTTGTATTTTTAGTAGAGATGGGGTTTCACCATGTTGGTGAGGCTGGTCTTGAACTCCTGACCTCAGGTGATCTACCTGCCTCGGCCTCCCAAAGTGCTGGGATCACAGGTGTGAGCCACTGTGCCCGGCCTTCCTCTAATAATTTTATAATTTTAGCTCTTAGGTTTACTTCCTTGCTTCATTTTGAGTACGTTTTTGTGTATGGTATGAGGTAGGAGTCCATCTTTTTTCTTTTACTTGTGGATATCCAGTTTCCCCAACACCATTGGTTGAAAAGACTTTCCTTTCCCCATTGAGTGATCTTGGGACTCTTGTTGAAAATCATTTGACCATGTATGGGAGAGTTAAATATTTTAACTTTTAAAAAGTTTTCCTTCTAATTGTAAAAATACATGTTTCTGTAGTAAATTTACAAAAGAGGAATTCCCCCATGCACCAGAAAATAACCATACTACATAGAAATAACTACTGTTTTTTTTTGGTGGGGGTATGGAGTCTGGCTCTGTTCCCCAGGCTGGAGTGCTGTGCCACGATCTCGGCTCACTGCTGCAACCTCCGCCTCCCAGGTTCAAGCGATTCTCCTGACTCAGTCTCCCGAGTAGCTGGGACTACAGGCACGCACCACCATGCCCAGCTAATTTTTGTATGTTTAGTAGAGATGGGGTTTGGCTATGTTGGCCAGGCTATTCTCAAACTAGTGACCTCAAGTGATCGGCCTGTGTCAGCCTCCTAAAGTCCTGGGATTAAAGGCGTGAGCCACCATACCCAGGCCTATAACTACTGTTAATAGTTGGTAAATTTCAGTTCAGGTTTTTTCTGTGCATAATTTATTTATGTGTACACATTTTTAATAGAAATGGGATCATACATATGTACTGTTTTATGTTTTTAATTTAAAACATGAAGAACTTTTCTAGGCTGGGTGCGGTGGCTCACGCCTGTAACCGCATCACTTTGGGAGGCTGAGGCAGGCGGATCATGAGGTCAGGAGTTTCGAGACAAGCCTGACCAACATGGTGAAACCCCGTCTCTACCAAAAACACAAAAATTGGCCGGGAGTGGTGATGGGTGCCTGTAATCCCAGCTACTCAGGAGGCTGAGGCAGGAGAATCACTTGAACCCGGGTGGTGGAGGCTGCAGTGAGCCGAGATCATGCCATTGTACTCCAGCCTGGGCAACAAGAGTGAAACTCCATCTGAAAAAAGAGAAAATAAAAGTTCTTTTTTTTTTTTTTTTTGAGATGGAGTCTTGCTCTGTCACCCAGGCTAGAGTGCACTTTTCTTTTCTTTTTTCTTGAGACGGAGTTTTGCTCTTGTTGCCCAGGCTGGAGTGCAGTGGCGTGATCTTGGCTCACTGCAACCTCCGCCTCCTGGATTCAAGTGATTCTCCTGCCTCAGCCTCCTGAGTAGCTGGGAACTTTACAGGCGCCCACCAGCACACCTGGCTAATTTTTTTCTTTTTTTCTATGGAGTCTTGCTCTGTCACCAGGCTGGAGTGCAGTGGCAGATCTCAGCTCACTGTAACCTCCACCTCCTGGGTTCAAGTGATTCCCCTGCCTCAGCCTCCCAGGTAGCTGGGATTACAGGCACGTACCACCACGCCCGGCTAATTTCTTTGTATTTTAGTAGAGACGGGGTTTCACCATGTTGGCCAAGATGGTCTCGATCTCCTGACCTCGTGATCCGCCTGCCTCGGCCTCCCAAAGTGCTGGGATTACAGGTGTAAGCCACCGTGCCCGGCCACACCTGGCTAATTTTTGTATTTTTAGTTGAGATGGGGTTTCACCATGTTGGCCAGGCTGGTCTTGAACTCCTGACCTCAAGTGATCCACCTACCCCGGCTCCAAAAGGTCCTGGGATTACATGTGTGAGAAACTTTTTATTTTTAAATGTTCTATAAATTGGCCAGGCACAGTGGCTCTTGCCTATAATCCCAGCACTTTGGGAGTCTGAGGCAGGCAGATCGCTTGAGCTCGTGAGTTCGAGACCAGCCTGGGCAACATAGTAAAACCCATCTCTACAAAAAAAAATATGAAAAAAATTAGCCAGGCAAGGTGACATGTGCCTGTAGTTGCAGCTTCTCAGGATGCTGAGGTAGGAGGAATGCTTTAGCCCAGGAGGTGGAGTTTTCAGAGAGCTGAGATCACACCACAGCACTCCAGCCTGGGTGACAGAGCGAGACCCTCTCTCTCTCCCCTGCCAAAAAAAATTCTACAAATTGCTTTTTAAATTTAGTTTTTATTATTAGAGTTTTAACAGCACATAATTTTTAAAGTTTAATGGTTATATACAAGTTGTTATTAAAAAAGGAGTCTTCTGGCTTCTCCACTGTGTCCCATTTTCATCCTTTGGGAAGTATCCACTTTCAGTACTTTTGGTATTTACCTCCACATCTCAAACTAAGATGCTTGTGTTACTGCTGATTAATTTTTCAGTTTTAGTCATTATCTACCAGCTTTCCACTATGGAAGATGATTTAACTTTTTTGCTGCCCATCTCATTCCTACTACACATGCACAGTTAGATCCTTTTATTTTTCCAATAATGTTATATCTTAATTTTGGTTAGGCCAGTAGTCAGAGTTTAGGCCAGTACTCAGAGTTTAATGTTGGTTAGGCCAGTACTCAGAGTTTAAGTTATTATGACTCTGTCAATGCTTTTTTTTTCTTTTCTTTTTTTTTTTTTTTTTGAGACAGAGTCTCACTCTGCCGCCCAGGCTGGAGTGCAGTGGCACGATTGGCTCTCTGCAACCTCTGCCTCCCGAGTAGCTGGGACTACAGGTGCATGCTACCGTGACTGGCTATTTTTTGTATTTTCTTTAGAGATGGAGTTTCGCCACGTTGGTCCCGAACTCCTGATCTCAGGTGATCCTCCTGCCTCAGCCTCCCAAAGTGCTGGATTACAGGTATCAGCCACTGCACCTGGCCAGAAGTGCAGTATTTTCTGTTTGGTCTGGTCATGGATCAGTTATGGCAAAATGAATGGTTTAAATGACCATTGTCATGACAACTTGAACCTTGATTACTCATTTGAGGAGTTGTTTGTCATCCCCTTACCCATTTACTTGAGAAGGCCATCATAAGCAGTTAGCCTCGACATCCCTGGCTCAGCCTCCTAAGTAGCTGGGACAACAGGCACGCACCATCACACCTGGCTAATTTTTAAAAATTTTTATAGATATGGAGTTTCACCAAGTTTTCCAGGCTGATTTCAAACTCTTGGGCTCAATGAATCTGCCTACCTTGGCCTCCCAAAGTGCTAGGATTACTGCCATGAGCCACTGCGCCTGGATGGTTATCTCTTTTTTTAAGAGTAGTGAAGCTGATTGGAAGTTCCGTGTGTGTGTGCGTGTACCACTACTGGTATAAGTTCAGTTTTCTCAGATTCATTAAATAAGTTACCTCTTGTACATCTTCTGTCCAACTTGCAAATTTTTATCATTGTCTCCTGTCTTGTATGGGTTTTCCTTGTGAATTTGTTCTAAAGAAAAATGCCTAAAACACATCATATGTTCTCAATAAATACTTGTCGAATGGATGAATGTTGCCATTGTCCTTCCAAGACCGACTAATCAATAATGGCATCTTTTCCTTTTAGCCCAGACTTTGCTTCAGGATCCTTCTCAACTTAATGTGTCAGGCTGCCCTGGAGATCAGATCTTTTTCCTACCCTGTCTAAAAGGCTAGGGAGCATGACTTACTCATCTCATATTTCCTTCACCTGTTGTCGGGGTTCTTGTCAAATGTTTGTTTATTGAAAGAATGATTGGTAAAAGTTCAGATAGTAGAGTATTAAAAAGTGTTCACTCATTCATATATATACCATAAATCAAGGTTATTAATAGTAAAAAAAAATGATTATAGATCTCTATTACATAATCTAGCCATTCCCAAACTCTCAGGATCTCTTACTAATCTTAAAAATTATTGGTACTCTAAAGATTCTTTTTCTTTAACATAGATTTGTATCTATTGATAGTTACTATATTAAAAACTAAAACTGGCCAGGCGCAGTGGCTCACACCTGTAATCCCAGCACTTTGGGAGGCCGAGGCAGGCGGATCATGAGGTCAAGAGTTCAAGAGCAGCCTTGCCAACATGGCGAAACTCTGTCTCTACTAAAAATACAAAAATTAGCCAGGTATGGTGGCGGGCGCCTGTAATCCCAGGTACTCGGGAGGCTGAGGCAGGAGAATCGCTTGAACTCGGGAGGTGGAGGTTGCAGTGAACTGAGATAGTGCCATTGCACTCCAGCCTGGGCGACAAGAGCAAGACTGTCTCAAAAAAAAAAAAAAAATCTAAAACTGAAAAATTAAAAAAAATTTAATAATAGTAAACCTTTTACATGTTAAATCTTTTAGTTTTATTTATTTATTTTATTTTTTTGGAGACAGGGTCTCACTCTATTGCCCATGCTGGAGTGCAGTGGTGTGATCATGGCTCACTGCAGCCTTGACTTCCCGGCCTCTAAGTGATCCTCTTGCCTTAGCCTCCCAGTAGCTGGGACTACAGGCACGTACCACCATGCCTGGCTAATTGTTTTTATTTTAATCTTTTGTAGAAATGGGGTCTTGCTATGTTGCTCAGGCTGTTCTTAAACTCCTGGCCTCCAGTGATAGTCCTTCCTCAGCCTCCCAAAGTGCTGGGATTACAGGTGTGAGCCACCATGCCTGCCCTAGAAGTTGTATATTTACATTTAGGTCTGTGATACATTGTGAGTTACATTTTGTGTAAAGTGTGAGATTTAGACAGAGGTTCTGTTTTTTACATATGGAAATACAATCGTTTCAACATAATTTGTTGAAAAGACTATCTTTTCTGTATTATTATTATTATTTTGAGACAGAGTTTTGCTCTGTCACCAGGCTGGAGTGTAATGGCACGATCTCAGCTCACTGCAACCTCTGCCTCCCGGGTTCAAGCAATTCTCCTGCCTCAGCCTGCCGAGTAGCTGGGATTACAGGCATGTGCCACCATACCCAGCTAATTTTGTATTTTTAGTAGAGATGGGGTTTCTCCATGTTGGTCAGGGTGGTCTCGAACTCCTGACCTCAGGTTATCCACTTGAGGCCTCGGCCTCCCAGTGTTGGGATTACAGATGTGAGCCACCACACCCAGCCTGTCTTTTCTGTATTGAATTGCCTTTGCATCTTTGTCAAATATCATTTAGCCCAGAATAGGCAAATCCATACAGACAGAAAGATTTAGTGACTGCCAGGGGCTGAGAGAAGAAGGGAATAGGGAGTGACTGCTAATGGGTATGGGGTTTTGTTTGGGGATGGTGAAAATGTTCTGGGATTAGATAGTGGTAATGGAATATTTTTGATGGCCGGGTGTGGTGGCTCACGCCTGTAATCCCAGCACTTTCAGAGGCTGAGGTGGGCGGATCACAAGGTCAGGAGATTGAGACCATCCTGGCTAACATGGTGAAACCCCGTCTCTACTAAAAATACAAAAAATTAGCCAGGCGTGGTGGCGGGCGCCTGTAATCCCAGCTACTTGGGAGGCTGAGGCAGGAGAATGGCGTGAAACCGGGAGGCGGAACTTGCAGTGAGCTGAGATCCTGCCACTGCACTCCAGCCTGAGCGACAGAGCAAGACTCCGTCTCAAAAAAAAAAAAAAAAAAAAAAATCTTTTTGAGGTATACATTCTATTTTTTTTCTTTTTAACTTTTATTTTAGGTCCAAGGGGTACATGTGTAGATTTGTTCCATGGGTAAATGTGTGTCTTAGTGGTTTGGTGTACAGATTATTTTGTCACCCAGGTAATACACATAGTATCCAATAGGTAGTTTGTTGATCCTGACCCACTTCCTACCCTCTGCCCTCAATGGACTGTTTTTCTATTTCATGTGTTTATATTTCTGTCCTTTTGCAGGTAGCTCACTGATCTGATTACTGTAGCTTTATACAGTAAGACTTAAAATCATGTAGTGTGTTTCCTCCAACTTTATTTTTTAATAAAGATTTTGGGTAATTTTTGCTTATCCACATAGATTTTAGAGTCAGCTTATTTATATGAAACATTCTGCTTAGATTTCAATTGGAATTGTGTTAAAACTGACAGTTTGTGTGAACTTTGTTTTTTTAGATGCCCTTTATCAGGTTTAGAAAATTCTCTTCTATTCCTAGTTTGCTGAGAGTTTTATACCATGAATGAATATTGAATTTTGTTAAATGCTTCTCCTATATCAAATGATAGGTCATGTGGTTTTCATTTTTAGACTATTAATCTGCTGTACTGCATGAATTGATTTTTGAATATTGAGTCAGCCTTGCATCCCCAGGATAAACCATGCCGGATTGTGGTGTATTATTCGTTTTATGTATTGCTGGATTCAGTTTGCTACTACTTTATGAGGAATTTTCATGTCTGTGTTTATAAGGGATATGGGTCTCTTATTTTTTGTTTTCTTTTTGAGACAGGTCTCACTCTGCTGCCCAGCCTGAAGTGCAGTGATGGTATCTTGGCTTACTGCAACCTCGACCTCCCTGGGCTCAGGTGATCTTCCCACTTTAGCCTCCTGAGTAGCTGAGGCTACAGGTGTGCATTACCACGTCCAGCTAATTTTTAGTATTTTTTGTAGAGATGGAGTTTCACCATATTGCCTAGGCTGGTCTCAAACTCCTGGGCTCAAGCAATCCACCCGCCTTCGCCTCCCACAGTACTAAGATTACAAACATGAGCCACAATGCCCATCCTTTGACTAGTTTTAATATCAGGTTAATGCTGGACTCATAAAATGAGATGGGAAGTGTTTTTTCCTCTTCTTTTTTGGAGAGATTGTATAACATTTGTTTCATTTTTTCTTTAAATGTTTAGTAGAATTTGCCATTGAAAAAAAAATCTAGGCCTGTATTAGTCCGTTCTCACACTGCTAATAAAGACTTACCTGAGACTGGGTAATTTGTAAAGAAAAAGAGGTTTAATGGACTCATAGTTATGACTGGGGAAGCCTCACAATCATAGTGAAAGGCAAAGGAGGAACAAAGGCACATCTTACATGGCAGCAGGCAAGAGAACGTGTGCAGGGGAACTGCCTTTTATAAAACCATCAGATCTCGTGAGACTCACTCAGCATCATGAGAACAGCATCATGGGGGTAACCGCCCCCATGATTCAGTTATCTCCCACTAGATCCCTCCCATGACATGTGGGGATTATGGGAACTACAAGATGAGATTTGGGTGGGGACACAGCCAAACCATATCATGCCCATATTTTTTTAGTAGGACTATTAAGGAGGTCCCTTTCACCTTGGGTAAATTGTGGTAGTTTATAGTTTTTGATGGTTGTCTGTGTTCACTTTCTGTGTATAATGTTGTTCATTATGTTTACTAATTATATATTTATGTCTGTGGAGTCTATAGTGATAACCCCAGTTTCATTCCTAATATTGATTATTTGTGAGTTCTTTTTTCCCAGATTTCCTAAAAGGTTATAAATTGTATTGATCTTTATAAAGAGCTGGCTTTTGGTCTCATTGATTTTTTTTTTTTCTAGGACGTTTCTGGTTTTAATTTCATTATTATTATTTTGTCTTTTGTTTCCTCTGCTTGTTTTGAGTTTAGTTTGTTTTCTTTCTTGAGTTTTGTTAGTTAACTTTCTTGCTTATTTTCAATTTAAAAATTATTTTAGTATTATATATATATTTTAAGAGACAGCATCTCTGTCACCTAGGCTGAGTGCAATGGAGTGATCATACCTCATTGGAGCCTCAACGTTCTGTGCTTAAATTATCCTCCCGCCTCAGCCTCTTGAGTAGCTGGGACTACAGGCACCCACCACACGCAGTTAAGTTTTTAAAAAAAATTTTTGTAGTAACAGGGTCTTGGATAGGTTGCTCAGGCTGGTCTTGAACTCCTGGCCTCAAGTCCTCCTGCCTTGGCCTCCCAAAGTGTTGGGATTACAGGCCTAAGCCACTACACCTGGCCTCATTTTTAATATAAGCTTTCAGTGCTATAGTTTTTCCTCTAACCATTGCTTTAGCTGCATACCATATGTTTTATTTTCCTTTTTGTTCAATTCAAATATTTTCTAATTTGCCTGGGGACTTTGTCTTTAACCATGGCTTATTTGGAACAGGCATTGGCAAACATTTTCTTTTTCTTTCTTTCTTTCTTTCTTTTTTTTTTTTTTTTTTTTGAGACAGAGTCTTGCTCTGTCACCCAGGCTGAAATGTAGTGGCATGATCTCGGCTGACTGTATCCTCTGCCTCCTGGGTTCCAGAGATTCTCCTGCCTCAGCCTCCCAGGTAGCTGGGATTACAGGCACGCACCACCACGCCTGGCTACTTTTTGTATTTTTAGTAGAGACAGGGTTTCACCATGTTGACCAGGCTGGTCTTGAACTCCTGACCTCAGGTGATCTGCCTGCCTCAGCCTCCCAAAGTGCTGAAATTACAGGCGTGAGCCACTGCGCCCGGCTTCTTTTTTTCTTTTTTCTTTTTTTTTTTTTTTTTTGAGACAGGGTCTTGCTCTGTCATCCAGGCTAGAGTGCAGTCTTGCAATCACAGCTCACTGCAGCCTCAACTTCCTGGCTCAAGTGATCCTCCCACCTCAGCCTTCTGAGTAGCTGGGACCACAGATGAGTGCCACACACCTGGCTAATTTTTATATTTTTTGTGGAGACAGTGTCTTGTCATGTTGCTTAAGTTGGTCTTGAACCCGTGAGCTCAAGCAATCCACCTGCCTCGGCCTCCCAAAATGCTGGGATTACAGGTGTGAGCCCCCGTGCCCAGCCAAACATTTTATTAAAGGTCCAAATAATAAATATGTTAGGCCTAAGTGTAATACTGTCTGTGTTGCAGTTATTTAACTCTGCCCTAGTAGTATAAAATCAGCCATACACAACATATAAATGAATGAGCATGGCTTAGTTCCAGTAAAGTGTTATTTATATAAAAATCAGGCACCTTGCCTTGTTGTTATAGTTTAATTTCCAAGTGCTTGTATTCTTGTTATCTTGCCGTTATTGATTTCTAGCTTAATAACATTGAGCTAGAATATACTAGCTTGTTATCAGAGAACATAGTATGTATGATTTCCGTTCTTTTAAATTTGCTAAAATTTGTTTTGTGACCTGGGATATTATATAGTCTCTTGGTGTATGTTCCTTGTGAGTTTGAATGTGTATTCCGCTTTTGTTGGGTGGAGTGTTCTATAAATGTCAGTTCCAGTTGTTTGATGGTTGTGTTTGATTAAGTTCACTGACATCATCTGGGTGTCCTATAATTCACTTTAATTCTGTCACTAATTGCTTCAAGTTAATGCAGACCTCACAGGTTACAGGGCTCAGTCCCACAAAGCTGCCTTCACTTCAGACTGGAGCCACAAGCCACTCAAATTTTCCCTGGTTGAGTATAAGTTTGGGCCTTCCCACAGTCCCCTTGGGTTTAATAATTTGCTTAGGATGACTCACAGAGTTCATGAAAGTGCTATACTTAAAATTACCTTTTTATTATAAAGGATACAAATGAACAATCAGATGAAGAGGACTATATGATAAGTTTGTAAGGCTCCCAAGCACGGGAGCTTCTCTATTCGTGGAGCCAGGGTGCACCACCCTCTTGGTACATCAGTATGTTCACCAACCAGGAAGCTCCCTGAGCCTTGTTGTTCAGAGTTTTTCTTTTTTTCTTTTTTATCCAGCTGAATTTAAGATTTACAGAGTTTTTAATATACAGAGTTCAGGGCTGGGCACAGTGGCTCATGCCTGTAATCCCAGCACTTTAGGAGACTGAGGTGGGAGGATCGCTTGAGTCTAGGAGTTCAAGACCAGCTTGGGCAACATACCCAGACCCTGTCTCTACAAAAAGTAAAATGAGCCGGGTGTGGTGGCACATGCATGTAGTCTAGCTACTTGGGAAGCTGAGATGGGAGGACTGCTTGAGCCCAGGAGTTCGAGGCTGCAATGAGCTATGTTTGGACCACTGCACTCCAGCCTGGGCGACAGTGAGACCCCATCTCTTAAAAAAAAAAAAAAAAAAAGCTGGGCATGGTGGCTCACGCCTGTAATCCCAGCACTTTGGGAGGCCGAGGCGGGTGGATCACCTGAGGTCAGGAGTTCGAGACCAGCCTGGCCAAACATGGTAAAACCCCCATCTCTACCAAAAATACAAAAAAAAAATTAGCCGGGCATGGTGGCGCACACCTGTAATCCCAGCTACTCACAAGGCTGAGGCAGGAGAATCACTTGAACCTGGGAGGCAGAGGTTGCAGTGAGCCGAGATCGCACTAGTGCACTCCATCCTGGGCAAAAAGAGTGAGACTCCATCTCAAAAAACAAACAAACAAAAAGAGCTTATTAAGTAGGCATGGTTGATTAAATCATTGGCCATGTGATTGAACTCAATGACTAGTAACTCTTTTCCTGGAAGTTGGGAGGTGGAGATGAAAGTTCTAGTCATGTAATCATATGCTTTCAGGTGACAGCCCCCATCCTGAAGCTGGGAGTCACTTCATTAGCATAACAAAGGCATTCATGTCACTTAGGAAATTCCAAGCACTGCCAGGAATTTGGAGATGAATACCAATTCTCTGACACCAAAATGTAAGATAGGAAAAAATAAACTGTTCTTACTACTATACTGAGTACTTCTGGCAAATGACAGAGAAGTGCAATTTGCTAGAATGGCTCTCAGAACTCAGGGAAACTATTTATGCTTACTGGTTTATTATCTAATAAGAATATAAATGAGGATACAGATGAAGAGATACATAGGGCAAAGTCTGGAAGGATCCTCAGAGCAGGAGTTTCTTTCCTCATGAAGTTAGGATACACTACCCTCACAACATATGGATATGCTTATTGTCTCATGTCTGTGTGAAGAGGCCACCAAACAGGTTTGTGTGAGCAACAAGGCTGTTTATTTCACCTGGGTGCAGGTAGGCTGAGTCGGAAAAGAGAGTCTGCAAGGGTGGTGGGATTATCATTAGTTCTTACAGGTTTTGGGATAGGCGGTGGAGTTAGGAGCAATGTTTTGCAGGCAGGGGGTGGATCTCACAAAGTACATTCTCAAGGGTGGGGAGAATTACAAAGAATCTTCTTAAGGGTGGGGGAGAAACAAATCACAATGATGGAATGTCATCATCTAAGGCAATTTTCACTTCTTTTGTGGATCTTCAGTTGCTTCAGGCCATCTGGATGTATACGTGCAGGTCACAGGGGATATGGTGGCATAGCTTGGGCTCAGAGGCCTGACATTCCTGTCTTCTTATATTAATAAGAAAAATAAAATAGTGAAGTGTTGGAGTGGCAAAAAATTTTGGGAGTGGTATGGAGAGATAATGGGCGATGTTTCTCAGGGCTGCTTCAAGTGGGATTGGGGTGGCATGGGAACCTAGAGTGGGAGAGATTAAGTTGAAGGAAGATATTGGGGTAAGGGATGATATTGTGGGGTTGTTAGAAGGAGCATTTGTCATATAGAATGATTGGTGATGGCCTGGATGCGGTTTTGTATCAATTGAGAAACTCAACGGAAGATACAAGGTCCGAATAAAAGTAGGAGAAAAATAGATATTAAAGGACTAAGAATTGGGAGGACCCAAGACATCCAATTAGACAGTGCCCAAGGGGGTTCAGTGTAATTACTTGCTTGGTTGGCGAGTTTTTGGGAAAAGACCATTAGTCCGTTTTACCTTTCCTGAAGATTGAGGACAGTAAGGGGTATGAAGATTCCACTGAATACCAAGAGCCTGAGAAACTGCTTGGGTGATTTGACTAATAAAGGCCGGTTTGTTATTGGACTGTATAGAGGTGGGAAGGCCAAACCGAGGAATTATGTCTGACAGAAGGGAAGAAATGACTGCGGTGGCCTTCTCAGATGCTGTGGGAAAGGCCTCTATCCATCCAGTGAAAATGTCTACCCAGACCAAGAGGTATTTTAGTTTCCTGACTCAAGGCATGTGAGTAAGGTCAATTTGCCAGTCCTGGGCGGGGGCAAATCCCTGAGCTTGATGTGTAGGGAAGGGAGGGGGCCTGAATAATCCCTGAGGAGTAGTAGAATAGCAGATGGAACACTGAGAAGTGATTTCCTTGAGGATAGATTTCCAAGATGGAAAGGAAATGAGAGGTTCTAAGAGGTGGGCTAGTGGCTTATAACCTACATGGAAGAGATTATGAAATGAAGACAGAATAGAATGGGCCTGTGAGGCTGCAAAGAGATATTGTCCTTGGTCCAAGGACCATTTGTCTTGTGTGGGAAGAGATTGATAGGTGGAAACTTCAGTAGGAGAGTAAATAGGAGTGACCAATGAGAAGGAGAAAAACTGACCATGAGGGACAGAAGTTGGAACGCTAGCTGCTTCTTTAGCTACCTTATCAGCATAAGTGTTGCCCTGAGCAATGGGATCTGATGCCTTTTGAGGGCCCTTGCAGTGAATGACTCCAGCTTCCTTTGGAAGTAAAGAGGCCTTGAGAAGAGTTTCTATTAAAGAAACATTAATGATGGAGGACCCTTGCGTAGTGAGGAAACCTTTCAGCCTATAAAATAACATGGTGGTGCAGGATATGGGGTCAGTATAAATATTGATGCATAGTCCCTTTGCAAGAGTGAGGGCCTGAGTTAAGGCAATGAGTTCGGCTTGCTGAGAGGTAGTGGAGGGGTCAGAGCAGTAGCCTCAATGATAGATGTGGAAGCTACTATAGCATAGCCTGCCTTTGCTTGTGAGTGGCGATTAGGCCTGGTGGAACTGCCATTGATAAACCAAGTGTGTTCAGGGTGAGGAACAGGAAAGAAGGAAATATGGGGAAATGGAGTGAATGTCAGGTGTATCAGAGAGATACAGTCATGGGGGTCAGGTGTGGTATCAGGAATAATGTGAGAGGACAGATTGAAGTCCGGGCCAGGAATAATGGTAATTGTGGAAGACTCAACAAAGTATGAGTATAGCTGAAGGAGCCGGGGAGCAGAAAGTATATGCGTCAGGTGGGAGGAAGAAAATAGATTTTGGAAGTTATGAGAACTGTAGAGAGTGAGCTGAGCATAGTTTGTGATTTTGAGGGCCTCTAAAAGTATTAAAGCAGTGGCGGCTGCTGCACGCAGAGATGAGGGGTAGGCTAAAATAGTAAGGTCAAGTTGTTTGGAAAGAAAGGCTACAGGGCGCAGTCCCAGCTCTTGTGTAAGAATTCTGACCGCACTAACCATGCCTAAGAAGGAAAGGAGTTATTATTTCATAGAAGGGATTGGGGTTTGGGAGATTAGCCAGACACGATCAGAAGGGAGAGCACGTGTGTTTTCATGAGAATTATGCCGAGATAGGTAACAGATGAGGAAGAAATTTGGGCTTGACTGAAGTAATGGGGGCTGTCTGTGAAGCTTTGCAGCTGTACAGCCCAGGTAATTTGCTGAGCCTTATGGGTGTCAGGGTCAGTCTAAGTGAAAGTAAAGAGAGACTGGGATGAAGGGTGCAAAGGAATAGTTAAAAAAAAAAAGCATGTTTGAGATCTAGAACAGAATAATGGGTTGTGGAGGGAGGTATTTAGGATAGGAGAGTATATGGGTTTGGCACCGCGGGGTGGATAGGCAAAACAATTTGGTTGATAAGGTGCAGATCCTGGACTAACCTGTAAGACTTGTCCGGTTTTTGGACAGGTAAAATGGGGGAATTGTAAGGAGAGTTTATAGGCTTTAAGAGGCCATGCTGTAACAGGCAAGTGATAACAGGCTTTAATCCTTTTAAAGTGTGCTGTGGGATGGGATATTGGCGTTGAGCAGGGTAAGGGTGATTAGGTTTTAATGGGATGGTAAGGGATGCATCATTTGTTGCCAAGGAGGGAACAGAGGTATCCTATACTTGTGGATTAAGGTGGGGAGATACAAGGAGAGGATGTGAAGGAGGCTTTGAACTGGGGAAAAAGGCAGCAATGAGGTGTGGCTATAGCCCAGGAACAGTCAGGGAAGCAGATAATTTAGTTAAAATGTCTCGACCTAATAAGGGAGCTGGGCAGGTGGGGATAACCAAAAAGGAGTGCATTAAAGAATGTTTTCCAAGTTGGCACCAGTACTGGGGAGTATAAAGAGGTTTAGAAGCCTGGCTGTCAACACCTACAACACTTATGAAGGCAAGGGAAACAGGCCCTTGAAAAGAAGGTAATGTGGAGTGGGTAGCCTCCGTATTGATTAAGAAGGGGACGGACTTACTCTCCATTCTAAGAGTTACCCAAAACATCTTAGGCTTCCAAGGAGATTGGGCAGTGTGTCTTCAGCCGCTAAGCCAAGAAGATCTGGGAAGGAGTAAGTCAGAGCCTTGGGCCAGTTGGACAGTCCAATTTCCAGTGGCGTCCCTCACAGATGGGACACGGCTTAGGAGGAATCCCAGGCTGTGGGCATTCCTTGGCCTAGTGGCCAGATTTCTGGCCCTTGAAGCAAGATCCTGGGGGAGGAAGTCCTGAAGGAATGCCTGACCGCTGTGGCTTAGGCGTTTTGAAGTTTTTGTGTGCTGGAGCTATGGCTGGGGTTTTCTCTTACAGCAGAGTCAAGTAGTTGCAACTCTTCTCTATTACTGTACACCTTGAAGGTGAGGTTAATTAGGTCCTGTTGTGGGGTTTGAGGGCCGGAATCTAATTTTTGGAGTTTTTCTAATGTCGGGAGCGGATTGGGTAATAAAATGCATATTAAGAATAAGGCAGCCTCTGGCCCCTCTGGGTCTAGGGCGGTAAAGCTTCTAAGGTTTTCTGCCAAAGGGGCCATGAACTGGGCTGGGTTTTTGTATTTGATGAAAAAGAGCCTAAATGCTAACTGATTTGGGAGAGGTCAGATAAAGAAAAAAGGAGCATTAACCTTGACTATGCCTTTAGCTCCAGCCACGTCTTTAAGAGGAAATTGTTGGGCAGGTGGGGGAGGGCTAGTCGCAGAACGAAACCGTAAGCCAGACCGGGTGTGGGGAGGGGAGGTGATAGAAGGGTTATAGGGTGGGGGAGCAGAAGCTGAAGAGGAATTGGGACCTGGCTCTGCCTGGCGAGGAGCAGCCTGGGGAGAAGGCGAGGAGCAGCCTGGGGAGAAGGAGCAGCCTGGGGAGGTCAGATGAGTCCGTAGAAAAGAAGGATTCAGAGGACTCAGAGCTTGGGGTGGAGACTGAAGGAACAGATAGGACAGAAAGAAGAAAGATTTGGAACGAGTCTCATTGGGAACAAAGGCTAGGGAGGGACCAATGTGTAAAAGATTGCCTGGACAAGTACCTCAGACCATTTGCCCATTTTTCGACAAACATTATCTAGATCTTGCAGGATAGACAAATCAAAAGTGCCATTCTCTGGCTACTTGGAACTACTGTCGAGTTTGTATTGGGGCCAAGTGGTATTGCAGAAGAAAATAAAACGCTTAGATTTTAGGTCAGGTTAGAGTTGAAGAGGTTTTAAGTTCTTGAGAACACAGGCTAAGGGAGAAGAAGGAGGAATGGAGGGTGGAAGGTTGCCCATTGTGAAGGAGGCAAGTTTAGAGAAGGGTAGAGACATGGAGAGAAGGGATGGGGAGTGCTTGCCACCCAGGAAAGTGGAGAAGGGGTGGAGACACGGAGAGAAGGGGTCAGGGGCTACTTGCCCCCCAGAAAGGCGGTGCTTGCCGCTAAGGGTGAAAGACCAAGGCAGGCATCCCCGCATGGTCAGACACCTCTGAAACGTGGGTGAATAATCAGGCAGGCGTCCCTGCAATGATTAAGCACCAAGGGAAGGCTGCCTTCCTGAGTCTGTGACTGGCACTGGAGTTTTGAGTCCACGGATAACATGTGTCTCCTTTGTCTCTACCAGAAATGAAAGGAATTGAAATTAAGAGAAGGAGAGATTGAAGGGTGATGCCAAGATTGAAAGGAGAAAGAGGTTGAGGGATAGTGAGAGAGGTTGGAGAGTAAAAAGAGGCCGCTTACCCGATTTAAAATCAGTGAGATGTTCCTTGGACTGGTTGGTCTGAGGACCTGAGGTTGTAGGTGGATCTCTTCACGGAGTGAGAGTGAGGATGGGAACTGGTCTCCCGAAGGAGTCCCGCTGACCCAGGTCTTCGGCACCAAATGTCTCACGTGTCTGTGTGAAGAGACCACCAAACAGCCTTTGTGTGAGCAACAAGGCTGTTTATTTCACCTGGGTGCAGGTGCGCTGAGTCCAAAAAGAGAGTCAGCAAAGGTGGTGGGATTATCCTTAGTTCTTATAGGTTTTGGGGTAGGTGGTAGAGTTAGGAGCAATGTTTTGTGGGCAGGGGATAGATCTCACAAAGTACATTCTCAAGGGTGGGAAGAATTACAAAGAACCTTCTTAAGGGTGGGGGAGATTACAAAGAACCTTATTAAGGGTGGGGGAGAAACAAATCACAATAGTGGAATGTCATCAGCTAAGGCTATTTTCACTTCTTTTGTGGATCTTCAGTTGCTTCAGGCCATCTGGATGTATATGTGCAAGTCACAGGGGATATGATGGCTTAGCTTGGGCTCAGAGGCCTGACACTTATTAGTTTCCAAAACTTGTCCTTTTGTGTTTTTAATGGAGACTTCATTAAGGCATGATTGATTAAACCATTAGCCATTGGAAATCTACTCAACCTTCAGCATCTCTCTCCTCCCCAGAGCTTGTGAGTGGGGCCGAAAGTTCCAGCCCTCTAATCACAGAGTTGGTTCCCCTGGCAACCAGCCGTCTATCTTTAAAGGTTTCCCAAAGTCACCTTATTAACAAAATCCCAGATGTGGTTGAAAGGGGCTTGTTATGAATAACAAAATCCACCCCTATCATCTTTTATCTATCTGGAGCTATTTCAGGAACCGAGTATAAAAACCAAATATTATACCAAAAGATGCTCCTATCACCCCAGTCACTTCAGAAATTACAAGGGCTTTATGAGCGCTGAACAAGAACCAGGGACAAAGACCAAATATTTATATTTCTTATTATTAATAAAAGCCACAATATCACAACCAAATGTATTTTACAATTATACCCTAATGGTACTGTTTTAGCCTCTGTATTCTTGCCAATTTTCTGTCTAGTTATTTCTTTGGGACAGGAGTGAAGTCTTCAGTTGTAGCTATGAATTTGTCTACTCCAGTTATAACCACGGATTTGTCTGTTTCTCCTTTCAGTTCATTAATTTTTATTTCATGTGTTTTGATGGTCTTTTTAAGGTGCATACATATTTATAATTTCTTTGTAAATTGGCTCTTCCATAGTTCTGTATCTCTTTATCTCCAGTGATTTTCTTTGCCCTGAAGTCAACACTGTCAGATATTATAATAGATACTCCAGCTTTCCTTTTGTTAATATTTGCATGGTATACTTTTTTCCCATTTCTTTTAACCTACATAATAATAGTATTATTATTGTTATTATTTTCAGTGGTATTTAAGTATATTCACTTTAACCTACATATTATTTTTGAAGTGAGTTTCTTATAGAATCATATTTATCCTGCTAATCTCTGTCTTTTCAGTGGTGTGTTTATGCCATTTATACTTAAGGTAATTACAGGTAAGTTTGGATTCAGGTCAACCATTCTATTATTTGTTTTATGTTTATCCCTTTATTTTTGTTCTTCTGTTTCTTTCTGCCTACTTTTGGATTATCTTAACATGTTTTGGTATTCCACTTTATTTATTTTTTTTTTCGCTTTTCCTGATATCTCTTTGTGTAGTTTTTAAAGCGGTTGCTATAGGGCTTACAATATATCTACTTTTTACCATCTACTTAGAGTTATTACATTAAATATTAAATATGTTATATAAATATTACATAATATGAATATTACATTACCTGAAATAATGCAGAAACCTAACCACAATCATGAGTCCCTTTAGCATTCTCCTTTTTTTTTTTTTTTTTTTTCTTGAGATGGAGTTTTGCTCTTGTTGCCCAGACTGGAGTGCAATGTTGTGATCTCAGCTCACCGCAACCTCCACCTTCCGGGTTCAATTCTCCTGCCTCAGCCTCCCGAGTAGCTGGGATTACAGGCATGTGTCACCACAGCTGGCTAATTTTGTATTTTTAGAAGAGACGGGGTTTCTCCTTGTTGGTCAGGCTGGTCTCGGACTCCTGACCTCAGGTGATCCACCCGCCTCAGCCTCCCAAAGTGTTGGGATTACAGGTGTGAGCCACTGCGCCCAGCCTTCTACCTTTTTTTTGGAGTAGTGTTATGAGTTATATCTGTTTACATTGGAAATCCCTTCAGCTAGTTTTTAATTTTTGCTTTTAACTTACAAGCATATTTTTGAGAACTCAAGAGGAGAAGATCAGGCTCTTATACTTCCCTGGATTTCTATTGCTCTTCCTCCATTGCTGTTATTCCAGATTTTTCTGTATTATAATTACCCTTTTCTCAGAAGAACTTTCTTTGACAATTCTTTAAGAGCAGGTCTGCTGACAACACATAATCTTAATTTTCCTTTATCTGAGAATGTCCTTATCTCTGAAGGATATTTTCTCTGGATATAGAATTGTGGGTTGACAGTTCTTTACTTTTAGTACTTTAAATATGTGTTTCTATTTCTTGCTGGCCTTTATGATTTCTGATGAGAAATCCACAGTCAGTTAAATCATTGTTACCCTATAAGTAATATATTCTTTTTATCTAGTTATCGTTATTATTGTTATTATTATTTTGAGATGAAGTCTCACTGTGTTGTCCAGGCTGGAGTGCAATGGTGCAATCTTGGCTCACTGCAACCTCCAACTCCTGGGTCCAAGTGATTCTTCTGCCTCAGCCTCCCGAGTATGTGGGATTACAGACATGCACCACCACACCTGGCTAATATATATATATATATATATATATATTTTTTTTTGTATTTTAAGTAGAGACAAGGTTTCACCATGCTGGCCAGGCTGGTCTCGAACTCCTGACGTCAGGTGATCTGCCTGCCTCGTCCTTACGAAGTGCTGGGATTATAGGCATGAGCCACCGTGCTTGGCTGTTTTCTAGTTATTTTTAAGTATATATTTTTTTCTGTTTAATTTTCAGCAGTTTGGTTATGATATGTTTAAGAGTTGTTTTTTTTGTGTGTGTTGTGCTTATTGTATTCAGTCAGCTTCATCAATCTGTTGTTTTATTTCCTTCACAAAATTTGTGAAGTTTTAGCCATTTTTTAATTTTTTTCTGTCCTGAACTGTTACCTCTTCTTTTACGACTCTAATGGCACAAATATTAGAATTTTTGGTATTGTCCCACTAGTCCCTGGGGTCTATATTCATTTATAAAAATCTTTTATCTTCAGATTGCGTAATTTCTATAGATTTATCTTCCAGTTTACTGACTCTTTACTCTGACACTGCCATTTTTCTATTGACCCCATCCAGTGAAATTTTAAAATTTCATTTACTGTATTTTTCACTTGTAAATTTTTTTTTTTTTTTGAGACAGAGTCTTATTCTATTGCCTAGGCTGGAGTGCAATGGTGTGATCTCGGCTCATTACAACCTCCACCTCCTGAGTTCGAGCGATTCTCCTGCCTCAGCTTCCTGAGTAGCTGGGATTACAGGCACCTACTACCATGCCCGCTAATTTTTGTATTTTTAGTAGAGATGGGGGTTCACCATGTTGGCCAGGCTGGTCTTGAACTCCTGACCTTGTGATCTGCCTGCCTCAATCTCCCAAAGGGCTAGGATTACAGGCATGAGCCACCGCGCCTGGCCTAAAATTTTAATTTCTTTCTTTATGTCTCTTATTTCTTTACTGAGACTTTATATCTTTCTATTCATTTCTAGGGTGTTCACCTTTATTTTTTGGAACATTTTTCCTGATAAGTCCTAAATCTGTGTCATCTTGGCATTTGCATCTATTGATTGTGCTTTCATATGTAAATTGAGATATTCTTGGTTCTTTGTATGCTTGGTAATTTTGGATTGTATGCTCAACATTAAAAGTTTTTTTTTTTTTTTAAATTTGAGTCTTATTTAAATTCTGTGGAGAATGTTGATTTTTTTTTTTTTTTTTGAGACGGAGTCTCACTCTGTCACCCAGGCTGGAGTGCAGTGGCACAATCTTGGCTCACTGCAAGCTCCGCCTCCCGGGTTCACGCCATTCTCCTGCCTCAGCCTCCTGAGTAGCTGGGACTATAGGCACCTGCCACCATGCCTGGCCTAATTTTTGTATTTTTAGTAGAGACAGGGTCTTGCCATAATGCCCAGGCTGGTCTCGAACTCCTGACCTCAAGAGATCCACCTGTCTCGGCCTCCCAAAGTGCTGGGATTACAGGTATGAGCCACCATGCCCAGCTGAAGTAATTGTTTTCTGTGTGACTATGGCACAAACTCAGTATGCAATGGATGCAATGGATTATTTATTTATATATTTTTTAATTTTTTTAGTTCCATAGGTTTTTGGGGAATTGCAGTAGGTTATTGGTTTCAGTTTGTTTTGAATTTTTAGAGATTGTCCTTTATTTTTAGTATTTTAAAAAAATTTTTGTCTCTTGTCTTGAATATGCCATCATTCATTTTCTGAACAAAATGCTAAATTTATTGTGCGATATACAAGGGAGAGCCATAATTGTAGGACTTAATTTCTCTGAATGAAACAAACTGCCCAACCAGGTACAGTGGTTCATGCTTATGATCCCACCATTTTGGGAGGCTGAGGTGGGAGGATCACTCAAGGCCATGAATCTGAGACCAGCCTGGGCAACATAGTGAGACCCTGTCTATTAAAAATAAACAAACAAACAATGTTATCCAGGTATGGTAGTGCGCGCCTATAGTCCCAGCTCCTTGGGAGGCTGAGATGGGAAGATTGCTTGAGCCCAGGAGTTCAAGGATATAATGAGCTATAATTGCACCACTGCACTCCGACCTGGGTGACAGAGCAAGACTTTGTTTCAAAAGAAAAAAGAAAAGAAAAGAAACTGCTGGTCTTAAATAGGATTTGAGGAATTATGGAGTTCAGGGATTGGTGAAGTAGGAGTATTTAGGAATTGATTGACCTTTTATTATGTAAATGTGGTTATGAATTGTGGCTGTTGCTGACTGGTGACTTGCTGAAGTGATATCACTCATTCAAAGCTTCCTTTGATGGGCTTAGGATGGGTTTAACACCAGTTCTGATGATTACTTGTTGTTATGGTCCTTTCTGGAATTTGGAGTTTAGAACTTTTTTTTAATCATATGTAAAACATTTACATGGTTCAAAAATCAAAACTATATCACGAGATGCATTCACAGAAGTCTGGCTTTCTTTCTTACTCCTTCCATCCTTTTTTTCTTTTCTTTTTTTTTTTTTTTTTTTTTTTTTTTTGGAGACAGGATCTTGTTCTGTTACCCAGGCTGGAGTGCAGTGGCACCTTCACAGCTCACTGCATCCTCAACCTTCCAGGCTCATGTGATCCTCCCGGCTCAGACTCCTGAGTAGCTGGGATTACGAGTACGTGCAACCACATCTGCCTAATTTTTAAATTTGTTGTAGAGACGGGATCTCCCTGTGTTGGCTAGGCTGGTCTCAAACTCCCGGGCTCAAGCAACCCTCTTGCCTCAGCCTCCCAAGATGCTGGGATTACAGGTGTGAGCTACCACGCCTGGCCTTTTTTTTTGCTATTGAGTAAAGGTTGGTAAACAGTCTGCAGGCCAAATTTGGCCCACTTTTTTTTTTTTTTTTTTTGTAAATAAGATTTTGTTGGAGCACAGCCATACTCATTCGTTTACATAATTGTGTATGGCTTTTGTGCTGCAGTGGCAGAATTGAGTAGCTATGACAGAGAATACAGTATGTGGCCTAGAGACTGAAATATTTACTCTCTAGACCTGTATTGAGAAAGTTTGCTGACTCCTGCTATAAAGAATCAATCATTTTCATTAAGTTTTGGCTTATTTCTCCTTTTTTTTCTTTCTTTTTAAAAAACAAAAGCAGATACTTAAATATACTCAACATTTATCTCGTTTTTCTACAAAGTACAGCACACTATAAACCCTTTACTGTCTTGCCTTTTTCACTAAACAATGTATCTTGAAAGTCACTCTGTATCAATATCTTTCTCATTCCTGGACTGGTTACAGTTTTCATTTCCTTTAAGCCATATTTTTCTGCTCTATCTTCATTTTCTACAGGTATGCTGTTCATCTTATTAGTATCCGCTTTTTCTTACGATGTCATTGAATGAGATTTGGTCAACAACCCTTTTATTTGTTAGTATTTATTTCCTGTGCATTTTGTAACATTAAAATATTATTAGCTCTAATGATATTAAGCTCTAAGTTACAAACTATAAGCAGTTGTAAATTAGGTACTATGTCTTTTCAGCAGTATATTGTACTCAGGATAGTTGTCTACCTAGTTCAAGTGCCATTGACATCATGCTTGCCCTATAATCTAACAATCTCAGTTATTATAAATAATATCTGTGTTTTAATGGTGTCTTTGTAATGCCTAGCTATTTCACTGGGCATCTGTAATAGAAAGATACGTGGTTTTAAAAATACGCATTAAACATTTCTGGGTCTTTTTCCCCTTCTTCCCAACAAAATAGCCTATTAATGTATAGTATTAGTAGTGCTTCCTGATGCTGGAATGTTATTTGTGTTGATTAGTTAACCCTAAATACTGCTACTGTTTTTTGTTGTTGTTGTTTTAGGTTAAATGGAAACCACCCTTGGGAACTGGATGCCTGTGTAGCTGTTCTGCCGTATCAGTGTATTGCAATGAGCGGGGGAGGAGAGCAGCCAGATATCCTGAGTGTTGGAATCCTAGTGAAAGAAAGATGGAAAGTGGTGAGTGTACATCTCAGAGAGAGAGAGAGAGAGAGAGAGAGTGTGTGTGTGTGTGTGTGTGTATACATGTCGGAGGTAATTTTTGGTATCCTGATAAAAATAGCATTTCATTAGGAAATATTACATACATTACTTATATGCCTAAAGCAGTTATTTACAGTTATTTTTCTATGATTAAGCTCTGTTTATACCCTAATTCTTACTCTTGCTTCGTATAGTACTAAATTTTTGAACAGATGAAAAAAATACAGTGTTTGAAAGTACAATGAGCTGGCCGGGCGCAGTGGCTTTCGCCTATAATCCGAGCACTTTGGGAGGCTGAGGCGGGCGGATCACGAGGTCAGGAGATCAAGACCATCCTGGCTAACACGGTGAAACCCCATCTCTACTTAAAAAAAAAAAAATAAATGCAAAAAAAGTAGCCGAGCGTGGTGCGGGCGCCTGTAGTCCCAGCTACTCGGGAGGCTGAGGCAGGAGAATGGCGTGAACCCGGGAGGCGGAGCTTGTGGTGAGCCGAGATTGCACCACTGCACTCCAGCCTGGGCAACAGAACGAGACTCCCGTCTCAAAAAAAAATAAAAATAAAAAAAAATAAAAGGAAGTACAATGAGCTGCTCTCTTTTTTTTTTTTTAAGGAAAATTGTAAGTATACATAAAAAATAGAGACTTATATAATGAACCTCCATGTACTCATGACTCAATTTAAATAGTCATCAATGTATGATTAATTTTGTTTCATCTCTCTCCCAGAATATTTTGAAGCGATATTTAACCTTAGCATTTCTTCTGTGTATATTTCAGCATGTATCTCAAAAAAATAAGGACTTACTTTTAAAAACATAATCATAATACCATTATCATACCTTAAAAATAATCATTTCTTCCTGCTGACTCCTCCCCCAAGATTGTGTATCATTTTGTCTGTTAGCATGTAGTATTTTTCAGCTACTTTCTACTGTTTTAAAATACTGTAGTAGTACTAAAAAAAAGTAATCATTTCTTAATATCACCAAATACAGTTTTAGTTTTCACATTCTCCTGATTGTAAAGTATTTTGAACAGTCTGAATCAAGATACAAATAAAATCTGGATATTGTAATTAGTTGCCATTACTTTTCTTTTCATTTCTAGGTTCCTTCCTCTTTATTGCTCTTTTTTTTCCTTACAAGTTATTTACTGAAGAAATTAGGTGATTTGTGTGTAGACTTTCCCATGGTTTGGATTTTGCTATTTGCTTCCATTTGGGGTTAACACGTTTCTCTGTCTTGTGTATTTCATGTAAATTGATAGTTGCATGTACAGGCTTGATTAGATCTGACTTTAGATTTGTTTTGAGATGGGGACATCTCTTTTTCATAAATGTTATTGTGAGCCTTCACTAGGAGGCATATAATATCTTATTGTCCATCTGTCTATCTTTTTTGTGGTGTTAACACTATTGATGATCATTGCCTAGGTCTATTACTTAGGGATTGCAAATTGGTGATATTCCATAATTCATTTATTAGTTGAAATGTATCTATAAGGACAAGTTTTTTTTTATCATCCATTATTTTATTATCTTGAGGTACAATTTGATTAGGAAAGCAAGATAAATACTTGCTTCTCTTTTTTAATTTACCAGTTTTCAAAACAATGAGTTGGTTTCTTGCCATTCTCCAAAAGTGATCAATTAGATTTGTTTTTTAGTATAATCAAGAATTCATGGATTTAAACAAATTTGATGTGTTTCAGTCCATGGTAGTTATCCTTATAAATGTTTAAATTGTCTTATTTGACTAAGGGGACACACTTCACATTGTCTTCTGAGTTCTTTTGACAGGATCCTAATAGTCTTTCAATGGCTTTCTTTCCCTAGACCTGGACTCTGCCATCTCTCTAATACTACTTGTTTCTTAAAGGAACTATTTTTGTTTGGGATATATTTAAATATTTTTTATTGCTACACAGTCCACCAAAGTTTTTTTCCATTAGTAGGTTTCACAAAGCTATTTTAATGGTTTCCTTAATCTATGAACAGATTGGAAAAAGAAGACCCTTTAGAAATAGAATTTTTATTTTTTATTTGTATGGTACAGTGTGTTTTACTGATTAGGTAAGTCAGTAGGCTTTGAAAATTTACTTGACCAAATATAAGAAAACTATGTCATTATCATGGACTGGTGCAGGGAGATTCAGCAGTTGCTAATCTTTTATGTAAGTCAGACATGAGTGTTGCTTTGGTGAGAGGATTATAGTAAGCACTGTGTTAAGGCTGGTTTGTTCTCCAGTGGACATATCAAAAGGTGACAAGTGAAACTCTTAATTGGCATGGTTCCCTTGTCCTGGTAATTAGAACTAATATATCTGAGAAACTTATCTCCAAAATTTGGGAGGGCATAGTGGCATTTTTAGTTAAAACAAAATGACAAGCTCATTGTTATGGATGGTGTTTTAGTTATTTATTGTTATATAACAAACTACATCAAAATTTAGAGGCTTATTTTGCTTACAGTTTTGTGCTGTAGGAATTTGGGAAGAGTTTGCCTGGGTGATTTGTCTCTTAGCCATGTGGCACTGGCAGGATTGTTTGGGTTAGAGGATCCATTTATATGTGGTTTCTTCACTCACTTGTCTGGTATCTTGGGGTTCCTTAGCTCTTCACCCCCAACCCCCAACCCCCAACCTGGTGGCTCATTTTCTAGGGCATCTCCACGTGGCTGTGTCTTCTGAAGATGGTCCCATTTCTTTTTTTTTTTTTTTTTTTGAGACGGAGTCTCGCTCTGTCACCCAGGCTGGAGTGCAGTGGCATGATTTCAGCTCACCACAGCCTCCGCCTCCCAGGTTCAAGCGACTCTCCTGCCTCAGCCTCCCGAGTAGCTGGGATTACAGGCACCTGCCACCACGCCCGGCTAATTTTTGTAATTTTAGTAGAGACGGGGTTTTACCATGTTGGTCAGGCTGCTCTCAAACTCCTGACCTCATGATCCGCCCGCTTCGGCCTCCCAAAGTGCTGGGATTACAGGTGTGAGCCACCGTGCCCGGCCACTTCTGGAACTTTTAAAAAATCTTGAACTCATCCTGTAGTTTCATGTAGTATTCCTTTCCCATCACCAAATGAAAATAAAGCAGGATCGGCCGGGTATGGTGGCTAACGCCTGGAATCCCAGCACTTTGGGAGGCAGAGGTGGGCGGATCACCTGTGATCAGGAGTTTGAGACCAGCCTGGCCAACATGGTGAGACCCCATCTCTACTAAAAATACAAAAATTAGCCAGGTGTGGTGGTGCACACCTGTAATCTCAGCTACTGGGGAGGCTGAGGCAGGAGAATTGCTTGAACCCAGGAGGCAGAGGTTGCAGTGGGCCAAGATCATGCCGCTGCACTCCAGCCCTGGCAACAGTGTGAGAATACCAACTCAAAAAATTTAAAAAAATCAAAAAATAAAAAAAAAAGAAGGATTATGGCTCACATGTGCAAAGTAATAAATATAGGATTATATTTATAAGTTAGCACTTTGCCAAATGCTATGGGGGACACAGGAAATAGAATAGAACAAATGGCCATCTCTTTGAAGAGGCTTAGTTTCTCTGTAGCAGGATAGGACGTTGACAATGGAAAGTTAAGCAGCATGACAGTTTAAAAACAAGTTATTTCATGGACAGGTCTTTAATTTAAAAAATACAAGGCAATAATACAAGTGCTATCTGAGGTATGGCCTGGTAAAGTGATTAATTGAATGATTAAACAAATAATTACTGTAGAAATTCAGAAGATAAATTAACCTAGATGTAGTAATCAGTGAAGATCAAGTGGAGAAAGAGGTAGAACATGGAGCTGGGGTGTCTTGAGCTGGTTATGATTTAGGACCCTGTGCCTATGATGACTTCCTACATTATATCACATCCTGGATGTTGGATAATGTGATAAGGAGACAACCTAGTTTCAGGAAATGGAAAAAAATTGCTGTATCTAGCTTAAAGTATCTACCCCCACAACCCAGCTTTCAGACCCTACAGGTGCAGTTGCCACTGACTCTTCAGAACTTGCTTATGATACTCAGACCAGCATCCTGATATTCCCCAGTTAAGCTAACATATTTTATCAGAGAGAATAGTGCTTGTTAAACTTGCTTAAATTGATTTTTTTTACTCTTATTTGAATAAATAGATGTATAGTGAATTCTGGGATAGTTTGGTACTAGAGTTCTCTGCCTGCTCTGTGGACCCTGTTAGGTACCTCAGAGAGAATGGTAAGTGGTGGTGAGAGGGCTGGGTGATTTTGTAGTGTTTTTTGTTTTTTTCGTTTTTGAGATGGAGTCTCTCTCTCTCTCACCCAGATTGGAATGCAGTGGCAGGATCTTGGCTTACTTCTGCCTCTACCTCCTGGGTTCGAGCAATTCTCCTGCCTCAGCCTCCTAAGTAGCTGGGATTGCAGGCATGTGCCACCATGCCTGGCTAATTTTTGTATTTTTTAGTAGAGATGGGGGTTTCACCATGTTGGCCAGGCTGGTCTCGAACTCCTGACTTCAAGTGAGTCGCCCGCCTTGGCCTCCCAAAGTGCTAGGATTACAGGTGTGAGCCACTGCACTCAGCCAGGATTTCATAGTTTAAAAAGTTTAAAAAGTCATCCTTAAAATTAAAACAACAAATCTGGTTGTTGAGTGGCATTTGTGGGAAGTGATTCTTTCAAATACTGTATTATTGGTGACATTTCTGATGCTGGCTGTCGACCAAATTTTAAAATTGTTTGTGAGTGAAATAATTTCATTACTTTGTTATGGATAAACCTGTGGGGAAAGGTTTTGATGTTATTTTCAGGCATATGTTTTCTTCTTGGCGTATACATAGTGAATTTAACAATATTGAAATATTTTATCAAAAAACAGATTGTAAAATTATACATTTTCTAAATATAAGAGATCAATTGCTTTCAAGTTAGAATCTTCTAGTAATTTTGAGTGTGTGTGTTCTTATTTTCTGTGCAGTTGAGAAAGATTGGGGGTGGGGGCTTTGGAGAAATTTACGATGCCTTGGACATGCTCACCAGGGAAAACGTTGCACTGAAGGTGGAATCAGCTCAACAACCAAAACAAGTTCTGAAAATGGAAGTTGCTGTTTTGAAAAAGCTGCAAGGTAAGCCCTTTGTAGAATATACAATTTATGATTTGTATGATAATTTATAATTTATTCGTATCTGCCTGAACCTTAATTACATTCTTTAAGTACTAATTGAATGTACTGGTGTCAGCCGGGTATAAATATGCTGAGCATTTTTCTCTTGGAAATTTTATAACGAGTTAGTAGTGGTAGAAGTATGTAATTACTTACACTAATTGGGCTTTGGGAGTTCTTTTTCATGGAGTAAGGATGAGAGAGTGTGAATTAGCAGAATTTTTACTGCTTTGGAAAGTATTGTCATAAGTCTGCTATTTGCCTTTCTTTTTTAAACTACCAATAACAGATACCTCTGAGTTGTCTCTACTCATGTCTTTGGTTGTTAATTATATTTTAATCACAGTAAGGAAGCTGCCTTCAAATCACACTGCAGGATGGATTAAAAATAATACTGTTGATTATATGTTGATTCATATTAGCTTCAGTTTCAGAGAATAACTATTTCTGGCCCTGTTGTCATTTTTGAAGTCCATTTTACTACTCGGGCCCCATTTGTTTTTATTACAAGAATGGATAATTTTTTTTCTGACATGAATCCAGTGGTATAAAACCCTGAATATATTGCTAGTTTGTGTTCACCTTTGTATTCTCAGCTTAATGATATACTCTCTGATATTACTGTTATTTAAATGTTTGATCTGAAACAAAATTAAATAGGGATGATCATTTTCCTTTGCCCCAAGCGTATCCAAGTTTCTCTACCAGTTGGCTCATTTGATTAGAGAATGATGCTAGTAAAATTATAGATCTGTTTTTATAGTAATTTTTAGCTCAAACTTAGCATCTCCACAACATGGTAAATCAGGAAAACAGTGGATAGATTAACACCTATTGTCAATACTGGAAAAATAAATAATTAGAGAAGAAAGAATAGGTAAAAGGATGGCTCTCTCTTTTTCTGACTTTTTCTGTTTTCTCCACATTTCTCTTGAGTTGTTGTTCTCAACTCAGTGGTGTAGAGACTACAAACAGGTACAGCCAGAGCTACATCTTCCTGGGTGGCACAGATCCCAGGATACCTGTTTTACTATCAGCCAAGCCCATGAAGGGTATGTCAGCATCAGCTTGGTGTGGATAGTGCCACTTCACCTTTCTCCTACTTGGTCCCAAGGAGATGCTTCCAGGTGAGGCAGGATACAGCTTTGCCACCCCTTCAGGAGGTTCTCCTGCTTGTTTTGTCTATGGTTTACTCAGGATTCTATTTGATAAAACTTGAAGATCAGTTTACTACCTTTTATGAATGAGTTAGAGACCCTTGGATGCTAGCTGTCTCCTTTTCTTGTATTTTATTTTTCACGTTATTAACTAAAATATTTTTCCTATCTGCTTATAACCACATGACATCCCATTCTTAAGAACCCTTCATTTTCCAAAAATAAATTGATTTTTAATCTTCTGGTCCCTATTTCAGTGAGGCAGTCCTTGACTCTCTTCTCTTGGCTTCCTAACTTATGCCTTCTGCATACTTATTCCTCACAGCTTCATTTTGTTGAGGGTGCTTTGTAATCTGGACCGGTCTGATAACATTTTTATGGAGCTGAGCTCCTCTTGCTGTCATGTTGGCCTAATGACTTCTTACTGAATGATCCCAATGAAAAGGCTGAGTGTAAGGAAAAGGTATTTAACCAGAGGCTAACCCTTTATAGGATTCGTTGATTTTTAAATTGATGTTCAATTTTTGATAGCTGGGATAAGGTGTTTTTTGTTTGTTTGTTTGTTTGTTTTTTTGAGACGGAGTCTTGCTCTGTCACCACGCTGGAGTGCAGTGGCACGATCTCAGCTCACTGCAACCTCCACCTCTGGGGTTCAAGCCATTCTCCTGCCTCAGCCTCCTGAGTAGCTGGGACTACAGGCACACACCACCACACCCAGCTAATTTTTGTATTTTTAGTAGAAACGGGGTTTCACCATGTTGGCCAGGATGGTCTTGATCTCTTGACCTCATGATCTGCCCACCTCCGTCTCCCAAAGTGCTGGGATTACAGACATGAACCACTGCACCTGGCTGCAATTTTTTTTTTTAACAAGATAAAAAGATATTTTATGATGAATTAGCCTGCCCCTAATTTTGTTCCTTTTAATAAATCAATTCCTCTTCTCAAAATTCACATATTGTCTGTTCTCACATTCCCTCAGTTCTCAATTTTCTTTCTCGCAGTCTTTTCTGTACTTAACAACCCTAGATTTTCTCAGTTCAGGCAAAACTCTCATTACTAGTATGTTCCTTTCTCTTTGACCCTAAAGTGTGAAGGCCTTAGCATTTCACCCCATATTTTCTTCTGAGTGACCTTCCCCCATGCTGCTGTATCAGATTACTCTCTTTTCAAAGCTTTCAGAAATATTCTGGATGTAACCTGCAATTCTCTAATGAATCAAGCTAGACTCTTGAATTTTATTATTTATTATTTTTTTTTTGTGATGGAGTCTTGCTCTGTTGCCCAGTCTGGAGTGTAGTGGCACAATATCGGCTCACTGCAACCTCCACCTCCCAGGTTCGAGCGATTCTCCTGCCTCAGCCTCCCAAGTAGCTGGGACTACAGGTGGGTGCCACCATGCCCAGCTAATTTTTTGTATTTTCAGTAGAGATGGGGTTTCACCATGTTGGCCAGGCGAGTAACTCCAGATTTCAGACAGTCCTCCCGTCCTGGCTTTCCAAAGTGTTGGGATTACAGGTGTGAGCCACTACACCTGGCCAAGACTTTTGAATTTTACTTGGTTTTTACAAATGTATTTGAATGTTTTAGCTACTTATAAACTAAATTATCTATTTATAAGCCTATTAGATAGTACTTCTATACCTTATTATTATTATTCTCTAAAGTGTTCCTAATAAGTGTAGCCCTAAAATTTATTAGGCCTGTCCTTTTATTCACAGCATTGTTCAGAGATACATCTCTGTATAAACATTTATGTGTGTCTCTTCGCCCTCTCCATTTGCAGCTGTACTATCTTCATCCTTTGTTTTTCAGTTTATTTGCTTTGAAACTGCAAAGGTGGTCATTGCCATTCTAATCTGTTAGATTCCTTTTTCTTCAACTTTAAATGAATGTTTTGTAATGATATCCTACCTATCTTCACTTCTCCATTTTCTTTTTTTATTACAAAATTATTTTGTTGTTTTTTTCCTCAGTTTTCATGATCTCTTGTGCTGTATCTCAACACACCAGTTTTTTTATTCTTTTTAATAAGTATAGTTTAGGCCAGGCGCGGTGGCTCATGCCTGTAATCTCAGCACTTTGGGAGGCCAAGGTGGGTGGATCGCCTGAAGTCGGGAATTTGAGACCAGTCTGGGAGACATGGTAAAACCCCATCTCTACTAAAAAATTCAAAATTTAGCCAAGCATGGTGGTGTGCGCCTGTCATCTCAGCTACCCTGGAGGCTGAGGTATGAGAATCGCTTGAGCCCAGAAGGCGGAGATTGCAGTCAGCCAAGATGGCACCATTGCACTCTAGCCTGGGCAATGGAGCCAGACCCTGTCTCAAATAAAAAAGTATAGATTTGCAGTGCCATTGTAAGAGAAAAAACACTTCTCTCCTTTGATTTCAAATCTGATCACTAGTAATTTCTACAGTAAAATGATGGTTCCTCAGGAACCATCAGTACTTCTAAAAAAGTTAGATTTCCATTCTAGTCTTAATAGAATTTGGTACACGTGTAGAATCCTGAAGTAAGACAGGCAAATCTTTTATTTATTTATTTATTTATTTATTTATTTATTTATTTTTGAGACAAGGTCTCACTCTGTCGTCCAGGCTGTAGAGCAGTGGCCCAAACACAGCTCACTGCAGCCTCGATCTTGTGACTCAACCAGTCCTCTGGCTTCAGCCTCTGGAGTAGCTGGGACCACAGGTGTGTGCCACCACACTCAGCTAATTTTTTTTTTTTTTGTAGAGACATAGAGTCTGGCTGTGTTGCCCAGGCTGGTCTCAAATTCCTGGGCTCAAGCAGTCCTCTTGCCTTGGCCTCCCAGAATGTTGGGATTAAAGGTGTGAACCACCATGCCCAGCCTGAGACAGGCAAATATTAAATTTACTTTTTTCCCTAATTTTTAAAAGACTTTTTTAAAAAGAGCAGTTTTAGGTTCACAGCAAAATTGAGAGGAAAGTATAGAGGTATCCTATATATTGCCTGCCCTCACACATGCATGTACTCCCTCAGTATCATCATCCCCACAGGTGTACATTTGTTACAATTGATGAACCTACATTGATACATCATTATCACCCAGCTCCCGTAGTTTACAATAGGGTTCACTCTTATTGAACATTCTGTGGGTCTGGACGAATGTGTAATGACGTATATCCACCATTATGTGCATATAGGTGCTCCTCAACTTATGATGGGGTTATGTCCTGATAAACCCATTTAAGTTGAAAAATTGTAAGTTGAACCATCGTATGTCAGGAACCATCTCTCTCTATTTTCACTGCCCTAAAAATCCTCTGTGCACTGTTTCCCTGCCTCCTAAACTCTGGTAATGACTAATCTTTTTACTTTCTCTTTAATTTTACCTTCTCCAGATGTCATATATTTAGAGTCATACACTATTGGCTTCTTTCACTTAGTAATATGCACTTAAGTTTCCTCCACATCTTTTCATGGCTTGATAGGTCATTTCTTTTTAACATTTAATAATATTCCATTGTCTAGAGGTACCACAGTTCATTTATCCATTCACCTACTGAGGGATATCTTGGTTGCTGTGCAGATTTTTGTATAGGTGTAAGTTTTCTACTTGTTTGGGTAAATACCAAAGAGCATTATTGCTGGATTTGATAAGAGTATGTTTAGTTTTTGTAAGTAACTGCCAAATTTTCTTCCAAAGTGGCTGTATCATTTTGCATTCTCATCAGCAATGAATGAGAGTTCCTGTTGTTCCACATCCTCACCAGCATTTGGTATTGTCAGTGTTCTGGATTTTGGCCATCTAATAGGTGTGTAGTGACATCTCATTGTCATTAATTTGCATTTCTCTAATGATGTGTGATATGGAGCACTTTTTCATGTGCTTATTTGCCATCTGTATATCTTCTTTGGTGGGGTGTCAGAAGTTTTTGGCCCATTTTAAAATCAGGTTGTTTGTTTTCTTACTGTTGAGTTTTTAGAATTCTTCAAATATTTGGATATCAGTCTTTCATCATATATGTCTTTTGCAAATATTTTGAATTTTCTCTATTGATTTTCTATGTTTAGTTTGATTGATTTCTGCTCTAATTTTTGTTATTTCTTCTCTTCTGCTTTAATTTGCTTTCTGTTTTCTAGTTTCCTAAAGTAAAAACTTTGGTTATTGATTTTAGATCTTTCTTTTTTTTTTTTTTGAGATGGAGTCTCCCTCTGTCACCCAGGCTGGAGTGCAGTGGTGCAATCTCGGCTCACTGCAAGCTCCGCCTCCCAGGTTCACGCCATTCTCTTGCCTCAGCCTCCCTAGTAGCTGGGACTACAGGCGCCTGCCACCATGCCTGGCTAATTTTTTGTATTTTTAGTAGAGACGGGGTTTCACTGTGTTAGCCAGGATGGTCTCGATCTCCGGACCTCGTGATCCACCCGCCTCGGCCTCTCAGAAGTGCTGGGATTACAGGCATGAGCCACTGCACCCGGCCTAGATCTTTCTTTTCTAATACGTGCACTCAGTGCTATAAATTTCCCTTCAAGCACCTTTTTCAGTGCATCCCAGAAATTTTGATGTTATGTTTTTATTTTTATTTAGTGTGAAATATTTTAAAACTTCTTATGATAGTTCTTTGACTCATGTGTTATTTAGAAGTGCATTATATTAATCTCCATGTATTTCAGAATTTTTCCAGTTGTCTTTCTAATATGATCTCTAGTTTAATTCCACTGTGTTCTGAGAGCAGACATTGTATGATTTCTATTCTTTTAAGTTTGTTAGGGTATGTTTTATAGCACTCAGAATGTGATCTGTCTTGGTGAATATTCTGTGTGAGCATGAGAATAATGTGTATTCTGCTGTCATTGGTTTAAGTAGTCTATAGATGTCAGTTATATCTAGTTAATTGGTGATATTGTTTAGTTCAGCTATGTCTTTACTGATTTTCTGGCTGCAGGATCTGTTCATTTCTGATAGAAGAGTTTTGAAGTCTCCAGCTATAATAGTGCATTCATCTTTCTCCTTACAATTCTGTTGTTTTTTACCTCATGTAGTTTGAAGCTCTGTTGTTAGATGCATGCATGTTTCTAGATATTATGAGGCACACAGTATATGGCCTCTTAGAGAATTGTCCCCTTTATCATTATGTAATACTCTTCTTTTATTATTATTACTATTATTATTAATTTTCTTGGAGATGTACTCACTAGGTTGTTCAGGCTGGTCCTGAACCCCTGACTTCAGTGATCCTCCTGCCTCAGCCTCCCGAATAGCTGGGATTACAGGTGCAAGCTACTGTGCTTGGCTATGATGCCCTTCTTTATACTTGTTCATTTTTCTTGACATACAGCCTGCTCTGTCAAATTAATATAGCAATATTTACTTTCTTTTGAGTATTAGTATGGTATATAATTTACATCCATTTACTTTATTTGTATTTACATACTTAAAGTGAGTTTCTTGTAGACAACATACAATTGGGTTTTGTTTTTTGATTTAGTCTGTCCAGTCTCTTTTATTTGGTACATTTAGACCATTGATGTTTGAAGTGATTGTTTTTATAGGTAGATTAATATCTACCATTTTTGTTAATTGTTTTTTATTTGTTGTCTTGTTCTTTGTTTCTTTTCTTGTCTTTTTTGAGATGGGGTCTCACTCTGTCACCCAGGCTAGAGTGCAGCAGTGTGATCATAGCTAACTGCAGCTTTGAACTCCTGGGCTCAATGATCCTCTTGCTTTGGCTTCCTGAGTAACTGGGACTACAGGTGTGTGCTGCCATGCCTAGCTAATTTTTAAAAAGTTGGTGGATACAGAGTCTCGCTATGTTGTCCAGGCTGGTCCCCCAACTCCTGGCCTCAGATGATCCTCCTGCCTCAGCCTCACAAAGTGCTGGGATTACAAGGGTGTGCACGACTATGCCCAGCCTGTTGTTGGTTTTTTTTTTTTTTTTGGTCTTCCACTCTTTTTCTGTCTTTTGTAGTTTTTGTTTTAGTTTTTAGATAGAGTCTCACTCTGTCGCCCAGGCTGGAGTGCCAGTGACACAATCTCGGCTCACTGCAACCTCTGCCTCCTGGGCTCAAGTGATCCTCCCATCTCAGCCTCCCAAGTAGCTGAGACTACAGATGCACGCCACTGTGCCCATCTAATTTTTGTGTTTTTAGTAGAGACAGGGTTTCACCATGTTGGCTAGGCTGGTCTAACTCCTGACCTCCATCAATTCACCCACCTTGGCCGCCCATAGTACTGGGATTACAGCCACCGCGCCTGGCCTTCTCTCCTTTCTTAACATATTAATTATACTTCTGTTTTTACTTTTTTTAGTGATTGCCCTAGATTTTGCAATACAGATTTATAACTAATCCAAGTCCACTTTCAAATAACATTATACCACTTTAAAGGTAATGTGAAGATATTTTCTTGTAATAAAATGATCCTAATTTCTCCCTCCTGTCCTTTATATCATTGTAGTCATTATATATTTACAGCATACATAAGTATATATATATATTTATATGCACAAAATGTATACATAAGCATACATAATTCAGTACATTGTTGCTATTATTATTTTGAGCAAACTGTTATCTGTTAGATCAATTAAGCATAAGAAAAATAATTTATTATGTTGCCTTCACTTTTTCCTTCTTCACATCTGGGTTTCTACCCTATATTACTTTCCTTCTCTCCAAAGAACTTTTAACGTGTCTTGTAAGAGAAGTCTACTGCCAAAAAATTACCTCAATTTTTGTCTGAGAAAGTCTATTTCTCCTTCACTTTTGAAGGATAATTTTGGGGGGTACAGAATCTAGGTTGGAGAGTTTTTCTCTGAACCCTTTTTTTTTTCTTTTTTTTGAGACAGAGTTTTGTTCATATTGCCTAGGCTGGGGTGCAATGGTGCTATCTCAGCTCACTGCAACCTCCGCCTCCCGGGTTCAAGGGATTCTCCTGCCTCAGCCTCCTGAGTATTGGCGAATACAGGCATGCGCCACCATGCCTGGCTAATTTTGTATTTTTAGTAGATATGGGGTTTTTCCATGTTGGTCAGGCTGGTTTTGAACTCCCGACCTCAGGTGATCTGCCTGCTTTGGCCTCCCAAAGTGCTGGGATTATAGGCATGAGCCACCATGCCTGGCCTTCTCTGAACACTTTAATATTTCACTTTGTCCTTTGCCTGTTTTAAAATAGGGTGATTTGTTTTTTATTGTTCATTTGTTTAAGTTTCTTATAAATTCTGATTATTAGACCTTTGGAGGATACATAGTTTGCAAATAATTTCTCCCATTCTGTAGGTTGTCTGTTTACTCTGTTGGTAGTTTCTAGGTGGCTTTGTGGAAGTTCTTTAATTCAAATAGGTCCCACCTGTCAATTTTTGTTATCGTTGCAGTTGCTTCTGGGGACTTAGCCAAAATGCCTTTGCCAAGGCCAGTGTCAGCAAAGGTATTTCCTAGGTTTTCTTGTAGGATTTTTTACTTTGAGGGCTTACATTCAAGTCTTTAATTCATCTTGCGTTAAATTTTGTATGTGGTGAAAGATAGGGGTCTAGTTTCAATCTTCTGCATATGGCCAGCAAGTTATCCCA
The DNA here is from genome assembly GCF_028885655.2 of Pongo abelii. Classification (NCBI taxonomy): domain Eukaryota; kingdom Metazoa; phylum Chordata; class Mammalia; order Primates; family Hominidae; genus Pongo; species Pongo abelii. The sequence continues at coordinate 45,799,230 of NC_072001.2, read as the reverse complement.
GCACCATTTACTGAATAGGGAGGCCTTTCCACATTTCTTGCTTTTGTTGACTTTTGTCAAAGATCAGATGGTTATAGGTGTGTGGTTTTATTTCTGGGTTCTCTAACCTGTTCCATTGGTCTGTGTGTCTGTTTTTGTGCCAGTACCATGCTGTTTTGTTTGTATTGTTGCTTTTGCTCATTCACTATGATGTTGGCTGTGGGTTTGTCATAGATGGCTATTATTTTTATTAATTAATTAATTAATTTATTTATTTTTGCAACAGAGTTTTGCTCTTGTTGCCCAGGCTGGAGTGTAATGGTGCGATCTCAGATTACTGCAACCTCTGCCTCCTTGGTTCAAGCGATTCTCCTGCTTCAGCCTCCCGAGTAGCTGGGATTACAGGCATGCGCCACCATGCCTGGCTAATTTTGTATTTTTAGTAGAGACAGGGTTTCTTCATGTTGGTCAGGCTGATCTGGAACTCCTGACTTCAGGTGATCTGCCCGCCTCCGCCTCCCAAAGTGCTGGGATTGCAGGTGTGAGCCACCGTGCCTGGCCATAGATGGCTATTATTTTGAGATATGTTCTTTTGATGCCTAGTCTGTTGAGGGTATTTATCACGAAGGAATGTTGGATTTTATTGAAAAATTTTTTCTGCATCTAATTGAAATGACTATATGGTTTTTGTTTTTAATTCTGTTTATGTGGTGAATCACATTTTTTTATTTGCATGTGTTGAACCAACTGTGCATCCCAAGAATAAAGCCTACTTGATCATGGTGAATTAACTTTTGGATGTGCTGCTGGATTTGGTTTGCTAGTATTTTGTTGAGGATTTTTGTGTCTGTGTTCATCATGGATATTGGCCCGAAATTTTCTCTTTTTATTGTGTTTCTGCCAAATTTTGGTATCAGGCTAATGCAGGTTTCATAGAATGAATTAGGGAGGAGCCACTCATCCTCATTTTTTTTTAAACAGTTTCAGTAGGATTGATACCAGTTCTTTGTGCAGCTGGTAGAATTGGGCTGTAAATCTGTCTGGTTCGGAGCTTTTTTTGGTTGGTAAGTTTTTTATTACTGATTCAATTTTGAATCTTGTTGTTGGTCTGTTCAGGTTTTCACTTTCTTCCTGGTTTAATATTAGGAGTTTGTGTGTTTCCAGGAATGTATCCATGTCCTCTAGATTTTCTAGTTTGTGTGCTTAGAGGTGTTCATAATAATTTCTGAGGATCTTTTGTACTTCTGTGGGATCAGTTGTCATCCTTGTCATTTCTGATTGTGCTTATTTGGATCTTCTCTTTTTTTCCCCCTTTGGTAATGTAGCTAGTGCTATCAATCTTGTTTATTCTTTCGAAAAATTAGCTCTTTATTTCATTGATCGTTTGTATGGATTTTTGTGTCTCAATTTTGTTCAATTCTTCTCTGATTTTATTATTTATTTTCTTTTGCTAGCTTTGGGATTAGTTTGTTCTCTTTTTTTTTCTATTCTATGCAAGATGTTAGATTGTTAATTTGAGATCTTTCTGACTTCTTGATAAAGGCATTTAGTGCTATAAACTTTCCTCTTAACATTGCTTTAACTGCATTCCAAATATTTTGGTAAGTTGTGTCTCTATTTTTATTAATTTCAATGAATTTTTTTATTTCTGCCTTAATTTCATTGTTCACACATGAGTTATTCAGGAACAGGTTAATTTCCATGTATTTTTGTAATTTTGATGGATCTTTTTGGTACTGATTTCTATTTTTATTGCACTGTGGTCTGAAAGTGCTAGGTTTTGATTTTTTGAATTTATTGAGACTTGCTCTATGACCTAGCATGTGGCCAATCTTAGAATATGTTCCATGTGCAGTTAAGAAGAATGTGTAGTCTGTCGTTATTGGGTGGAGTATTCTGTAGATGTCTATTAGGTCTAATTGGTGGAGTGTCGAGTTTAAGTCCAGAATTTCTTTGTTAGTTTTCTGCCTTGATGGTTTGTCTAATGCTGTCAATGGGGTGTTGAAGTCTCCCACTATTATTGTGGGGCTAAGTCTTTTCATAGGTCAAGAAGAACTTGTTTTATGAATTTGGATGCTTCAATGTTGGGTGAATATGTATTTAGGATAGTTAAGTCTTATTGCATTGAACCTGTTATCATTATGTAATGCCTTTCTTTGTCCTTCTAGATTGTTGTTGGTTTAAATTCTGTTTTGTCTGATATAAGAATACCTAGCTTTAGGCCAGGCTCAGTGGCTCATCCCTGTAATCCCAGCACTTTGGGAGGCTGAGGCGGGTGGATCACCTGAGGTCAGGAGTTCAAGACCAGCCTGGCCAACATGGTGAAACCCCATCTGTACTAAAAATACAAAAAGTTAGCCAGGCATGGTGGTGCACTTGGGAGGCTGAGGCAGGAGAATCGCTTGAACCTGGGAAGCGGAGGTTGCAGTGAGCCGAGATCCGCCATTACTCCAGCCTGGCATCACTCCAGCCGTCACTCCAGCCTGGGCAACAGGAGTGAAACTCCATCTCAAAAAAAAAAAAAGAAAGAAAGAATACCCCAGCTAATGTTTAATTTTTTGTGGAGATGGGGTCTCACTATTGCCTGAACTGAACTCCTGGGCTCAAGGAGTTCAGTTGGTCTTGAACTCCTGGGCTCAAGCAATCCAACCCCCTTGACTTCCCAAAGTGTGGGGATACAGGGATGAGCTACTGTGCCTGGCTAATTTTTGTTGTTGTTGTTGTTGTTCCTCTGTAGGTAAGGCTTGTTTTTCTTTTCCTTCTAGCTTCATTCAGAATTTTTTCTTTTTTTTTCAAACTGCTTCTTCAGAGTCAGAATTGTTTCTTTATCTTTGATTTTTGATAGTTAGAAAATAGTATGTTTAGATGTAGGTTTTTGGGTTTTGTTTGTTTGTTTGTTTGTTTGTTTTGCGTTTATCCCACTTGGCGTTTTCTGAATTTCCTGGATTTGCGGTTTGGTGTTTGACATTAACTTGGGGAAATTCTTAGTCATTGATTCATATAGTTACCTGTTCTTTCTCTCTTTCCTTTCTGGTGTTCCCTTTGTGTATGGTTGTGTTACGTCTTTTATAGTTGTTCCTTAATCCTTTCTTCTGTTTCTTTGTTTTCTTTTTTTGTCTTTGTCCTCTTTGATTTCTCTTTTGGAGGTTTCTGTAGATACATCCTGAAGCTCAGATACTTTTTTTTTTCTCAGCTGTGTCCGATCTACTAATAAGCCTATAAAAGGCATTCATCATTTCTGTTACAGTGTTCTTGATCTTTAGTGTTTTCTTTTCATTCTTTCTTAGGATTTTCATCTCTGCTTACATTACCCTACTCTTCTTGCATGCTGTCTACCTTATCCATTAGAGCCCTCAGCATATTAATCAGTGTTGTTTTAAATTCCTGATCTGATTATTTCAACATCCCTGCCATGTTTGGTTCTTGATATTTATTTGCTTTTTCTATTCAAATTGTTTTTTTGCCTTCTAGTATTCCTTGTATATTTTTCTTGATGGCTAGACATCATGTACTGCATAAATGCAACTGCTAAAAGTAGACTGTTAGTAATGTGGTAATAGGTGGGGAGAGGGGAGGCATTCCATAGTCCTATTATTAGTTCTCAGTTTTTTAGTGTGCCTATACTTCTGGACTGTGTACTTCCTAAGTGCTTCTAGTGCCCCCACACCCCATAAGGTGAGACAGGATAGTTAGAATGGGTTGCATTTGGGTATTTCCTCTCCCCCAGATCAATTAAGCTTCAATAAAACCCCAGGCCAGGTATGGCGCACCGCTCATGCCTGTAATCCCAGCACTTTGGGAGGCTGAGGTGGGTAGATTGCTTGAGCCCAGGAGATTGAGATCAGCCTGGGCAACGTGGTGAAATCCCACCTATACAAAAAATACAAAAAATTATCTGGGCATGGTGGTGTGCACCTGTAGTCCCAGCTACTCAGGAGGCTGAGAGGTGGGAAGATCACTTGAGCCCAGAAGGTCAAGGCTGCAGTGAGCTGTGATTGTGCCACTGCACTCCAGCCTGGGCAACAGAGCAACACCCTGCCTGATAAAATAAAAAAATTAAAATTAAAATTAAATAAAAAATAAATAAAACAAACTCCAGCAGGTTAGGTGTAGTTAACTTATTTCTCCTGAGGGCAGACCTTGTTAGGAAGAACAGAATGCTGTGGCATATTTAAAAATGGTTCTTTTTCTCTTCTCCCTGCTGGAAGCATGAGGGAATTTTTCTCCTATATATACTGTAAAAAACTAGTTGAACTCCTGGAGATAAAACTCACAAAAGCATGACTTCTGTCTAACATTTCTGTAAATTTCGGGGAACATACCTATGACTAGGTACCCCTCAAGTTTTAAAGTCTTGGGCTTGTTGACACCTAGCCTCCAGCAATCTGTCAGTTGCAATTCAGGTTTTTCTACTCTGGCACTGGTTCCTGTGTATGATTCTGCTCTGGTATATCATAACTCTCTGTGTCCGCCCATCTCTTTTTCCAATTTTGGAGGCAGCAGTTTGCTCTGAGAAGAGTTGGTGATTTTTTCACTTGTTCGGCTTTGTACTTGTTGATAGAATGGCATGGCAGCTTCCATGTTCCTCACTTGTGGAACTGGAAATGAAGTCCCTTACTCTAATTTTTTATTATGAAAAATTTAAATATGTACCAAAATAGAATTATATAATGAACATTCATGTATCCAAAACTCAGCTCAGTCTTAATAAGTATCAGCATTTTGGCCAATATTGTTGCAAATATATCCTACTCCTTCAACATTTTTTCCCCACGTTTCTGGAGTACTTTAAAATAAATTATAGACATCATATAATTTTTTGAGTATGTATCTCTGTCTAACAAATTTGTCTAACAAATTTTTGTAATGAAAATATTCTTTATAGATAAATATACTTTGTTTTATTGATTTGTGTTCCTAGTTTCTAGTCAGAGAATCTGTGGAGATGGGGTAGGGGGTGTTTGGAGATGTATCAAAATTTGGCAGACATTACTTTGCCTGTGAGAGCTTAGTTGATGATTGGTGATTTTGTGAATCCATTAACTTTGGTTTTTTTGTTGTTGTTGTTGTTTTGGGTTTATTTTATTTTATTTTATTTTTTTATTTTTATTTATTTATTTATTTTTTATTAAGTATTTATTGATCATTCTTGGGTGTTTCTCGGAGAGGGGGATATGGCAGGGTCGTAGGATAATAGTGGAGAGAAGGTCAGGAGATAAACACATGAACAAAGGTCTCTGGTTTTCCTAGGCAGAGGTCCCTGCGGCCTTCTGCAGTGTTTGTGTCCCTGGGTACTTGAGATTAGGGAGTGGCGATGACTGTTAAAGAGCATGCTGCCTTCAAGCATCTGTTTAACAAAGCACATCTTGCACCGCCCTTAATCCATTTAACCCTGAGTTGACACAGCACATGTTTCAGAGAGCAGGGGGCTGGGGGAAAGGCCATAGATCAACAGCATCCCAAGGCAGAAGAATTTCTCCTAGTCAGAACAAAATGGAGTCTCCTATGCCCACCTCTTTCTACACAGACACAGCAACAATCTGATCTCTTCTTCCTTTCCCCACACTTCCCCCACTTCTCTTCAACAAAACCGCCATCGTCCTCATGGCCCATTCCCGATGGTCGCTGTCTCTTTGGAGCTGTTGGGTACACCTCCCAGACAGGGCGGCTGGGCAGAGGCGCTCCTCACCTCCCAGACAGGGCGGCCGGGCAGAGGCGCTCCTCACCTCCCAGACGGGGAGGCCGGGCAGAGGCGCTCCTCACTTCCCAGACGGGGAGGCCGGGCAGAGGCGCTCCTCACATCCCAGACGGGGCGGCCGGGCAGAGGCGCTCCTCACATCCCAGACGATGGGTGGCCGGGTAGAGGTGCTCCTCACATCCCAGACAGGGCGGCCAGGCAGAGGCGCTCCTCACATCCCAGACGATGGGTGGCCGAGTAGAGGCGCTCCTCACCTCCCAGACGGGGCGGCTGGGCAGAGGCGCTCCTCACTTCCCAGACGGGGCGGCCGGGCAGAGACACTCCTCACTTCCCAGATGTGGCGGCCGGGCAGAGGCGCTCCTCACTTCCTCCCAGACGGGGTGGCAGCCAGGCAGAGGTGCTCCTCACTTCCCAGACGGGGCGGCCGGGCAGAGGCGCTCCTCACTTCCCAGACAGGGTGGCCGGGCAGAGGCGCTCCTCACTTCCTAGACGGGGTGGCTGGGCAGAGGCGCTCCTCACTTCCTCCCAGACGAGGTGGCAGCCGGGCAGAGGCGCTCCTCACCCCCCAGATGGGGCAGCCAGGCAGAGGCGCTCCTCACTTCCCAGACGGGGCGGCTGGGCAGAGGCGCTCCTCACCTCCCAGACGATGGGCGGCCGGGCAGAGGCACTCCACACTTCCCAGACGGGGCGGCCGGGCAGAGGCGCTCTTCACTTCCTCCCAGACGGGGTGGCAGCCAGGCAGAGGCGCTCCTCACTTCCCAGATGGGGCAGCCGGGCAGAGGTGCTCCTCACTTCCTCCCAGATGGGGTGGCAGCCAGGCAGAGGCATTCCTCACCTCCCAGACGGGGCGGCCGGGCAGAGGCGCTCCTCACCTCCCAGATGGGGCTGCCGGGCAGAGGCGCTCCTCACTTCCTCCCAGACGGGGTGGCGGCCTGGCAGAGGCGCTCCTCACCTCCCAGACGGGGCGGCCGGGCAGAGGCGCTCCTCACTTCCCAGACAGGGCAGCCGGGCAGAGGCGCTCCTCACTTCCTCCCAGACGGGGTGGCAGCCAGGCAGAGGCGCTCCTCACTTCCCAGATGGGGCAGCCGGGCAGAGACGCTCCTCACCTCCCAGACGGGACGGCTGGGCAGAGGCGCTCCTCACTTCAAAGACGGGGAGGCCGGGCAGAGGCGCTCCTCACTTCCCAGACGGAGCGGCCAGGCAGAGGCGCTCCTCACTTCTTCCCAGACAAGGTGGTGGCCAGGCAGAGGCGCTCCTCACTTCCTCCCAGACGGGGTGGCAGCCAGACAGAGGCGCTCCTCACTTCCCAGATGGGGCGGCCGGGCAGAGGTGCTCCTCACTTCCTCCCAGACGGGGTGGCAGCCAGGCAGAGGCGCTCCTCACCTCCCAGACGGGGCGGCCGGGCAGAGGCGCTCCTCACCTCCCAGACGGGGCGGCCGGGCAGAGGCGCTCCTCACCTCCCAGATGGGGCTGCCGGGCAGAGGTGCTCCTCACTTCCTCCCAGACGGGGTGGCGGCCTGGCAGAGGCGCTCCTCACCTCCCAGACGGGGCGGCCGGGCAGAGGCGCTCCTCACTTCCCAGACGTTGGGCGGCCGGGCAGAGGCCCTCCTCACTTCCTCCCAGGCGGGGTGGCAGCCAGGCAGAGGCGCTCCTCACCTCCCAGACGGGGCGGCCGGGCAGAGGCGCTCCTCACTTCCCAGACGGGGCGGCCGGGCAGAGGCGCTCCTCACTTCAAAGACGGGGAGGCCAGGCAGAGGCGCTCCTCACTTCCCAGACGGGGCGGCCAGGCAGAGGCGCTCCTCACTTCCTCCCAGACAAGGTGGTGGCCAGGCAGAGGCGCTCCTCACCTCCCAGACGGGACGGCCGGACAGAGGTGCTCCTCATCTCCCAGACGGGGCGGCTGGGCAGAGGCGCTCCTCACTTCCCAGACATTGGGCGGCCAGGCAGAGGCGCTCCTGTTCTCCCCAACGGGGCGGCCGGGCAGAGGTGCTCCTCACTTCCCAGACGGGTCAGCTGGGCAGAAGCGCTCCTCACTTTCCAGACGGGGCGGCCAGGTAGAGGCACTCCTCACTTCCCAGAAGGGGCGGCCGGGCAGAGGCGCTACTCACTTCCCAGACAGGGTGGCCGGGCAGAGGCGCTACTCACTTCCTCCCAGACAGGGTGGCGGCCGGGTAGAGGCGCTCCTTACCTCCCAGACGGGGCGGCCGGGCAGAGGGGCTCCTCACATCCCAGACGATGGGCGGCCAGGCAGAGACGCTCCTCACTTCCTAGACTGGGTGGCGGCGGGGCAGAGGCTGTAATCTTAGCACTTTAGGAGGCCAAGGCAGGCGGCTGGGAGGTGGAGGTTGTAGCGAGCCGAGATCATGCCACTGCACTCCAGCCTGAGCACCATTGAGCACTGAGTGAGCGAGACTCCGTCTGCAATCCCAGCACCTCGGGAGGCCGAGGTGGGCAGATCACTCCAGGCCAGGAGCTGGAGACCAGCCGGGTCAACACAGCGAAACCCCGTCTCCACCAAAAACACAAAAACCAGTCAGGCGTGGCGGTGCGCGCCTGCAATCCCAGGCACTGGGCAGGCCGAGGCAGGAGAATCACAGGAGCCCGAGGCAGGGAGGTTGCAGTGAGCCGAGATCCCGGCAGTACAGTCAACCTTCGGCAACAGAGGAAGACCCAAAAAAGAAGTAGAGGGAGACCGAAGAAAGGGGAGACGAGGGAGAGGGAGAGGGAGAGCTTGGGTTTTTTTTTTTGAGACAATGTCTTGCTCTGTCGCTGGACTGTGATCTCGGCTCACTGCTGCCTCCGCCTCCCAGGTTCAAGTGATCCTTGTGCCTCAGCCTCCCTAGTAGCTGGGACGACAGGCATGTGCCACCATACCTGGCTAATTTTTGTATTTTTAGTAGAGACAGGGTTTTACCATGTTGGCCAGGCTGGTCTTGAACTTGTGATCTCAGGTGATCCACCTGCCTCAGCCTCCCAAATTACTGGGATTACAGACATGAGCCACCAAGCCTGGCCCCATTAACTTGTACTAACTAGAGCACAGAAAGTTTTTGCCACTAATCCATTGCCAAAAAAAAAAATTGTATGAAAGTTTTTATGTAAGAACGTATTAGAAGTAGCTGTGTTAAGCATTAGGGAAATTTGAAGAATCTGTATTGTTGAAAAGTGAAATAATAGGCTGTAGAATTTCCTCAGGTAACCAGTTTTAAGAATGGATTAGAGACTCATTGGAGAGGAAACCCACGTTCTCAGTTTTTCTTTTTTTAATGAATGGACTTTTTTTGTTTGTTTGTCTTGTTTTGTTTTTAAAGACAGGTTCTCATTATGTTGCTTAGGCTGGAGTACAGTGGCACAATCATGGCTAACTGCAGTCTTGAACTCCTGGGCTCAGGCAATCCTTCTGTCTCAGCCTCTTGAGAAGCTGGGACTTCAGGTACATGCCACTATGCTCAACTAATTTTAAAAAAAAATTTTTGTAGATATGGGGTTTTGCTATATTGCCCAGGCTGGTCTTGAACTCCTGGCCTCACACAATGCTCCTGCCTTGGCCTCCCAAAGTGCTGAGATTACAGGCATGAGCCACTGCACCTGGCCCTGGACTTTACTTTTTAGAACTGTTTTAGGTTTACACAAAATTGAATAGAAAGTACAAAGTTCCTGTATACAGACTTCCCATCCGGTTTTCCCTATTATTAACATCTTGCATTCTTGTGATACAGTTGTTACAATTGATGAACCGATATTGATAGATTTTTTTTTTTTTTTTCTAAGGCAGAGTCTAACTCTGTTGCCCAGGCTGGAGTGCAAGTGGCATGATTTCAGCTCACTGCAACCTCTGCCTCCAAGGTTCAAGAGATTCTCCTTCCTCAGTTTCCTGAATAGCTGGGATTACAGGTGTGTGCCACCACACCCGGCTGATTTTTATATTTTTAGTAGAGGCAGGGTTTTGCCATGTTGGCCAGGCTGGTCTTGAATGCCTGACCTTAGATGATCCCCCGCCTCAGTTTCCCAGTGTTGGGATTACAGGTGTGAACCACCACACCTGGCGGTAGATTTTTATTAACTGAAGTCCACAGTTTACATTAGGGGATTCTTTTCTTTTTCTTTTTTCATAAAAAAAAATTTTTTTTAAGTAGAGACAAGGTCTCACTATGTTGAGAACTTGAACTGCTGGCCTCAAATGATCTTTTTGTTTCGGCCTCCCAAAGTGATTCTTTTCTTAATAATGTGAACACAGTGGTATTGAAAAGCTAACAAAATTAACTGTTATTTTACAATACCATCTCATATCTATCCAGTATTTAGTTTCTCCCATTGTCTCAAAAATATGATTTTACAGGTGGCTTTGTTGAAATTAGGATTTATATACAAGGCAGGCACATTGCATTATATTTTGTTGCCATGTCACAGAGTTTGTTCTCACCTACTTTTTTTTCCCCTTGCCTTCCTATTTTTTTGTTGAAGGAATGAAGTTCTTAGTTTGATAAAATAGTCCAAAATCTGGATATGGCTAATTGCATCCTTGTGGTGTCTTTTAACGTGTTCTTCCATCCTTCATATTTCTTGTGAACTCCTAATTAGATCTAGAGGATTAATGAGATTCATGCTGTTGTTATTGTTGGGAAGAATTTATCACCTACATTCATTGTTTTCATTAGGGGTTGCAAAATGGTGGTTTTCCTAATTCTCTGATTGTTTCTAAATTCCTTAACTGGAATTATTCTACAAAGTAGAATGTTATTCCATTATTTGTTTCCCTTGAAATATAGTTAGTATAGGAAGGACAGGATAAAGGGCTTGAGTTTTCTTCTCTTTTATTTATCAATTTTCAGAATAATAAGTTGTGGTCTTGGCCGGGCACGGTGGCTCACGCCTGTAATCCTAGCACTTTGGGAGGCTGAGGTGGGCAAATCATGAGGTCAGGAGATCGAGACCATCCTGGCTAACACGGTGAAACCCCGTCTCTACTAAAAATACAAAAAAATTAGCCGGGCGAGGTGGCGGGCGCCTGTAGTCCCAGCTGCTTGGGAGGCTGAGGCAGGAGAATGGCGTGAACCCGGGAGGCAGAGCCTGCAGTGAGCCGAGATTGCACCACTGCACCTCCATCCTGGGCGACAGCGAGACTCTGTCTCAAACAAACAAACAAACAAACAAATAAATAAATAAATAAATAAGTAAGTAAGTTGTGGTCTTATATGACCAGTGATCTGTTTTTAGTTTTGAGTATCATTATGAACTCATGCCTTTTTCTATATTTTATTTCAAACCATTGAAATCATTATCCTTTTGAAGCTTAAATTTCTTATCTTTGACCAGTAGAAGCTCTTTTGCATTGGCTTCTATGTTCTTCTTGTATAACTCCAGTATTCTTTGATGTCATCCTTGTTTTCTGGCACAGCAGAGTACTTCAGATGTTCCTTAAACTTTTTCTGTGCCATATTCGGAATCAGGAGCCTTGTTTCTCCTAGTAACTCTGTTTCTTTGTATTGGGAAACAATTGAGACCACAGTATGACCACTAGGGTACTAATTGCTATTGGGCTAACACACTTCTCTCAATAGGTTTTAATAAGGACTGTATTTTGCCTTGTTTATTCTCTTGTGCACTTTTCAACTTGTGTTATGGTATTTAAAAAAATAAATTTTCAGGAGGCTGAGGCAGGAGAATCACTTGAACCCGAGAGGCCTGAGGTTGCTGTGAGCCGAGATTGCGCCATTGGACTCCAGCCTGGGTAACAGAGTGAGACTCTATCTCAAAAATAAAGAAATAAATTTGTATTCTCTTTTAAATTGTAGGCCTCTTAAAAAGCAGAGATTATGTATATTTAAACTTGACTTTTATATTATGCTTAGTGGCAAAATAACAGCACAAAGTATCTTTATATTCAATTATAGCATACATTTGTAAATTGATGTGGGAAGATAGGATAACATACCTATTCCATTTCTGGTTATTTACTTTGTAAACTTTATTGTTGATTTTTTTTCTGAGTAAGAAAAATAAATAGTGAGGTTCTGTAATCATTTGCTGAAGAGTGCTATAAATACTCGTTGACAGTTACCTTTGGATGACTAGGGCTCCGAGTCCCAAGACCATGTCATATAGACAGTCAACTCTTTATTATAATGGAAGAGAGTCCCTTGGATCTTCCAGAAAGTTTTCATTTGGTTTAAGGATTTGAGGTTTTTTTTTTTTCTCTTGCATATAGGTTGGTGTAATGTTTTAGGAATTCAGAATATTGTAAAATTCCTATTACAGTAAGTCCTCACTTAAGTCTCAGTAGGTTCTTGGAAACTGCAACTTTAAGTGAAACAATGTATAACAAAACCAATTGTTTTTCCTCACCAATGTTATGACAGAATGACTTTGAACTCAATAAGGTTTTTCGAGGACTGAATTACGTTACATGTTGTTTTGCTTAAAGACCAGAACCTCTCAATGACATTAAATGAGGACTTGCTGTATTTATATTTAGTGTATCTTTTTATCAAAGGAAGTCTTCTTAGGATCTTTAAAAGTTTATACATCATTTACTGGCTTCTAATTGGTATATAAATATTTTCTTGAGCATAACAAAATGTTTTTCTTTTAAAAGTATTCTGTAGGCCAGGTGCAGTGACTCATGCCTCTAATCCTAGCACTTTGGGAGGCCAAGGCAGGAGGATCACTTGAGGCCAGGAGTATGAGATCAGCCTGGGCAGCATAGCGAGAGACCCTGTCTCTACAAAAAATGAAAAAATAGCCAGGTGTAATCATGTGCGCCGGTGGACCCAGCTACTTGAGAGGCTAAGGTAGGAGGATCACTTGAGCCCAGGAGATCAAGGCTGCAGTGAGCCATAATTATGCCACTGTGTTCCAACCTGGGTGACAGAGTGAGACCCCATGTCTAAGTAAATAAATAAATAAAAATATTCTGTAGATCTGATTTCTCATTTATTCTTTTTTTTTTTTTTTTTTTTGAGACAGAGCCTTGAACTGTTGCCCAGGCTGGAGTGCAGTGGTGCCATCTCGGCTCCCTGCAGCCTCCACCTCCTGGGTTCAAGTAATTCTTCTGCCTCAGCCTCCTGAGTAGCTGGGATTAGAGGAGTGCTCATTTATTCTTATGTGTGTTCGCTCCATAGTATGTTCAATCTGACGATGTTGGTTATGTTTAAAAATCACTACTTAAGTCAATGATTGAATAGAAAGTTGTTTGGCCCTTCTTTTCCATCTTAGCTCTTTACTTTATGCTGCGAGTGATCAGCATCATCTCTTGTACTTTTTCATTTTTCAGTGTACCATCCTGAGTAGAACTGATGTTTTTCTGTTTTTTCCCTTGGATGAGAAGGTAATTAATTGAAGGATTATTTAATTATTTTAAATTTTTCTCCTTTCCATCATCTAAAGTGAGTGGAGGTCCAACTAATATCAAAAAATAACAGAATAAATGTCATTGTTTGATAATGAAACAATTTTATTCTCGTTTGAGATATTTGAGAATTAATTTGTCTCGCCTCATATAAATTCAGGAAAAACTACATTTTTCTTTATAGGTCATGAAGAGGAAATGCTTTTCTTTTGATTTTCAGGGATTTTTTTTTTTTTACCCTGAAATATTGGACCTGGATTTTATTTTTGCCTTTTAGGCTACAGAGCACAAGCTGAGAGTTGGTTACTGTTACAGGAGAAGTAACTGTTACTGTTACTGTTACTGTTACAGGAGAGGAACTGCACCTGTTCTGCCTTCCCTGTTTGAAGTCTCCAGCTACTGCTGCAAAGTATGACTGCTCCTTTTTCCCAGTCATAAGAATAGAAGAAATATGTAATTTCTGGATTAGACAACTGGTTTATCCAGTATAGAAGACTGTGAAAATTCTCCACAGGGACCTTTTGTGGGAGAGCGTAATAGTTACATACTGGGACCTGAAAGATTAGGGATATATCCTTACCCTTCATTCTATCCTTTAACCTTATGTAAACATATAGTCTACTCTTTTGCTTATTTCATCCTGTGCATTTTTTTCTCCTAAAGTAACTTTTTGCTTGTCCTTGTTGATGTTCATTGTTCCACCAAAGGATGTATGAAGGTCTCTGAGAACTTTATCTGTTGAATACGTTCATTTTCACATTTTTCTCCTTGGAAGATGTAACATTATCTGTAGGCTTGGGGATTCGTTTACTGGTTACTCTGCTTTCGTTTAGAAAAATGACATGTAGAGAATAGAATAGGTCTAGATTATTTTAAAGAGCAAAGGTCTGTTTCCTTGAAATGGAATACAATATGTGTGTCTTTGCCTGAAAACACACGTACATATTTATATATGCTCCATATGCACAAAGGACATTTGGAATCATATATAACTCAAGAAGCCCCTGAGGTGATTAGAATCAGAGGGGTCAGAGAAGGAGAAGATATTTTACTTTTTCCCTTTATGCCCATTGTATTGTAATGTAATTAAAAGCTATTTTGTGTTGTGAACTTAATGTATACATAGTTGGTAATGGCTGGTTGTGGTGGCTCACGCCTGTAATCCCAACACTTTGGGAGGTTGAGGTGGGTGGATCACTTGAGGTCAGGAGTTCAAGACCAGTCTGGCCAACGTGGTGAAACCCCGTCTCTACTAACAATACAAAAATTAGCTGGGCCCAGTGGTGCACACCTGTAGTCTAGCTACTCAGGTGGCTAAGGCAGGAGAATCACTTGAACCTGGGAGGCGGAGGTTGCAGTGAGACGAGATCTCGTGACTGCACTCCAGCCTGGGTAACAGAGTAAGACTCCATTTCAAAAAAAAAGTTGGTAATATCTTATGTGTCGGGACATCTATACTACTTGTTTGAGTGCTAACGATATGGTAGAACAGTGCTACTGAATGTTAGGCTCGTTGATACTTTATCTTGTTTTAGTATCATTCATATATAACTAATATCCAGTTCGTGCATAAACCCTCCCTCCATTTCACTAATAAACATTTTTAAGAGTGTAAATGGTCACAATAAGAAACTTAAAAATCAACACAACAGAATAAAGTGAGAAGTAAGTTTCCTTTAAGCCCCTCACTTTCTTCTCCACTGTTAACTACTGTTACTGGTTTCTTGTGTATTTTCCAGAAATGTTCTATGCATATTATAATCAGCTCTATATATCTATGTGTGTGTATATATATATATACACATATATATGCACACATATATAAAATCGTACATCTAAAATAATATATATAATCATCCATATGTTTATATATGTATATGTATGTATATATAAAATCCCCCTCCATTACCCACCTTCCACAACAACATATAGAATCAAACTATATATGCTGTTCTGCAACTCACTATGTCCCTTAAATTCAGACACTAAGATTTATTTTCTATTCACCTTAATGTTTTGCAGCAAGAGTGATCCTTCTAACATACTAAACAGTTATGTCACTCCCCAGCCTTTGCTAGAAACTATTCATAATCTTCTTTTTCTCATGTAAAGTCCACACACTGTAACATGGCATACAAAACACTGAACCGACTCCTGCCTGCTTCTTCTGCTTTTTCTGTCGAAAATGTTGGGCTTATACCCAGAGTGCCGGTCATCCTGAACTATTTTCAGTTTCTTTTCTTTCTTTTTTTTTTTTTTTTTTTTGAGACAGAGTCTTGCCCTGTCGCCGAGGCTGGAGTGCAGTGGCGTGATCTCCTCTCACTGCAAGCTCTGCCTCCTGGGTTCATGCCATTCTCCTGCCTCAGCCTCCCAAGTAGCTGGGACTACAGGCGCCCACCACCACGACCGGCTATTTTTTTTTTTTTTTTTTTTTGTATTTTTAGTAGAGATGGGGTCTCACCATGTTAGCCAGGATGGTCTCAATTTCCTGACCTCGTGATCCACCCTCCTCAGCCTCCCAAAGTGTTGGGATTACAGGCATGAGCCACCGCGCCTGGCCATATTTTCAGTTTCTTAAGGCTTACAACTTCTCACCTGCAAACTGCTTCTTTTTTCTCACACTTTGGGTAATTCCTGCTTTTTTTTTCTTCTTTTAAAAAATGTATAATAGTCCTAATATTTATAAAAGTCCACAGGTCATACAAGATTCAAAGACAAGAAGCAAAGTACAATTAAGAACTTCACTTTTTTTCACATACATATAATGTCCAAAAGTATATATGCTTTAAAAAAAATGTGATTCTACTAACTTGCTTTTTCCCTCTTCCTCAATAAGATTATTACAGGATTTATTTTTAATTTTTAATGAAGATCCAGGTTATACAAGTAGTTTAAAATAATGAGTTCTACAAAGTTTGTTAAGAAAAACAGTAGTCCAGGTTCTGGTTCCAGATAAGATGGAATAAGCGCACTTCACTCTGTCTCTCCCACTGAATGCAGCTAAAAACCTGGGCAAAATTCTTGGAGTGGCTATTTGAGGACTCTGAAAAGTAAATTGTAGGAGACAGACTGGGGAAGAAGACCAAAATTCAAAGTACCATTGAACCAGCAGTGAGTTTACCATTTTTTTCTTCCAGTATGCCCCAGCCTGAACTTAATGTATCCTGCACCTTGGAAGTGAGCATTGACATGGACAGAAAATGCGTCGAGAGAAGTCTTCTAGTTCTGACTCAAGGAGGAGGAAAGGGGTCTCCTAATGCCCAGAGAAAGCATGGAAATCCTACATCTTTCTCTCTTTTTTTCTTTTCTTTATTCTCTTATACCCCGGCCTCAAACAGTCCTTGACAGTGGCTGCAGTGGCCTCAATGGGGGCAGGCAAGAGCCTAAAATAGAGGGAGAGGATCCTTCTTCTCAGATTGGAGGAACTGTGGTCTGAAGAGAGTTGGGCAAATCCCCACTGCTTTTTTTCTCCCTCTGCCATTCTGCTGCTTGGCCCTGTCTGATGTGAGCACAGTTATGGGAAGTACTCTGCAGAGTGGTGTTAATAAAGCCCGAGAGTTCTGCTGGAAGACTGGAAAAGGGGAGCCCCAGTGAAATGAAAGATTGTAGAAGAGGGAGGAACTTGGGACACTGACCACCTAAAGTTGCTTTTGGACTCCTGAGCTGACATCCAATCTGTGCATGCATGAGTCCAATCCTAAACAGCACATATGGACTTTGAGAATTGAATTATGGGATAGACCACTGCCCACATCCCAAATGGGAAACCACGTGGGGTGCTTATGGAACACATTAAATATAACTGTAAAGGCTTTGAAAACTGAATTGACATTAGAAATACAACCTACAGAAGGCCAGTCGGAACTTGAAGCATGAACTCAACTGGGTCAATTACTGGCTAAAGCAAAAATACCAACATTCTTGGTGGGACTTAAATAAGACCTTGAGTCTCATAACATAATATTCAAAATGTCCAGAATACAACCTAGAATCACTCAGCTTAGAAAGAATCAGACAAATCTGAATTCATATAGAAAAAGATAGAACACAGATGCCAATGCTAGGATCATACAGATGTTAAAATTATATTAAAAAGACTTTAAATCAACCATTATGACTTTGCTACAAGAATGAGCAGGAAGATAGACAATCTTAGCAAGGGAATAGAAGATATAAAGAACAACTAAATGGAATATTTAGACCCAAGATGTACAATTACAAACATAAAAAACTCACTGAATGGGCTCAATAGCAGAATAGACATGATAGATGAAAGATTCAGTGAACTTGAAAACAGATCAATAGAAATGATCTAATCTGAACAACAAAGAAAAAACATGTAAAAAAAATAAACAGAGCCTCAGTGACCTATGAGATAATATCAAAACATCTTAACATTTGTGTCATCAGCAATCCAGAATGAGACTGAGTTTAGTGCAGCAAAGATATATAAAGAAATAATGACATACAGACTGAAAAGGAGGAAATAAAACTGTTCCTGTTTGTGGATGACATGATTGTCTATGTAGAAAATCTCAAAAATCATAAAAACTTCCTAGAATAAGTGAGTTTAGCAAGTGATACAAGATCAGGCCACAAAAAGCAACCATATTTCTGTGTACTAGCAATGAACAATTGAGAACTGAATTTTAAAAAGTTCAGTAACTCCAAAAGAAATACGTACGGTATAAATGTAACAAAATATATGCAGGATCTGGGCTGGGCACAGTGGCTCACGCCTGTGATCCCAGCACTTTGGGAGGTTTAGGTGGGCAGATCACCTGAGTTCAGGAGTTCGAGACCAGCCTGACCAACATGGAGAAACCCTGTCTCTACTAAAAATACAAAATTAGCCGAGCATGGTGGTGCATTCCTGTAATCCCAGCTACTTGGGAGGCTGAGGCAGGATAATCGCTTGAACCTGGGAGGTGGAGGTTGCGGTGAGCTGAGATTGCACCATTGTACTCCAGCCTGGGCAACAAGAGTGAAACTCTGTCTCAAAAAAAAAAAAGTGTGTGTATATATTCTGTATGCTGAAAACTATAAAACCCTGATTAAAGAAATAAAAGAAGATTTAAATAAATGGAGAGGCATACCATATTCATTAATTGGAAGGTTCACTATAGTAAAGATGTTGATTCTCCCCAAATTGATCTATAGATTTAATGAAATAATAATAAAAATCCCAGCAGTACTTTTTGTAGTTATAGAGAAGCTGATTCTAAAGTTAATATAGAAAGGCAAAGGACCTAGAATAGCCAAAACAATGTTGAAAAAGAAGAATAATGTTGGAAAAAAAAACCACATAGAGAATAGATTTTAAGTGTTCTTATTAAAAATGTTGTGTTTGTGAGGCGTGTTATTAGTTTGAGCCATTCCATTGTGTATACATGTCTTCAAAACATCATGTTTATACAATAAAAATGTATAATTTCTGTCAATTAAAAAATACATAGACCCACATCTCTATAAACTAAGAAAAAAAAATTAACTCAACATGGTTGTACATTCCTGTAGTCCCCCACTGCTTGGGAGGCTGAAATGGGAGGATTGCCAGAGCCCAGGAGTTTAAGTGCACTATGATTGTGCCACCATACTCCAACCTAGGTGACAAAGTGAGATCCTGTCTAAAAATATAAAATATAAGCAAAGAAACTATATGATTTTAAAACTTAGTACAGAACTAGGATAATCAAGACTGTGGTATTGGCAAAGGGATAGACATATAGATCAACTGGAATAAAATAGAGATTTTGGACATAGGCTGACCCACACAAAGAAGGCCAATAATGATCTACAAAGTTGCAAAGGCAATTCGGTGGAAGACGAATAGTCTTGGTGTTGGAACTATCAGGCATCCTTTTACAAAAGTAATGAACCTCCGCCTAAACTACACACATTATGCAAAAATTTACTTAAGATGTACCACACATCTAAATGTGAGATATAAAGCTGTATAACTTTTAGAAGAAAACATGGAGAAGATCTTTGTAACTTGAGTTTAGGCAAGAAGCTTGTCAAATGACAACAAAAGCATGATTCATAAAATTAAAAAATTGATTATTTGGATTTCATTAAATTAAAAACTTTTCTTCCAAAAGACATTATGAAGAGAATGAAAAGACAAGTTACAGAGTGGAAGAAAAATATTTTCAAATCACCTGCAAAGGACTTATTTTCAGAATATATAAAGCACTCTGAAAACTCAACAATAAGAAAACAAACAATTAAAAATATTTAATAAGCTTTTACAGGTACTTCAAAGAAGATATAGAGTGTTAAATCAGTTCATGAAAAGATGTTTAACATGACTAAACATTAGGAGAATGCACAGTGAGATACCACTGCACACCATTAGAATGGCTTAAACTATACTTCTGACTGGCTGCAACCTGGGGCTCCCTTGATTCCGCCCTCCTTGGGTTTGATTAACGTGCTAGGATGGCTCACAGAACTCAGGGAAACATGTTTACCAGTTTGTTAAAAAGGATATTGCAAAAGATACAGATGAACAGCTGGATGAAGAGATGAATAAGTGTGAGGTATGGGGGAGTGGGGAGCTTCTGTGCCCTCTCTGGGTAGGCCACCCCCCCAGCACTTCCATTTATTCAGCAAACCAGAAGCTCACACATCTCATTGTTCAAGAGTCTTTATAGAGCTTAATCTCTAGCCCCTCCCACTCATCTTTCCTGGAGGTTGGTGGGTGAGGCTGAAAGTTCCAATCCTCTCTAAGCACTTTGTCTTTCTGGTGACTGGCCTTGTCCTGATTATATAGGGGCTTCGTCCAAGTTACCTGATTAACATAAACTCAGGTGTTATCAAAAGAGTAATAAATAACAAAGACATTTCTATCACTCAGAAAATTCCACAAGTTTTAGAAACCAGGTGACAAGTACCAGGGACAGAGACTAAATATATTTCATATTATAGTTGGTTGTTCCTGTCAGTGGGTTCCACATCCATGCATTCCACATCTGTGGATGCAACCAACCACAGATTGAAACTATTAGGAAAAAGGCTGGGCATGGTGGCTCACATCTGTAATCTCAGCACTTTGGGAGGCCTAGGTGGGGGGATTATTTGAGGTCAGGAGTTCGAGACCAGCCTGGCCATCAGCCTGTCTCTACTAAAAATACAAAAATTAGCTGGACATAGTGGTGCACGCCTGTAATCCCAGCTTCTTGGGAGGCTGAGGCACGAGAATTGCTTGAACCTGGGAGGCGGAGGTTGCAGTGAGATGGGATCAGTCCACTGCACTCCAGGCTGGGTGACAGAGCAGACTCTGTCTCAAAAAAAAAAAGAAAAAAGAAAAAAAATTAGGAAAAAAATATTGCATCTGTACTAAACATGTATAGACTTTTTTTTTTTTTTCCTGTAATTCCTAAACAATCAGTATGGCAACTATTTGCATAGCATTTACATTGTATTAGGTATCATAAGTAATCTAGAGATTATATATAGTCATGCATCATACAACAGCATTTTGTTCAGTGACAGACAGTGGTCCTATAAGATTATAATACTATGTTTTTAGTGTACCTTTTGCACGTTTAGGTACATAAATACTTACCATTGTGATATAACTGTCTATAGTATGCAATACAGTAACATGCCATACAGGTTTGTAGCCTAGGAGCAATAGGCTATACCATATAGGCCTAGGCATGTAGTAGGCTATACCATCTAGGTTTTTGTAAGCACACCCTATGATGCTTGCACAGTGACTAAATCACCCAAGGATGCATTTCTCAGAACGTATCCCTGTTGTTATGCAAAGCCTGACTGTATATGGGAGGATGTGCCTAGGTTACATGGAAAATAGTGCCCCATTTTTTTTTTGAGATGCAGCCTTGCTCTGTCGCCCAGGCTGGAGTGCAATGGTGCGATCTCGGCCCACTGCAACCTCCGCCTCCCAGGTTCAAGTGATTCTCCTGCCTCAGCCTCCTGAGTAGCTGGGATTATAGGTGCCCACTGCGATGGGGTTTCACTAGGTTGGCCAGGCTGGTCTTGAACTCCTGACCTCAGGTGATCCACCCACCTCGGCCTCCCAAAGTGCAGGGATTACAGGCGTGAGCTACTGCACCTGGCAGGTACCCCATTTTATATCAGAGACTTGAGCATTGGTGGATTTTGGTATCCAAGGGAGGTCTTGGAACCAGTCCCCCATGGATACCAAGGGACAACTGTATACCACAGTGGCATATAAGGTTTTAGCTTACTTTTCTTGTCTGATCATACTTCCCACCTCAGCCCACCTTAACTCGTATCAAGTCCTCTAGCCTGTCAGCTCTATTAATTGTTTATCACATGTACTTTGATCCTTTATGACTTTGTGGGTGACCTTCTTTTAGAATACTCTTCTCAAAAACTTGCAAAATCTAGTGATGTAATGCTCATGTGAAGCCTCATAAGCCAAATTTTTGAATCTTGTTTATATCCATAGCAGTTTATGTATAATATTATAGAACTCATACTGTATTACTTTTTTTGTTTACATATCTTGGCTGTGAACTCTTTGAGGGCATGGATCTTACTTAATTTATCTTGTATTTCTAGTGCCTAGTTTAGTACTTGGCATATAGTCGGTCGTCCTGTTTCTGTTCTGTCACAGTCTTTGTTTCCCTTTTAGTTTTAATACTTATAGACAAGGTGTTACTTGATTTTAAAATCTGTTTCTGTCATTTCCGGGCATAATGGTTAAGAGCAAAGGCTCTGGAATTAAACTGCTTCATGTTCTGGTTGTAATTTTGGACAAAGTAACCTCCCTAAGCCTCTATTTCTATATTTGAAAAATGGAGAATATAATAATACATCATTGGCAGGATTAAATGTATGTAACACGCTTGATATAGAGACTGGCATAAAATGTGTGCATATCATGCTTATTTATTTATTTATTTAGAGACAGGGTCTCACTCTGTCACCCAGGCTGGAGTCAGTGGCATGATCACAGCTCACTGCAGCCTTGACCTCCCAGGCTCAACTGAGCCTTCCACTGCAGCTTCCTGAGTAGCTGGGACTACAGGCATGTGCCCCCACACCTGGCTAATTTCTGTATTTTTTGTAGAGTTGGGGCCTTGCCATGTTGTCCAGGCTGGTAACTCCTGGACTCAAATAATCCTCCCACCTCAGCCTTCCAAAGTGTTGGGATTACAGGCATGAGCCACTACTCCTGGCCCATATTATGCATATTTTATTAGCCATTATTCTATTCATTTATTTACACATATTCGTTGAGCATTTAAGTCACTCTTTACTGTGCCAGGTATTGTGGGTATTCTGCCAGGTACTGTTACAGCCTAGCAGGTTCTTCTTGCCTGCTGCACGGAAAAAGCCAATACACTGAGACTGGTGTTGCAGCAGAGAGTTTAATAATTGCAGTGTGGCTCATTGAGGATGATGTGTGATATTTCTAAAATCTGCCTCCCTGAGAATTTGACAACTAGGGTTTTTAAGGATAGTTTGGTGGGCAGGGGGCTAGGGAATGGGCACTGCTGATTGGTTGAGTTGGGGATGAAATCACAGGGGTATTGAAACTATCTTCATGTGCTGAGTCATTCCCTGGGTGGGGGACACCTGGGTGGTGTCAGTTGGTTCACTAAAAAATATCTCAAACATCAGTCTTAGGTTTCACAATAGCAATGTTATCAGTAGGGGCAATTGGGAAGTTATAAATCTTTTTTTTTTTTTTGAGACCAAGTCTCTCTCTGTCACCCAGGCTGGAGTGCAGTGGCACAATCTTGTCTCACTGCAGCCTCCTCCTTCCAGGTTCAAGCGATTCTTCTGCCTCAGCCTTTTGAGTAGCTGGGACTACAGGCATGCGCTACCATGCCCGGCTAATTTTTGTATCTTTAGTAGAGATGGGGTTTCACCATATTGGCCAGCCTGGTCTCAAACTCCTGAACTCATGATCCGCTCGCCTCAGCCTCCCAAAGTGTTGGGATTACAGGCGTGAGCCACTGCACCCAGCCGGAAGTTACAAATCTTATCACCACCAGCTAGTGACTCCTGAGTAGTAGGCAATTACAAAAAGGCAAGTTAGGAAACAATGACTAGTTATTATTTAACTATACCTGAACCTTAACAGAATTCAGGCCCCTACCGTAATCCTGTTTTTGGCCTTTCATTACTTTTATAAAAGCAGTTTCTGTCCCCAGAGAGTGGGTTTGTTTTGAGAAGGGGCCATTGTCATCCTTGCTTTAAAGTTAAACTGTAAACTAAATTCCTCCCATAGCCAGCTTGGCCTGTGTGTAGGGATGAGCAAAGGCAGTTAGCTTGTGAGGTTAGAAGCAAGATAGAGTCAGCTATGTTGGATGTCTCTCACTGTTACAGTTTTTGCAAAAGTGTTTTTAGTACCAGAACAAGATAGATATGGTCCCTGTACATGACAGAAAAGTAGTCTTAAGGGATGGATAATACAAGGAAAACACTATTTAACTTATTTTTTATTGTTTCTTTGAAGCTGGAGGACAAGAGTAAGTTGCTAATGACCATCGTTTTATCCTTTCATTCTTACTACAATGTAATAGATAACACTGTTTTGCAAATATGTGTAAAATACATGTTAAGTGATCAACATGTACTGAGTGAATTGTGAATTATTGTGTTCTCCATTGCACCCATTCTTGCTAGCTTATACCCCCTTTTTAAACAAAAACATAGAGAATGAGAGAGCAGTCTTGTAACTGATTGATAACACAGGTGCAAAAAAATGGAGTCTTTTTTTTAACGGAAGGGGTCTTGCTATGTTGCCCAGGCTGGTCTCAAACTCCTGGTCTCACGCAATCCTCCCACCTTAGCTTCCCAAGTAGCTGGGATTATAGGCGAAGCCACTGCACCTGGCTTTGCTGAGTCTTAATTGTATTTATGTTTTAAGTCAGTTAGGAGGCAAATTTTTTTTAGTGTTTCATCAGTCTACCAAATCTTCGTCTTCAAGCTTTGGCCTGTTACTCTTCCTTACTTTCAAGCAAGCTCCTTCAAAGGCTGTCTGTCCTCATATTTCATATTCTCTTTACTCTTTAACCCATTATAAACTGGCTTCTGCCCCTTGACTCACTAATGACTTCCGGTTTATATTAGTATTTCTCAGCCTTTCTATGTACTTGTCAATGTCCACTTCTGCCCTCATGAAGTGTTCTTCTCCCTTGGTTTCTGTGATACGGCTCTCTCAGTTTCCTCCTATCTTTCAGGCTATTCCTCTGTTTCCTTGAGGGACTCTTATTTTTGCTCATGCTTTGAATGTTGCATTTTCTAGGGCAGGCATGGTGGCTCATGCCTGTAATCCCAGCACTTTGGGAGGCTGAGGCGGGAGGATTGCTTAAGCCCAGAGTTTGAGACCAGCCTGGGCAAGATAGTGAGACCCTGTCTTTAAAATAATAATAATAATTAATGTTTCATTTTCCAAATTATGTGCTTAAGTTTCTTTTCCTCTTATATTACATTCTTTTACTTGTCAATCTTCCATGTATTGTCCATGAACTAATGGTTCCTCAATGTACATCTGGAGCTCTGCCTTTTGGTCTCAGCACCAGGCCTGAACTTAAAATGTCTACTGAATTCACTTGATTGTCCTAAAATTCAACATTTTAGTATCCCTTAAAATCTATACAGCCTACTATATTCTCATATTTTGGTACAACTTTTCCTTTAATTTTTCCAATTCTAGTAAAAAACTACATCTTTAATATAGGTCAGATTTATCTTATTTTATCTATCTTTAATCCCCTTACTCTTTCTCCTGGATATTGTAACTATCCCCCAGAGTGACCTTCTCCACTAGAATTGACCCGTTTGTGGTCTACCCGCCTCATTGCCGCCACAGTGTTTTAGTATGTTATTCTTTATCTTAAAATCTTTTCAATACTTCTCATTACCCTGCAGTAGTTTTCAAATATCTATCCGTGCCCTACCTGCTTTAGGATCATTTAAAGAACTTTTGAGGCCAGGTGCAGTGGCTTATGCCTGTAATCTCAGCACTTTGGGAGGCTGAGGCGGGCAGGTCGCTTGAGCCCCGGAGTTTGAGACCAGCCTGGGCAACATGGTAAAACCCCATCTCTACAAAAAATACAAAAATCAGCCAGGTGTGGTGGCACACACCTCTAGTCCCAGTTACTCGGGAGGCTGAGGTGGGAGGATCAGTTGAGCCCTCCAGGAGGCAGAGGTTGCGGTGAGCCAAGATCATGCCACTGCACTTCAGCCTGAGCAACAAAATGAGACCCTGTCTCAAAAAAATAAAAAATAACAACGAACTTTTGAAAAGCTCATATTCGTTATCTTTCTCCACAGATTCTGAATCAATATAGAACTGAGGAATCTTTAAAAAGTTTTCCACTGCCTTCGGGTCAG
Source organism: Pongo abelii (assembly GCF_028885655.2). Lineage (NCBI taxonomy): Eukaryota > Metazoa > Chordata > Mammalia > Primates > Hominidae > Pongo > Pongo abelii. The sequence continues at coordinate 45,773,860 of NC_072001.2, read as the reverse complement.
TGGTGTCAAAAAACAAAAATAAAGTTTTCCGGCTGGTTTTTATAAGTAGCCAGAGTTGAAAAACACTAACCAATATATGTGGCTCAATTCTTTTGGGGGGTCTTTGCATGCTTTTCTTTAATGAGATTTCTACTGTACCCCTGCTCCCCTCTATGCCCCAGCCAGCACTTTTTTGGGTTTCTCAGATGGAACTCAGGTTGAAAATCACTGGGCTAATCCACATCAGTGAGGCCCAGAAAGATTGTGTGTCTCGCTGAAGTCATAACAATGAGTACCATAACATATCTAAAATTCAGGGTTTATATTCCTAACATAGTTCTTTTTTATTGCTCTTCTGTGGCTTCATATGTATTGTATCTGGGCAGGTTGATCTGAATTGACCACTTAATCTTTTCCTCCCTAAATAAATTACCATACATTTGTTTCCTCATTCATATATTGTTTATTTATTCATTCAAATAATCATTTATTTGACCACACAAAGGAATAGTACAGTGCCTGGGAGGAGAAGAGGTAGGTAGAAAATTTGAATAATATAAGTTTTCTGTCCTTAAAGTTCTCAAGATGTATTTTATGTTCAGTCATAAAACACTATACAGAAAAGCAAATTATTAATTTTTTAAGAGAAACCATAGTATATTCTTTTCCACTGTTTTCTTTTTTTATCCAGGGAAAGACCATGTTTGTAGATTTATTGGCTGTGGGAGGAATGATCGATTCAACTATGTGGTCATGCAGTTGCAGGTAGGTTACCTTGAAAACGTATGTTTAAATCCTTCAGTTTTGATCAAAGTATACAATTACAATGAATATGAATAAAAAGTAACAACATTCTTAGTACCATGTGAGAATGTTTTATACTGTGCAGATGGAACTTTATTTAAACAGACTTGATACAGATTTTCCAAAAATGAAATAATTGTCTTTGTCCGCTATTTGAGTTGACCTGTATATTTACTGATTGTCATCTTTGCAGTTTTCGATCCCTGCGTGGATGAGGGGATATAATGTGAATCTTGACCCTTCCACCCTTCATAACCTTAGGGGTTCCAGTTTTCCATTTGTATTCTAAAGTATTGTCTTAGTCTGTTTTGTGCTGCTGCAGAATACCCGAGACTGAGTAATGCATAAAGAACAGACATTTATTTCTTACCATTCTGGAGGTTGGAAAATCCAAGATCTAGGGACCCACATCTTACAGGGGACTTCTTGCTGCATCATTCCATAGTAGAAGTTGAAAGTGCAAGTAAGTATGCGCATGAGCAAGGAAGGTGAAGAAGGGGTCCCAGCTCATCCTTTTTATCAGGAACCTACTTCCAAGATTACCCCACTTCCACACCAAAATATGTCTCAAAATAAGACATATATATGGCCAAAAAGCATATGAAAGAATGTTCAACATCACTAATCTTTACAGAAATGCAAATCAAAACCACAGTAAGATACCAGCTCACACCAGTCGGAATGACTATTATTAAAAAGTCAGAAAATAACAGATGCTGGTGAGATGGTGGTGAAAAGGAAACACTTATACACTGCTGGTGGGAATATAAATATAGTTCAGCTACTGTGGAAAGCAGTCTAGAGATTTCTCAGAAGACTTAAAACAGAACTACCATTCAACCTAGCAACCCCATTACAGGGTATGTACCCAAAGGAATAAAATCATTCTACCAGAGAGACACATGCACTTATATGTTCATTGCAGCACTATTCACAATAGCAAACAAGTGGAATTAACCTTACATGCCCATCAATGGTGAACTGGATAAAGAAAATGTGGTACATGTATACCGTGGAATACTACACAGCTATAAAAATGAATGAAATCATGTTCTTTGCAGCAACATGGATGCAGCTGGAGGCCATTATCCTAAGCAAATTAATGCAGGAATAGAAAACCGAATACTGCATGTTCTTACTGATAAGTGGGAGCTAAACATTGAGTACACATGGACACAAAGAGGGGGACAATAGACACCAGGGCCTAATTTGAGGGTGGAGCAAAGAAGGAGGATGAGGGTCGAAAAACTACCTATTGGATACTATGCCCACTACCTGTGTGCCAAAGTCGTTTCCACACCAAACCCCAGCAACACACAATTTGCCCATGTATCAAACCTGCACGTATGCCCCTGAATCTAAAATAAATATTGAAAAAGAAAAGAAAAACCATAGCAAGTCTTGACTACTTGAAACTTTAAACAGTAGTTGAGATAGAGGAGAAATGCCATTCCTTTTTCTTTTTCTTTTCATCAGTAACATAACTCTGTTCCCTATATATTTTTTTTTGAGACAGAGTCTTGGTCTGTCACCCAAGCTGGAGTGTAGTAGTGCAATCTTGGCTCACTGAAACCTCCCTCTCCCAGGTTCAAGCGATTCTTCTGCCTCAGCCTCCCAAGTAGCTGGGAGTACAGCCGTACTCCACCATGCCCGGCTAATTTCTGTATTTTTAGTAGAGATGGGATTTCATCATGTTGGCCAGGCTGGTCTCGAACTCCTGACCTCAGGTGGTCTGCCTGCCTTGGCTTCCCAAAGTGTTGGGATTACAGGTGTGAGCCACTGCCCCCCGGCCTGTTCCCTGTTATTTAGATGGTAGTGGAGTTAGGTCGAGGGAGCAGAGGAAAGAAATTCAGAAAAGGAATATTGGGATAATGGCTACAATGAGGCGAAGAGGGAAACCTTTCTATTTTTTCTGACACTACCTCTGACCCTAAAAACACACACATACACACACACACACACACACACACCCTGAACTATAGTCACCCTCAAAGTTTAAAAACCATGGTTCATCTTGATCTTGCTGACTAGATCTAGAATTCTCAGTATTTCTTTTCATCTTAAGCAAACGTTGTTTTGGGCATTTGATTTCTTTATTTTATTTTATTTTATTTTTTGAGACAGAGTCTCGCTCTGTCACCCAGGCTGAGTGCAATGGCGTGATCTTGGCTCACTGCAACCTCCACCTCCCGGGTTCAAGCGATTCTCCTGCCTCAGCTTCTGGAATAGCTGGGATTACAGGTAGTTGCCACCACGCCTGGCTACTTTTTGTATTTTTAGTAGAGACAGGGTTTCACCATGCTGGCCAGGCTGGTATTAAACTCCTAACCTCAGGCGATCTGCCCGCCTCAGCCTCCCAAAGTGCTGGGATTACAGGTGTGAGCCACCGCACCCAGCAGGTTTCTTTACTTTCTTTCAAGTTATCTAAATAACAGTGATTCTAGAGACATAGATCCTGGCCTAAATGCTTCCTCTTCTCATCAGGAGGCTTTTCTTGTTTCCCTCAGCCATCCTTCAGATTTCATTTAGATTTAAAGATACTAACCTCTGTAGACTATAATCTTAAGGTCTTTCTGAGTCATGTGATTCACTAACTCTTGAGCCAGCCTAGTTTTATTTCTTTAAGCAGCTATCCCTGAGCCTTTTTTTTTTTTGAGACAGAGTCTCACTCTGTCACCGGGCAGGAGCGCAGTGGCATGATCTCGGCTCACTGCAACTTCCACCTCCTGGGTTCAAGTGATTATTGTGCCTCAGCCTCTCAAGTAGCTGGGATTACAGGCACACGCCACCACACCTGCCTAATTTTTATGTTTTTAATTAGAGACTGGGTTTCACCATTTTGCCCAGGCTGGTCTCGAACTCCTGACCTCAAATGATCCACCTACCTCGGCCCCTCAAAGTGCTGGGATTACAGGCATGAGCCACTATGCCTGGCCTTTTTTTTTTTTTTTTTTTTTGAGATGGAGTCTCGCTTTGTCACCCAGGCTGGAGTGCAGTGGCATGATCTCAGCTCACTGCAACCTTCACCTCCCAGGTTCAAGTGATTCTCCTGCCTTAGCCTCCGGTGTAGCTGGGACTGCGGCTGCGCGCCACCACACCTGTCTAATTTTTGTATTTTTAGTAGAGACAGGGTTTCACCATGTTGGCCAGGCTGGTCTTGAACTCCTGACCTAAGGTGATCTGCCCGCCTCAGTCTCCCAGAGCCCTGGGATTCTAGACGTAAGCCACCGCGCCCAGCCTCTAAACCTTTTTAGATCATTAATTTGGATCCTGCTTTCTCTCATTTTGGCTAGTAATAATATAAATTTTTGCGTGACATTTTATAGTTTTCATCTGGATTTATCATCTTATTTGATCCTCATTTTACCCCCATGGGGAGGAGAGAACAAGTTTTATCCCTCTTTTGCACATGGAGAAGCTGAGTCTCAAGGAGGTTTGTGATTTGTCTGGTACTAGCCTACTTGATGGGTATTAAAGCTTGGTGGAAGCCTGAACCCAGTATTCTTTAGGCAGTAATAAGAGAAAACTGTTTTGTCTCAGGTTACTATTGACTGGAGAATTATAGAAAGCAGCTTTTTTTCTTTAGTCTGCAGAGTCTTTCTGAGTCTTAGCATATACTCATTTTCATTCTTGTACTTACCTAAATCTGACTTTCTGTAAATGGGAAGGCTCCTGGTACTGGGAAACCTAAGAGACTGGTGTATATTAGGCAATGATGACCTTTGTGGCCTTTGCCAAGCTCCTATGGATTTGTCTAAGAACTTTTCCATTTGAATTGCATGCTATATTTTTTTCCTGTCACAAGAAAGTTAACTCATTTAAACTCCCATCTGTACAGTTTGTAGTTGACTTGATTTGGGATTAGGCTAAAGCTGGTATAACCGCTAGAGCATATTTTCTCTTATTTGACATATGGAAGATAACTACTGGGTCTCCTCCATGTATTCAGCTTCCCACAGAGAATCTTAATTTATTCTAAAAACCATAAATTCATTATTCTTAAGATAAACTTGTTCTTTTCCTCCTGCTGATTCAGTTACATAATATCTGCCTTAAAAATTTTTAAGGAACAACGTTATCTCTGTTGTAGAAATTCTATTTGCCATTAAAATGTTTTTTAAAATCTTACAGAGCTCAAGCAGTTGTACACATTTTTTTTTCCTGAATTCCCCTTGCAAGACCTTGGCCAGGTCTCACCTAATATTTTGTCACCATTGAAGCTTTATATGAGCATCTTTAGTATAGCCAAAGGGTGATATATTGTGATAAGTACATCAACTACAGAGGTGCAAAACATTTTTTCAAGTTCTCTAACCGGTACCACTGTAGATCTAGATTGCCTAACACCTACTACCTTTTAAAAGCTTTTTATTATGGGAAAAATTAAACACATACAAAGTAGAGAGAATAGTATAATTTACACCCATCTACTCATTACCCAACTTCAACAACTATCAATATATGGCTAATCTTGTTTGAAGTATTTTCTCTTTCTCCTATCCCTCCCAAAATTAATAGCTAATCCAAGGCATATTTTATCTATATATACATTTCTAGAAGACCAGAACTCTTTTTTTTAAAGTAACCACAATACCTAATAATAATTCCTTAATAATAGCACAAATATCAAACCAATCTTCAGTTTCATTGATTGTCCATCTCTTTAACAAAAAATTTTTTTTTACATTTGGTTTATTTGAATTGAGTTCCAAATAGGGTTCACACATTGCTTAAGCCTCTTTTAATCTATTGGTTCTCCCTCTGTCTTTTATTTTCTTGCAATTTTCTTTTCATTGTGTTTATTGTTGTCGATAAAAATGGAGGAATTTGACACGCGCACATTACCATATTCTGGATTTTGCTGGTTGTTTCCCTGTGGTTGTCTTTAATATGTATTTCTGTCCCCTGTATTTTCTATAAATTGATGATTATATAAGATTCCAGTTTTACTTTGCAAGGATACTTCAGAGGTGGGTTGTATGCTTCCTCTTGAATCACATCAGGAGACAGTATCTGGTTGTCTCTCTTTCAGTGAGGTTAAGATTGGTCAGTGGGTTCAGGCATTGTCAGTCTGATCCATCCATTTTAAAGTTACCAGTGGTTTTTCTCCTAATGGTTTTATCAATCCATTTGTAATCATCATCCATTATTTTAATGGGGGTTGCAAATACAGTGTTCTATCATTTTATTTTTCTTTTGTTAACTAGAATTCTTCTTCAAAAGCACTGCATTCACTATTAGGTTGTCCTCAAGTATATTTTATATAGGAAAGGCAGGACTACTACTTGATTATTTTATTTATCAGTTTTTAGAATAATGAATTGGTTCCCTAATATAAACACATAATAAATATGTAACTATATAATAAATCCATAAATTCATGGATTTAACATGTTTGATGTCTTTCAATTATTGCAGTTTTATTTATTTTTTTGAGACGGAGTCTCACTCTGTTGCCCAGTCTGGAGTGCAGTGGCAGGATCTTGGCTCCCTGCAACCTCTATCTAACTCCTGGGTTCTAGCGATTCTCCTGCTTCAACCTCCCGAGTAGCTGGGATTACAGGCACATGCCACCATACCCAGCTAATTTTTTTATTTTTAGTAGAGATGGGGTTTCCCCATGTTGGCCAGGCTAATCTCAAACCCCCAAAGTGCTAGGATTACAGGCACCTGGCCTACGGTTTTTTTAATATTCAAATTGTCTCATCTTTTGCTACAGGGGCTTCTTTCATGTTAGATCTGGATTCATTTTGTTGGGACTAGGCTGCAGCAGTCTTTGATAGCATCCTTATTTTTTGGTGCAACACTATATACCAGGCTCATCCTGTATATTTCATACTCCAGATCTGAAATCAGCCATTTCTCCGTTAAGCCTTGGCTCCTTTTAATGGGAAATGATGTTTAGAGACCAAACTCTAGATGATGTGGATGTCTGTTGAAAGTGGGTTGGTCATTATTTTTAATTCTTTTCAAGTGGATGGATTTAAGAAATACATTTAAAAAAATGAGATAGTATGCCATGGTTCATATTGATGTTTCTAATTCGAATTAACAATGATATAATTGCTAATAACTTCTACTTACATTTTTATCTCTTTCCTTTTATACACCTCCCCTTTTTTTTTTTTTTTTTTGAGATGGGGTCTTGCTCTGGCTGGAGCACAGTGGAGTGATCACAGCTCGCTTCCGTGTCTACCTCCTGGGGTCAAGTGATCCTCTTACCACACCTTCCTGAGTAGCTGGGACTACAAGTGTGTGCCACCATGCCCAGCTAATTTTGTTTTGTTTTGTTTTGTTTTTTTGAGACAGAGTCTCTCTCTGTCGCCCAGTCTGGAGTGCAGTGGTGCGATCTCAGCTCATTGCAACCTCTACCTCCCGGGTTCAAGCGATTCTGCTGCCTCAGCCTCCTGAAGAGCCTGGACTACAGGCACGCACTGCCACCACACCCAGCTAATTTTTGTATTTTTAGTAGAGACGGGGTTTTACCATGTTGGCCAGGATGGTCTCAATATCTTGATCTTGTGATCCGCCTGCCTTGGCCTCTTAAAGTGCTGGGATTACAGACGTGAGCCACCATGCCTGGTCCTAATTTTTTAATATTTTTTAGTGATGAGGTCTCAGTATGTTGCCCAGGCTGGTCTTGAACTCTTGGGCTCAAGTGATCCTCCTGCCTTGGCTTCCCAAAGTGTTGGGGTTATAGATGTGAGCCACCACACCTGGCCTACACTTTTTAATGTATATAGATGAAATTATATGGTTAGAATTTACGTGAAAATAATTCAGTACATGTGGGTGGGAGGGGAGAGGATATGGACGGGGAGGTGAATAATAGATGAAACAAGACTGGCCATGAATTGATAATTATTAATTCTGGTGACCAGTAGATACATGAAGGTTTATTATATTATTTTTTCTCCTTTTGGGTATGTTTCATATCTTCAGTTTAGCAATTCACTTGCATTTTTATTGAGATCTTGTAAATTTATAGAGAAATGAACTTGCTTCTTTTATTCATTCTACATTACTATATATAGTCCTCTTCCTTTTTTTTTTTTCTTTTACAAACTGTGGTGGCTTGTGACATTTTATTTTATTTAAAAAATTTTTATTTTAGGTTTGGGGGAACATGTGAAGGTTTGTTACATAGATAAACATGTGTCATGGGGTTTTTTTGTATGTAATATTACATCACCCAGGTATTAAGCTCAGTTAATCCCAATAGTTATCTTTTCTGCTCCTCTCCCTCCTTCAATCCTCCCCCCTCCAGTAGACCCCAGTGTCTGATGTTTTCTTGTGTTCATAAGTTCTTGATTCTTCATTTTTTGAATGACTGCATATCAGTCAGTAAGATGAGTGTACCATTATTTATGTAACTATTCATTTATTAATGTACTTACAATAGTACCCCCTTATCTGAGGAGATACTTTCTAAGGCCCCAAGTGGATGCCTAAAACCACAGATCACACCGAACCTTGGACATCTGGGTAACTGATTGGGCCATAAGTGATTAATGGGCAGGTAACAACATGTGGATACGCTGGACTAAAGGGGTGATTCACGTCCTGGGCCTGACAGAGCAGGATGGTATGAGATTTCATCACACTACTCAGAATGGCCTGTAAAGTAAAACTTATTAACTGTTTATTTCTGGCATATTCCGTTTTAATATATTCGGACCACGGTTGACTGTGGGTAACTGAAATCAGTAAAGTAAAACCATGGATAAAGTAAAACCATGTATAACCATGGACTATTGTATAGGTTGTTTTCAGTTTTTCTTTGTAACAAATAATAATTCATTAGCAGTATTTAAAGTATAATTTAGTGGGTACCTGCATGTTTTTACCATGTTAATAACACTTTACCCCATACTCTTATCAGTTTCGTGTTTACCTTCTCAGATTTTGTGAGTTGATATGTTAGGCTTATATTTTAAAATATTTAAATCTTTTAAAGTATTACTAATGTCATAAATAAAATTTAATTGATTTCCTTTTGAAAGTTTTTGTGGTGAAAGCTGTTTACAAATAAAATTTCAATATTAGGTATATTTTCGGCAATCACAATTTTGATTTTTGAAGAAAAAACTATTGGAATGCTAATAAAAGTTATTAGGTACTCTCACATGGTTATACAGTTCACTGCTGTAGATTGTCACTTATTTAACATTTGCTACAGGTGTGGGGAACAACAAATTTCCATTAAAAATAATAACTATGGTAAATCCCAATTAATTTATATTATGAGAAAGCTGCATTTAAAAAAGAAGATACGAAGTATGAAAGGATCCTGACTTTACTGTAACTTTTAAACTGTTACTTAAGGAGTACTTCATATTTTATTTTGAATGATATTAATCTAAGAATTTATTACTTTTCAAAAGTGAATCAGTTGTCTTTAGATGAAGTGATGATATTAGTCGCATAGTACCCCTAACGATATATTATAAAATTGTGGGAATAGATTGGGATATTTAAATCCCCTTGTGATAGGAGAGCCAGTCTTTTCTTTGGGAGGTAGTGCTGCAGGGCCATGGTCCTGCTCTCCTTTTCAGATTACTGGTTTGTTACCTAAGCAGCAAGGAACCTTGGTGGAGCAGCATCATGAAAAAGTCTGTAGAAAAGCTCTGTGAAAGAGGACTGTAAAAGAAGAGCACTTTGGGGTCAGACAGAGTTAGATTTGGAAAACAGCTTTACATTAACAGGTTAACATTATTTAACCTCTTTGAACCTCAGTTTCCTTATCTGTAAAACAGACACAGGAACAGCTTCTATTTAGGGTACTGTGAGGCTTCAGTGCAATCATGAATGGCAGAGGCTGGATGTATTCATTGCTTTTATATACTTCTACAAGCAAATTGAATGTATGTCATATAATGTTTGGTCATAATAACAATAGTTAGCATATGTGGAGTACCTATTGTGTACCACACAGTATTCTAAAAACTTTTTATGGGGTCAGGCATGGTGGCTCACACCTGTAATCCCAGCATGTCAGGAGGCCAAGATGGGAGACAAGGAGTTTGAGACCAGCCTGATCAACATAGCGAGACCCCATCTCTATTTAAAAAACAAAAAACACACAAAAAAACTTTAAATATAGGTCTTGTTTAATCCTCACAGAGCTCTGTGAGGTAGGTTTTATTAGCTTGTTTTTATGAGGAAACTGATTGAAGAAAGTTAAGTAGCTTATATGAGAATATATGTTAGGCAGTAATAAGGAATTAGTGCCCTTTGTATGTATATGCATTATATATACTTGATCTCACACACACACACACACACACACACACACACACACACACACACACACATATTTTTTTTTTTGAGATGGAGTCTTGCTCTGTTGCCCAGGCTGTAGTGCAGTGGCGTGATCTTGGCTCACTGCAACCTCCGCCTCCCTGGTTCAAGTGATTCTTCTGCCTCAGCCTCCCGAGTAGCTGGGACTACAGGCGCGTACCACCACACCTGGCTAAATTTTTGTATTTTTAGTAGAGACAGGGTTTCACCGTGTTAGCCAGGATAGTCTCAATCTCCTGACCTCGTGATCTGCCCACCTCAGCCTCCCAAAGTGCTGGGATTACAGGCGTGAGCCACCGCTCCTGGCCTGATCACATATTTTAAATAAATAAATATAAATGTAAATAATATAAATTATATATTTGATTACTTATGTTTTAAATAATCAAGACTTTTTTGTTATGACTTCAGAGATAAAAGGAAACATGATGAATCAGAAACATGATATGCTAAAAATCTGGTTTTTCTAAAACTTGTCTGAAACATTCGTATGATTAAGAGATCTGTTGAGTGAGAGGATCACAATTTGGGTAAAATTCTTGCTATTGGCTGGGTGCAGTGGTTCATGCCTGTAATCCCAGCACTTTGGGAGGCTGAGGCAGGTGGATCACCTGAGGTCAGGAGTTCGAGACCAGCCTGACCAACATGGTGAAACCCCATCTCTACTAAAAATAGAAAAATTTGCTGGGCATGGTGGCGTGTACCTGTAACCCCAGCTACTTGGGAGGCTGAAGCAGGATAATCGGTTGAACCCGGGAGGTGGAGGTTGCAGTGAGCCGAGATCGTGCCATTGCACTCCAGCCTGGGCAACAGAGCGAGACTCCATCTCAAAAAAAAAAAAAAAAAAATTCTTGCTATTTTACTGAAAACATCTTTTAATGGTAAGTGAGTAGTTTCCCAGTCTTCTCTTATAATATAGTTTTAGTACTGTATTTGAAAGTGTTTATTTGATTTCCATAGGGTCGGAATCTGGCAGATCTTCGCCGTAGCCAGTCCCGAGGCACATTCACCATTAGTACAACTCTCCGGCTGGGTAGACAGATTTTGGAGTCTATTGAAAGCATTCATTCTGTGGGATTCTTGCATCGAGACATCAAACCGGTAGGGACCTTTTCTATCCAGAGCACAGAATGAGTTTGATACTTTTAATGTTATGATGGGACACAATAAATTACAAATGTAGCTTTGTGTATTTGCTGTGGTAAAATACAAGGTAATATTTTCGTTCCAATAGAGACCTGGAAGCAAAAATATAACTTACCTGTTAATTTTTTTAAGTGATAATTACAACTACAACTTATTTTCAGGAGTTTTTCTCATACAGTAAAAATAAAAACTGAGACTGGGGCAGTGGCACGTGCCCATAGTCCCAGCTACTCAGGAGGCTAAAGCCGGAGGATTCCTTGAGTATAGGAGAGGGAGACTACAGTGAGCTATGATCGCTCCTGTGGATAGCCACTGCACTCCAGCCTGGGCAGCATAGTGAGACCCTGTCTCTTAAAAAAGCTTTTATGTTTGACTATTATTATGTGTGCTAACATTGCCAGTTACTTAACCTTATGCCTAAATTGGCATTATTCCCTGGTTTCTTTTATAGATATATTGGTTAAAAAACTATATATGTTGCTTTTAGTTGTTCATACTGTGTTGTTGAACTATTTGTTAAGTCAAAAATTATAAGAAATCATCAGTTGTGAAAGACCTTATTTTTCTCCTGACTGCTACTGTGGAAATATAGTGGGGTTTTTATTTGCTATTCTGTTTGTCTTAGAAATTGTCATTTCCATAAGTGTGAAATAGGCTTTTTTGTCCTTTTTGGTGTTTGATTGTTCATTAGGTGAAATGACCCATTTCTGATATACCATATTTACTATAAATGTATCATATGTTGGTACAGTTGAAAAGTATAACCGTCAGTTGTTACATGACTTCTAAAATTAGCTTACATGAAAATGCTAACTAAATTTAACGTAGTAGAGTCAGTCTATTTCTATGCATCATTATTTGAGAACCATGGTAATTGGAAGAGTTTCTATTTTTATCAGAAAGCCCATAAGTAGAACAATATTAAAACAAACAAAAAAAACTAACAATTCTGGTAACAATTTGGCTTTTACCTTCACAAGTCCTCTTACTTACATACTCATCTTTGCATTTGTGGTCATTTAATATCACACTGATTTTCATTAGGGGAAGAATACAAAGTGTATTTTCCTTAAGTCTGTTTTGAAATGTTTCTATAAATTGTATTTTAATTTTGGACTTAGTGAAATTCAGCTTTATGATGCTTATAGGAAATTCTTTTTTTTTTTTTTTTTTGTGACAGAGTCTCACTCTGTCACCCAGGCTGGAGTGCTGTGGCGCAATCTCGGCTCACTGCAATCTCCGCCTCCTAGATTCAAGCAATTCTCCTGCCTCAGCTTCCTGAGTAGCTGGAATAACAGGCACGCGCCACCACACCCGGTTAATTTTTGTATTTTTTTTTTTTTTAGTAGAAACGGGGTTTTACCATGTTGGTCAGGCTGGTCTCAAACTCCTGACCTCGTGATCCACTCACCTCGGCCTCCCAAAGTGCTGGGATTACAGGCGTGAGTCACCGCACTTGTCTGCTTATAGGAAATTCTTTTAAATTTCTACGGGTTTTTTTTTTTTTTGGTCCATCTCTGATTTCTCCTATTTTAAAAAGTAGGGATTGGGTTGTCATTTAAGCATTAACTTAGACTAGAATTTCAAGAACTGAGGGTTCCAAGTCTAGTTAATGTTGTCTTGTATGTAACCTTAGTCATTTACATCCTTTTTTGCTCAAAGTTTACCTGATATTAGGCATTAATAGAACCCAAAACTAAATCATATTTTAATACCACTAAATATCATTGACTAGAATAGTATATTTGGAACATGTGTGTTATATAGAACTTAAATAGAAGAAGACTTAAAATGTAAGAATGATAAAATGTAAGGACTAAGTATTATAAGAATGTATATATTTTCCTTCTTTATTTTTCTAGTCGAACTTCGCTATGGGTCGCTTTCCTAGTACGTGTAGGAAATGTTACATGCTTGATTTTGGCTTGGCTCGACAATTTACCAATTCCTGTGGTGACGTCAGACCAGTAAGATTTTTCATATTATTATCAAATATTTGATAATTACCCTGGTATTTATAGTATCACACTTTTTAAACAATGCTAATTATTTATCCTAATGGATGTTATCTAAGAAGTGGCATATACATTTAATGATTAAATTATAGAATGACAATAAATTTTATTGTTGAAATTTGTGGCTTCAAAAAATGTATATTAGAGGGAGATTTAGAGTGGTCTTATAGTAAGAACAGACGTTGACCCTTTGAGATTAGGGGTCATTTCTTCAGTATGAGACCCTTTGTACATACTATAATTCTATTTCAGTTATTGTACTTTTTAACTCCCAAATTTCCACTTAGTTCTCTTCACTGATATTCTCTATTTGGTGCCACACTGTCATCACATTTTCTTTTACTTGTTTAATCAAGCTGTCCTTTATTTCTGAAAACATATCTGTAATGGCTACTTTGAAATCTTTTTCTGTTAAATCCAATATCTGGTCACTCTCACAGGCAGTTTCTATTGCCTGCCTTTTTCCCCCATGTGTAAGTCATACTTTCCTGTTTCTTTGCATGCCTCATGATTTTTTGTTGGAAACTGGGCATTTTAGGTAATATATTACAGCAACTCTGGGTACTGGTCTCCCCCTTCTAGGGCTTGTTGTTATTTTTTGTTTAGTGGCTGACAGGATCATTTTAGTGAAATCTATTCCATTCTCCCTCCCTCCCTGCCAACCATACACACAGTATTAAGACTCTGTTGTTGCTCTTCAGGGAGGTGCATCTTTGGGTATGACCACAATTACACTGTGATGGTAGTGGTACCAGTAAGGCTTCTGCTCTTTCCTTGGCCATATCCAGCTGTTGAACTTCACTAATTGCAGGCTAGTTACTTTATTGTTTATAACAATATCTTGGGGGCATAAATACCTTGACTAACTAATCAAATTGTGGCTTCTAAAATGGAATCATTTCTGAAGTCAGTGTTTGATCATTGTTCTGACATCAGGTCCTTCAGCTATCTTTTCCCCCTAGTTCTCTCCTGCCCAGCTATTCTCTAAGCTGTATATTCAATGAATTTCCTCCCAGTTCCCTTTACCACAGCCTCTATTTTTGACAGGGCTTTTAGGTTTGTGAAAAAGAAAATATTAGGCAAACTAAATTGAAGAGTTTAGTTGAGCAAAGAATGATTCATGAATCAGGTAGCCCCCAGAATAAGAATAGATTCAGAACGACTCCGGGGCTGTCACATGGTCAGATAACACGTATGAACATAAAAAGTAAAATGAGTACAGAAAATGTGAGGTACAGAAACAGCTGGATTGGTTACAGCTGAGCATTTGCTTTATTTGAATCTGTTTTGAACAGTTGGCTGATGTGGTTGGCTGAGACTTGGCTATTTGTTACAAGAGTAGTTTACAGTCTATTTACACATCAAGGTAGGTTACCATCATTACCTCTAGGCCAGCCATAAAACATGTACAGAGGCAGTTTTAGGCCAAACTTGATTTAGCAATAAAACTGTAAGGCATTGATGTCACTCTGTCAATATCGTAAATGGACTTATTTGGTCTCCGTATGGGATTCAAATGAGACCAAGTCTTGTTTGGTCTCAGCTCCTGTCTGTTTTGGGATCTGTCTGCTTCTTTAAAGTTTTGGTTTGATGAAATTAATAATAAATATAAAATAAAAAATAAATATAAAAATAAAAGTTAATGTCATACTTTTTTGGATTGTGGTTGAAATAATTTTCTCATATTGTTCTACTAATGTAAAATCAAAAGTTCCCATTGTAGATTTGTTTCATATGTACAATTATTGATTTATTGCTAGGAAACTTGAATTGGTTGTTTGAATTGTCTAAGTATACCGTCATGTTATCTGCAGAAATCTGTATTTTGATTTTGTTTATTTTGTCTTGCTATATATATATATATATATATATTCCAAAAGAGTGTAAAAAACATTAAAAAATTAAGGAAGAATAACAAAACATCACTGGCCTCCATCTAGGTTAAGAAATGGCATGTTACCATCTTAGAAGCATGCTGTGGGTCCTTTCCTGATCATATCCCTTTTTCTTCCTCAAGCAGCACTGACAAATAGAGCTTACTATGATGATAGCAATGTTCTGTATCTGTACTGTCTTATATGGTAGCCACTAGCTACCTGTGGCTATAGAGCACTTGGATTGTAGCCAGAGCAAATGAGGAACTGAATTTTATTTTATTTTATTTTAATTTAATTTTATTTTTTTGAGATGGAGTCTCGCTCTGTCGCCCAGGCCAGAGTGCAGTGGCGCCATCTTGACTCACTGCTACCTCCGCCTCCTAGGTTCAAGCGATTCTCTTGCCTCAGCCTCCCCAGTAGCTGGGACTACAGGCACCCGCCACCACACCCAGCTAATTTCTTTTTGCGTTTTTAGTAGACAGGGGGTTTCACCATGTTGGCCAGGCTGGTCTTGAACTCCTGACCTCAAGGGATCCACCCTCTTTGGCCTCCTGAAGTGCTGGGATTACAGGCATGAGCCATCACACCTGAACTCAGGCCCAGGAACTGAATTTTAAATTCAATTAATTTTAAGTGGCTATCATATTAGCCAGTGCAGCCCTTGACATATTCTCCATTCTATATTTTGTGTTAACTAGTTTCTTTGTTTTCTTTCTTCTCTCTTCTGCAGATCTTGAGGGTACTTGTTTTGGCGTTAGGGAGCAGATGCAGATAGCTGCCATGACAGGCCTTCATGTTTAGCTTATAAATTTAACCCAATCTACTTTTAATTTTTTTATCCGGTCCCTCTCTCCCTCTTCCCTCTCATATTCCTTTCCCTCTGCTTTTTACATTTATTATTATTTAAAGAGACAGGGTCTTGTTCTGTTGCATAGGCAGGAGTGCAGTGGTGCAATCAAACCCATTGTAGCCTCAAATTACTGGGCTCAGGTGATCTTCCTGCCTCAGCTTCTCAAAGTTCTAAAATTACAGGTGTGAGCCACTGTACCTGGCCTCCTCTGCTTTTTTATTATTTTATTATTATTATTATTATTTGCTTTTCCCCCTGATTTGATGTATATTATTGTCCTTTTTTATTATTATTTTTCATTTCTATTTTGGGTTTGGGGCACATGTGCAAGTTTGTTATATAGGTAAACTCATGCCATGGGGGTTTGTTATATAGATTATTTCATCACCCGGGTACTAAGCCTAGTACCCAATAGTTATTTTTTCTGCTCCTTCCCTTCCTTCCACCCTCCGTCCTGAAGTAGGCCCCAGTGTACATCATTCCCTTTGTGTCTACGAGTTCTCATCATAACAAATACTGTTTTATTATCACAGTAAATACCCTGTTGGCTGATCAATATGTAATAGTAGTTGGTCTGTTAATTGAAAAGATTCATTAAGGATGAAGAATCATGACATATTACTTTAAGCATTTTTTATATTTTTCTTTGTTTTCTAAGTCTTTTTGTTTTCAAATAGTTAAGACTCATAAGAAGTTACAAAAATAGTACAGTTACCATGTACCTTCATCCAGCTTCCTCCAGTGATAATACCTTACATAATCATAGTACATTGTCGAAACTGGGAAATTGATGTTGGTGTAATATTATTAACTCAAGTACAGACTTAGATTTTACCAGGTTCAACATGCACATTTTGGTGGGGGAGGGGTGGTATATGAAATTTTATCACATGTATAGATTCATATAACCAACTGCTATAGTTTGAATATTTGTCCCATCCAAATCTGATGTTGAAATTTGATTCCCAGTGCTGGAAGTGAGGCCTAATGGGCAGGGTTTGGGTCGTGGGATGGATCACGCATGAATAGATCACTCCCCTCCCTTGGGAGCAGAGGGGTCGTGAGTTCTCACTGTTAGTTCTTATGAGAGCTGGTTGTTAAAAAGAGCCTGGCATCTTCCCCCACCTTCTTGCTTCCTTTCTCACCGTGTGACCTCTGCGCATGCCTCCTCTGCTTTGCCTTCTACCATGAATGGAAGCAGCCTGAAGCCCTCACCAGAAGCAGATGCTGGTGCCATGTTTCTTGTACAACCTGCATGCAGAACTGCGAACCAAACAGACCTCTTTTCTTTATAAATTTTCAGCCTCAGGTATTCCTTTATAGCAGGGATGTCCAATCTTTTGGCTTCCCTGGGCCACGTTGGAAGAAGAAGAATTGTCTTGGGCCACACATAAAATATACTAACAATAGCTGATGAGCTAAAAAAAAAAAATCACAAAAAAGATAATAATGTTTTAGGAAAGTTTATGAATTTGTGTTGTGTTGTGTTCAAAGCCATCCTGGGCCACATGTTGGGCAAGCTTGTTTTGTAGCAGTACAAATGGACTAAGACATCAACACCATAATCCAGATACAAAACTATTCTATCACCACAAAGGAACTTCCTCAAAACATAAATGTATATTTATTTACCAATCTTGTGGTATAGGACCATCAGTCAGAAGGCATTACAGAGGGAATGATGGAGTGTATCTGTTATACCAGTGTGGTGTTTACAGAGTTGGTTTTGACAGCCTCTACTCTTTATCACCTTTAAGATGTATTAGTTACATTAAGTAAGGTTGTGAGGGGCAAAGAAGTCCTAAACTATATATATATGCAACTCTTTGATTCACAATTTCATAGTTGAACTTCTGTTTACCTAATGATTTGAATCTGCCTGTTCATTTTTTGTATGCATCCTGCTTTTAAGGCATTCCCCAGTTTGAGCCCTTCAGCTGGCATCTCACACTGACCCTTTGTGTCTAAGCTCTTGGAGTGACATGTTTTCTCCTGTTGCTCCCTTCCTAACCATTCACCTGAAACTTCCAGTGCCTAGGATTGTAGTAACTTGCATAAGAAAAATGTTTAAAGTCTTTTTTCTCTGTTAGTATTTCAGAATTTAGCTGAATTTGAGATATTTTCTTAATTCCATTGGGAGTAGTTGTATTACATAGTTCTCCTTGCATTTTTTCCCCTGATCCTTTCCCTTTTGTTAGCAATAGGCCAGGGCTCATTCCTAGAGTCATTCTCTTCTTTCTTGATTTATTCTCCTAGGAGTTCATCCCGTCTCTAACATACATTCCCTCCTTTACATTCACACTGCTTCTGCCCTTGTACTAATTTTGTTGTTTCTTGTTTTAATTGTTAGAATAGTTTCCTCACTCATCTCTCTGTCTTCTCCTTTCAGGCTATCTGTTATACTTCCACCAGAGTCAACATCCATCCACAGCATTTTCTCAATCGTTACTTTCCAGCTTAAACATATTTTATGAATTCCAATTACCTACACGTTATAAACCAAATTAAAGAAGACCTTAATTTGACGTTTAAGTCCTTCCTTAATCTGACTTCAACCTATTGTTCTGTTTTTTTTCTCTCATGGTCTGCTGCAGTCATACCAGATTTGTTTCTCTAACACCAACAGTACTTTCCTCCCTCTTTGCATTGTTCACCATGTTCTTTTTACTTAAAATGCATCTCATTTTTTCTATTGTAATTCTGTCAGCCCATCAAGGCCCGATTTATTTTTTCTTTTTTGTTTTCATTTGAATATCTAGGTATCAAATAAAATATGCTCATAGATTGTTAAATACTTTCACTTTTTACTTTCTTTTTCTTTCAAAATGTTTTAAAATATAAATTTCAAATAGGTAATATATTCATGTGATGCAAAAATTAAAGAATTAAAAATGTATCAAAATTAAACACTTATACTCTTTGAAAGACACTGTTAAGCAAATGAAAAGACAAGTCACAGATGGGGAAAAATATTTGCAGAACGCACATCTGATAAAGGTTTTATATCCAAGATCTGTAAACAACTCATACAACTCAATAAAAAGAAAACAACACAATAAAAATGGGCTAAAGATTTGAACAGACATTTTATGAAAGAAGAGATACAAATGGCAAATAAGCATATTAAGAGATGGTCAATATCATTAGTTATTAGGGAAATGCAAATTAAAACCCTTGCAAGAGGCTGGGCATGGTGGGTCACACCTGTAATCCCAGCATTTTGGGAGGCCGAGGTGGGCAGATCACGAGATCAGGAGATTGAGACCATCCTGGCTAACATGGTGAAACCCCATCTCTACTAAAAATACGAAAAATTAGCCGGGCGTGGTGGCGGGCACCTGTAGTCCCAGCTACTTGGGAGGCTGAGGCAGGAGAATGGTATGAACCCGGGAGGTGGAGCTTGCCGTGAGCTGAGATCACGCCACTGCACTCCAGCCTGGAGACAGAGTGAGACTCTGTCTCAAAAACAAAAACAAAAACAAAAAAACCCTGGCAAGATACCACTGCCTACTAGTTAAAATGGTTAAAACAAAAACCAGACAATGCTAAGTGCTGACAAGGGACAGAAATCATTGGTTGTCAGAGACTAGGGGTGGGAGGGATTGACTCAAAGGGGCATTAAGGAAACTTATTGGAGTGATGGAAATATTTGATATCTTAGTTGTTGTGGTAGTTATATGACTTTATATCAGTCAAAACTCATAGAACTGTGTATACGTAAGGTATGAATTTTACTGTAGTAAATGATACCTCAATAATTAAAAGTAAAGCAAATTAAACCTGACTTGAAAATAAATTAAAAAGTTAACAGTGAAATAAATCTCCATTTCACCTCTGCCTATTCCAAATCTACTCATTTCATACACTGTCTCTGATTCTTCCCCCTACTCCCTACATTCACCTTTAGGTAGCTGTACTGTTATTAGTTTCTTAATATATTCTTCCAGAATTTCTTTATTCACATACAACAAATACAAATGAACATTCTTATTTTTCCCTTTTTGATTCAAAAGGTAGCATGATATACATTCTATACCTTTCTTTTTTTCACTTGTCAGTGTATCTAGACGATCTTTCCATGTTGGTATATAGAACTTCCTCATTCTTTTAGACAAGGTCTCGCTCTGTCACCCAAGCTGGAGTGGAGTGGCAAGATCACAGCTCACTACAGCCATGGCTCAGCAGTCCTCCTACCACATCTTCCTAAATAGCTGGGGGATTCTCCCATCTCAGCCTCCCAAGTAGCTGGGGCTATAGGTGTGTGCCACCATGCCCAGCTAATTCTTTAATTCCTTTTTTTTTTTTTTTTTTTTAGAGACGGGGGTCTCACTATGATGTTGCCCGGGCTGGTCTTGAACTCCTGGCCTCAAGTGATCCTCCTGCCTTACACTCCCAAAATTCTGGAATTATAGCCATGAACTACTGTGCCCGGCCCCTTTTTTTTTTTTTTTTTTTTTTTTTTTTTTGCAGCTTCAGAGTGTATTCCGTTATTTGGGCATACTACAATTTATTTAATCAGTGTCTCCTATTGGCAGACATTTAGGTTGCACAAAATCTTTTGCTATCACAAACACTGATGGTAGTGACTGACTTTGTACATCCACTATTTTTGCACAAATGCAAGTATATCTGTGAGACAGATTTCCAGAAGTGAAATTGTGAGACAAAGTGAATATATGCATTTACAATTTTGATAAATATTGCCGAAGTGCCATCAACTGAGGAAGTTTCAAGAGATTATTTGTTTCAAGACCCAGTAAAGTGCTGCCTATTCCTAAGACTTGTCCTTCCTCCCTCCTACTACATGGAACTAATTCTTACCTCTCCCGAGTGTTTATATTTCATTGTGCTTCACTAATGATATTCATTATAATCTGCTTTAAATTGGAATCATTTGCATATGTGGCTGTTTTTCCCCAATTGAGTTTGAGTTGTCTTTACTACATTAAATAAGGTGATTGAATTTCCTTGATCTGACATTATTTCTTTTTCTTTTTAGAATTAGGTGAGGTATGCAAAATGGTATTATTTCTTTGACTACTTATGTCAAGATTTCTCTAAACAGCTGATTTCTTTTTATCTCTATTTCAGCCTTTCTATGGCAGAAGTAAGGTCAGAGCTAGGCCGGGGAAACTCTTAAGTAGAAAGAGTCTCCTGGGCTTGTCTTGGCTAGAATGCATCAGGGAGAAGTCTAGATGCCCAGTCAACTGTGGACTAGGCTGCAGAATGTGATAATAAGTCTGGAGATTTTCATTCTGACAGTTACTGGAATGAAAATAATTGGGCAAAATT
Organism: Pongo abelii; assembly: GCF_028885655.2. NCBI lineage: Eukaryota > Metazoa > Chordata > Mammalia > Primates > Hominidae > Pongo > Pongo abelii. The sequence goes on along the minus strand of NC_072001.2, from coordinate 45,752,597 downwards.
ACATAACACAAAAAAAATTCTATGTTAGCTGAAGGCTCATGTCAGGTAATGAATAAAAGTACAACCTCTGAAATGTTATTTACTGAAAAAGATTCATAGTAGACTTTTATATATTCTCTTAGACATTTTTCTTCTAAAAGGAGAACTCTCCAACCTTAGTTCCATCAATCAAATTGAGAATATTAGGTATTCCTGTTAATCATGATGTCTTAGGAAAATATTGAGATCCACTGACTATGATTGTCAATGAATGACAGCTAAGAAAATAATGGGGATTTTTTTAAAGATTGCAGGAACTTTTAATTACTGAGACTTGCCCTTAAATAGAAACTATTTTAAAATAGTTGTCTTAAAAACCAAACAAAAGTAAAGGGAAAGAGAGTATTTAATGAAGGAAGAAATGAAATAGCTAACTTGATTAAACATAGATTATAAAAATGAGCAAGTGGAGGAAGAATACGTAGATTGTTTATCCTGTGCAATAACATACGACCAAATTATTCTGGTAAGGATTTTTTTTTTTTTTTGAGACGGAGTCTCACTCTGTCGCCTGGCTAATTTTTGTATTTTTAGTAGAGATGGGATTTCCCCATGTTGGTCAGGATGGTCTCGAGCTCTTGACCTTGTGATCTGCCCGCCTCAGCCTCCCAAAGTGCTGGGGTTACAGGCGTGAGCCACTGCACACGGCCAGGATTTTTAAAATAACATTTACTATCTTTTCTGAGTACAAAAGTAATACATGTTAATTGAGAAAAATTTGAGGTTCCTTAAGGAAAAAAACCCAAAAATTATACTAATGAAAAGTGTGTCTATGATCATTTTCAAGTTTGGCAGTTGTCATATTGAGCTACAGTGCCACCCACGAATCGTCAGGGTACTGACTTGATTCTTGTGGAGCAGTAGAATGGAGACAATGTTTGTTTGTTTGTTTTGTTTTTTGTTTTTTTTTTGAGACGGAGTCTCGCTGTGTCGCCCAGGCTGGAGTGCAGTGGCGCAATCTTGGCTCACCGCAAGCCGAGATCACACCACTGCACTCCAGCTTGGGTGACAGAGCGAGAGTCCGTTTCAAAAACAAACAAACAAAAGTAATACAGGTTGAATATCCCTTATTTGAAGTGTTTTGGATTTCAGATTTTTTGTTTGTTTGTTTTTTGAGACAGAGTCTCGTTCTGTCGCCCCGGCTGGAGTGCAGTGGCGCAATCTCCGCTCACTTTAAGCTCCGCCTCCCGGGTTCACGCCATTCTCCTGCCTCTGCCTCCCGAGTAGCTGGGACCACAGGCACCTGCCACCACACCCGGCTAATTTTTTTGTATTTTTAGTAGAGATGGGGTTTCACCGTGTTAGCCAGGATGGTCTCGATATTCTGACCTCGTGATCCGCCCACCTCAGCCTCGCAAAGTGCTGGGATTACAGGCGTGAGCCACCGCTCCCGGCCAAATGGAGACAATGTTGAAAGACCTTAGTTAATGCCTGGTTTTATTATTTACTGATTTTTGTGTCCTTAGACAAGTTACATACCTCTCAGAGCCTGTATCTATATTTGTAAAATGAGCAAGACAAAGACCTCGCCTGCACAGAGTTTATATTCTATGGGCTAAAAGAAGACAGGCAGTAAACAAATTAAAATAGATTAGCCCTATGTGGTGGCACATTCCAGTAGTTCCAGCTACTTGGGAGGCTGAGGCAGGAGGATCACTTGAGCCTAGGAATTTGAGGCTGCTGTGAACTATGATTACACCACTGCACTATAGCCTGGGCTACAGAGCGAGACCTCATCTCTTAAAAAAATTAAAATCTAAACAAATGGGCAATAAACAGAATAAGAATATAAATAAAATTGATTTGGGGGTAGTAAAGGTGTTATAAGAAAGAAATAAAGCAGAGTAAAAGAATAGAGTGGCACTACAGATGGGGGGAGCAGTATTTTAGATTAGAATGATTAAGGAAAGTTTCTCTGAGGAGGGACATGTGAGCAGAAGCCTTAAAATGGAGTAGAAGAGCTAGCCATTGGAGGGATTCAGGGAGCTGGCATTCCAACTGGAGAGAATCATGTACACTGTTTGGAGCTAAAACCAAAATTGGTCATAAAAGAAACCACGGTAAATCCATTGTGGAAGGAGACAAATGCCAGATCATGAAAAGTCTTGTAGGCTAAGTAAAGAGCTTGGACTTTATTCTAAGTTGAGTTCTCTGAGGACTAGTATCATGTATTTTTCATGTTGGTGTTATTTCTAGTATGTGGCACATACTAAGCACCCGATAACTTGAATTTTTAATACATGAATTGCATATGAAGGTAGGGTACAAGTTGCCACCACCTTTGAAATGAATTTGAATGAAATAGCCAAGATATGAAGAGCTTGGTATCTCAGGTTTACTTAGTGATTCCTCACCATCTAAATATATTTATTTGTATCTAGAACCTGAATGTTAATGTATATACTATGATACTTACCATGATTATGGGTATATGAAAGCATTTAATGTTTTCTAATATACAGAATTGTATAGATGTCATAGATGCCTCTGTATTTTAAAATGTAGGTAGGAAAAAAACTGGACTGAAAATTAAAATTTTATCAGTGTTTTTTTTTAAAGATGTGATTTAGAGATAATCTCTCTAGTTTCTTGTAATTTCATAGTTAAAAGTTAGAAATTAAATAGTGTTTTATTGTGACAATAAAGGACATGTTTCTTCCATTTACTTCATGGTTCAAGTGTGCTGAATGTATTGCTGTTTGAAGCTCATTTCTTATTCTTTGCGTGGCTTTGTTGTAGCCTCGAGCTGTGGCAGGCTTTCGAGGGACAGTTCGTTATGCATCAATCAATGCACATCGGAACAGGGTAGGTATCTGAACTACAGTCATGTCTGTATAAGTATGCTAATAGCTTAAATCAGATTGACTTCTTTTTTATTTTATTATTATTTTATATATATATATATATATATATATATATATATTTTGAAACAGAGTCTTGCATTGTTGCCCAGGCTGGAGTGCAGTGGCCCAATCTTGGCTCACCGCAACCTCTGCCTCCCGGGTTCAAGTGATTCTCCTGCCTCAGCCTCCCAAGTAGCTGGAATTAGAGGTGCCCGCCACCACGCCCAGCTAATTTTTGTATTTTTAGTAGAGACAGTGTTTCACCATATTGGCCAGGCTGGTCTCAAACTCCTGGCCTCATGATCGCCTGCCTCAGCCTCCCAAAGTGAGATTGACTTCTTTACAAAGTACAAAGGTATGGAAAGTGCTTGAGAGTTGAGGATCCCTTTAATAGCTACAAAGTTGCTTGGAATGTTCGTCCTAATTCATTCTTGTGTGGCGCTAATGAGAATGGAATTGGTGATACTAATGCACAGTATAGTGTATCATGGATAATAGATATGTGCAGCTGCTTGGAAAATAAAATTGGATTTGCCAGAAAAGACAATAGCTAAGTATATTTATGTCTTTGGGAAATCTGTGTCCTAAATTAGATATAAGTATTAACAAATTTAATATAGAAGTTTGGGAGGCTGAGGTGGGCAGATCACAAGGTCAGGAGTTTGAGACCAGCCTGGCCAGCATAGCGAAACCCCATCTCTACTAAAAATACAAAAATTAGCTGGGCGTGGTGGCGTGTGCCTGTAGTCCCAGCTACTCGGGAGGCTGAGGCAAAAGAATCACTTGAACCTGGGAGGCGAAGGTTGTGGTAAGCTGAGATCGCGCCACTGCACTCCAGCCTGGGCAACAGAGCAAGACTCTGTCTCAAAAAAAAAAAATATATATATATATTTATTTTTTAATATATATATTTATATATATAGAGAGAGATAATTTGGAAGAGATTGAACATTTCTTCCAAATTTGAGATAGAGCAAGACTCTGTCTCAAATATATATATATATATTTTTAAATATATATATATATATTTTAAAATATATATATACATATATAGAGAGAGAGAATTTGGAAGAGATTGAACATCTGTGTAGTATTTCAAGAAATTATTTGGGAATTTAATACTATCAATACCTAATGAAATGTGGGAGTCATCATTTTATCTGTAATATGTATCTAATCTGTGATATCCCTCTCCCCACCAAACCTTTTATTTTCATGAAGATTTCAAGTGCAGACAATTTTTAAATGTTCGTTTTAGTAAATTGTCCCTTTCCTCTTGGGTTAAATTTTAAAAATATCTCCCCTCACCCCCTTACTTTGGTCCCTTTGTTCTGCGCTGACTTTTTCCCCTTCATCCCGAACTTTATGAGTAGGAAAACTGGGCATTTTTATGGATTATCAATCCTTTAACTTTTTTGCATGGAGTTGAGAAACTGAGCAAGCGATTCCTTGATAAAATAGGGAGAAAAGTATTTTTTGTTGATTTTCTTTACCTTGTTCCTGTTCTGATAAGCCAAAATGAGAACTTGACCAATATATGATAGGAAGAGTATACTGTGGTCTTAAATGCTATGCTGCAGTTAATTTGGCTTCTTATGGCGTGATTATAAATTGAAAATAGTAAAGCTATTTTTCTCGGTGTATAGCACTCTGCCAAGCATTTAAACTCATTTGGTTTGATTCAATGTTGCTTTATTTTATGATATCTAGTCATTTACTTTGCCTTGAAAAGAAGCTCTCTTCCTGATAGAGTCTTATAAAAGTTTAGAAATACTAGGTTTTCCAATTAATTTTATTAAAGAATTATGTCAACATTGGAATCTGTGAAAATACATTATTTTTAAGATAAACATAAGTATTTTCAGAGATTATAATAGCTACATAAGCATTTTCAAAATAGCTAATAGAGATTATGTACTTTTACTGTTTTAATTTAGACAGTGGCGATTTCTTCTAAAAGCCTTTCCAGCACAGTGTCCTCTAACAGTTACTTTGGTAACTTGCTTATTTGTTACTCATCTAACCTTGTAGAGGAACTTGATAGTATATAACAGTGATTCTTAACCCTCTTTTCTGCTCCCAGCACACCTGAGGGTAGAATGCTTTTACTCAGTAACGTAGTTCACAACAATTGTTAGTTTGTGAGGTGATGCAGGAGTGCAGCTCTTGGAACTTCCAGAGTTGCTTGTTTAATCTTAAAAGGTTTCCCGGCTAATTCTAACATGCTTCTTTTTTCCATACTCTGAAACCCTGATTTGATAATATCTAAAAATAATACACTCTATTTCTCTTTTTCTGGTTCCTTAAACTTTACTTTTTAGAGACAGGGTCTTGTTCTGTTGCCCAGGCTGGATCATAGTGGCAGGGTCATAGCTTACTATAACCTTGAACTCCTGGGCTCAAGCAATCTTCTCGCTTCAGCCTTCTCAGTAGCTAGGACCACAGGTGCACACCACTGTACCTGGCTAATTTTTTAATTTTTCATATTAACAGTCTTGCTATGTTGCCCAAGCTGGTCTCAAACTCCTGGCCTCAAGCAGTCTTCTAGTCTTGGCCCCCGAAATTGCTGGGATTACATGCATGAGCCACCATGCCTTACCAAATCTTAAAAGTTTTAACATAAATAATTCTTAAATAATACAAGGACTTTTAAAAACACTTGAGCCTGGCCAACATGGTGAAACCCCGTCTCTACTAAAAATATAAAAGTTAGCTGGGTGTGATGGCGGGTGCCTGTAATCTTAGCTACTCGGGAGGCTGAGGCAGGAGAATTGCTGGAACCTGGGAGGCAGAGGTTGCAGTGAGCCGATAGTGCCCCATTGCTCTCCAACCCAGGTTGACGACAACGAGACTGTCTCAAAAAACAAACAAAACAAAAAAAAACATTTGAACTCTGTCCTACTGTCTTATTGTTGTTTTACATTTTAATCTTGTTAATATTTATCTCAATACTTTGAAAAAATTACTTTCTTCTGCTTCTTGGGTCACTGTTGAGAACATCTTTGTTACTTTATTTAATTGTTGTTACTTTTTTTTTTTTTTGAGAGACGGAGTCCTGCTCTCTCGCCCTCGCTCGCCCAGGCTGGAGTGCAATGGCGTGATCTTGGCTAACTGCAACCTCCGTCTCCTGGGTTCTAGCAATTCTCCTGCCTCAGCCTCCCGAGTAGCTGGGATTACAGGCATATGCTGCCACGCCCAGCTAATTTTTTTATTTTTTAATAGAGACGGGGTTTCACTGTGTTGCCCATGCTGGTCTTGAACTCCTGAGCTCAGGCAATCCACCAGCTTCAGCCTCCCAAAGTGCTAGGATTACAGGTGTGAGCCACCGCGCTCGGCCTTAATTTGTCCTTTTTAAAGTTTTATTTTATTTTTTATTGTTTGGGAGAATCTTGCTCTGTTGCCCAGGCTGGAGTATACTGGTATGGTCTCAGCTCACTGCAGTCTCAACCTTCTGGGCTCAAGCAGTCCTCCCACCTCAGCCTCCTGCGTAGCTGGGACCACAGGCATTCACCACCACACCTGGCTAATTTTTGTATTTTTTGTAGAGACGGCGCTTTGCCATGTTGCCCAGGCTAGTCTCGAACTCCTGAGCTCAAGCAATTCACCTGTCTTGGCCTCCCAAAGTGCTGGGATTATAGGCATGAGCAACCGTGCCTAGCCAATTTGTCCTTTTTATTTGAATACTTTTGGTATCTTCTCTGTCTTTGGAGTCCTGCATTCAAATGTGCCTAGGTGTGGGTTTTTAAATATTTATCTGTTTGGGATTTGATGTGTTTCCTAACCAAAATGTTCATGTCTTTCCTTGATTCTGGAAGATTCTCATATTCCCTTTTTCCCTTTCTCTTTATACCCTTTTTCCCAGATCACCAAATTGATGCATTAGACTTTCTTAGATTTTTCTTATTTTGTCCTTTGTGCTGCCTCTTAAGTTCACTACTGGATTCTCTAATTCTTTGTGTCTCTGTGCTGCATTCTAGATAATTTCTTCAGATCTGTTTTCCAATTGATTTTTTTCTGCTGTATTTGGTCAGTTTTTAAACCTGCCCATTGAGTTTTTAATTTCTACAATTGTGCTTTTTTTTTCTGGATGTTCTTTTTAGTCATTTTTCAAATCTGGTTGGGTTTTGGTTTGTTTTTATTAAATATGGTTCTTTTCTGATGACTGATTCCATTTTTCATTTTAACATTTTAAACATTCTTCGTATTCTATAATTCCATTTCTGAAATCCTGGGATACTTTTTTCTACTCTTTGTAGCTTCTTTTGACATTAGCTTATTAATATACTTTATAAATTTGAATAATGAACATATGTTTGGTGAGGCTTTTTCTATAGCACTTCTATGAGGTCTGAATTTAGGGTTGTATTTATCTTGAGAGGATAAATTTGCTTCTGTCATTCCTGCAGGGCATGAATGTTAATTTCATGCACCTAGAAGTTAATTTCAAGTTAATTTCTAGGCTTGGTTTTTCAGACCACATGGGTATATATTTAATACCCAAATCCAAATGAGGGACAGGCCTGTGGTAACAAATTCCCAGGACAATTTTTTTAAAACTCGTTTTTTTCTTTTGATAGCAGTTAAATTTTACAGAAAATAATTATTACAGTATAATGTACACACCAAATACTGCACTACGGATGTAACCCTTTTAGGGCCCTAGCTATATGGTGGGGGTGGGGTGTATCTCAGTTACAACTCATGTCCTATGTAGGCCCAAGGCCTTTATGCCTGTTCCCTTCGTGGTTGATAAACTCATGACAGATGCCCCCACAGCAGCCAAAACTTCAGCATCAGCTTGCTTCCCTTATTTCCACCTTTTAAAAAATAGCTTTTAAGAGTTTTCTTTCTTCTAAACGAACACATTAACTAATGGGCTGTTATGTTACTTCCAGCGTTTCTATGTTTTGGGGTGTCCTTTGTTTCAAAAAGTTTTTCAATTTGTATATTCTGCCATATAGATTGCTGTATAGCTATGTAAATTTATATATATTTATTTACCATATAATTTTTTGGGAAATAAATTTACATTTTTAGCCTAACAAGGTGAAACAAAATGGTTAGATCTTGAACAATGTAATGTACTCACAAGTAATAGTAATGTTATGTGACTGGATTCTGTTTTGTTTATGAAGGAAATGGGAAGACATGATGACCTTTGGTCCTTATTCTACATGTTGGTGGAGTTTGTGGTTGGTCAGCTGCCCTGGAGAAAGATAAAGGACAAGGTAATTTTGGGAATAGAGATGTCAATTTTGGTAGAAGAACTAAAATTTCTCCTGAATAAACATTTTTGTTGAAAATATACTTATGTATAAGACTTAAAATCTACAAGCATTTTCACTATATCCCAATATATATATTTTTCTGTGTGAGCTGACATTAGAGATCAAATTAATGTTATGAGATTTTTCTGTGTACATGGAGAATAGATACTAATTGCTTCTGATTAATTTATAGCCCTCCTTCTTAGCTTTTAATTTTATTAGTTCTCCCCTTTGTTTTTGTAAGTCAAGTAAGCTTTTAGTTTTTGATTGTCACATTATATTGTTTGATTTAGAAAACTGTAAACACATGTGTTGATAAAGAAAAGTAGATCAGATTTAAGATAAATTATTTTGAGATGGGTGCAATGGCTCACATCTATGATCCTAGCACCTTGGGAGACTGAGGCAAGAGGATCACTTGATCCCAAAAATTCGAGACCAGGCTGGATAACATAGTGAGACTCCCATCTTTACAAAAAACTTTAAAAAATTAGCTGGGCATGGTGACATGTGCCTATAGTTCCAGCTATTTGGGAAGCTGAGGCAGGAGGATCACTTGAGTCTCAAAGGTTGAGGCTGCAGTGAGTTGTGATCATGCCATTGCACTACTTCAGCCTGGGCGACAGAGCAAGACCCTGTCTCAGAAAACTAAATAAATAAATTATTTTTGTTGGGGACTATTGATACACTGATGCAGAACTCTGTGCTACTTGTTTGGTTCTGCATTATAGTTTTTTTCCGCTTTAAAACACTGTACATTAAGCTGTTAGTAAGAGCTCAGTTCTTGCTTTATGCTTAATTACCCACTATCTCATTCCCTAGTACATACCCTTGAGACGGTTACTGAGGGGCTCTTAATGCCTAACCGCCAAGAGAAATTGACTGTAGCTCTTTTTCTCTTTACTTCCCAGGAGCAAGTAGGCTCTATTAAGGAGAGATATGACCACAGGCTCATGTTGAAACATCTCCCTCCAGAATTCAGCATCTTTCTAGACCATATCTCTTCTTTGGATTATTTTACGAAACCAGACTACCAGGTAACCATCTTTGTGAGTTCTGTGAGTTAATTATTTTCTCTCTTAGTCTCCGCTTTCACTCATTGTTAGCTTTGAAGGTGTTATAAATGAGTAGGGGAGGTCCTTCGAATAAGACTGTTTTAATACATCCTGAGAAACATGGTGAAATTAACTTATGATGAGAGTGTCAGTGTGTGTGTTATGTGTTTCATCTCTCTGGATGGACTTAACTTCATTAGAGTTTTAGGTTTATTCATCTTGTAACAGATTTTACTGTTCCTGCATGATTCATTCGGCATATAGAACTGCTGACAGTTGAAATTATGTAAATTCTATAGGTAATTTGTTGAGCAGAAGGAAATGTCCAACTAGGTAATGCATCTGTCAAGGGCTTTAGGGCAGCGTATCATATGTTAATATGCTATGGGACAGCGGTCAGTGAAAATTGGCTCCATTTTGTCTGTGGTCAGAGAATCATTTCCTTAGAGCATCAGTTAATGAGCCTTAGAAGGGTCGACTAGGTTTACTACAAATTGCATCCCTAGCCCCAACCAGCGGTATTTCAGAAGATTCTGTTGCTCTCAGGGAGAATTTGGTTAGGGCTTAATACCAAATAATTGCTACCACTGAAAACATAAATGTGGCCACACATAGATTAATAAGAATATGTATTAGTATATCATTCTTATTTACAAAGGACAACACGTAGACTTTACTGCATGTTAACAGTAGTTAAATTCTACAGTGTTGTCAGTGTTGTGCAGTCAAAAGACTAAGAAGTATCTATAGCACAGTAAATGTATTTGCATATAGTAATTATTGCTCTGTGAAATTGCTGCTTTTGTATAAGATAGAAACAGGATATAAAGCAAAGAGGCAACATACAGCCTTGAGTCCTTAGAGACCTTAAATTGGTGAGCTTGTCTTCTCATGCATATGCCAATTTGTATTGTAAACAATAGGGACTGTCTAACAAATTGAGAAAATACACTGTGTGTGAGTTGTTTTGGAATGTGTTCTTATATTTGTCTTTTGTGTGTATTTTCTGAAATGTATAGAGTTCACATTACTTAAAGCAATGAAATTATACCTGTAAGACTAGATTCAAGAGGAGGTGAAAAATGTTCCAACTTTCCCATCTTGAGTGCTAATAGTTTCTTATTGACAAAATTTGCTTAGGGGAATTTAGGACAGTAAAAAACTTTGATCACATTCTCTTCTTAAACCTATATCTAAAGAAGACTATCATATTTACCAGCTGAAGTTTGAAACTTCATGATTATTTTAAACTAACAAATTATTGTTCTCAAGTTTTTCAGTTGGATATTCTCCTAGGGGCTTTTCTATCTCTTAATAACAAAACAAAGTATGGTAATTTTCCATTTTTGAAAGAAAGAGAACAGGCATAACATTACTTTGTTTCACAGATTCTGTAAATAATCCAGCTCTTTCCTGCTCTGATCTTTCATAAGCAGTGAGTGAGAACAGAGGGCAGGTGGACAGGAGAAGGATAATTGAAAAAAGATGTTATGTAAGTGATGGGTGTGTTCTAATGACTAGTATCAATGTGACATCAGGTTTCAAAAGCCTGAGCTTTGCAGCTTCTGCCTCTTGTTTCTCTACTCAGTCTTCATCTTGAGAAAAATAACTCTACCTTTAATCTGAATGGTCTCATGAACTCATGCTGTCCCTATGATTAATTTTACAGTTTGAGATTCATTCCTGAATTTGATTTTACTTACTGTTGTTTCAAGATTTTATTTTCTTTATTTAAAAAAAATTTTTGAGACAGGGTCTCGGTCTGTCAGCAAGGCTAGAGTGCAATTGGTGCAATCATAGCTCACTGCAGCTTCAACCTCCAAGACTCAAGTGATTCTCCCACTTTAGCCTCCTGAGTAGCTTGATCTACAAGTGTGCACCATGCCTGGCTTTTTTTTTTTTTTTTTTTTTTTTTTTAAAGCAGAGATGAGGTTTCCCTATGTTGCCCAAGCAGGTCTCAAACTGGCCTCAAGCAATCCTTCTGCCTTGGCCTCCCAAACTGCTGAGATAACCAACATGAAGCCACCATACCTGGTCTTTTCTTTCAAAATTTTAGGTTTCTCATGGGACAACCAATAAAGTTAAAAAAAACAATAAACCTCCTCCAGCAACAAGCAAAAAGCATATCCATAGTTAGTATGATTGCTTCCCTAGCTACATCAAAGGTCAAATAGCAATGATATGTTTCCAGCTTTGTCTATTCTGAGCTAAGACCAAAGTCAGGTTTTTTGTTATAATCAAAGTGTTAAATGATGCAGTTTTACAGAGCCACTTTCACTTTGTGTATATTTTATAAATCTTTAAAAATTAGAAGATCTTGCCATAGAATATTATTACTTCAACACGTTGCACATGGCCAACACCTCATCCAGTAGCTGCTGCTGTTCACTCTGACATCAGGTGTGGACCTAGAGAGAATAGCTATTTTGTTTTCTACCAGGAATCTTTTATGTGTCTCTCACTTTAAAATAAAGGCCGAAATTTGCTTTTGAGAAGTATTATATTATTTTGGGAAATTACATCAAGTTTATCTGTACTTAGTATTTATGTATGAGTCTGTTTTCCTAACTAGCTTTTAAATCCTGGAGAAACAGCCATGTCTTATTTTTTTAACCCCATATTACACCTGGCACCTAAATTTTCAACAAATGTTAGGCAAATTTAATTAAGTCTTTACTTTGGACCAACAGTCTGCTACACAGAGAATACAAGAAAAATTAACCCTATAAGTGCATAAATACTGTTTTCTGTCTATTAAAATAAATGTGAAGATATCAGAATTATAAACAAGATTAAAGCAGATATGTTCCTATAAATATTGTTTTTGTTAGATTCTGAATGGTATAACAACTATAAGAGACAGAGTGGGCCAAGCACAGTGGTTCATGCTTGTAATCTCAGCACCTTGGGTGATTGAGGCAGGAGTATCACTTGAGGCCAGAAGTTTGAGACCAGCCTGGGCAACATAGTAACACCCTGTTTCTACAAAAAAACAAAACAACAACAACAACAACAAACAACAAAAAAAATTAGCCAGGTGTGGTGGCATGCACCTGTAGTCCGGGCTACTTGGGAGACTGAGATGGGAGGGTTACTTGAGTGAATCAAGGCTGCAGTGAGCCATAATTGTGCCACTGCACTCCAGCCTGAGTGACAGGGTGAGACTCCATCTCAAAAATAATAATAATAATAATTAATAGGATCACATGATCTTGATAACACAAATATCTTTATTAGAGTGTTCAAATTTGTTAAGCATCACTTAGCAAGTTGAGAAGACTAATGAAATCCATAAATATACACACTGTTGGTAAGCCTGAAACTAAAATGTGTATCTCAACCAGTTCACCCACTGCTACAGCGTTGCTAATATCAGAGGATAGGATGGAGAGGAAATGCAAAGCTAAGCAAGCTTCATTAATCTTCTTAATATACTTTCCGGGTTTAGGAATGGGACTATTTAAATGTAGATTACATCAAAATGCAGTAGATTTGCCTCTTGCTTTGGGGGACATATAGCAGTTGTAGGATCCTCTGACTTTGATAACATCTGAATTAAATTTTTCTGAGGGCATAGATGCTACAAGGTTGAGCTGAAAACAAGGGGGAACCTCCGATCAAATAGAGTGGTCAAGGAAGGTCTCCTTCTAAAGCTACCATGTAAGGCCCAGGGGTGTCCAATCTTTTGGCTTCCCTGGGCCACATTGGAAGAAGAAGAATTGTCTTGGGCTACACATAAAATACACTAATAGTAATGATAGCTGATGAGCCAAAAAAAAAAAAATCACAAAAAAATCTCATAATGTTTTAAGAAAGTTTACAAATTTGTGTTGGGCCACATTCAAAGCCATCCTGGGTTACAGGTTAGAGAAGCTTGATTGTAAGCCAAGCCCCAAAAGATGGGATTGTGTTGGCCATGTGAAGAGCAAAAATAAGAGGTAGAATGTTACAAGCCAAGGGAAGAACATGTACATGCATGGGCCCTAATGGGAGAAAGGACTGAAAGAAGACAAGTATGGTCAGACAATAAATAAGGAGAGAGAACAGGTTGAGGTGAGGTTGGAAAGAGTCAGAAACCAGATAATGCCGGGCCTTGTAGGCCTTTTTAAGGAGTTTGAATTTTTATTCTAAGTACAACACAAAGCATTGGAAGTGTTATAAACAGGAGCATGGTGATCCAATTTGTGCTTTAAGAGGATTACTTTTGCAGTTATATACATCCAAATGAAACAAAGGAGAATCAGAGACTAGTTGGGAAGGTACTGAGATAAGCTGAGCTGTGCCTTGGAAAGAAATACATTTTTTTAAATCAGTGTCTTTTTTTTTTTTTGAGACATAGTCTTGCTGTGTTGCCCAGGCTGGAGTGCAGTGGTGTGATCTTGGCTCACTACAACCTCTGCCTCCTGGGTTCAAGTGATTCTCTGCCTCAGCCTTCCAAGTAGCTGGGACCACAGGCACGTGCCACCACGCCCAGCCAATTTTTGTATTTTTTGTAGAGACAGGGTTTCGCCATGTTGGCCAGGCTGGTCTCAAACTTCTAGCCTCAAGTGATCCACCCACCTTGGCCTCCCAAAGTGCTGGGATTACAGGCATGAGCCACCATCCCTGGCCTAAAAGTCAGTGTCTTAACACCATAAAGATTCTTGATCATATAATACATTAGTCAAGTTGTACAGCTCTCCTAGGCAACTCCTAAGAGTAACTTGAAAATCCAGGCTCTGCCCATATATTGACACTGCTGTCTTTAATACATGGCCTTTTACTATTATCAGGAAAGGGAATAGTGTGGATGATGGCTTAGGGGTTTTACAGCCAGGCCTGGAAGTGATCTACAACACTGGTGTATGCCCAGTAGTCAGAACTCAATCACGCTGGCCCAATTCTAACTGCAGGGGAGGCTAGGAGATAAGAGTATTCCCTTGTGGCCAGGACGCAAGATGATGATGGCCTTGACTTGAGAGAAGTAGTAGAGATGGAGGGAAATGGGTGAATTCTTGCCTCTGCCCCATTACGCCTTATCTCCTTTCATTCCCCATTGTACTTTTGTGATCTAGTCATATTAGACCCCTCGATGCAGTCAGATGAGACTACCAGCTCTTCTCCCAGTGTGCCCTGCCTGGAATGTGCCTCTGTTTCATAACACTGCTTGTCTTGTGAAATTGAAAGCCCAACTCAGATGTCAATTTCTCCGCAGCCTCCTCTGATTCCTTCCATTCCTTCCATATTCCATACTGGAGTAATTTCTTCTGTTCAACTCTTAGAGCAGCAGTACTTTGTTTTGTCTCTTTATTATATAAGCTCCTTAAGAGCCAGGGCCTTGCACATTTATCTCAATTTTCTCAAGAACATAGCGCAATGATAGGCATTTAATAAAAGTGAAAAATTTAATTAAATCTGCTTGATTATTGCTTCTATTGAATGTAAACCACCCAAAGACAGGACTGTGTTTTGTTAACATTTGTATTCCCAGCACCCAGGACAGTAGGCAGTCAATGTATGTCTGAAACAAGGAGTGGATATTTGATGTAGCTATAGAATACAATAGAGTCACACTATGTTTGCATGACTCACTTAAATTCAGCTGTATGTTCAGGAGGTAGAAAAATCTTAACATCTGTGATTCTGCCTGCCCTTTAGCTTAGTCATGCCTTATGGTGAGGGTAATGATTTAGTGCCCTCATGCATCTGCTATTCTCTCAGTCTTCTCATTGACAGCAGTTCAGTGGCCCCAAATCAGGCTGCACCAGTATGAGTCCAACAGTTGAAAGCAGAGTACTTTTTTTGGTACAAATGTGACTGCTGTCTGCAGCCAGCTTACTTTATCCACATTCATCTGAGGAAAATACATCTATTCTAGAGCTGGAGGAAAAACTGGCTCTGTTGCACCTATTGAGAAATGGTAGTATTCTGTACTTTATGGACATTTTAAGGCACTTTCAAGAATAATTTCAACTATATGCTGTTTTTACCTTGCCTGCTGACTGGCTGTAACTCTTCTTTAGTAGAAATAGCACCGTACTTAAAAGACCTGTTTAAATTGATGCTTTGCCACACACCGTTTGGATAACCTTTCTAGATCTCAGTTTTGTAGTCTGTGAAATGGTGGAAATACTGACTTCACAGCATTGTTGTTAAGATTTTTTTTTTTTTTTTGAGACGGAATTTCGCTCTTGTCACCCAGGCTGGAGTGCAATGGCGTGATCTCAGCTCACTGCAACCTCTACCTCCTGGGTTCAAGCAATTCTGCCTCAGCCTCCCAAGTAGCTGGGATTACAGGCATGTGCTACCATGCCCAGCTAACTTTGTATTTTTGGTAGAGATAGGGTTTCACCATGTTGGTCAGGCTGGTCTCGAACTCCTGACCTCAGGTGATCCACCCACCTCGGCCTCCCAAAGTGCCGGGATTACAGGTGTGAGCCATGGCAACTGGCCATTGTTAATATTTTTAATGAGGTAATTATGAGAATAATTTGTAAATTTTAAAATATCATGTAAATGTAAGAAATGTAAGTAGTTTTACATGTACCACAGTGATGCTGCATTTGCTTATAATCATCTCTCTCTTCTCTTTTTTTTTTTTCACTCCTGGCTGGAGTACAATGGTATAATTTTGGCTCACTGAAACCTCCACCTCCCGGGTTAAAGCAGTCCTCTCATCTCAGCCTCCCAAGTAGCTAGGACCACAGGTGTGCACCACCACATCTGGCTAATTTTTAGTAGAGATGGGGTTTCACCACGTTGGCCAGGTCTCGAACTCCTGACCTCAGGTGATCGGCCCACCTTGGCCTACCAAAGTGCTGGGATTACAGATGTGAGCCACTGTACCCTGCCCAAAATCATCTCATTTTTCTTCACTCAGCATTACCTTCTATGTTAATAGAACTTCTTTTATTTCCTCTTTGCTGCTTTGTCCTCTCACAGCAATAAGAAAATGTTGTTTACCTTTTTTATTGGCCTTGTGAGGAGGCACTGAAAAGCCTTAGTGTACTATATTTCCAGGCAGCTTACCGTTTGGACTGACTGAGCCCCTGAAAGGGAAGACTGATATCAGCTAGCACTTTTGGCTGAGTAAGTGACCATGCTGCTTTACCCTGCCTCAGGTCCTGGGGCAGCCAACCATTGGGGGCACTTCTGAATCTCCAGTATCTTGATATACAGTCATGCGCCACATAATGATATTTCAGTGAATGATGGACTGCATATACGACAGTGGTCCCATAAGCTTATAATACTGTGTTTTTACTATACCTTTTCTATATTTAGATATGTTTACATACACAAACACTTACCATTGCGTAACAGTTGCCTACAGTATTCAGTACAATAACACGCTACACAGATAGGTAGCCTAGTAGCAATAGGCTATACTATATAGCCTAGGTGTGTAATAGGCTATACCATCTAGCTTTGTGTAAGTACATGTATTAGTCAGGGTTCTCTAGAGAGACAGAACTAATGGAATAGATATATATATAAAGGGGAATTTATTAAGTATTAACTAACATGATCACAGGGTCCCACAATAGGCCGTCTGCAGGCTGAGGAGCAGGGAGAGCCAGTCCGAGTCCCAAAACTGAAGAACTTGGAATCTGATGTTGGAGGACAGGAAGCATCCAGCATGGGAGAAAGATGTAGGCTGGGAGGCTAGGCCAGTCTCACCTTTTCACATTTTTCTGCCTGCTTTATATTCACTGGCATCTGATTAGATGGTGCCCACCAGATTAAGGACGGGTCTGCCTTCCCCAGCCCGCTGTCTGACTCAAATGTTAATCTCCTTTGGCAACACCCTCACAGATACACCCAGGATCAATATTTTGTATCCTTCAATCCAGTCAAGTTGACACTCAGTATTAACCATCACAGTACACTCTATGATGCTTGCACAATGAAATGCCTGTCGACACATTTCTCAGAATGTATCCCTGTTGCTATGTGACACCCGAGTTAATGGTGAAAACAGGTAAAGGTTGCAGCTTCTTCAACTCATTCTCTTTATTTTATTTTATTTTTGCTGGTTTAGTTTGTTAGAGGATGGGTGCAGTTAAATTTTTTTCTTTACCAATGTTGCTAAAATCCCCAAGAAGAGCAGAGAAGTAAAGACTGCGTGCAGACCAAGAAGCAGCTTCTCCACTCCTTCTGGGATTCCGTCTGGTTCGGCCCGCCTGCCTCCACTCCTGCCTCCACCATGTCCATCAGGGTGACCCAGAAGTCCTACAAGGTGTCCATCTCTGGCCCCCAGGCCTTCAACAGCCTCTCCTACACGAGTGGGCCTGGTGCCTGCATCAGCTCCTCGAGCTTCTCCCGAATGGGCAGCAGCAGCTTCTGGGGTGGCCTGGGTGCAGGATATGGTGGGGCCAGTGGAGGCATCACCGCCGTCACTGTCAACCAAAGCCTGCTGAGCCCTCTTAACCTGGAGGTGGACCCCAACATCCAGGCTGTGCGCACCCAGGAGGAGAAGCAGATCAAGACCCTCAACAACAAGTTTGCCTCTTTCATAGACAAGGTACGGTTCCTGGAGCAGCAGAACAAGATGCTGGAGACCAAGTGGAGCCTTGTGCAGCAGCAGAAGATGGCTTGGAGCAACATGGACAACATGTTCGAGAGCTACATCAACAACATTAGGTGGCAGCTGGAGACTCTGGGTCAGGAGAAGCTGAAGCTGGAGGCGGAGCTTGGCAGCATGCACAGGCTGGTGGAGGACTTCAGGAACAAGTATGAGGATGAGATCAGTAAGCGTACAGAGATGGAGAATGAATTTGTGCTCATCAAGGAGGATGTGGATGAAGCTTATGTGAACAAGATGGAGCTGGAGTCTCCCCTGAAAGGGCTGACTGCCAAGATCAGCTTCCTCAGGTAGCTGTGTGAAGAGGAGATCGGGAGCTGCAGTCCCAGATCTCGGATACATCTGTGGTGCTGTTCATGGACAATAGCCGCTTCCTGGACATGGACAGTATCATCCCTGAGGTCAAGGTGCAGTACGAGGAGATTGCCAACCGCAGCCGGGCTGAGGCTGAGAGCATGTACTAGATCAAGTATAAGGAACTGCAGACGCTGGATCGGAAGCGTGGGGATGACCTGTGGCGTGCAAAGACTGAGATCTCCTAGATGAACCGGAACATCAGCCAGCTCCAAGCTGAGACTGAGGGTCTCAAAGGCCAGAGGGCTTCCCCGGAGGCCGCCACGCAGATACCGAGCAGCATGCGGAGCTAGCCATTAAGGATGCCAACGCCAAGCTGTCTGAGCTGGAGGCCACCCTGCAGCTAGCCAGTCAAGACATGGCATGGCAGCTGCGTGAGTACCAGGAGCTGATGAATGTCAAGCTGGCCCTGGATATCAAGATTGCCACCTACAGGAAGCTGTTGGAGGGTGAGGAGAGCTGGCTGGAGTCTGGGATGCAGAACATGAGTATCCATATGAAGACCACCAGCAGCTATGCAGGTGGTCAGAGCTTGGCCTATGGGGGCCTCACAAGCCCTGGTGTCAGCTACGGCCTGGGCTCCAGCTTTGGCTTTGGCATGGGCTCCAGCTCCTTCAGCTGCACCAGCTCCTTCAGGGCCGTGGTCGTGAAGAAGATCGAAACCTGTGATGGGAAGCTGGTGTCTGAGTCCTCCGATGTCCTGCCCAAGTGAAGCCCCTCTCAGCCTGCCCCTCTTGTGGCTGCCGCAGAGCCTAGGAGGGAGGCCACTGTGCAGGCGAACACAGGGAACGGGAGACCCACCTGAGGCTCAGCCCTAGCCCTCAGCCCATCCACGAGGGACTTTCCTACCTGGGGACCCCCCTTGCCCATGCCTCCAGCTACAAAACAATTCGATTGCTTTTTTTTTTTTTTCCCCAAAATAAAACCTCGGCTAGCTCTGCCAAAAAAAAAGACTATGCATTTCTTTCCCTCTATTGCATCTACTTATCACTGAAGTGGGGCAGTTTCTTTTGCAGTAAATAATCTGCCTTTCAATCAGCCAAGCCAACATTGCCATTGTGCTCTCCTGCTTAAGTGCTTTATTGATCCCCTAATTTACCATTTATTAACTGAGAATTCAGGAATCAGGATTCTTAGTGAGTTCTTAATATCACCTTACAAATAATTCTTGGTTTTGCAAAAGCTGGACTTGGTCTACACTCTCTTTGAAAGGGCAAACTGGGATTTCATATGGAGGTAAATATGATACAGTTATTGATTGCATTTTGTGCTAAGGATAAGAGGAGTGCTTCCTTAAGGCATTGTGTGTATGTCAGATGACTGATTGCCATAAAGAATAAGGGTATTTTAGGTAGTAGGAGCTGGCACCAAGCATCTATGTAGGTTGCATGTAGGTATATAGTTGATTTATTTTAGAATAATATGTTTTTGTTGGTTAATTTTTTCTAGTTATTAAAAGTAATATCTGGTCATTATAAAAGTTTTAGAATTACAGAAAAATTTAGAATTACAGAAAATCCAGATTACTCAGAATCTCATTATCCTGACATAGTAATTGACTTTTATTATTTATTTATTTATTTTGAGACAGGGTCTCACTCTGTCACCCAGGAGTGCAGTGGTGTGATCTTGGCTCACTGCAAAGCCTTCCTCCCCAGGCTCAAGTGGTCCTCCCACCTCAGCCTCCCAAGTAGCTGAGACCAGAAGTGTACACCACCACACCTGGCTAATTTTACGTATTTTTGGTAGAGATAGGGTTTCACCATGTTGCCTAGGCTGTAATTGACTTTTATTACTTTGTATCTTGAATAATTTGCTTTTGAAAAATCATTGTATTGAATATCCCATCAGATTTAAAATAGACTGCTTCTTGTTCATAAGTGCAAGTAGAAGAGGGATTGACACAAATAATCCACACAGTGGCCAAATAAAAAGTAATGCAGGGCCGGGCGCGGTGGCTCACGCCTGTAATCCCAGCACTTTGAGAGGCCGAGACAGGAGGATCACTTGAGGTCAGGAGTTCAAGACCAGCCTGGCCAACATGGCAAAACCCTGTCTCTACTAAAAATACAAAAAAATTTAGCCGGGCATGGTGGCACACGTCTATAGTCTCAGCTACTTGGGAAGTGAGGCAGGAGAATCTCTTGAACCCAGGAGGCAGAGGTTGCAGTGAGCCAAGATCACACCATTGCACTCCAGCCTGGGCAACAGAGTGAGACTCGTCTCAAAAACAAACAAACAAAAAAAAGTAATACAGGTTGAATATCCCTTATTTGAAGTGTTGTGGATTTCAGATTGTTTGTTTGTTTGTTTGTTTTTTGAGACGGAGTCTCACTTTGTCGCCCAGGCTGGAGTGCAGCGGCATGATCTCTGCCCACTGCAAGCTCCGTGTCCCAGGTTCACACCATTTTCCTGCCTCAGCCTCCCGAGTAGCTGGGACTACAGGTGCCCGCCACCACACCTGGCTAATTTTTTTGTATTTTTAGTAGAGACGGGGTTTCACCGTGTTAGCGAGGATGGTCTCGATCTCCTGACCTCGTGATCCGCTGGCCTTGGCCTCCCAAAGTGCTGGAATTACAGGCGTGAGCCACTGCGCCTGGTGGATTTCAGATTTTTTAGGATTTTGTAATATTTTGCATTATATTGGTTGAGCAACCCAAATCGAAAATCCGAAATGCCCCAGTGAGCATTTCATTTGAGCATCACGTCAGCACCCAAAATTGTGTTTTGGAATATTTTGGATTTTCGATTTTCAGATTTGGGATTCTCAACCTGTGCAGCATTTTTGCCTGTTCATTGCCTTCTTCACGTTCTCCCTCCTCTTTTCCTCCTCTTCACACAACTTCCCCTTCACTTAACTGCCTCCCTTCCCTACATCCATTTACAGAAGATTCACTTTCCCGAAGATGATTGCTTCTGGTGTTTCTCACACTGTTTCACCAGTTACTCCTCTGGAAGCCAAGTATAAGTATATTTCTCAAGAAGTCTGGGAATAGCCTTACAGTGTCAACCATAAGTCCAAAATTTCTTTGTATTCTCCTGATTTATCTTAAAGGTTCATTTAAATTTTGCCTTCCAACTTCTTTGTGTTCATTGTATTATAAAATATTGTAATAAATGTCATACCTCTGTGTAAAATACTCCAGGAAGCTGTGCCACATTGTCAAATGACTTTAAATTCTCTCTGGCATATGGCTGCATCCCCTGGGGGTACATGTTACCCTAGTTTGAGAAACTTAGACTCTAAATGTAGATGAATTTGTATTTTCTAAGAATGTATTATTAAGTAAAATGAGGAGTCAGATGTATACTAGATTTTCAGAGATTACCAATGAAGAGATATGGGACATGCCTTTTAGAGGGAAGCGTTGGAATCATTTGGAAGATTTTTTTCATATTTTTCCCTTCTCCCTTTTCCAGTTTGAGAATTACTGCCACAGTGAGTCCCTGTTCTGATGGGAAAGTGCTTTGTTCCCCAATGACATTGGGTTATAAAAAAGAATGAGAGGCCGGGCATGGTATCTCAACGCCTATAATCCCAGCCCTTAGGGAGGCCGAGGCGGGTGGATCACCTGAGGTCAGGAGTTTCAGACCATCCTGGCCAACATGGTGAAACCCCGTCTCTACTAAAGATACAAAAATTAGCTGGGCATGGTGGCGTGTGCCTGTAGTCCCGGCTACCCAGGAGGCTGAGGCAGGAGAATCGCTTGAACCCGGGAGGCGAAGGTTGCAGTGAGCTGAGATCGCACCATTGCACTCCAGCCTGGGCAAGAAAGTGAGACTCCATCTCAAAAATAAATAAATAAAAATAAAAATAACAAAAAATAAAGGCATGAGGACTATTCAAATTTAACAGACACACACATATATGTACACATAGACATATATTCACACACTACATATACTGTATATGCTATATAGATGACTTACAAGGTAATTTTTATTCTAAAATCTATTTGACTCACTGAATTAAGAGTTTTCTGTTTTTATTATTTATCATAACCAAATGTGATGTAACACATTCAGTTACCAAAAAAAGTAAGTCCTTGACTTGTCCTGTTTCTACTATTCCAATCTGAGGAAGGTTAGGATTTAGTGCCACCCTGCTCCCGAATTAGAAAATTATTTTGCTAGATTAGAAATGTTTTTCTCTAAAATATCTGCAGAGCTCTGCCCAGTCTGACCATTTGTTCCCACTAGGGTGCCTTTAAGTGCCTCAGTGCTTTTAGCTTTTCTGTTTCTTTTGTTCTGTGTCCTCCATCTTTCTGCCTCCTGCTGCTGGTGTCTAATATCACCATCATAGTAACAAACTGTTTCTAATTTGAGATCCCGTGCCATAGAATACATTTTCTAAGACATACAATACTGTGATACATGTAAGAAAATAATTCCATGATAAAAGGACATCTGACATAAAAACCATTTAGGATCATTCCTGTTGCAGCACAGTACAGAACAGAGAATTTAGCAGTGGCAGTCTAAGTGCTCACATAGCAAGGCTCCCCTGGATGGGGATTCCACCTTCCAGAAAGCATGCATCTCACTCTGTGAGAACCTATGAGAACCTTGATTTCAGAGTTAGGAGAGAGGGTCAAAGGTCTGGCACTTCAGTTCCCTAGGTTCCGGGCCATCTTTATTTCCTCCTTTGTGTTTTCTACAGCCCTCTACCTCTGACATTTGGAGAAGTCTAAGCTATAACGTAGGTGACTTACATGAACAAAAATAGGACCCAAATAAAATTTCTCAGATTTTATAACCATGTCTTTTCCAGTTCCCTTTATCTTTTTAATTTCTTTTTCTGTATTTACAATTCTTCCTTTTGGAACTTAAATGAAAGATCAAATCATGTGAGTCAGTAAATATTATTACAAATTAACATATATTATTGGAATTTTTTTAGAGTAAATGTTATGAGTAAGGTAATGTATGAGATCCTGGAGACACAATGATGAGTAAGATCAGATTAATATCAGCATCTTGGAGCATATAGTCTGGGTTGAAAGAGAGAGAAATTAATTAAATACAGAAATAACTGTACATTTACAACTGATAACATTTGATCATCCTCCTTAGTGAAATGGTTTCTTCACTTGTAGTCTAGAATACTAGACTCATAGTTTTCCTGCCTCACTGGCCACTCCTTTTTTGCTTCCTTTGCTGAGTCTTTGTCTTCTTTCACCTAAATATTGAAGTACTCTAGGCTATAGCCCTTGGATCTTTTGCTCTCTATTCTTCCTCAATAATACCAGCTGGTTCTATGGCTTTAAATGATCTCTCTCTCTCTCTCTTTTTTTTTTGAGACCCAAGTCTTGCTCTGTCACCCAGGCTGGAGTGTAATGGCACAATCTTGGCTCACTGCAGTCTCTGCCAGGCTCAAGCAATTCTTGTGCCTCAGCCTCCCGAGTGGCTGGGACTACAGGCACCTGCCACCACGCCTTGCTTATTTTTGCATTTTTAGTAGAGATGGAGTGTCACCATGTTGGCCAGGCTGGTCTTGAACCCCTGACCTCAAGTGATCCGCCCACCTCAGCCGCCCAAGTGCTGGGATTACAGGCGTGAGCCACCGTGCGTGGCCAGTATCTCTTGATATCTATATGCTGATGACACCCAAATTTATATCTGCATTTCCTATTCCTCCCTAAACTCACTGCTTTCCATGTCACTGCGTTGACCCAGTGGCTCAGGACAGAAATCTATGTCCAATTCTTATCACCTTTACTGTTACCATGCTTGTTCAGCTGACAGTAATCTCTTAACTGGTCATCTGTTCCAAGTACCCTTATTCCCATCCCTGTTTATGGCATCTATTGACCACTTAATAGCTGAAGTAATCTTTTTTTTTTTTTTTTTTTTGAGAAAGATTCTCATTCCGTCACCCAGGTTGGAGTGCAGTGACATGATCTTGTCTCACTGCGGCCTCCGCCTCGCAGGTTCAAGCAATTCTCATGCCTCAGCCTCCTGAGTAGCTGGGATTACAGGCGTGTACCACCACACCCGGCTAATGTTTGTATTTTTAATAGAGACAGGGTTTCACCATGTTCGCCAGGCTGGTGAAGTAATATTTTTAAAGCCTAAATCAGACCTGAGCAAAATCCTCCAAAGAAGTGCTGATTTCAGGTCTGGGGCAGGAAATGTAGAAGATGAATCTCAGAGGATAGGATACTAACAGAGTTCCAGAAATGATGAGGAGAGAATAAAGCTATAATCATAAAATTGGAAATGTTGCCTGCTGACAGAAACAACAGACGTCTTTTATGAGATCCTTCTTAAGATCACATCAAACTTTAGGAATTGAAAGACAAAAAATGAAATTATACAGAATATAAATCAAACTAACAGAATATAAATCAAGCAATTTTTGATAATTTGTATATGGAGACACACAAACATGCACACACGTATTTTAAGAATTTTTTAAACCTGCAAAAAAAAAATGAAGGAAAGCACAATAAGCTTCTATATTCCCCTTACCTAGACACATTACCTGTTAATGCTGGCTACTTTTTTAGGTTGAAACATATAAAAAGTCATTGTTTTGTTTTGTTTTGACAAATAAATGATAAAATAGATGGTTCAATTGAGTGCACAAACATATATACTTATACACAACACACATCCTTTAGCGAAACCAACTGAGAGTAGGTTATAGATATGATGCTTCATTATGTATCTCTCAAAAACAGAAACATTCTACACAACTGAGAAAAATCAACATTAATTCAGTATCATCATCCACCTATAGTTCCTATTCAAATTTCGCAATTTGAGCCATCAGTTTTTAAAGAAAATCACATTACAAAATCATTTTATGAGTCTGGTGTGCTTTCTCTTATAGAATAAAGTGACTATGTTTACTGTTCACTTACTCTAGTTTTTTTCTTTGTGGTTTAGCTTCTTACATCCGTGTTTGACAATAGCATCAAGACTTTTGGAGTAATTGAGAGTGACCCTTTTGACTGGGAGAAGACTGGAAATGATGGCTCCCTAACAACCACCACTACTTCTACCACCCCTCAGTTGCACACTCGCTTGACCCCTGCTGCAATTGGGTATGTCCTAAACAGATCATTTGGTGGTGTCTTTCCTGGATGCATTATATTTGCAAAAATTTATTTCATCCAGATTCCCTCAGATGAACAAATGCTAAGACATCAGGGAAAGCCTATGGATCTCCTCGAATTAACATTGCTCTTATGTACGCCTTTGGAATTACTTGCTTTAGATAGTACTAATAGATTATACTGTGAAATGGGAGCTTAGCGCTTAGAGCTTATGTGACTTGTTGATATCAAATTTATAATGGGTTTTCTTCAAAATGAGGACCAGCATTAGTTGTGTTTCCAAATAACATATGGAACCCTGAAAAGAATGTGCCACAATTATATCTAACTATACTGTGCCAAAGTTTAGTGGGAACAAAGCATGTAGCATGTTCTTCTTAAAGTGATTTAACTTTCATAATGTATTAAGACAAGGTTATGATCTATTTCCGTGATCTTAGTTTTTTATTGTTAATGTTTTTTCTCTATGTGTATTAAATAGAGTTCCTTTTGTCTTTTATTTTGTTTTTTTATTTGTCTTTTTTTTTTTTTTTTCTGATTTTTTACCTGCTTTGGTTGTTTCAAACTTTTTGGTCAAAAAAAAAAAGTAAATACCCAAAATGCTGAGGCAGAAGGATCACTTGAGCCCGGGGCTTAGAGGCTGCAGTGGGCTATGATTGTGCCACTACACTCTAGCCTATGCAACAGAGTGGGACCCGTCTCTGGGGAAAATAAAGTGAATAGGGACAAATTATCATACAATTTAAGTTAATTGGGACATTATACCACTCATCCATTGCTTTGATTTTTTTTTTTATTTTAAACATGGAGTTTCGTTCTTGCTGCCCAGGCTGGAGTGCAGTGGCGCGATCTCAGCTCACTGCAACGTCCGCCTCCCGGGTTCAAGCGATTTTCCTGCCTCAGCCTCCTAAGTAGCTGGGATCACAGGCCTTTGCCACCACGCCCGGCTAATTTTGTATTTTTAGTAGAGATGGGGTTTCACTATGCTGGTCAGGCTGGTCTCAAACTCCTGACCTCAAGTGATCTGCCTGTCTCATTCTCCAAAAGTGCTGGGATTACAGGCGTGAGCCACTGCGCCGGCCTAATTTTTTTTTTTTTAGGAGATGGAGTCTGGCTGTGTCACCCAGGCTGGAGTGCAGTGGCTATTTATATGCACAGTCATAGGGCGCTATGGCCTCAAATTCCTGGGCTGAAGCAATCCTCCTACCTCAGCCTCTCTAGACAACAGACATGCACACTTGTGCCCAGCTGTGATTTTTATATTGAAAGATGGGATCACTAGAACTTGTTGAATCATAGGAAGAGTTTTCATAGACTCACATAACTGGATAGTATCACTGACTATCATGTCTAAGCATTCCTAAATGTGAGAACCTGACTAGATCCAGAATCACCACGGATGTTTTTAAAAAACACCTATTCCTGAGACCTACCCCAGACCTATTGAATCAGAATGCCTAGAAGTGGGGCACAGAAGTCCATATGCGTCAAACATTTCCATGCTTATCAGAGTTTGGGATCCACTGCCCTAGTCCAGCCACCCTATCTTACAAATGAGGAAATAATCCTAACACTGAAGTAAATCCAACTTTAGGTAAATGTTAGTGGCAGAGCTGGAGCCAGTCTAGAAATTTTATTCTAGTGTTTTTGTCCTTCCCCTTTGATGGTTGTTAGAAATAAGTCTCAAACTTGCAAAAATCCAGGTGATAGCACTTCAGGGACCTAAAAACAATGAAGGCAGTTTATGTTCCCATCTTCCAATATTTTCTCCAAAATAACACAGAATAACAAAGAAGGAAAACTAAAGCTACAGAGAAAAACCATGTCCTCAGCATAACTTGTAGAAGATGCCCAAGCTTCAAAATAACTGTAAATAAAAAGAGAGAAAAAAATGAGACCACAAATCCTAGTGCAGTATCTTTCATGCTCTTGCCTCACCTGCCCCTGCCAGAAGACTTTATAAAGACAGATCAAGAAAAACTGTGGGGAAGACGAAAATTAGCAATGGGATGTAAGGTTGATGTAAAACCAATGCCATACTCCAGCTGTCTTTCGATCCCAAAAAATAAATAAATAAATAAAACCAGTGCTAGAAAGACTAAACCCATGCTAATAAGGAAAATACTTAAAAGTGTCCTGATAGATCAGATGATGAATTTCAGGGAAGTAAAAATATGCATAATTCAAAAGAAAAAAAAGGGAGAAGTGTCCTTCATTAGTGGAGTGGCGGAGGAAAAAAGATGTATCAATTTGGGTCCAGTCAGGAGACAGAAACTACATAGTAATTTGAATAGGAAAAAAAAATCAAAGAATTATTTATGGATACACAATAATTGTACATATGTATGAGATACATGCAGTATTTTAATACATGCATGCAATGTGTTGTGATCAAATCAGGGTCATTAGGATATCCATTACCTCAAACATTTATCATTTCTTTGTGTTGGGAACATTTCAAACCTTCTACCTATTTTGAAATATACACTAGTATTTTTGTTTGTTTGTTTGTTTGTTTGCTACAGAGTCTCACTCCATCACCCAGGCTGGAGTGCAGTGGCGCGATCTCGGCTCACTGCAACCTCCACCTTTCAGGTTCAAGCGATTCTCCTGCCTCAGCCTTCTGAGTAGCTGGAATTACAGGCATGTGCCACCATGCTAATTTGTGTATTTTTAGTAGAGATGGGGTTTCACCATGTTGGGCAGGCTGGCCTCGAACTCCTGACCTCAGGTGATCCACCTGCCTCGGCCTCCCAAAGTGCTGAAATCACAGGCACGAGCCATTACGCCCAGCCTACACAAGATATTGTTAACTATAGTCAATAATAGGGAATTGGAATAACGTGGGATTGATTAATAAGAAATAAAGATAAATGTAAAGAATACAGGTACAGGAATAGCAGATACAAGCTCCAGCCATGATGCCTAGGACTGATTGTGATTAAACAGCCAAGCAAGAACTGTCCCACCCCTGCCCAAGGGCTGAGGTTCAGACCTTATTGGGAGAGGAAGAAGTGAAATCATAATTGATTGAACTCAGGAAAGAAATAGAAGGAAAAGACAAAATTATCTCATAATTGAAGAATATATTACAAAGTGCACAAAAGAGAGTAGACGTAAGTGAGAATTTAATAGAAGTCATTGAATAAGGACAAAGAAAAAACCCTGAGAGAATGAAAATGAGATAATTCAAAAGAGTTAGAGAGAAGGTAGTGCAAATTGAAGGCAGAGAAGAAATAACATTCAGGTTGTTGGAGTCCCTGAAGAAGAAAAACAAAATAATACGTTAAAACTGAGAAACCAAATAGTAGAAGGTTAGATTTAAAAACAGAGAACTGGCTGGGTGTGATGGCTCATACTTGTAATCCCAGCAGTTTGGGAGGCTGAGGCGGGGGGGTCACAAGGTCAGGAGTTCAAGACCAGCCTGTCCAATATGGTGAAACCCCGTTTCTACTGAAAAATACAAAAATTGGCCGGGCACAGTGGCTCATGCCTGTAATCCCAGCACTTTGGGAGGCCGAGACGGGCGGATCACGAGGTCAGATTGAGACCATCCTGGCTAACACAGTGAAACCCCGTCTCTACTAAAAATCCAAAAACAAAATTAGTCGGGTATGGTGGCAGGTGCCTGTAGTCCCAGCTACTCAGGAGGCTGAGGCGGGAGAATGGTGTGAACCCGGGAGGCAGAGCTTGCAGTGAGCTGAGATCGAGCCGCTGCACTCCAGCCTGGGTGACAGAGCGAGACTCCATCTCAAAACAAACAAACAAACAAAAAAACAAAAAAACCCCACAAAAATTAGCTGGGCATGATGGCACACACCTGTAGTCCCAGCTACTCGGGAGGCTGAGGCAGGAGAATTGCTTGAACCTGTGAGGCAGAGGTTGCAGTGAGCCGAGATCACGCCACTGCACTCCAGCCTGGGCGACAACGTGAGACTCCATCACAAAACAAACAAACAAAAACTCACAGAGAACTAAGAACATTTAAAAAGGTTTATGTCCAAAGATAAGCATTAGAACAAAAAGGCGAACCTTCTGAAATACCCCCCAAAATTATTTATAAATTAAAGTACAGGCCAGGCACAGTGGTTCATGCCTGTAATTCCAGCACTTTGGGAGGCCGAGGTGGACAGATCACTTTGAGCTCAGGAGTTTGAGACCATCCTGGGCAACATGGTAAAACCTTGTCTCTACAAAAAATACAAAAATTAGCCAGGTGTGGTGGTGTGCACCTGTAGTCCCAGCTACTCCGAAGGCTGAGGCTGGAGAATGGCTTGAGTCCAGGAAATGGAGGTCACAATGACCTGAGATCGAGCCACTATACTCCACCCTGGGCAACAGGGTGAGATCTTGACTCAAAAAAAAAAAAAAAAAAGGACAAAGAATACATGTCGTAGAGGAAGAAATATAGCAAATATAGCAAGATACTGTGCACATAATAATAAAATACTATGACAAAGCTTTCCCTCTATGTTCTCTTCTAGGAGTTTTATAGTCTCAGGTCTTAACATATAGGTCTTTTATACATTTTTAGTTGATTTTTGTGTATCGTGTAAAATAGGGGTCCAAGTCCTTTGCATGTGGAAATCCAGTTTTTCCGGCAACATTTATTGAAGAGCACCATTTATTGGACCCCATTGTGTCCTTTTGGTGCCCTTGTTGAAAATTAGTTGACCAAATAAGATATCTGCATTCTCGTGTTCACTGCAGCAGTATTTACGATAGCCAAGATACAGGAACAAACTAAATACCCATTGATGGACAAATTGATAAAGAAAATATGTGTGTGTGTGTGTGTGTGTGCACGTGTGTGTGTGTGTATTGTATGTATTTGTGTATATATACACACACAATGGAATATAGATGATGTATAAATACATACACACACATATAATGGAATATTATTCAGCTTCTTATTTTTCTATTTTTATTTTTTGAGACTGATTCTTGCCCTGTTGCTTAGGCTGGAGTGCAATGACATGATCTCTGCTCACTGCAACCTCAGCCTCCTGGATTCAAGTGATGCTCCTGCCTCAGCCTCCCGAGTAGCTGGGATTACAGGCCTGTGTCACCACACCTGGCTAATTTTTGTATTTTTATTAGAGATGGGGTTTCACCATGTTTGCTAGGCTGGTCTCGAACTCCTGACCTCAGGTGATCCGCCTGCCTCAACCTCCCAAAGTGCTGGGATTACAGGCATGAGCCGCTACGCCCGACCTTATTCAGCTTTTAAAAAGAAGAAGATCCTACCATTTGCTACAGCATAGGTGGAACTAAAAGACATGCTTAGTGAAATAAGCCAGACAGAAATAAAAATGTTGCATGATCTCATTTATATGTGAACAAAACACACACACACACATATATATATATACATACACACACATATATATATTTTAAAGCACTCAAATACACAGAGATTGAGAATGAAACAGTGGTTACCACAGGGGGTTCAAGGAGGGAGGAAGGAAAGGAAATGGGGAGATGTAGGTCAGAGGATATAAAATAGCAGATATGTGGTGAACAAGTGTGGAGATCTAATGGACAACCCAAGGAATAACCTTAATAAAATTGTATTTTCAGAAGACTTGGACATATCTTAAATAAAAATAAAGTTGTATTAGAGATTTTTGTTAAATAAGTAGATTTTAGCTGCTCTTTGTCACAAAAAAAGTGTGAGTTGATAGATATGTTAATCTGCTTCCCTGTAATAACCATTTTACTGTCTATGTATATCCTATTACATCATGTTACAAAGCTCAAATACAATTTAAGGAAGTAAAATACTACAGCAGGCTTAAGACCAAACATATCAGTCACAGCAATAAATATACATGGGGTTAACTCACCTATTAAAAGGAAAATATTTTCAGTTTGGATTGTATAGCTATATGCATATGCTGTATATAAGAGACACACACGTAAAAAAAGTAAGAAAGAGATGGACAAAGATATATCAGAAAGATAGAAAAGAGAAGTGATCCTAATAACAGACGATGTAGAATTCAAGCCAAAACAAAAAGCTTAGAAAAGATGGAAGGGCACTTTTTAATGCCAAATGCCACAATTCACAAGTGGGATACAAAATTTATTAATATTTAGTCACCAGAATCATGACACTCACCTTTAGGAAACAACAACTGCAGGATATTCAAGGAGACATAAAAACACACTCATAATTGGAGATGTTAATGTACCACCCTCAGTTTAAGACAGATCAAGTGAACAGAGAATAGGAAGACAGAAGACTTAAACAGCGTGATCATAGTAAGGTAGATCATATTTATGTTTTCTGAACTCTATACCTTGATGATAGAGACTATACCTCCTGCCCAGGGGCCCCTGGAATATTCACAAAAATTGATCAGATATTAGGTCACAAAGAAACATGTAAGTAGTTCCATAAAGAAGTATTATGCTATCTGATCACACTGCAAGAAAACTAGAAATTACCAACAAAATTAAAATATCAAAGGCCCTTTTACTGGAAATTTAAGAACCTATTAAACTACAGTCATGTGCCGTGTAATGACATCGCAATCAGTGATACACCGCATATATGACAGTGGTCCTATAAGATTACAATACTGTAGTTTTACTCTACCTTTTCTATGTTTAGATATGTTATAATACCCAAATACTTACCATTGTGTTACACTTGCCTCCAGTATTCAGAACAGTAACATGCTGTACAGGTTTGTAACCTAGGAGCACTAGGCTATACCATATAGCCTAGACACGTAATAGGCTGTACAGTATAGTTTTTTTTAAATATGCTGTGATCATTTGGATAAGGACGAAATTGCCTAACGATGGCACTTGTTAGAATGTATCCCCATTGTTAAGCGATACATGACTGTACTCTTGGGTGAAAAGGAAAATAAAAACTAAAAGTTATAGAAAAAAATGATAATGTAAATACTACTTATCAGAATCTATGGGATAACTTTAGAGCAAAGATCAGAGGAAAACCTATGGCATTAAACAAGGAGGTACATAATGTCAGTATGTCTCATTACTGATGATACTAATGTTGACAATTTAGTTACAGTGGCCAGTTCTTTCTACTATAAAGTTACTGTTTTTCTCTTTGTAAGAAATAATCTTGTGGGGAGATATTTGCAACTATGTCAGCACTGTGTTTCTTGTCATACTTTTCCTATTAATTGTAGCATCCATCAGTGAATCTTGCCCACAGGCCTAACCATTACTATCTGCCCTCTAAGAAAAAGTTTGCCAATCTCTGATTTTTTTCTTTTTGCAAATGATATGGTAGAATACCTGGAGAATCAGTGTTAAAGAGAAAAATTTATAGTGTATGTCCCAGAACCCTGAATTTCTTCGTAGAGGGAGAATGAAAGTTTAGAAGGTAAGAGGACGCTTTAAATCATGAGCCAGCAAGCTTTATCTGTAAAGGGTAAGATAAATATCTGTGAGTTATGCTGTCTCTGTCACTACTGTCATTGCTATTGTAGTGCAAAAGCTGCCATGGCCAACATGTAAACAAACGAGACTGTGTTCCAATAAGTCTATTAAAAAAAAAAAAATAGGTAGGTAAGCAGGCCAGATTTGGCCCACAGGCACTAGTTTGCCTTAGATTATGGGGAATGAAATATGAAAAGGATGTTCGTTGTTGCTATTTTCTCTCATATCTCTTCAGTTCTTCCACACATTTTCTTACTTATTCCCTTAATCTGCTTCAGTTATATAATACCTTGCCTGGAAACACAGACCATGTGCTAATAACACTCTTATGTATACTTTCTCACTCATTCATATTCCTGAACATGATATAATTTTCCTGGGAAGGAATTATTTCTTTCCATATTGCATACTCCAGATTTGTATCAGAGTTTAGGAAAAGAAATGAAACAATAACCAGGGAAGGAGAAAGGAGTGGAGAATAAATGCAGAGGGAGGGGCTGGGTGGGAGAGGAACCTGAGTCCTATAAAAGAGAGCCTGTGTGGAGAAGATGGACGGGGTCCTTGGAATGAGTGGTATCATATTGAAGCATAAGAGATAAGAGAAAAAGTAGGATTGATTAAAAGTAGAAGTGTATTCAGAGATGGAGGTGTGGTTTGTTTCCTGAGGCATGAAAGAAGGAAATGCCAACGAATTGAGGTAGTTGGAAAAAAAGCAGAATAATGGCTAGACATAAGGGAAAAAGGGACTTGAAAGAATACTGAGTGATTAAATGGAAAAAAGGTGATGATAATAGACTAAGCTTCTTGAGTTCAAATATTCATCTATTTCCCTTTCTCTTTCCTCAGGAATAGAGGGAATTCTTTCAATAAACATTTGGATTATCGTGTAGTACATGTATGTTAGTGTCCATTATGACTCTTGCATCAATAAATAAATTATATTGAACTAATATCTGAAAAATCTGTTATAGCCAATTTATTTCTGATCTTTAATTATCTCTATAATGAATCTGCTTATTTGAACTATTTTAGGCCAAACTACCTTTTAAATATGCTTCTACTGTCAGAACTACAGATACTACTTTACTAGGTTGTAAGTTTTTTTTTTCTTTTTTTTTCTGGAAGCCATTATCAGTGCTTTTCTAGATTATATCCTTGTAAACTGTTGATAAAGAGGTTCATTCTAGCATTGACCCATTTAGGCAAAGGTAGTGGTGAAGGTCATCGGTTACCAAGTCAGGTGGAACAAGTCCCTGAAAAATCACTGGTCTTCTCAGAGCATATGAAGTACTCGTGACACCAGTGCCAGGATCTAACTGTGACCCTTAAAGTGGCTCACTGAGAGGATGCCTGTGTTGCCACTCACAGTAATTACAGGAGTCAGTATAGTGTACTGAAAACTAATTTTTCTACTTTGAGACATTCCAGGTGACTTCAAAGAGGAGGTTTCATTGTGTGCTAAGTATTGTGTTCAGTCAGCAATATTAAAAAAAAAAAAACCCTAGAATATAGAGTTATAGAACTGGCAGGAGCCTTTTCACTTGGTGAACGATAACTGTGAACTAGAAAAGCCTCTCATGGGAGGGTCTAAGGGAGCGATGACCAACCATGTAAATAAGACCTGGAATTACTTTGAAAGAAATATATAGACAAATACCAATTAATAATTTGCTATTTTTTTCCCCCAGGTCAGTTCATGCTGAACTATATCAACTGTATAATTACAGAAAGTCTAGTTTCCCCTCTAGGGCAAGAATTTCCTTCCTCTTGTTTGTGTTGCTAGGGCCTTGCATGTAGTAGGTGCTTAGTAAAAAGTCTGCAGGTGGCTGGGCACAGTGGCTCACACCTGTAATCCCAGCACTTTGGGAGGCCAAGGTGGGCGGATCACTTGAGGCCAGGAGTTCGAGACCAGCCTGGCCAACATCGCACAAATCCCCATCTCTACTAAAAATATAAAAATTTAGCTGGGCATGGTGGTGCATGCCTGTAATCCCAGCTACTTGGGAGGCCGAGGCAGGAGAATCGTTTGAACCCAGGAGGCGGAGGTTGCAGTGAGCGGAGATTATGCTACTGCACCCCAGCCTGAGAGACAGAGCTTGACTCTGTCTCAAAAAAAAAAAAAAAAAAATCTGCAAGTGAAAAAGTAATACACATTTCACACTGTAAAAAAATAACATAGCTGATTGATCTGACACCTGTTTATTTCATTATGGCACTGCGCAAGTTGATTATACAAATTAGGTCATTCTTGTCATACTCAACTAAATCAATCAAGAGACCAGGGAGAAAGTACTTGGGGCACATAGCACCTGCTCCAAGAATTTAATTTCTCACAAGCCCAGCTGCTGAAATGGCCTGCTGTGACTCTAAGACTAAATTTACATACCTCTGTCACTCACCAGTCAGAGCCTGCCAGCTCCCAAAAGCTTCTCTAGTGCCAATGAGCTTTCTTTCAAAACAGTATGTGACATCTCTCTAATAAAACCCCCAACCTCTCCTTTGGTCTTCAGATATACCAGAGACCCACTCAGTCTATGTGTGTGCCCCTAATTGTAATTCTTGCTTCCCAAATGAATGTTAATTTGGAGATTTATCTTTGTATTTTATTTTGAGTTCAACACCACTTAACATTTTCCTGTTTAGAATTTTTAAAAATTCTCTAACACGCCAGGCACTGTGGCTCACGCCTGTAATTCCAGCACTTTGGGAAGCCAAGGCAGGCAGATCACCTGAGGTCAGGAGTTTGAGACCAGCCTGCCCAACATGGCAAAACCCTGTCTCTACTAAAAATACAAAAAATAGCCCGGTGTGGTGGTGGGCACCTGTAATCCCAGCTACTCAGGAGGCTGAGGCAGGAGAATCGCTTGACTCCAAGAGGTGGAAGTTGCAGTGAGCCGAGATCGCGCCACTGCACTCCAGCCTGGGTGACAAGAGTGAAACCCTGTCTCAAAAAAAAAAAAAAAAAAAGTTGTTATAATTGACAGAGACTTCTTTGAAAATAGATGAAATGCTTCTTACTTTTAAAGTGATTGTCAAATTAGGGTGTTATTAGAATTTGTATTTTAAAATCAGCTTGAAAATTCTATTTGATCAAAATTTTAAAGTTTTATTTTGTAGGATTGGCATGACCTAAGTTTTTCTTTTTTTCTTTTTCTTTTTTTTTTTGTTTTTTTGTTTTTTGTTTTTTGAGCTGGAGTCTCGCTCTGTCACCCAGGCTGGAGTGCAGTGGCGCAATCTCGGCTCACTGTAACCTCCGCCTCCTGGATTCAAGCAATTCTCCTGCCTCAGCCTCGTAAGTAGCTGGGATTACAGGCACCCACCACCACGCCCAGATAATGTTTGTATTTTTAGTAGAGACAGGGTTTCACCATGTTGGCCAGGCTGGTCTTGAACTCCTGACCTCAAGTGATCTACCTGCCTCAGCCTCCCAAAGTGCTGGGATTACAGGCGTGAGCCACCATGCCCGGCCAACCTAAGTTTTCAAGGTGCTTTTTTTTTTTTAAACTCTCTTAATTATGTGTGGAGTTCATTTACATGAAGAAATAAAATGATGTAAGATAGTCTCATAGTAATTTTTGATTCTTGCCTTTTTTTCCTCCCTTCATATGTAGAATTGCCAATGCCACTCCCATCCCTGGAGACTTGCTTCGAGAAAATACAGATGAGGTATTTCCAGATGAACAGCTTAGCGATGGAGAAAATGGCATCCCTGTTGGTGTGTCACCAGATAAATTGCCTGGATCTCTGGGACACCCCCGTCCCCAGGAGAAGGATGTTTGGGAAGAAATGGATGCCAACAAAAACAAGATAAAGCTTGGAATTTGTAAGGTATGAGTACCTTATAAACAACAGAAATTTATTTCTTACAGTTCAGAAGGCTGGGAAGTCCAAGAAGGAAGGCTAGGCAGATTTGGTGTCTGGTGAGGGCTGTTTTGTGGCTCCTCCTTGCTGAGTCCTCCTGTGGTAGATGGGGAAAGGGATCTCTTTTGGGCCTCTTTTGTAAGGACACCACTCTCATTCATGAGGGCTCTGCCTTCTTGACCTAATTACCTCCCAAGGGGCCCACCTCCTAATACCCTCACATTGGGAGTTAGAATTTCAACATGTGAATTTTGGGGGGACACAAACATTCAGACTATAGCAGGTGTATATGTTCAGTCATGGGAGTCATTTGCAAAATGATCTCTGGATCGATGTGATATGCCACAATGTGATCTGGCTGTTGACAAAGCACAATCTGGACCAATAGTAATCAGGAATGAGTAGTGGAAAGTAGACAGGGAGTCAGTGTCAGATTTTTCTAGTATCAGCTGTGGCTGTCTTTATGGCACCAGGAACAAACTGTTCTTATAGCAAAAAAAAAAAAATCACTAGTGACATTCTCAGTTGTCAGCCCATATGGATATCTGTGTATGTGAGAGAATGAAGTGGCACTTGACATAGGAGATCTTAGTTACTTTAGTTTCTGTCTCTTACCCACTATCACTAGTTAATCTCAGTGAAATTTGAATGGTAGATAGTTTTGACCCTAAGTTCATTATTTGTTATCATGGTGATGTGCAGTTTATTGAATTTATAATGTATAGTGCTGTACATTACAAGCTCTCATTTTGAACATCTGGATAAAGCATTAAGCTAAATGTTGAAGACAATTTACTATGCTAGGTGCTGTGCAGTTTAAGATACATCTTTTACCTTTAAGGACCTTACGGTCTCTTCGGGTAGATATGTAGCTGCACAAGCAAATATAATACAAGACAGAACATTGTGCAAAACATTAAAAAGAATTAAAATGCATGCAGATGGGGTGGGAGTTGGGAACATGCCTTATGGAAGAAGTGGTTGAAGTAGAAGTATAAGTAAAAATATGTACATGAGGGCCAGGCATGGTGGCTCACACCTGTAATCCTAGCACTTTGGGAGGCCAAGGTGGGTGGATCACCTGAAGTCGAGTTCAAGACCAGCCTGGCCAACATGGTGAAACCCTGTCTCTACTAAAAATACAAAAATTAGGAAGGTGTGGTGATGGGTGCCTGTAATCCCAGCTACTTGGGAAGCTGAGGCAGGAGAATTGCTTGAACCTGAGAGGTGGAGGTTGCAGTGAGCCAAGATCATGCCACTGCACTCCAGCCTGGGTAACAGAGCGAAACTCCGCCTCAAAAAATATATATATACATATATACATGAAAAAGTGCATGGATAGAGCTTGTAACTTTAGGAATTTATTGGTCATCTAGGAGAAAAATTCAAAACAGCTATATTTATCTTTTAAAATCTACTTATACTATATATAAAAGATTTTATATATGTCATGTCAAAGCATAGTAATATAAGCATGTGAATCCACCATCTGCCCCAAGAACTAGAATATTTTAACATATTCCTTCTATATTTATGCTTCTACCCTATCCCCACTGAGGTAACCACTGTCTTAGGTTAGATTCCATAAAAGCAGAGCTACAAAACAAACCTTAATAGGTTTAAATAATTGAAATCACACATACTATGTTCTCTGAAAATAATGGAGTTAATCTAGTAATCAGTGACATAAAGACAACAGGAAAATCTCTAAACACTTGGAAATTATACAGCATATTTCTGTATAATCCATGGGTCAGAGAGGAAGCCTTAAAGGAAAATTTTTTTAATTTACATAGAATTGAATGAGATTGAAACTACAGCATATCAAAATGTTTGGGAGGCAGCTAAAGCAGTACTGAGAGAGAAGTGTATAGCACTAAATACTTACATTAGGAAAGATAAGGTTTTACATCAATAGTCTAAATCCTACCTCAAGAAAGTAGAAAAAGAAGCAGCAGAATAAGCTAAGACAAGCAGAAAGAAGGTAATAAATATCTCTGTTACTGTATTGCAAAAGTTTTGGTGTGTTGTATTTTCATTCTCATTCTGTTCTAAATATTTTTCCACAATGATGTTTTTCATCCATGAGTTATTAGGTGCATACAAGTTTAGAGTTTTTACATCTGCCAGGTGATTAAAAGTTTTGTTTTTCTTTATATAGTGACTATTTCTATTCTGTTCCTACTATTTTTTTTTTCTAGCATTAAAGCCTATTTTGTCAGATGTTAATACAGTCATGCCAACTTTCTTTTGGGTAGTACATGCATGGTGTATCTTTTTTCTGCCTTTATCTTTCTATTTTTTCTCATCTGTATTCTGTTGTGACTTTTGTTAAGTGGAATATAAGTGGTCAATCTTACGTCTTTATGTTTTAATTAGTCAGTTTAATTGATTTACATTTAGAATTATTATTGTATTTATGTATTTATTTTCTGAGACAGAGTCTCGCTCTGTCACCCAGTCTGGAGTGCAGTGACATGATCTCGGCTCACTGCAACCTCTGCCTCCCGGGTTCAAGTGATTCTCCTGCCTCAGCCTCCCAAGTAGCTGAAATTACAGGCACCTGCCACCACGCCTGGATAATTTTTGTATTTTTAGTAGTGTGGGTTTTGCCATGTTGGCCAGGATGGTCTCGAACTCCTGACCTGAGGTGATCTGTCCGCCTCAGCCTCCCAAAGTGGTACGATTACAGGCACAAGCCACAATGCCCAGCCAAATTATTTTTATATGAACTTGTTTCTCTTCTCTTTTAAATTTCTATTCAGTTTTTTAATGCCTTTTTCCCGCCTTTCTTTTCATTACAGATTTTGTTGGTATTTTTCGTCTTCTGTTTTCTCTTTGTACTTATTGGGAATTTAAACATTCTAATTCTGTTCTCTTGGTAGTTGTCCTTGAAATTTCCCAATTATTTTTAACTTAAAAGTCTAAAATTAAGCAATATCTTAACCACCTTTCTGATACTGCAAGGACTATAGAACATTTTAACTTCATTCACCCTTCTCCCAACATTTTAGTACTCTTCTAATTTTAATTCTTTCTTTAAAAAAAAAAGAAAAAGAATGACTTGCCCTGACACAGTGGCTCACACCCGTAATCCCAGCACTTCGGGGGGCCAAGGTGGGAGGAACACTAGAGCCCAGGAGTTCGAGACCAGTCTGGGCAACATGGCAAAACCCTGTCTCTACCAAAAAAAAAAAAAAAGTTAGCCGGGCATGTTGGCATGTGCCTGTAGTCCCAGGTACTTGGGAGGCTGAGGGTGGAGGATCGCTTGAACCTGGAAGGAGAAGCTGCAGTGAGCCAAGATTGTGCCACTGCACTCCAGCCTAGGTGACAGAGTGAGACTCTGTCTCAAACAGACAACAACAAAAAATAATGACTTGAATTAGATTATTATTTATTTTATTTATTTTTTGAGACAGAGTCTCTCTCTGTCACCTAGGCTGGAGTGCAGTGGTGCGATCTCAGCTCACTACAACCTCCGCCTCCCGGGTTGTGATTCTCATGCCTCGTCCTCCCATGTGGCTGGGAGTACAGGCACGTGCCACCACACCCGGCTAATTTTTTGTATTTTTGGTAGAGACGGGGTTTCACCGTGTATTGGCCAGGCTAAGTCTTGAACTCCTGGCCTCAAGTAATTCACCTGCCTCGACCTCACAAAATGCTGGGATTACAGGCGTGAGCCACCAGGCCCAGCCTTGAATTGGATTATTAATGTTGTTCTTTTATACAAGTAATGTTTATATGGACTTTCAAAGACGTTTACCATTTCCTTTCATTTCTGAAAGTCTTTGGCTCATCTTTCTTCCGGAAATATTTCCTTCAGAAGTTCCTTTACCTCGGGTCTTTTGGTAGAGGACTCTTTCTATAAATGTATTTTCTTATCTATAAATGTACTTATTTTAGCTTCATTCTTTCAAGATTATGCCGAATATAAAGTTGGGGGTTTTTTTGGTTTGTTTGTTTTCTTTTCTTTTCTTTTTTTTTTTTTTTTGAGACAGGGTTTTGCTTTGTTGCCCAGGCTGGAGTGCAGTGGTGCGATCTCGGCTTACTTCAGCCTCCACCTCCTGGGTTAAAGCAATTCTCCTGCCTCAGCCTCCCGAGTAGCCGGGACCACAGGCATGCGCCACCACACCTGGCTAATTTTTTGTGTGTATTTTTATTAGAGACAGGGTTTTACCGTATTGGCCAGGCTGGTCTTGAACTCCTGGCCTCAAGTGATTCACCCACCTCCCTCCCAAAGTGCTGGGATTACAGGTGTGAGCCGCCATGCCTAGCCCAAATATAAAGTTTTCTATTGATAGTTATTTTTCCTCTGGCTTCAGTCATTGGTGTTCAGAAACTTACTGTCGTTCTAATTGTTTTTTTCTTTTTAAGTGATTGTTTCCCCCATCTTCATCTTTCCTTCCCAGCTACTTCTTAGTTCTTGTTCTTGTCTGTTGTGTTCTGTGTTTTCACCATGATGTTTCTAAGCATATATTTATTTTTGTTTATCTGGCTTGGGATATCTTGTGTCCCTTGAATATTTTTATTCATATTTTTGTATAAAAATATGTTCTGGGAAATAACAGCCATTCTGTATCTAAATGTTACTACCTCTTCATTCTTTCTATTATCTCTTTCTAGGACTCCAGTTAGACATATGTTATGGCTTTTTATTGTATCCATCATATCTCTTAATACCTTTTTTCATAATTTTCTTCTTATCTTGCTGGGTTTGCTTTGTTTTGTGTTTTGTTTTTGTTTTTTTGAGATGGAATCTTGGTCTCTTGCCCAGGCTGGAGTGCAATGGCATGACGTCGGCTCACCGCAACCTCCGTCTCCTGGGTTCAAGTGATTCTCCTGCCTCAGCTTCCCGAGTAGCTGGGATTACAGGCATGTGCCACCACACCCAGCTAATTTTTTTTGTATTTTTAGTAGAGATGGAGTTTTACTATGTTGACCAGGCTAGTCTCCAGCTCCTGACCTTGTGACCCACCCTCCTTGGCCTCCCAAAGTGCTGGGGTTACAGATGTGAGCCACCACGCCCGGCCTATCTTGCTGTTTTTTATTCTAGGTAATTTCTTTGGCTGTGTCTTCCAATTCACTAATTAATAATTTCAACCTTTTTTTTTTTTTTACTTACTTGCTGTTTAACTTGTTAATTTAATATTAAATATTAAGTTAATCAGTCATTTAATTCCAAATAACCCTTTGTTGATCTTTGCTATAATAACCTTTATTTATTTAAACATTTATGCATAGCTGGTCTATATTTTGTATTGGAACCAGTTCAATATCTGAAATATTTGGGAGTTTTAAATGTTTTTCTTAATTTTGACTATTATTTCTGTTGTGTCAATCATGGTAGCATGCCTTCTCATGTATTGATTCTCTCTTTTTTTTTTTTTTGGCTAATTAATTAATAATTGATGGGAGTTCTGGAGACCAAAATTGGGGTTTGGGGAAACCTTCCTTCAAGGAAGACTGGCTTGTGTTTCTGCTGCTACCCTGAGTGTATCACCAATTTGAGCCAATTAGGCATCCTCTTGAGGGTCTCTAATCAGAGTAGATGTCCCAGACTTCCCTCTGTCACAACACTGCTTATATAAGGCTTAGTTTCCCTGACAATGTGCTGCTGTAGGCACCTGTACTTAAACAGTCCCACCCCCTGAGCTGCCTCACACTCATCCTCCTTCTCCTCTGCCTCAGCTCCTTAGTAGTCTGGCCCCCAGGCTTTTTGTTGTTTTTTGTTTTTAGAGGGAGAATGAGAAAAGAGATATAGCGACTCTGGCTTGGCAGCCTCTCCTAACTTGTGAGACCACTTATGTCTCAAAGGGAACATCCTTTCCAGGTTTCAGTTTCAGGTTAGTGGAATGGGATACTACAAGCCTCAAGTCAGACATAATTCAAAAATCCAAGTCTGTTAAACATTTTTAGATTATTTACGTTTGTGCCAAAAGTATTTTAAAAAACTAAAATAACACTGAAACTGAGTATAAATTAAGAACACACATTTAATGAAGAGTTAATAGATAAAAATGTAATGAAGTAAACTAGCCAAAATATCCTAATCGTCTGAAAACACATCTAATCATTTATTTATGTTATTTTGAAAGGCTTCAATGATTCCTCTCATGTGTGTTGCCTAGAATGTTTTTCATGGTTTTATTTTATATTTTGGATAGGCTGCTACTGAAGAGGAGAATAGCCATGGCCAGGCAAATGGTCTTCTCAATGCTCCAAGCCTTGGGTCACCAATTCGTGTCCGCTCAGAGATTACTCAGCCAGACAGAGATATTCCATTGGTGCGAAAGTTACGTTCCATCCACAGCTTTGAGCTCGAAAAACGTCTGACCCTGGAGCCAAAGCCAGACACTGACAAGTTCCTTGAGACCTGGTATAAAATAGTGTATTTTTCTTTTTAAAGCTTCTAAGGTACCATTATTATTGTTGTTGTTGTTGTTGTTATTATTGTATATTTCTGTTACATAAAGTCTTTCAAATAAGAAATTCTTGCATTTTTGTAACACTGAGTCTATTAAGCTCTAATTTTCATCCATGTTTTTAATTATTATTATCCTGATTCTTAATTATTATAAATTCTATAGCATATCCTTTGGCTTTGGAAGCTGAGCAGTAGGGCTGATAACTTCCTAACACTAGGTACAAGTTAAATGAACATTTTTACAGTAACTTTGTTTACAAAGTAATCTCTTCCACACAACAGTGTAGTGTTGGAGAGGGCATGATAAAGATGGCATTAGGCAGAGATGAGGGGAATACATAAAGGAGGGGAAAAAGTAATTTATACACAAGGGACAGTCAGTTCAATTCGCTTTAGTGAAGACCTTCTAGGAGTAAGATACTGTAGG
Organism: Pongo abelii; assembly: GCF_028885655.2. NCBI lineage: Eukaryota > Metazoa > Chordata > Mammalia > Primates > Hominidae > Pongo > Pongo abelii. Next base: position 45,709,278 of record NC_072001.2, on the reverse strand, counting down.
AAAATAGACACCAATAAGTATATCATGCTTGCCCTCGAGAGTTTGCAGTCTACCTAGAGAGAAAGGAAGGTGAAACTTGAGAGATCTATACATAGGTAAAGATTGTAGTGCATGGTTTTGAGGCACATTATCCCTACAACAAATTTTGATAACAGAAGACAGAAATGTAAAAAGTGTGGGATGTATTTATGAATTATAGAAACTTCAGTAGTATTCGCAGTATTGAGACCTAATTTCCTTTAATAGTAGTCATGCCCTTCAATGGTTCATCTCTAGTGGCTACTATTGGTAATGAAATATGAGGTTAGAGGGACTGTGAATTTGACTAAGATGGTAATTACTGTTTCCCAAGACAATTCAGCCTCTTCTGGCCTACTCCAATCTGGCGTCCATTTTAAACAATCCTTCACATATGTGTGTTCTTCCTCACATGTTAATCATTCATAGCTATGTTATGTAAGCACATGTCTACATGCTCACATGATCAAAAGGATCGATGGGGCATTGGTTTACACATTTTGAGTTGTGGCTCATATTGAGAATAAATATCAACATACAATAGGGATAAATGCTTAGTTCAATAAAAAGTTGGTTTGACAAAAGAAGGGAACTAAAAAGGGCCTTGCCGAGGAAAGAACTGAGCTCCATCTTCCAAAGCAGGATGTGGCAGGTAGAGAAGAGCATTATCAATGCTGTGAAACTTTCCTTGTGCTTTATCTATCTTTTTTTCTCTCATCTTTGTGTCCATATTAGTTCTGTATGGAGCTTATATATTATATAATAAATGTTTCCTTAGGACAGTTGAGTAACTTCTTTCCATTTCCTTAAGCCTGGAGAAAATGCAGAAAGGTACCAGTGCAGGAAAAGAATCTATTCTCCCTGCTCTGCTGCATAAGCCTTGCGTTCCTGCTGTGTCCCGTACTGACCACATCTGGCACTATGATGAAGAATATCTTCCAGATGCCTCCAAGCCTGCTTCTGCCAACACCCCTGAGCAGGCAGATGGTGGTGGCAGCAATGGATTTATAGCTGTTAACCTGAGCTCTTGCAAGCAAGAAATTGATTCCAAAGAATGGGTGATTGTGGACAAGGAGCAGGACCTTCAGGATTTTAGGACAAATGAGGCTGTAGGACATAAAACAACTGGAAGTCCTTCTGATGAGGAGCCTGAAGTACTTCAAGTCCTGGAGGCATCACCTCAAGATGAAAAGCTCCAGTTAGGTCCTTGGGCAGAAAATGATCATTTAAAGAAGGAAACCTCAGGTGTGGTGTTAGCACTTTCTGCAGAGGGTCCTCCTACTGCTGCTTCAGAACAATATACAGATAGGCTGGAACTCCAGCCTGGGGCTGCTAGTCAGTTTATTGCAGCTACGCCCACAAGTCTAATGGAGGCGCAGGCAGAAGGACCCCTTACAGCGGTAAGAAATTTGTTTTTATTATTATTCTCTGTTATCCACTCAAGGTGCTATTAAGAAAGGACTAACAGTTGATCAACTAAGATTCTTCAGTAGAGGCCTAAATTTTGCAGATGGCCCAGGGAGTCATTTTGTACTAAGTTCTATAGTCAACCCTCCAATATGAAATTTTTCAAAAAGTGAGGTCTTCTTTTATTATATCAAACTCAATACGTGAAATGTCATTATAACCTAATTTTAGAATAACATTTTTAATTAGACTACAAGCGCTAGCTCTCTGTGTTTATATATGCTACAATTTTTTAAAGTTCCTAGCAATTTTTACTATACATTTACTGAGGAAGGCATATATTTAACCATTCATGGTTTGTTCTTCACACTGTACACTGTTGGGAGGCCTGAGCCTTTAATTCCCTTTCTCTTTCATAAAGTCCACCCAGGAATTTCTCATATTTCACATTCCTGTTAAACAGTCATTTTCTAACATTGATGGCCACTGTTCAAAATGCAGAGTCCCAGGCCTCACTTCCAGAACTTTTGTTTTAGTAGGTCTGGGGAAGAGTGTGCTCAGGAATCCTCATTTTAACAAGCAGGTAGAGGCGGCATTTATGATACAGGTCTTCTGCAAAGGAAACTTTTGAGGAACCACTATTGTTTATTTTCAGTTTTGGGCGTTCAGCTGGAGAAGCCTGTTACCCTGTTACCAGTAAGCAGTGGTGCCCCCGGTGACTGTGTGAGGAGGAGCCCCAGAAAAGCCAGAGATGGCCAAGCAAAGCCATGAAAAGCCCCCAGGCTAAATAAGTAACTGTGAACACAAATCTTAGATAGATGTACCCACAGGTACATCTATCCTTATGTGATGAGAGCTACCAGGTTTCCTTAAATTCCATAATCATCTAGCAGTCCCCCCCACCCCTGCAACTCACCAGAAACAGCATTGTTCCCCAAACTGAAATGTTTTCTATTAGAACACAATTCCACATCAGGTGCAAAACAGTGGGAAAAGATACCGGTGAAAATACATTTTGTGTACAGTTCTGAGAAATTTGCCTGTGCTCCAAAATAGGGAAATAAAGGCCTGCCTGCTTCTTCACCAGAGTTAGTTAGCAGGTCCCTCTTTCCCGGGACTGCTTTGTATAGTTAGGCAGGTTGTTCACGGCATAAAGGAATCTAGCCAGGAAACGAATTAGAGCTGAAATCTACCCCAGACTTTGCTTTCCAAACTGTGCATCTTGGCACAGGGCTGTTTCCTTTTGGAAGGGCATTCTTTTCCAAACTGTACAAAGCTATCATGTGGGCTAGAGGTAGGTAACTACTAACTCCCTCCCTCTCTGCTCCATCCTTTCTCCCAACCCACCTTTCCTCTTTCCATTCATCCACTCTTTCCACCTTCCCAGGTTCACTTTGTTCTTTGACTCTATCATGCTGTGTACTAACTTTTGCTCTAGCATGTTTCCAGCAGCACTGTGCTGTGCCTCCCTTCGTGGAGGCTTTCTAAAACCTTTGCTCCATTTCTCCTGGTATTTTTTGCCCTCTCTTGATGCTGTCCTGTTTACAAAGATTGTGCTCATGGTTCTCTTACACTACTGCAGTGTTTTCTCTGACAAGTTGTTGATAGGCTTGCGTTCATGTATGTGATGTTTGACCTTATTTTTAGATATCTTTGAATTATTTTTCTTTCTTTCTTTCTTTCTTTACTGAGACGCAGTCTCACTCTGTTGCCCAGGTTGGAGCGCAGTGGTGCGATCTTGGTTCACTGCAACCTCCGCCTTCTGGGTTCAAGTGATTCTCCTGCCTCAGCCTCCCAAGTAGCTGGAATTACAGGTGCCCACCACCAAGCCCGGCTAATTTTTTTGTATTAATTGAAAGTCTCTAATGAAATGTCAGCTGCATCAATTGTATACTTATTTCTCAGTTTTTTGTTTCTATTTTAGAGGCAAGGTCTTCCTCAGTCACCCAGGCTGTGTAGCACAGTGGAACGATCATACCTTACTGTAACCTTGAGCTCCTGGGCTCTAGTGATCCTCCCATGCCAGCGTCCCAAGTCACTAGGACTACAGGCATGAGTCACCACACCCAGCTAATTTTGCTGTATTTCAGGGATAGCAAGTTGGCACCAACCTGTCAGGTTGGCAATGAAAACTTACATCTAAACAGTTACCTTAAACAACCTGAAGTGATTTGTAATGGGGCTGTTGTTGTTGTTGTTGTTGTTTTGTACAGACAGGGTTTTGCCATGATGCCCAGACTGGTCTCAAATTCCTGTGTTCAAGTGGTCCTCCCACATTGGCCTCCCAAAGTGCTGGGATTACAGGTGTGAGCTCCTACACCTGGCTAATTTTCAATCTTTTGTAAGACAGGGTCCCACTGTGTTGCCCAGACTGGTCTCAAACTGCTGGGGTCCAGAGATTCTCCTACCTCAGCCTGTCCATAATCTTGGGATTATAGACATGAGCCACTTTCTATAATCTGCCTAGCCAGTGCTTCATTTTAATATTACCTTTAGAAACAGTGTAAATGTGGCTGGGCTCTAGTAACATAACCCATATGTTATCCATTGCTATTGCTGTGTAACAAATTAGCCCAAATTTAGCATCGTTAAACAACAATCATTATTTCACACAATTTCTTGGAGCTAGAAATGCAAGAGTGGCTTAGTTCAGTGGTTCTAGCTCATGCGTGGTCTCTCATGAGGCTGATGTCAAGCTCTCAGCCAGGGTTAAAATCAATTTAAAAGTTTGGCTGGAAAGGGAAGATCCACTTCCAAGCTCACTCACATGACTGTTGGCAGGCCTCAGTTCCTTACTGGCTGTTAGCCAGAGGCTCTAGTTCCTCCCCATTTGGGCCTCTCCATAGTTGACATGACATCTGGCTTTCCCAGTGAGTGAGGTGAGAAAGAGACAGAGATGGGGGAAGAGAGGTGAAGAGAATGCATCCCCACCGAGATAGAAGCCACAGTGTCTTTTCTAATCTGTCTCAGAAGGGACATACCATCACTTCTGCCATATTCTATTAGTCACAAAGACCAACGCTGTACAATGTATGAGGGTCTATACGAGGGTGTGAATACCAGGACACACCTCTGGGTCATTGGGAACCATTTTAGAAGCTGTCTACCATATTACCTTACGTTTATATTTTACAGAATACTTCCCTATTTGATCTTAACTGCAACTCCATGGAACAAGCAGAGGGAATATTGTTTTCTCTTTTTGTACCGAGGGCACTAAGCCTCAGGACAGGGAGAATCCATGAAGAGTCAGACGCTGATAGACTAGACTTGGTGTTCCGTCCCTCATGCCAGGAGATTACACCTTACACCAGTCTTCTGTCCCTACACCAGGGCATTGCCAACATACTGAAAGACTTTCCTGATTGGCTTGTTTCTTAGAGATCGAGAAGAGGAAAGGGGTTTTAAAATAATGCACAAAGAAGGAGCAGGACCAAAAGAAGAAGAGTAGCAGTATTTTTAATAATCTGTTAGCCAACATCTATTGAGAGAATTCCTCTGACTGTATTTACAGGACCACCAATACTAGCACTAATAAAATTTAAATTAGCAGTTAGTTGTATTGCCTTAATTATGTTTATTTCTTCATACCTGTGAAGTATCTGCTAAGTTCCAGGCTTTACGCTATACTTCAGGGATAACAAGTTGGCACCAACCTGTCGGGTTGGCAATGAAAACTTACATCTAAACAGTTATCTTAAACAACCTGAAGTGATTGTAGTGGGGCTGTTTACAGGAATGAGGACACAGACATATCTGCCTAGGACTTAGGAGTAGAATTTTGGATATCTTTATTTTCTCAACTTTTATTTTCTAATTTTTTTTTAGCATGGTAATTAAAAATCTTTCTGGGAAGGTTAAGGAATGCTTCAGGCCGGGCGCGGTGGCTCACACCTGTAATCCCAGCACTTTGGGAGGCTGAGGCGTGTGGATCACGAGGTCAGGAGCTCAAGACCAGCCTGGCCAAGATGGTGAAACCCCGTCTCTACTAAAAATACAAAAAACTAGCCAGGCGTGGTGGCAGCACCTATAGTCCCGGCTACTCCGGAGGCTGAGGCAGAGAATTGCTTAAAAACCCGGGAGGCGGAGGTTGCAGTGAGCCGAGATCGCGCCGCTGCACTCCAGCCTGGGCGACAGAGCAAGACTCTGTGTCAAAAAAAAAAAAAAAGGAAAGAAAAAAAAAAGAAATAGTTCCATATGGCTTTCCTGGCGAGGCACGCTTTGCTTATCTGGATCCCTTGTATAAACTGCAGTGACTGTGTGAAAGCTCATGGAGTTATTCAGAGTCTCCACTGACACAGGAGTGAGCCACACATGTGTTAATAGAGGCGTGCTTTAATAATGTGAAAAGTGAAGACTTTTTGGGTTGGTTACCATCTGTTTAACTTCTTAAAATGGATTTTGCAGGAGGGTTGAATGTATATATATTGACTGGGGAGTGGCCAAATGTCCTCTGACCATGAATTCCTATTTTTGATCTGGAAAATTTGGTCATTACAATCATAGGAAAGTTTTTTTTTTCTATGAGATTACATCTCTGGAATTGTATTTGATATTACACTTCAACCTATGTACAGTCATAAAGGATCAGAGATTGGATGGACTACACTGGAAAGTAAAGAAAGCCCATTTGTGAAGTGCTTGAGTACAGACTGGAATATCACTTGGGAGATTTTTGTGGAAGGAACCTCAGCATGCAATGGTTGATACACTCATGTGTGTAACATTTGTTGAGTGTCTACTGTGAGTTTCACCATGTTGGCCAGTCCGGTCTCGAACTCTGAACTCAGGTGATCCACCTGCCTTGGCCTTTCAAAATTCTGGGATTACAGGCATGAGCCACGGTGCCCGGCCAATATATCACATTTTCTTTATCCACTCATCTGTTGTTGTACACTTGGGTTGATTCCATATCTTGGCTATTGTGAACAGTGATGCAGTAAACGTGAGTGTGCGTATATCTCTTCAATATACTGATCTTCCCAGTAGTGGGATTGCTGAATTGTATGGTAGTTCTATTTGTAGTTTTTTGAGGAACCTACATACTTTTCTCCATAGTAGTAACTGTACTAGTTTACATTCCCACTGTATTAGTCTGTTTTCATACTGCTGATAAAGACATACCCAAGACTGAGCACTTTACAAAAGAAAGAGGTTTAATTGGACTTATAGTTCCACATGGCTGGGGAGGCCTCACAATCATGGTGGAAGGCAAGGAGGAGCAAGTCACATCTTACATGGATGGCAGCCGGCAAAGAGAGCTTGTGCAGGAAAAATCCCCCTTATAATAACCATCAGATCTCATGAGACTTACTCACTATCATGAGAACAGCATGAGAAAGACCTGCCCCTATGATTCAGTTACCTCCCACTGGGTCCTTCCCACAACATGTGGGAATTCAAGATGAGATTTGGGTGGGGACACAGCTAAACCATATCACCCACCAACACTGTATTTGAGAGTTCTCTTTTCTCTGCATCCTTGCCAGCATTTGTTATTTTTTGTCTTTTTGATGATAGCCATTTTTACTGGGGTGATAAAATATCTCATTGTGGTTTTTATTTGCATTTCCCTGATGACTAGTGATACTGAACATTTTTTCATGTATTTGTTGGCCATTTGTATATCTTCTTTTGAGAAATGTCTGTGTAGATCATTTGCCCATTTTCTAATGAGATGTTTTTCTTTTCTTTTCTTTTCTCTTTTTTTTTTTTTTTTTTGGCTGTTGAGATATTTGAGTTTCTTATATATTCTGGATATTAATCCCATTAGATGAATAGTTTGTAGATATTTTCTTCCATTTTGTAGGTTATCTTTTCACTCTATTGACTGTTTCCTTTGCTGCGAAGAAGGTTTTTAGTTTGATATAATCCAATTTATTTTTGTTTTTGTTGCCTGTGCTTTTGAGGTCTTATTCATAAAGTATTTTCCTAGACCAGTGTTCTGAAACATTTACCCTATGTTTTCTTCTAGTAGTTTTCTAGTTTCAGGCCTTGCATTTAGGTCTTTAATCCATTTTGAGCTGATTTTTATATAAGGTGAGAGATGGGGGTCTAGTTTCATTGTTCTGCATGTGGATATCCAGTTTTCCCAGCATCATTTATTGAAGAGACTGTTCTTTCCCCAGTGAATGCTGTGGTGCCTTTGTCAAACTTAGTTGGCTGTAGATAAATGGATCTATTTCTGGATTCTCTGATCTGTTCTGTTGGTCTATGTGTCTATTTTTATGCCAGTACCATGCTGTTTTGGTTACTATAGCTTTGTAGTATAATTTGAAATTAGGTAGTGTTATACCTCCAACTTTTGTTTTGTTTTCTTTTGTATTTTTGCTTAGGATTGCTTTAGCTATTTGGGGTCGGATTGTTTTTCTATTTCTGCAAAAAATGTCATTGGTATTTTGATAGGGATTGCATTGACTCTGTAGCACTTCAGATACTATAGGCATTTAAACACTATTAATTTAGCAATATTAATTCTTCCAATACAAGAGCATGAGATATCTTTCCATTTTATTGTATGTCCTCTTCAATTTCTTTCATTAGTATTTTCTGGTTTTACTTGTAGAGATCTTTCACTTCTTTGGTGAAATTTATTCCTAGTTATTTTATTTGTTAAGCAAACAAATAAAATACCGAAAATCTAGTAGATCCTGTAGGTTTTCTTCATTAAAAAATTTTATTTTTGTCTGCCTGAGTTATTCAGAAGACCTGTCTTCGAATTCAGAAATTCTGCCTGGTCTAGTCTGTTATTGAAGCTCTCAATTGTATTTTTTATTTCATTCATTGAATTCTTTTTTTTTTTTTTTTTTTGAGATGGAGTCTCGCTGTGCCACCCAGGCTGGAGTGCAGTGGCGTGATCTCAGCTCACTGCAACCTCTGCCGGCTGGTTCAAGCAATTCTCCTTCCTCAGCCTCCTGAGTAGCTGGGATTACAGGTGCCCACCACCACACCTGGCTAATTTTTGTATTTTTAGTAGAGACGGGGTTTCACCATGTTGGCCAGGCTGGTCTCAGGCTCCTGACCTCAAGTGATCTGCCCACTTCGGCCTCCTAAAGTGTTGGGATTATAGGCGTGAGCCACCACACCCGGCCCATTTAATTCTTTAGTGCTAAGATTTCTTTGGTTCTTTTTTATGATATCTATTTCTGTTGAATTTCTCATTGAAATCATGAATTGTTTTTCTGATTTAACTGAATTGTCTATCTTTATTCTCTTATATGTCACTGAGTTTCTTTAAAATTATTATTTAGATTTTTTTCTGGGATTTTGTATAATTCCTTATGATTGGGGTCTTTTACTGGAGAATTATCATTTCTTGGGTGGTGTCATATTTCCTTGCTTTTTCATGTTTGATGTGTCCCTATGTTGATTTCTATGCATCTGGTAGAACAGTTGACTCTCCAAATTTTATGGAGTAGATTTCATAGGGAAAGACTTGGGTCTTGGGGTATCAGTTGGGTGTGGTGCCTTCACTTTGATGCTAGGTGGATGCAATAATGTAGTTTTCATGCAATTTCTTCAGCTGTAAACCATGCTGGTGATGTTTGCAAGTGTCTCTGTGGCCTAAGGTGAGAGTTTGTGGCAGTGTTGGCATGGTTTTTCTGGGTGTGGTCTCACCAGGCTGCTTCTCAGGTCAGGGTCTGCATGTGCACACAAGTGGGTCAGCCAGTTTGGAGTCTGGCTCACTGGGGTTGGGGCCACAGTGCTGTTACTCTGGCCAGGGGCATGGGCTCATGGCTGCTGGGCTGGGCTGGGAGGCATACCTGCCAGGGGCAGGCTCAGCAGGCTGTTTCTCAGGTCCAAGGCACAGGTGTGCAGCTGCTCAGCTGGCCTGGGGGTGTATCTGCCAGGAGCTGGCCTGAGCCAGCTGGCCCTGAGTGCTGGCAAATACACTGACCTGAAGGTGGGTCAGCTCCTCAGGGGTTTGGAAGCCTCTCCTGCTCAAGGGTGTGTCTGCCCTGTGTGGGACTGCCAGACTGTTTCTCTACCTAGAAGTGTGCATTGGCAGGGGTTAGTTTTCCTGCTGTGCAGGACTCGAATCACAGCTGATCCTGAGCCCAAGCTCCAAGCAGTCAGGGTCATGACATTGTAGCCACCAGCCACCTGTGTGAGCTTGGTGGAATGAAGATGGAGCCCAAGGGCTGGAGAGGTGCAGTGGCTTCTGGTCCCCGGAACAGGGTATACTCCAGAAGTGGCTCTGGCCTTAGGGTGGCACTAAGCTGTGGCAGCTTGGCTCATGGGTGGGCGGGAATGCTCACCTTGTTCTCCTAATCTGGAGCAAAGCAGCTGTGTGAATTTTTAGCAGCTCTCCAAACTAGGCTTCAGGCTCCAGGCTCGCGAGGACTGTTGGTTTCTCTTGTAGTAAGGATTGTAGGTGTTTGCAGTGGCAGTGAGGGCTGATGAGGTTGTTCTGCTTACCTTTTTCCCACAACAGGAAGTCCCTCCTGACTCCAGCCCAATCTGGGCTTGGGTAACGGGGCAGCAAAGGCTGGGTGTCTCCATGCTGCCTTCTTGGGCTTCTTTTTTTTTTTTTTTTTTTGAGATGGAATCTCGCTTTGTCACCCGGGCTGGAGTGCAATGGCGCAATCTCGGCTCACCGCAACCTCCGCCTCATGGGTTCAAGTGATTCTTCTGCCGCAGCCTCCCAAGTAGCTGAGATTACAGGCATGTGCCACCACGCCCGGCTAATTTTGTATTTTTAGTAGAGACGGGGTTTCTGCATGTTGGTCAGGCTGGTCTTGAACTCCTGACCTCAGATGATCTGCCTGCCTTGGCCTCCCAAAGTGCTGGGATTACAGGCGTGAGCCACCGCGCCCAGCCTATAATTTTCAACATTTCTATAAAGTATTATATAAAGCTGCTTTAGACAAAAAAAGTCTATGGTAGAATTTGAATGGCTAAAATTTAACTTCTTAATAGGCCAGGCTGTATTAGGTACCAATATGTTATTCTGTGTATATCTCTGCTCAATTATTTGTCTTTGTCAACAGACAAAAATGAGACAGAAATTTCATATACCACATTCTTTTCATTTGGAAGAAAGGCTATTTGGAATGGATGTTGAATTTCGCGAAGTTTTTATTATCTTAGTAACATTACAATCCTTGAATGAGAGAAAAGTAAAAGGATAATTTGTAAGTTAAAATGCAAATGGTTGTTGGTTTGCAGCTCATTGTTTCTCACTAGTGGCTAGTTTGAAACATGGGGTGACTGAAAAATAGTGAGGCTGCTTTACCTGAACTATTAAGTAAGACACTAATTTTGGTGAAACTTAGTACTAGGCACTAATAGAACTAAGAAACTATGAAAGAAATGGAAAATATTGAGATCCTTTTCTAATTCTTTAGAAAGATGTACATGATACAATTACAGAACAGAAGAAAGGAAATGATTGGATTAATGCCATAATGAAATGTTTGTGAATTATGGAAATTAAAGATATAAAAGATGCATATGGCTTACTGGCAGATTATTTATTTGGTCCATTTGTAGAGCGCCCCAAGTATGAGAACTGCTTTTATGTCTTTATAGTTTAAGGAAGCTCTTTGCAGCTACACTTAGAATTAGCTTTCTCTTCTCTATACTCAACTACTGATCCTAGGTTTTCTCCTTTTGTCAGATAATGTTATTGCAGACTCAGTTTCCCCGACTTTGAGAGTGTGTGATACATGTCAGTAGGCTGTACTGTGCTGTGCACAACTTTCAAAATCCTGAAGTCCTATCTATGACTTCTTGGCTGTATTTTTCCTCATTTGTGGATTTGTGTTAGTAATAGTACTCTGACCGGGCACAGTGGCTCATATCTGTAATCCCAGCACTTTGGGAGGCCTAGTCAGGAAGATCTCTTGAGCCCAGGAGTTCAAGACCATCCTGGGCAACATAGTGAGACCCTGTCTGTGCAAATTTTTTTTTTAATTAGCTGGTGTGGTGCGCATGCCTATAGTCTCAGCTACTTGGGAGTCTGAGGTGGAGGGATTGCTTGAGCCCAGGAGTTGGAGGCTACAGTGAGCTGTGATTGCACCACTGCACCTAGCCTGGGTGACAGAGCAAGACTCTGTCTCTAAAAATAATAATAATAATTAAAAAATGATAATAGTACCCGATTAAAATATAAAGAAGCTATGAAATGGGGTTTGTAAAAATGATCTGGGAAATAAGAAATTTAAAGTACTATGGAAATATTATGTGAGAGTAGTTTATGCACAATTTATCATAATTGCTCAGAATCTTTTCAAGAAAAATTCTCCCGTCTGGTGATCCATATATATTTTTATTATTGTTGTTGGTTTGGTGTTTTTTTTTTTGAGGCAGGGTATTGCTATGTTGCCCAGGCTGGTCTCAAACTCCTGGGCTCAAGCAATCTTCCTGCCTCAGCCTCTTGAGTAGCTGGGATTACAGGTACAGGCCACCATGCTTGACTCATATATATTTTCTATGTATAAAATTGCCACTCTTTTTTTTATACCATATGTATGTGCACATTTATATCCTGAATCTAAAATGAGTTAATCTCAGAACTGTAGAAATTAACCCTAGCTTCAATCTCAGAAGACCAATGGAGTTTTTTGTTTGTTTTGTTTTGAGACAGAGTGTTGCTCTGTTGCCCAGGCTCGAGTGCAGTGGCACGATCTTGGCTCACTGCAACCTCTGCCTCCCAGGTTCAAGCCATTCTCCTGCCTCAGCCTCCCGAGTAGCTGGTATTACAGGCACCCGCCATCACCCCCAGCTAATTTTTGTATTTTTAGTAGAGACAGGATTTCACCATGTTGGCCAGGCTGGTCTCGAACTCCTGACCTCAGATGATCCGCCCACCTCAGCCTCCCAAAGTGCTGGGATTACAGGCGTGAGCCACTGCGCTTGGCCTGGAGTATTATTTTTATAGCACTGCTGTGTTCATTTTGACTAATGTACTTAGAATTACATATAATAATTAGGTGACTGTTTTGTTTTGTTTTGTTTTTTCAGACAGGGTCCAGCAGTCTGGCTCTGTCGCACAGGCTGGAGTACAGTGGCATGATCTTGGCTCACTGCATCCTTCGCCTCCCAGGTTCAAGCAATTTTCCCACCTCAGCCTCCCGAGAAGCTGGGATTACAGGCACCCACCACCATACCTGGCTAATTTTTTCTATTTTTAGTAGAGACAGGGTTTCACCATGTTGGCCAGTCTGGTCTCAAACTCCTGATCTCAGGAGATCCGCCTGCCTCGGCCCCCCAAAGTGCTGGGATTATAGGCATGAGCCATCACACCTGGCCTGATTTTGAATATAGGTTATCATCTCCCTTGTTATTTGACATTTAATATAATTTCTTACACTTGCTTTTCTTATCATGGTCACTTTTGGGTCCATTTACTAAGCAGTAAATTTTGAAAAGTGAATTACTATAAATTTTAGATTTCAACATCACTTTCAAAGTATACTAGAAAATTGCCATCTGTCTAAATATATTTTAGAATAATTAAAACAGAAATATGAGATAACTTCCTGAAGGAAAACAGTACCAATAGAAACTAATGCTTTTTCCCAGGGTCATTTTAGATTTGCGCTTATTCTAAGAGTTTAGCTCTAAATTCAAATTGCCTGTCTTGGATTAGCCTGAAAGATCCTCAGGACCCTGGTTGCATTTGGGAGCTATTCCAGGACATTAGTTAGGTGTTTTTTTTCCTGGGCTGGACTTAGGACAAGCTTTACATGTCCATGAGCTTTACAGATCCATGTCCAACTAATAGTATTCCTGACACAAAGTGAAATAGATCTGAACATCTTAGCTGACCCTGGAACCACATGGTTTCTTGGTGTCTTTGGACTAGAGATTGACTCTAAACTAAATCTCCCATGACTAATCCAAATTCATTTTGCATTGTATTCAGACCAATTTCTATAGTTTTCCTAGAACTTAATGGGTCTCATTAAGTGATTTGAACTTACTTGATTTCTCAAAAAGACTGTTTTTCTTTATTAGTTTATATAGTTATTTTCAGCCTACTTACATGTCACTTTAGGTGACATGAAAATAAAAACTTTAGGTATCTTAAGGAAGGACATTCTTATTAGATATTGAATCTTATTCATATAGAATTAAAATTACCTCAGTGGAAGGGGGGTAGATTTTCACTTCTCATAGGCTTGATTTTTTTTTTTTTTTTTCTGAGACGGAGCTTCACTCTTACTGCCCAGGCTGGGGTGCAATGGCGCAATCTCGGCTCACCACAACCTCTGCCTCCTGAGTTCAAGCGATTCTCCTGCCTCAGCCTCCTGAGTAGCTGGGATTACAGGCATGTGCCACCACACCCAGCTTATTTTGTATTTTTAGTAGAGACGGGGTTTCACCATTTTGGCCAGGCTGGTCTTGAACTCCTGACCTCAGGTGGTCTGCCCACGTCGGCCTCCCAAAGTGCTGAGATTACAGGCGTGAGCCACTGCGCCCAGCCCACTTGATCTTTAAAAATTGGTCAGGTGTGGGCTGGGTGCAGTGGCTCACGCCTGTAATCCCAGCACTTTGGGAGGCCGAGGTGGGTGGATCACCTAAGGTCAGGAGTTCGAGACCAACCTGACCAACATGGTGAAACCCCGTCTCTACTAAAAATACAGAAATTAGCTGGGCATAGTGGTGGGCACCTGTAATCCCAGATACTTGGGAGGCTGAGGCAGGGAGAATCACATAAACCCAGGAGGCGGAGGTTGCAGTGAGCCAAGATTGCGCCATTGCACTCCAGCCTGGGCGACAGAGCAAGACAACATCTCATAAAAAAATAAAATAAAATAAAATAAAAAATTGGCCAGGTGTGGTGGCTTACACCTTTAATCCAAGTGCTTTGGGAGGCCAAGGCAGATGGATCACTTGAGCTCAGGAGTTTGAGACCAGCCTGGGCAACAGGTGACACCCCATCCCTACAAAAATGCAAAAATTAGCCAGATGTGGTGGTGCATGCTGTAGTCCCAGCTACTCGGGAGGCTGAGGTGGGAGGATCACTTGAGCCTGGAAAGCAGAAGTTGCAGTAAGCCAAGATCACACCACTACACTTCAGTCTAGGTGACACAGTGACCGTGTCTCAAAAAAAAAAAAAAAGAAAACATTAGAGAAATCATGAAACATTAGTAAATACCTTTGTATGTCTTTACTTGTAGGAAGATATAATCCTAGTATTCAACAGAATTTATGGAAAACAACAAAATGCATGAAAATTTGGAGTTTTTCAATGAACAATTATTTGCCAATAATTTTTTCCTGTAATCCTATAATCAGGATTCTGGCAGGAAATAGATGGTATACTCAAAGGGACTTGGAGAGAATTTAATGTAAGGAATTTTTTACAGATGTATGGGCAGAGTTAAGAGAGCCAGTGGGACCAGCAACAGAGGGAGCCATTCCTACCATGAGACCTGAAAGGGGAGTAGAAGTGGGTGTTCGCAGAATCTGGCGAGGGTAGTAGCTGAGAGACAGGCCATAAGAAGGGAGCTGTGGCCAGGATAGTGGAATGTAGCTGTCACTAGCGCCACAGTCCTCAGTGGGGAAGCAAGGAGAATCATTACCCAGCCCTCTCTTTCCTCTAACACTCTGATTGCCTGTTGGTGCCGTCCATTGAGCAGATCTAACCACAAATCAGAAAGCCAGGAAACCGAGGTGGTGCAGTCTGTAGAAATTAGTCTTCCAGGGCATACAGCACACCAAAGAAGGGGCAGGGATAAACCTACAGAGAGAGACTGTTCTGCACAGTTTATTAGTAGGGTAGCTTGAGTGTCATTCATTGTTACTCAGAATTGTTCATTTTTCTTATAAGTTGGGCAGACCTGGTCAACATCTGTGTTCTTCCTATAAATTAGAATTTGAGGTGTTAAATCTCAAAGCATGCATCTTTGTTGATATTTTACATAATTGCATTTTAATTTTTTCTTCCCCTTCTCCAGATTACAATTCCTAGACCTTCTGTGGCATCTACACAGTCAACTTCAGGGAGCTTTCACTATGGTCAGCAGCCAGAGAAGAAAGATCTTCAGCCCATGGAGCCCACTGTGGAACTTTACTCTCCAAGGGAAAACTTCTCTGGCTTGGTTGTGACGGAGGGTGAACCGCCTAGTGGAGGAAGCAGAACAGATTTGGGGCTTCAGATAGATCACATTGGTCATGACATGTTACCCAACATTAGAGAAAGTAACAAATCTCAAGACCTGGGACCAAAAGAACTTCCTGATAATAACAGACTGGTTGTGAGAGAATTTGAAAATCTCCCTGGGGAAACTGAAGAGAAAAGCATCCTTTTAGAGTCAGATAATGAAGATGAGAAGTTAAGTAGAGGGCAGCATTGTATTGAGATCTCCTCTTTCCCAGGAGATTTGGTAATTGTGGAAAAGGATCACTCAGCTACTACTGAACCTCTTGATGTGACAAAAACACAGACTTTTAGTGTGGTACCAAATCAAGACAAAAATGATGAGATAATGAAGCTTCTGACAGTTGGAACTTCAGAAATTTCTTCCAGAGACATTGACCCACATGTCGAAGGTCAGCTAGGCCAAGCGGCAGAAATGCAAAAAAATAAGATATCTAAGGATGATGACATCATGAGTGAAGACTTGCCGGGTCATCAAGGAGACCTCTCTACTTTTTTGCACCAAGAGGGCAAGAGAGAGAAAATCACCCCTAGAAATGGAGAACTATTTCATTGTGTTTCAGAGAATGAACATGGTGCCCCAACCCGGAAGGATATGGTTAGGTCATCCTTTGTAACTAGACACAGCCGAATCCCTGTTTTAGCACAAGAGATAGACTCAACCTTGGAATCATCCTCTCCAGTTTCTGCAAAAGAAAAGCTCCTCCAAAAGAAAGCCTATCAGCCAGACCTAGTCAAGCTTCTGGTGGAAAAAAGACAATTCAAGTCCTTCCTTGGCGACCTCTCAAGTGCCTCTGATAAATTGCTAGAGGAGAAACTAGCTACTGTTCCTGCTCCCTTTTGTGAGGAGGAAGCGCTCACTCCCCTTTCAAGACTGACAGTAGATTCTCACCTGAGTAGGTCAACTGAAGATAGCTTTCTGTCACCTATCATCTCCCAGTCTAGAAAGAGCAAAATTCCAAGGCCAGTTTCATGGGTCAACACAGATCAAGTCAATAGCTCAACTTCATCTCAGTTCTTTCCTCGGCCACCACCAGGAAAGCCACCCACGAGGCCTGGAGTGGAAGCCAGGTAATGCTGTGTGCTCTCCCTGTGTTAAGTGTGTAACACCATTTCTATATCTGCTTTATTGTAGTCCACCAATGGCATCATTTCTGTGTTGCCCCCTTCTCAGTATCTTTCTTTCCTGCCTTTCCCAGGCCTTACAGCGTAGTGCAGTGGAAGTAATCAGATTGATCCAGGTTAATTATTTTTTCCAATTTATTGTGGTAAAATACACATAACATAAAATTTAGCATCTTAACTTTTGTATGTTTTTGAGACAGAGTCTCGCTCTATCACGCAGGCTGGAGTGGAGTGACTCAATCTCAGCTCACTGCAACCTCTGCATCCCGGGTTCAAGAGAGTCTCTCGTGCCTCAGTCACCCAAGTAGCTAGGATTACAGGCACCTGCCACCACACCAGTTTATTTTATTTTATTTTATTTTAACTAGAGACAGGGTTTCGCTATGTTGGGCAGGCTGGTCTCAAACTCCTGGCCCCAAGTGATCCATCTGCCTTGGCCTCCCAAAGTGCTGGGATTACAGGCTTGAGCCACTGTGCCCAGTGGCTCTTAATCATTTTTAAGTGTACAGTTCAGTGGTATTAAGTACATTCACATTGTTGTGTTACACTTAATATTCTAAAGTTATAACACTTTCATTTAGATTTATATCAGCTTAACTTCAATATCATGCAAAAACTCTGCTCCTTTCAGTCTCCATCTCCACTCCTTTCAGCTGTTGATGTTACAAAATTACATCTTTATACATTGTGTGTTCAAACACGTAAACCAATAATTTTTAAAATGCATTAATCTCTTAAGTTATGTAAAAAACAAAATGTGGAGTTTTAATTGTCCATGTGTTTGCCTTTATTAAGATCTTTATTTCTTCATATGGCTTCAAGTTCCTGTGTGGCGTCCTTTCATTTCAACCTACAGGACTCCCTTTAGCATTTCTTGCAAGGCAGGTCTGGTGGTAACAAACTCCCTTAGCTTTTATCTGAGAATGTCTTAATTACTCCCTCATTTTTGAAGGACAGTTTTGCCAGATACAGGATTCTTAGTTGACCGTTCTTTTAGTATTTTAAAAGAAGTACTTTAAAGTACTAAAGTACTTCCAGCCTCAATGTTTCTGATGAGAAGTGTTCTGATAATTTTTTTGAGAATCTCAAGATTCTCTGTCTTTGTCTTTTGACAGTTTGATTATAATGTGTCTCATTGTGGGTCTCTGAGTTCATCCTACTTCGAGTTTGTTGAGTTTCTGGGATGTTGTATATTCATGTCTCTTATGACTTTTGCGGAGTTTGCAACCTTTTTTTTTTTTTTTAAGTATTCTCTCTGCCTCTTTCACTTTTCTCCTTCTGGAACTCCCACAGTGTGCATGCAAGTCTGCTTGATGGCCCCACAGGCCCTTTACTCTCTGTTTACTTTTTCTTTACTCCTTTTTTTTTCTGTACCTCAGACTCAATACTTTCCATTGTCCTGTCTTCAAGTTTGCTGATTTTTTCTTCTGCCTGCTCAAATCTGCTTTCGAATCCGTCTAGTGAATTTTTTATTTTAGTGATTGTACTTTTCAGTTCCAATTTTTTTTTGGTTCTTTTTAGGTTTTCTGTCTCTTATTTATATTTCCATTTTGTTCATACATTGTTTTCTTGAGTTTCTCCATGTCTTTCTTTAGTTCTTCAAGCTATCCTTAAGACAGTTGTTTCAAAATCTTTGTCTAGTAGATTTGCCATCAGGTCTTTTTCAGGTACAATTTCTGTTGATATATTTTTTTCTCCTTGGAATGGACCATACTTTCCTGTTTCTGTGTATGTTTTTTGATTTTTTTTGTTGAAAATTGGATATTTGAATCTAATAATGTGGTAACTCTGAAAATAAGATTTTCCCCTTTCTTCGGGATTTGCTGTGGGTTGTTTTTGTTTCTTTTTGTTTTTGAGACAGGGTCTCACTCTGTCACCCAGGCTGGAGTACAGTGGAATAATCATGACTTACTGCAGCCTCTAACTCCTGGGCTCAAGTGATCCTCCTGCCTCAGCCTCCTGAGTAGCTGGAACTACAGGTGCATGCCAGCATACCTAGCTAATTTGTTTGTTTGTTTTTTGATGGTTGTAGACTGTCTCTGTGCTGAGGACCAGCCTGAGATGTAAACCTAAGGTCTCAGACCTTTTCTAAGCCTGTACTTTTTCCTGGCTAAGCATAGTAGCTTTTTGATTTCCCCAGTATATGTGGTTGGTTTTGAATATACAAGTCTTTAATATCTGGCTCCGAAGAAGGGAAAAAAGAAAAATGAGGGAAGGAAAAAAAGAGGACTGGCCCTTTTAATCCCCTAGCAGTCACTTCAGCCAGAGGAGAACAAGTTTGTAACAATGGGGAAAAATGTAAGAGTTACTACCTACCTCTTTCTCTGCTCTTCTGTGATCAGAAGCAGCAATGACTAATCAGAGCACAGATCCCCAGTAATTGGAGGACAGGGTTCTTTTTGCCCACCTGGTTCTTGTAAGCTGTGTGCAAACTGCTCCAGAAATAAGTGCACAGCTGCCTGCCACGGGGCTGGGAATGGGGGATGGGTAGCTGTTACTGTGCTAAGATCTGAAATAGACTAAAATTAACTGTAATTGACAGTCCAAGCTTTCTCCTGGAAGTTGCAAGCCTTCAGTAGACTCCAGATTTCCAAGATAATTACATCAGACAGATTCTGCCAGTGCAGTTGCCTAGGTGGGGAGACAGATTCCTAGTGCTTCCTACTCTACTGTCTTCCCACAATCTTCTCTGATCCAGGTTAATTTTTGGCTCTCCCACTTTCTAGCAGTAAGAACCTCCATTTCCTCATCTATGGAATGGGCAAAATATTTGCTTAATAGTTTTGGGAGAATGAAACAAAGCCACAATCATCTAGGACTTGGGACATTGCTTAGCATGTAATAAAGATTATGTCTGTCTCCAGTTGCATTTTGATGATCAGCAATTTTCTAGCTTTGTTCAGTCAGAATCCCATTATGTCCCATAATGCCATTATGATGTCAAATGCTAGTGAAGAATACATTGTCCATGATTTGATAAATGGACCCTGGTAACAGTGCTGTTTATCTTGATTATAATGAATTAAACCAAAAAAATCCTATAGATTTCCCTAGGTCTGATGGTATATACAACCATACATAGTAAAGATACTGCTTTAGTATCTAC
The DNA here is from genome assembly GCF_028885655.2 of Pongo abelii. Lineage (NCBI taxonomy): Eukaryota > Metazoa > Chordata > Mammalia > Primates > Hominidae > Pongo > Pongo abelii. The sequence continues at coordinate 45,689,512 of NC_072001.2, read as the reverse complement.
TGCATGCTGTACTTTTTATTTAAATATTATCATGATATATTTGACCACAGAATGTTTATATTTTGAGGAAGAGGGGAAAATATTGGGAGGTGGTAAACCAGTGAAGAGTGCTTTCCAGGGCCAAATGTGGTGGCTCACACCTGTAATCCCAGCACTTTGGGAGGCTGAGACAGGCAGATTGCTTGAGCCCAGGAGTTTGAGACCAGCCCGGGCAACATGGTGAAACCTCATCTCTACAAGAATTAGCTAGGCACAGGTGCTACACAGCTGTATTCCCAGCTACTTGGGAGGCTGAGGTGGGAGGATCCTTCTATGAGTTGTTGTCTGTGTTCATGTCAAAACATTCTATTGGATTACTTTTTTTTTTTTCTTTTGAGATAGAATCTTGCTCTGTCACCCAGGCAGGAGTGCGGTGGTGCGATCCCGGCTCACTGCAACCTCTGCCTCTCAAGTTCAAGCAATTCTCCTGCCTCAGCTTCCCGAGTAGCTGGGATTACAGGCACCTGCCATCATGCCCAGCTAATTTTTTGTATTTTAGTAGAGATGGAGTTTCGCCATGTTGGCCAGGCTAATCTCAAACCCCTGACCTCAAGCTATCCACCCACCTCAACCCCCCAAAGTGCTGGGATTACAGTTGTGAGCCACTGCGCCCTGGGTTACTTTCTGTAACTAAACCCCTTCTCTGCAAATTATATTGAAGATATTTTATCCTAGTCTGAATTTTAACTTGGGTTGTAGTGCCTGTTGTTTGATAGAAAAGTTTAGTGTTCATGGAACTGAACATTTTTTATTAATTGTGTTTTATATCATGCATAGGAAGGTCCTTCAACCCTAATATTTTTTTAAAAGGTAGTAATTTCCAGTACCCTTATAGTTTTGTGCTTTGTGTATAAATTTATTGTCGATCTAAAGTGTATCATTATATATGATGTGAAGTTTTTTTCCAAGTAGTTAGTGATATCACAATACTCATTTCCCATAGAAACATGGGGATCTTTTTGGATTCAATGCTCTGTTCTATTCATTTGTCTGTTCCTTTGCTGTATACTTTCCATTACCATAGTTTTATTATTAGAGGGGCCCTAGGGTCCTTCTCACTACATAATTTGGCATTGCCACTAAAATATATTGTAGACTGCTTTATAGCAGGCCCTCCCCACCCCAGGGCTGCACGGCAGGAGGCATTACCGCCTGAGCTCCGCCTCCTATCAGATCAGCAGTGGCATCAGATTCCCATAGGAGTGTGAACCCTGTTGTGAACTGCACATGGGAGTGATCTAGGTTGTACGCTCCTTATGAGAATCTAATTAATGCCTGATGATCTGGGGTGGAACACTTTCATCCTGAAACCATCCTTGCCCCTCCTTCCCCCGTCGTGGAAAAATTGTCTTCCATGAAACTGGTCCTTGGTGCTAAAAAGGTTGGGGACCACTGCTTTGTAGTTTATAAAAACACTTTTATATGTTCCATTTTCTTTGATTCTTAGGCCAAACCAGAAAGACATTTAGGACAAAGAAGACATTTGCTATTCATATGAATACTCTTAGAATTCTGAGGCCCAAGGGCCGGGGCACTACGGTTCATGCTTGTAATCCCAGCACTTTGGGAGGCTGAGACGGGAGGATCGCTGGAGCTCAGGAGTTTGACACCAGCCTGGGCAATGCGGCAAAACAGTCTCTACACAAAATACAAAAATTAGCCAGGCATGCACTACAGGTGCACACCTGTCGTCCCAGCTACTCAGGAGGCTGAGGTGGGAGGATTGCATGAGCCCAGGAGGTCGAGACTGCAGTGAGCTGTGATCATCATCCCACTGCACTTCAGCCTGAGTGACAGAGCAAGACCCTGTTTCAAAAAAAAAAAAAATCTGAGGCCCAAGTTCAGTTGCCAGTATGGGGTGGGCAGTCAGTTCCAGTGTCCACTCTCCTTAATCCCAGACTATTGACAGGAATAGAAACTGAGGTCCACAGAAACCAATGACTACTCTTTTCTCTTGGAAATTATTAAATGAGTGGAATGTACATTTATCTGTAGTTCCTCCTGTTGCTGAATGTAGTTCTCATGTTGAAGACTTAGGGGTGACAGATCCTTGGCAGAAAAAAGAAAATTAAAAAAAAAAACACTTACATTGTGGGATTTCGTGTTTGTAGGATTCCTGTCCTAACATCCTTACACGATATGGTTTACTCTCTGTCTTATGTGCTAACATGCTAGAGACAATTAGTTAAATTCATCTGAAAATTAGCAGAATAAACATGGCATAGGAGGAAGGGAACGAATACCATTTAAGGGCTTCTTCATGGCAGATGTTCATCTACGTACTTGGGTCACTGCCCTTGTTCTGTTCAGTGACCCTGTGAGATAGATAGTATTCCCATTGAAAGCAGGGAGAAATTAAAGAATTTGTCCATGGTCATACAACTAGTATATGACAGAGTAACCCTGTATCCTGTTAGTCTCTTTTCTGATTTCTACACATTCAAAATATGATTTTGGGACATTGTGACTTTTTAGGCACACTTGAAATGAATTAAAATTGAAATATATTTTCTCTGTTCTTTTAAGGCTACGCAGATATAAAGTCCTAGGGAGTAGTAACTCCGACTCAGACCTTTTCTCCCGCCTGGCCCAAATTCTTCAAAATGGATCTCAGAAACCCCGGAGCACTACTCAGTGCAAGAGTCCAGGATCTCCTCACAATCCAAAAACACCACCCAAGAGTCCAGTTGTCCCTCGCAGGAGTCCCAGTGCCTCTCCTCGAAGCTCATCCTTGCCTCGCACGTCTAGTTCCTCACCATCTAGGGCTGGACGGCCCCACCATGACCAGAGGAGTTCATCCCCACATCTGGGGAGAAGCAAGTCACCTCCCAGCCACTCAGGATCTTCCTCCTCCAGGAGGTCCTGCCAACAGGAGCATTGCAAACCCAGCAAGAATGGCCTGAAAGGATCCGGCAGCCTCCACCACCACTCAGCCAGCACTAAAACCCCCCCAGGGAAGAGTAAGCCAGCCAGTAAACTCAGCAGATAGGAGCCAGGCTGCATCTCTTTGAAAGGTGTGAGATCTTCCTCCTAAACCTGATGCATGTGTGTCCCTGTACTGTCTATGTAAAAAAATCAGTGTTGATCTTCTCTTGCAAAAGAAAGTAACATGATCAATTATTTATAAGAAGACATAAATACATGATAAGGAATTACCTAAGGCAGGCAACCAAGTAGATTAGGAATCAATGTCTTTGTACAAGAAGGAAAAATAGAGCAAAAATCCAAGGGGGAGAAACTCATTAAAATGAGCTCTCATTTTTTAAGCTGCCTTTGAAACGAAAGAGTTGAGGATAGGAGATAGAATGGAATTTTAGGGGGGTTGCCTAGTTTTTTTAAGCCTCAATTCAAAGATTATATAGCAAAAGTGAGACTTCTTGTTTGATATTTTCATTCAAAACTTTCCCACCCTGGAGAGTCATTGATCAGATATTAGATTATGTAAGAAGTCTGTTGCCAGGGAGCCAGTACTCATGTATATTTGGCTTGTGTGTTTATTTCGTGTATTGAGAATGAACACCTTTACTTTGCCTCATTCCTAGTACCCTCCCTGGAGTTCAGATTTTTTTTTAAAGTTTAGTATGTCTCATCTGATTCAATCTCTCTGCTTTTATTTTATGGTCCTAGTTGTACTATCAAATCCAATTACTTTTTTTTAGGTCCCTGATTTTTTTTTTTTAGAGCAACAGTTCTTAACATACTACATTTTTATTATGAAAAATAAGAAAGTTAGGTAAAGGAAAGAAAAGTCTAACTAGAGCTATTTTGCAGGCTTTCGTGTTTAGGGAGAGAAAGAAAGTATGGGGTAATAGCCTTCAAGATAGAAGATGCCCCTTTGTCTCTGTTAAGTGTCCTCCTTTAGAAACTTGAGTAGAAGGAAAACTGACCAGAGTAGACTGCTTCCTTAAGTCTTCTGGGTTCCAACTGTTTGTCATATCAGCCTCCAAGATGATACAAGGGAAGCACAATGCTTTGGACTGTGACTTGAGATTTAGAAATAAATTAGATATATTATTGAGGCTTAGAATCCTCAAACTTTGTATTTTATACATTTAACCAATAAGGAATTAATATCTGGGGAAATAAATTTAGGCAAATATTTCTTTTTTAATGTTTTATTACCTGCTTCTCCTGTGTTTTAGTTCAACATTTCGGCTTCTTGGCCTGATTTTCATACAATCTCAATTTACGAAGCTATAAAGAGGAAGATATTTGTTCTAATCTCACTCTTCTAATAGGAATCAGGCAAATGAAAGTCTACCAGACTATTAAAATGGGCTGTTTTTATACTCTCTAGGTGTTTTGTGTTGTAAAGACCTTATTAAGGTCAGGTAAATTGGTCTGCTTGCTGTTGAAATCTGCCTTCTAGCAAACATCTGTGCTTTCTGTTTGACCTTGTGTTTGCTGCCAAACCTAATACAGTTGAATTGGGAAACAAAAAAAAAAAGAAAGAAATACATTTCCTCCCCAAGTGAACATCTTCTAATGCTGCATCAAAGCTGCCCTGAAGCTGCACTGAACTTCTCTTGTTCTCTTTATCTGTGTTGAGCTTTTTAAAAAAACAAACTCAAAACACTATTGAGGCATATAACGTCTCTTAAAAGAAATGTAGCATAGTGTGGAATCTTAATTTCTCTCCAGTTTCAAACACTACAGAGGAATGCAATAGATAAGACATATTTGCTGTTTATCTAAAGCAACTGTAATATTGGAAGACCAGTCCTTCTGTATTATATTGTATAATAGTTGCTATAACACTACTTGCATGTCTTCATGGTAAATTATATAAATATTTATAAATATATAGAGAGACATATCCTTATATAGACTCATTCTTTGTCATTCTCCATTTGTAATTTCAAGATCACAGATGGCAAAATTCCTTTTCTATTGTGTGCCTCATGTACACTTGGGCCTTGCCTATCTTCATTTTCTGAAACTATGTTCTTGGCATGTGACACCTCAGAGTCTTCTTGCCTTCCCTGTGTACAATGCAAGGGTGGGCAGTATTTAACAAGCCAAGATAGGTTATTTAATTTTCATTTGAAAAAGATTTTAATAGGGAAAAAATTACAGGGACATGCTTGTAATACTGGTTCAAAGATTTGTCATGTTACTCACATAGTTCTCTCCTTATAGTAAGAGTGGATAAACTGGGATGATAATGATGAGTCTGACAGATTTTTAAAACATTTCTTAAAAATTGCCACTCAACTTTCCTCTTTTCATCTCACTTTTTTTGCAGGGGGTTGGGGGAATAATGAAGAAATTGTCATATTTCTGTTGCATTAGCTAAATTGTGCTAAAAGTAGTCAGCTTTAAATCCCGACCCCTTTAGTCAGAAATATGCTAGTAGTAATCATTGGAAAAGCTGATGAGGCTACAACTGTGGTACATTTGTGTGATTTTATTTCTTATTGGCATTTCTCTGCTGGCAGTTGGAACTGACAGTGATGGGAATGTGGCAACTGAATGTTTTCTCTCTTTCTTGGTTCCTTCCATTTTTATCTCAACTTTTCCAGTGTGTTGTCCCCTTTTCTAAATGGCATTGACAAACTCATCAAGATCCAGAGATAAACAGTCTCATTGTGTAAGAATATTTTATTTTGCATGTAGAGGAAAAAATTAACCAAAGACGTTTCTGCTCTGATACTTTCAAAAGAAAACAGACTAATTATATCATAGGTGGTATCAATAGGTCTGCTTATAAGTATTGTCTTATGTAGAGATTTACTTTTTGGTTTTTACAAGCATAGTTTGTGCTTTTAGATGTCTCTCAGGTGAAAAATAGAAGTTGGCGGCCCTGAGCAAGCACCTGTGACAAAGGGATTTTTATTTTAAAGTATGATATAGAGAATGAGGTTTTTGGTTTGATTTGGTTTGGTTGTGTTTTTTAGTTCTTTATTTTTTATTTGGGGGTTCTCTTAGTGATGGCATATTTCAGGTTTCAGTGACATAGATCAAGTAATTTTAAAGCAATTTGGTTATTCTATCTAAGATGAGGGACATGGCTATTAAGGTCAAGCCAAACTATACTAAAAGTAGTATAGGGCAGCAGTTAAAAATTATCTTTTGAAAATCAAGTATTACCTGGTTTCTTCTGTCACAACAGAATAGCTGGTTACCCAGTGAGTCACAGTTGCCCTTGCCTTCCCTTGTTAGTCCCTGGAGGCACTTGAGTGGAACAGAAGGTAGAATTAGCAACAGCTCAATCACTTTAGGTAGCATTTCTCCTGAATTCTGCTGCCAAATCCCCAGGGTCTATGGATTGGTTGAAATAGTAAAATCACACATAGTGATTTCTTGCACAGCATAGAGGCGTTTAATTTTAGTGTATAGTGAACAAAGAAGGAAAACTGGGTCATATAAAATTTAACCTTAAAACACAGATTATAAATATCTTTGAATGTTAAGCCCTAGGCAGACAGGCACTCTCATTCTTAACTCTGGTATGCAAGCTGGCCTTGCTGACAGTGGCATAGTTACATTAACTGTTTTTTAAGTTGCATGTTGTGACGTGAATGTTTTTTGTAAAAGTTGCCAAGTTAATTGAGTCCTAAATAAGTAGCAAAATGGTCACTGAGACCCACTGTAGTCATTACTCACTTTATATTATTTGCTTTCAAATACTAAAACCTCAGTTGCTAATTCAGCACTCTAGGTGTACTGTGTCTCCTTCTCTTGGCTCCTAGCCATGTAGGGAACTTGAGGTTCTTCAGTATCTTCAGAGATTCCTTCCAGGCCACATATTTTTTATGCTAATATTTCTATAGTTGCATTCGATCTACAAGGAGAAAGTGTACATTGGTGCATGTTTTATAAACCCAGACACAGATAGCTAAAACCATAATTAGTTTTTCTATACCCAAGAGCTTTGAATTAAAAACAGATGCTTTTTTTTCCCCCAAGAGCAGACAATTCTACATTCCTAACATAACATTAGGAATTGGTGATATGAGAAGCAGGATCCAGAATTCAGAACGATTTAGTGAGACTCGGGGAAAAAAATGCATTTTCCCCTGGCTGTTTGAAAATTTATTTATTTGTAGATAAGTCTAGATTTAGTCTTGGAGATAAAAGTTTTTTATATTTTAAAAACTTATTCTTTATATTGATCAAAACATGGCATATGTTAGAGAACCACTTCTTCTGTCATGTTTATGTATTTTGGAATTAAGTTGTTTGCATTCACTTTCAAAATCTGCCCATTTCTGTTTATGTGCACTTACCACAGATGTGTTGGGACTTTGCCTCCCCTGGAGAGGTACTTTAGCACCTGTGTCACTGAGGAGATGGAGTGGTTGACAAGTACTGTTGCGCTGTGTAACTTGGGGTTTGGCTCTGTGGACAATATATTAGCAGAATGATACCACACAAAAGTATTACAGGATTAAGGCATGTAACTTCTATGGTAGTCCTTATGTATCAGCATATACCCAAGTTCAGAAACCATAGGTGCATTTTTAGACCTTTACTTAGAGAACTAAAGGCAGTTCCAACCATCAGCCCATATGGCGGGATTAATGCATGAAAACCCTCAGAGGGTGTTGGGACATCCTACTTCCCTGTCCTCATCCGGTAGAACTCTGGTGTGTGCCTTGAGGATAAGCAAGTAGAGTGGAAACTCATCCTATCGTTGAGTATTCTCGGTATTTTGGCCTTCCCTCTGGAATTATGAGAAATTTAACAAAGTCTCAGGAACCTTTAGAATCCATTGCCCAACACTGCTAGAAAAACTGTAGGAGGCACATGGAGAATTCCTATAGTTCTTAGGTAAGTCCAAGACATGGCACAGGGATCCCTATCCACATAAAGGGGAATCCGGATGCTGCACACCTCAATTCTGAGAAATCCCTGACTGAACATGGAATTATGACAGTAAAGTTTTGGTCCTTTAGTTTTCTAGAGCAGCTCACAGAAATTTTAAAAAGTAAAACAAGGTCAGGCGCAGTGGCTCATGCCTGTAATCCCAGCTCTTTGGGAGGCCGAGGCGGGCAGATCACGAGGTGAGGAGATCGAGACCATCCTGGCTAACAGGGTGAAACCCCGTCTCTACTGAAAATACAAAAAATTAGCCGGGCATGGTGGCGGGCGCCTGTAGTCCCAGCTGCTCGGGAGGCTGAGGCAGGAGAATCGCTTGAACCTGGGAGGCAGAAGATTACAGTAAGCCAAGATCGCATCACTGCACTCCAGCCTGGGTGACAGAGCAAGACTCCATCTCAAAAAAAAAAAAAAAAAGTAAAACAAAAATAAAGTCTATGCCCATTAAGACGTCTTCTAATTCAGTTGTGATTGTCTGCTCTTACTTAAAAAAATATTTAAGCTTGATGTTTAATTATTCCCTTTGGATCAGAAAATTAAAGTATGTGACAAGATCAGGTCACCTTGAATTTCCACACAATCTCAAGACACTGAATAGCAAAAAAGTAACATTAGTCAGTAATGATTAGTGTATTTCCTTAGACTTTGCTGGATCTTTGGTCTTAAGGTAACATGTAAAAGTAGTGAAGCCTTTCCTTTCATGGCCCTGTGCAATGTAACGGTTTTCTGCCTCCTCTTCAGCTGGAAGCGTTAGTGGTAGAGTATGGGCATAGAGTATATGTACACTGGCGATGCTGACCATGCCTCCCAGGTACCCTGGCTCTGGGTTCCTTGACCTAGGGAACAAGATTGGATGAGGCAGATCTTTGAGCCCATGTGACTATAGAATTTGCTGATGATATAATTTTACAACAACAATGGATAGGAATTTTACCTCTCTTTTTATTAGTTTAATATTATTTAATATTATGTACATAAGTGTTCACTCGCCTAATTAAAAACATTGAGTAAACCAAGTTTTTATATAGACTACCCTTGCCATATGATGCTCTTTTTCTCTAATAATATGCAATTTAAATCCTGAGGAATCCATGCTCAGCATTTCACCACATCTGGACTCTGTGTGGGCATTGTTCACTCACCTACAAGGGGTAAACAAGGCTACCAGAACTTGAATTTGACTTATAGGGAGCTACCCAGGAAGGGGAAAGCCCTTGGGACTTTTTCCAAAACAATCTTCTCTTTGAACTGTTCATCAGACAAAGTAGTCCATTGAGGTGACAAAGCTTTCAGAAATACAAAGATGGGAAGATAAAGGTAACACTGGCCCACTTGGGGCTTTGACATTGGATTAGGTGGACTGAATAAACACAGCCTAGATGGCCTGGGCTTAAGCCTCGCTTACTTCTCCTTGATACATAGTTCCTGGTCCACCTTCTGGCCCTTTTTCTAAAATAGCCAGTGTCTATTTCACTAGGCCATTTACTTACAAGTTCCCAGCTTTTAGGGAAAAAAGAGGGAGGGGGGAGCATCTAGTTTTGAATTAGATATACATCTTAGAAGTAATGAGCTATTGGCAGCTGTTAGATTTAGCCACAAACCAGAATTCTTTCTTGTTGAACAAGACCAATGAGTTAGATGACTTTAATAATTCCACTTTTCTCTCCCTCTCTCCTCTTCCTGAAATCAGAGAGATGAGAAACTACTCTTTGAAATACCTCCAGAGGCGTTTTATTGTGTTCCTTTCCCCTCCAAGCAGCTCCCTTTATACAATTTTGCTCAGGCAACCAAGGACAGAGTATCGGCAGAAACATGGAGTGCTTTTGTATAGGCCACCTGTACATAAAAGTGTAATTATTTATTTAATTTTCCCATTTGTATCATATTAAAGCTTTGTACAGTGTTTTAAGTTCTGTTTTAAAATTATTTTGTATTTTATTTTTATAACCTAGTAATAAAATATTCATTCCGCATGCAAAATCTAGTTCTGTTTGTGTGATGGTCTGGATTTCAAAAGTGGAAAATATTATTTTTCTAAGTTAATAAAGTTATTGAATACACCAGATGTTACAAGATCAACGGGGAGCAGACAGTGTTACTGTAAATGCAGTACCACATCTAGAAGTTCCCTAGAAAAAGCAGCCCAGGACTGAATAGAAGCTAGGTGTTAAGTGTCCCTGCAGGTGAAAACCAGGGTGCAAGGATGTTAGGAGATGTTTTCCTGTAATAAAATTAAAATATTAAAAGCTCCTTTTTAGTCCATTATTCTGTCTGGCTGGAGGTACTTTTTCCTTCTCCATAGGAAATACCCCTTCTACCACTAGAGAGATTCCTGCACCCCCACTCTCATCCTTCCGCCTGTAACCTTCCTTTGAACCAGAGGAACTCTCAGGAGGCATTCACAAGGGCACTGCCTCACCCCTCCTGGTTTGGTTTGACCTGGAATGTTTGTGCCATCTGTTTTTCTCCGCCTGGATTCCCTTGCTTGATTTCTCACTGAGCGGCAACCTCCAAAATGCTCTCTCAGGTTTTTTTGTTTTGTTTTGTTTTTGAGATGGAGTCTTGCTCTGTCACCCAGGCTGGAGTGCAGTGGCGTGATCTTGGCTCATTGCAACACCCAGGCTGGAGTGCAGTGGCGTGATCTTGGCTCATTGCAACCTCCGCCTCCCAGGTTCAAGCGATTCTCCTGCCTCAGCCTCCCGAGTAGCTGGGACTACAGGCGTGCGCCACCATGCCCAGTTAATTTTTGTATTTTTAGTAGAGACACGGTTTCACCATGTTGGCAAGGATGGTCTCCATCTCTTGACCTCGTGATCCGCCCACCTCTGCTTCCCACTGCACTCCAGCCCGGGGGCAACAGAGCGAGACTCCATCTCAAAATAAAATTAAATAAAGGAGATTAAGAAATTACTCAGGCCGGGTATGGTGGCCCACGCCTATAATCCCAGCACTTTGGATCTGCCGCCCCCTCCCCGCCAAAACATTAGCTGGGCTATAGCCCTAGGGAGGCTGAGTCGGGAGGATTGCTTGAGCCCAGGAGGCCAAGGCTGCAGTGGGCCGTGCTCACGCCACTGCACTCCAGCCTGGGCAACAAGCAAGACCCTGTCTCATAAAAAAAAAAAAAAAAAAAACCAAACCCAAAAAAAACAAACCTCAAGCTCCCAGAAGCTAATCATGATATGCTTACTGACATCTAAACTGCAAAGTAGTTGAAATATTAACCTCATGTAAACCCACTTAAGTAAATAAAGCTACATACAAGCAATTCTGTGTGCAGGGTGGCCCGAGGCACTTTAAGGGCTGTGGCTTGGAGATTATTAAGAACCTCCTAGAAATAATTCTTTCCTAAATGGTCAATCAGTTGATGGTGAGCGCTGAAAAGCCGATGGGTACTGCTCGGCCAAGGGATTGAAAAATCGGCCTTTGAGAAAAACAAAGTCAAAATGAAAGATTAGATTATAATTTCTCTGGGGTGGTGCCAGTTGGATCTAGGAAACTTAAACTCGTGAAAGAATGTGCTTAGAGCAGAAGATAGAAGCTGGTGGCTGTCTCTGTTCCCCTCTACCTCTCTCCCGGCTCCTCGGTCTCCCCAGAGGGGCGTCCGACCCGCGGTAGCCCCACTCCCTGCTCGAATCCCTCCCTTCAGGTCGCTCCAGGGCGGGCAGCCAAGGTGGGCCTCCCCAGGCACTGTGATCCACACTTCACCTCTTAACAACCGGCCTATCGGCCGGGGTTGAGGACCCAGCGAGGCCTTGACCGTGGGCCTGGGCAATACCGGCTCCGCCCCGCCCCGCCAGCCCGGTCCCTCCCCATCCCGCGACCCAACGGTCGTTCCCCGCCGCCGGCCCCGCCCCTCCCTGGCCGCCCGCGGCGCGCCTGCGCCTGCGCAGTCGCCCCAGAGCGCCCCGACCGGGATGGCGGCCGTTTTGGAGTCGCTGCTGCGAGAAGAGGTGTCGGTCGCAGCCGTCGTGCGGTGGATCGCGCGCAGCACCCAGGGTTCGGAGGTAACAGCGCTGACACGCCCCCAGGTCTGACTCGAAGCCGGTTCCCGCAGTGGAGTCCAGCCCTCCAGTCCCCTTCCTCTAGGGCGCCTGGCTGCCAGCCGGGCCGAGTGCACTCCAACTGGGCGCCGCTGCCCGGGCCGCCCACCCGAGGCGCGCCCTACGGCCCCCGGGCCGGCGGCTGACCCTCTCGCTCCTCCACCTGTGCTTCTGCCCTAGGATAACGCCGGGGAGGCGGCCGCGCTGAGCTCACTCCGGCCCCTGCGGAAAGAATTCGTACCGTTCCTGTTGAACTTCCTGAGGGAGCAGAGCAGCCGCGTCCTCCCGCAGGGGCCTCCGACCCCCGCCAAGGCCCCGGGCGCCTCGACAGCCTTGCCAGGGAGGCCGGGAGGCCCGCCGCGGGGCAGCCGCGGGGCGCGCAGCCAGCTTTTCCCTCCGACCGAGGCCCTGAGCACCACTGCCGAGGCCCCTCTGGCCCGCCGCGGGGGCAGGAGGCGGGGCCCGGGGCTGGCCCGCGAGCGTGGAGGCCGCGGCCTGGAGGAGGGGGTCAGCGGGGAGAGCTTGCCCGGAGCCGGGGGCCGGAGGCTTAGGGGCTCTGGCAGCCCCAGCCGCCCCAGCCTCACGCTGTCTGATCCGCCAAACCTCAGCAACCTGGAGGAGTTCCCTCCCGTAGGCTCGGTTCCCCCCGGCTCTACAGGGTGAGACTCAGCTTTCATGCAGGAGATGGGTACCACGAAGGCTCTGGGGAGGCAGTCATTCGGGCTCGGCGCTCCACAGTGGAGCGCCAGGATGGGTAGAAGGCTGGGGGTGATGGTGAGGGTTTTTGTGGGGTTTTTTTGCGGAGGTCTAGCTGTTGCGGTGGTGGAGGGGAGATGTTTGAAGATAGGAATTTGAGAAAAACCTGTGGCTACTCTCAGCAGGACGAAGCCTTCTCGCAGGATCAACCCAACTCCGGTGAGCGAAGAGCGGTCACTCTCCAAGCCCAAGACCTGCTTCACCTCACCCCCAATCAGCTGTGTCCCCAGTTCCCAACCCTCAGCCCTGGACACTAGCCCTTGGGGCCTTGGCCTTCCCCCAGGGTGCAGAAGTCTGCAAGAGGAGCGAGAGATGCTCAGGAAGGAGCGGTATGGCCTGGCCGCTCCTGGGGATGTCGGCTTCCTCGCTATGGGGCATCTTCAGGGGTTTTCCCTGAAATTGATTTCCCTCTTGGGGACTCTGGGTTTGTCTCCTGGGCTGTTGGTATCTTCTCTGGAGGGACCTGAGTGTGGCCGTGGCAGGGGAGCCAAGCTGACTGCTCATGAAATTTCTTTATTCCATAGCTCTAAGCAGCTGCAGCAGTCACCTACCCCCATCTGTCCCACCCCAGAATTGGGGTCGCCCCTCCCCAGCCAGACAGGAAGCCTCACAGATGAACCTGCGGACCCTGCCAGAGTGTCTTCCCGCCAGCGCCTGGAGCTGGTAGCCCTTGTTTACTCCTCGTGCATTGCTGGTGAGTGAGAGCAGAGGGAGCTGGAGTGGACATACTTGTAGAACTTATGGGTAAGAGAATTGATAAGACACCTGGAACTGAGCCTTGGCTCCAAATGGTGCCCATACCATGGGATTTCTTTTTGTATCTATCTAGAGAACCTGGTACCAAACCTCTTCTTGGAGCTTTTCTTCGTCTTTCAGCTCCTCACTGCCCGGAGGATGGTGACTGCCAAGGACAGTGACCCTGAACTAAGTCCAGCTGTCCTAGGTCAGTGAGCAAACCTCCTTTTGAGACGTGCGGTCTAGAAACGGGACCGTTCTTAACTGACAGCTTGGTACTGTCCTTCTAGATTCCCTGGAAAGTCCACTGTTCCAAAGCATCCACGATTGTGTCTTCTTTGCAGTGCAGGTTTTGGAGTGTCACTTTCAGTGAGTTTCCCTGGCTGAGGCATTTGGGCATCATTCTCATCATCTGCTTAGCTCTCTGGCTGCTTGGGATATATGCTGGTGCTTAACATAGGGGCAGTGGTCCTGGAACTTCTCCTACCTGTAATCTTTAATTTTGTGTTAAGGCTATGAATGTAGTCCCTGAAAGAATGAGATGGGGCCAGGTGTGGTGGCTCACGCCTGCATTCCCACCACTTTGAGAGGCCGAGGCAGGACAGTGACTTAAGCCCAGGAGTTTGAGACCAGCCTGGGCAACATCACAAAATCCCCTCTCTACCAAAAAAAAAAAAAAAAAAAGGCCGGGTGTGGTGGAGTGCGCCTATAATCCCAGCTACTTAGGAGGCTGAGGTGGGAGGATCACCTGAGCCTGGGAGGTCCAGGCTGTAGTGAGATCACGCCACTGCAGCCCAGCCTGGGTGACAGAGACCCCCATCTCAAAAAAAAAGAAAAGAAAAAGAAATGGACCCTGTGGTCTTGGCAGCTGAGCTTTGGGTTTCTGGGTAATGTTCCTGTCCTGCTGTCTTGGTCCTTGCTCTGTAAAGTCTCATATCCTCCCCTTTACTTTCATTATCTTTGATCCTTGGCCCATGACCTTGCAGTACATATCTGGGCTTGCATACCTGCACCATGCCTTAGAGATCCTCTGTGGTGTGCAGGTGCTTGCTTCCTACTTGCAGTCTGTGTTCCGGTGTCAGTCATAAGTGCTCTTGTCCCTGCAGGGTTCTTTCCAACCTGGACAAAGGGACCTTGAAGCTGCTCGCTGAGAATGAGCGGCTGCTGTGCTTCTCACCAGCTCTGCAAGGCCGCCTTCGAGCTGCCTATGAGGGCAGTGTTGCCAAGGTAGTAACCCCAGCTTAGTTGCCCACTAGCCTGGACCTAACCCTTCCTAGCTTTCATAAATTCAGGCAACCCTGCTGACGACACTTAAGTAAGTGTAATGTGAGCTAACTCTGGGCAAGAATAAGAGGGAGAAGTTTTCTCAGCATGACCCTGCAGTTCCTAATGTTCCTGCTGTATTTTAGGTCTCTCTAGCGATGCCTCCCTCTGCTCAAGCTGTCTCCTTTCAGCCAGAGACTGACAATCGTGCCAACTTCTCCAGTGACCGAGCCTTTCATACTTTTAAGAAACAGAGGTGATAAGAAAAGGGACTTTTTGGGGAGGGAATGAGAAGACATTTTTCTGGAATAGGCAGCTGTTTGGTTTCACAGAAATTAGGAGTTTGGCCCTAACAGGTGGTGGGTTAGTCCCCCCAGGTCCTTCCTGCCGGCCATCATAGGGACCACCTGGCTTCATTCTCTTGTGCACCTGTGAACTCCGTCACTGAGCCAGCCATCTCACAGGTGTATGGTTTTAGTCTCAGGGTTCTCAGGCAAGAGTGTGCCAGGATGAACTGTCACTGCCCACAGAAGTACATGAAGCCTGTACTGTGCTGCTGGTCTGTAGCACTACTGTCATCATGTAGATAACTCTGGAGAAATTAAAAAATGGGCCAGGTGCAGTGGCTCACGCCTGTAATCCCAGCACTTTGGGAGGCTGGGGGCGGATCACCTGAGGTCAAGAGTTCTTGAGACCAGCCTGGCCAACATGGTGAAACTCCGTCTCTACTAAAAATACAAAAATTAGCCAGGCATGGTGGCAGGCACTTGTAATCCCAGCTACTCTGGAGGCTGAGGCAGGAGAATCGCTTGAACCCAGGGGGGCGGAGGTTGCAGTGAGCTGAGATCGCGTCATTGCACTCCAGCCTGGGTGACAAGAGCAAGACGCCATCTCCAAAAAAAGAAAAAAAAAAAAAAAAAAAAGGTGGTGGGTGGGCTATGGATAGTCCTGTCCTCAGTTCTTCCAGGGGCGGGAAGGCACTGCTGGTGGGAGTGAGTGCCTCGGCTGATCAGGCGTTCTTATGCATCAGGGATGTGTTTTATGAGGTGCTGCGAGAGTGGGAAGATCACCATGAGGAGCCTGGCTGGGATTTTGAGAAGGGCTTGGGCAGCAGAATCAGGTGGGTGCTCAGACCTTGTCTTTCTTGTGCCTGGCAATGAGTAGCTCAGTGCTTGCTCGGTGGCAGGAGGGAGGAGGAGGGAAGGCTTTTCCCCCGCTCCTTCCAGCCATTAGCTGTTTTCTTCTATCCTCCGAAATCTCCAGTTATTGATAACTCTGCCTCTACTTGAAAGGGATGTGTCTCTCCAGCTCCTTCCACTCACAGGTGTCTTATCCTTGTTCTGTAGTGGCAATTGCTTAGAAAGTCCAAAGCTCTTAACCCAGGTTGCTTGAGTTTTTTTTTTTTTTGGCCCAAGTCACTGGTTAGACACATCCAGCCTCCATCTTCACCATCCTCTAGTTTGGGCAAGTCCGGTCACTGTGTAGGTAGATGCCTGGGCTCAGAACGCGAACCTCAGTCCAGTCATCTTCCTTCACATTGCTCATGAAACCCACCGCCTGTTAGTGTGGCTGAAGACGGGGTGGGTGGCATGATTTCTTGTTTGGTTAAGTGCACCTCTAGCCTCGGAGGACCTTGGTGCTGAGGGAGTATCCCTTGCCTTCAGTGTCCCTGTGCAGGCTGGCTCTGGCTGAGGTCTGCTCAAGTCCCTGGTAAAGGGCTGGGAAGTCCAGGGGTTGGCTGCTTCTCTCAGATCTTTCTCCCTCTCCCTCCTTTCCACACCCTTCATTCCCGCCTTCTATTCCTCAGGGCCATGATGGGTCAGCTCTCCGCAGCCTGCAGCCACAGCCACTTTGTTCGGCTTTTCCAAAAACAACTACTCCAGGTAACAGCCCCAGCAAGAGATTAATCCACATTAAACAGCAGGTATCATAGGCAGCCACTTAACGGCTGCACTTTGGGATAGGGCAGACAGCCTGGCAGGTCCTGGGCTGGAATTTGAACAAGAGTTTACTCCTCGCGGAGTGGCTGAAACTCCAGTGGCCAAAGAAAAGCCAGGGCACTCTCTTTGACACATCCCAGGCCCTGCAGCTCCCCCAGCCTGCTGCTGCCTTCCCTCTGATTTGTGCTGTGGTAAAGAGCCCAGGCTTAGTAAGTAGTCAAGCTTTGTTTCAGATCCTAGCTCTAGTGACCCTAGGCACATGCTTAACCTTGGAGTTTCAGTTTCTTCACCTGTGAAACAATACTGTAATTCACATCTCAGAAAATCTATCTAAAGCGCTTGACACAGTTGGCATTCCTTAAATGTTCATTACTTTCTCCTTATTTTTTGTTCAGTCCTTCCCTCCCACTTACTGATTTTTTAATTTCTCTCCTTCCTCTTCCACCCCAGATGTGTCAGAGCCCTGGTGGTGCTGGGGGCACCGTCTTGGGCGAGGCCCCAGATGTATTGAGTATGCTGGGAGCTGACAAGCTGGGGCGGTTGTGGCGCCTACAGGAACGGCTTATGGCTCCTCAGAGCAGTGGGGGGCCCTGCCCACCCCCCACCTTCCCAGGCTGTCAAGGCTTCTTTAGGGACTTCATCCTTAGTGCCAGCAGGTAGGCTCCCCTGTGTCTTGCAAGGAATGGGGCAGAGGACAGGAAAGGTTTGGCTTCCCAAAAGGGTAAATAGTTCTCCAGTCTCCTTTGCCTGGAGATAGGCTCCTTCCAGCTCGAACTTGCTGGCTTCATTGTACTTCTCATTCTGTCACCCACGTGGGTGATTTCGTTGCTCCTGGGCCTCCCTGTCTGTCCTGCTGCTCCCGTCCCTCTGGAGTGCCCCTTCTCGATTCTGGCTCTTCCTGTACCTCTTCCAGTGCTTATGCCTCACCCACCCCTTCTTCTCAGCTTCCAGTTTAACCAGCATCTCATGGACAGTCTGAGCTTGAAGATCCGGGAGCTCAATGGCCTTGCCCTGCCCCAGCATGAGCCCAGTGATGAAGACGGGGAGTCAGATGTAGACTGGCAGGTCCGAAAACAGAACAAGGGAAATAATGGGGTCTGACCCAGGAGGGAAGGGAGTATGTTCAAGAAAAACTTTATAACAGATTGGGAATTGTTCTGGAAGCCTCATGCTTGCACCTTTTACTTCCCTTGATTCCATGCAGGGTGAGCGGAAGCAATTTGCTGTGGTGCTTCTTAGCCTGAGACTTTTGGCTAAATTCCTGGGCTTTGTGGCTTTCCTGCCATACCGGGGGCCTGAACCTCCCCCGACCGGTGAGCTTCAGGACTCCATTCTGGCCCTCAGGAGCCAGGTGAATGGGCGGGGGATTCTGGTGAGGAGGGAGCAGGGAGGACCAGCCAGGCACTGAAGCTGACTGGTTTCCTTGGCTATTCTGGAAACCAGGCAGGTTAAAGGGCATCTCCCAGCCCTTCCTAGGGACCTGCCCCCTGACTGAGCTCTGGCCCTCCCAGGTCCCTCCGGTCCTGGATGTGCGGACTCTGCTGCAGCGAGGGCTGCAGGCCCGCCGGGCGGTGCTCACCGTACCCTGGCTGGTGGAGTTTCTCTCCTTTGCTGACCATGTTGTTCCCTTGCTGGAATATTACCGGGGCATCTTCACTCTCCTGCTGCGCCTGCACCGGTGAGTGGAACAAGGCTAAGGCTTGATGAAAGGATTTGGGACTCGGGGACATTGGTCAAGCCTGCTATTAATAAAGAGGGTCGAGCAGTCTGCACTGTGTGTGTGGTGCCCCGGCCATAACTGAGCGCTGGGAGAGGCAGGATTGGCTCCCCTGAGGTACAGTGGGAAATCATCTGCACATTCATTGGCCTCATGCTGTTCCTGAGGTGGCCCTGCTGAGAGACAGTCATCATGCAGGAGGCGGGGCTGGGGGGATCCTGCTTGCCGGCATGGCCCCAGTCTCTTTGAGTTCTGCTTTTGCAAGCCAGTTTCCAGTGACAGCGTTTGCCTCCTCCGTTCCCTTCCCCTTTCTGCTCAAACCCGCGTACTGCCCATTGATGTTTCAGGAGCTTGGTGTTGTCGCAGGAGAGTGAGGGGAAGATGTGTTTCCTGAACAAGCTGCTGCTACTTGCTGTCCTGGGCTGGCTTTTCCAGGTGGGCAGAGTGAGGGTCCAGATCGGGGAGAGGTTTTGCAGCTGAAGATGGGGAGTGGACAAATGTCTGAGTGTGAATGAGGCAAGGGCTGGAAGACGAAGGTTCAGGAAAGGCCTGGGGATTCCCATCGTCTCAGAGGTGGCTGCTCTGAAGCTGGTGCCTACACCCTGGAACCGTGTGGCAGGTGGGGTGGGATGGGTGGGGGTCTCTGAAGTTGACCTGAATTGTGACTTTCTGTCTTGGCAGATTCCCACAGTCCCTGAGGACTTGTTCTTTCTGGAAGAGGGTCCCTCAGATGCCTTTGAGGTGGACACAGTAGCCCCAGAGCATGGCTTGGTGAGTGTTGGGGTCCAGCCAGAGCCATGGGAAACTCAGGAATAAAGGAAGTGGGCTGCCTGGGGAGGCCCAGCCAGGGGCAGATGTAACCCTTGTAACGCCCTGCCAACTGCCTGCTCTCTGGGTGCGCTCGGGGAGGGGCAGCCTGCCGACACCAGCCTGTTCTCCCCAGGACAACGCGCCTGTGGTGGACCAGCAGCTGCTCTACACCTGCTGCCCCTACATCGGTGAGCACCCGTCTTCCCTGGACGGTCCTTGGTCTGTCCCTCCATGAGTACCCAAAAGGCACCCCTTGGCCCAGCTCCCTTGGATATTGCTCCATTCATGGTCATTCCTGGTATCTGAGCCTCTTGACTCCACAAATAAGGTCCATGATACTTAGGGAGGGGAGGGGGTTCTGGAACTGAGAACTTGGACTTCACTGATGCAGGAGAGCTCCGGAAACTGCTCGCTTCGTGGGTGTCAGGCAGTAGTGGACGGAGTGGGGGCTTCATGAGGAAAATCACCCCCACCACTACCACCAGCCTGGGAGCCCAGCCTTCCCAGACCAGCCAGGGGCTGCAGGTAGGGCAGGGCGGAGACAGCCGTGGGGGAAATGGGGGTGGGGGGGGCGGGGAGGCTGGAGGAAGCCTCGCTGCCTCTCCCTCCTCCCCCCAGGCACAGCTTGCCCAGGCCTTTTTCCACAACCAGCCGCCCTCCCTGCGCCGGACTGTAGAGTTTGTGGCAGAGAGAATTGGATCAAACTGTGTCAAACATATCAAGTAAGAGTGGGTTAAGGATCCTGGTCTCATCGCCCTACCATTTTTTCCCCTTTTTCCTCGGTTGCTAAACTGAGAAGGTCAGCCAGAGGGTGGGTGTGGGGCTGAAATGGCTGACACATTTTGAAGGAAATTTCTGACCAAATTCCCTTAAATTTGCAGCCCCTTTCCGATTAACCCTCCAACCACCCCCAACCTTGCTGTCCCTGCTGCAGGGCTACACTGGTGGCAGATCTGGTGCGCCAGGCAGAGTCACTTCTCCAAGAGCAGCTGGTGACACAGGGAGAGGAAGGGGGAGACCCAGCCCAGCTGTTAGAGATCTTGTGTTCCCAGCTGTGCCCCCACGGGGCCCAGGCATTGGCCCTGGGGCAGGAGTAAGCATCACTGGTCCATTTGATCCACTCTCCTCTTGGCTTTCTCCATCCTTTCTTTCCTCCTTCACACTTACTCTTTTTTCCCTTTCTTCTCTTCATGCCTCCTTTTTTCTTCTCCCCGCCCCCATCCTCTATAAGCCCTGCACTGGCTGTAGGCCTTCTGTGGCACAAAAGCCAAACCTAGGTTTGGGAGCGTGTGTGATACTGTGAGGCTGGCAGTTGGGCTTCTCTTTTCTCTGGCACCTGGGGTGGGGTGGGGCGGGAGGGCAAACGGTGCCTCCTTCCAAGGTACAGCCTCCCAGGTCAGGGGCTTGGTGCACTCGGGGCATTTACTTCTGCAGCCAGGCTGAAATACCCAGAGACCACTGACCCCATCTGTCCCCTTTTAGGTTCTGTCAAAGGAAGAGCCCTGGGGCTGTGCGGGCGCTGCTTCCAGAGGAGACCCCGGCAGCCGTACGTGTGAGGGAGGCCTGCAGCTAGCAGGCCAGGTGGTTGTGGGGAGGTGCACGGAGTAGTCTGAGGCTGCGGGGGGGTGGTGGGGGCGGGGTCAGTGCTCGACTCTGGCATCCCTTGTTGCACCCAGCCCGCCCCTAGCCCCTAACTCTGTAGTTCTGGTTCGCAGGTTCTGAGCAGTGCAGAGAACATTGCTGTGGGGCTTGCAACAGAGAAAGCCTGTGCTTGGCTGTCAGCCAACATCACAGGTAAGGTCCTGGAGTGGGGAGTGGCTGAATCAAGTGTTTAAAAAGTGGACTGGCAGAGAGTCAGAGGCATTTGGCGGGAGATGGGACTGAGAGCCAGTAGGAAACAGCAAAAGGCATGGGTTAGCATGGTGAGCATGTGCAGGGCCCTCCTGTGATTCCTTTCCCATTCTCCCTCTGCCCCACAGCACTGATCAGGAGGGAGGTGAAAGCAGCAGTGAGTCGCACACTTCGAGCCCAGGGTCCTGAACCTGCTGCCCGGGGGGAGCGGAGGGGCTGCTCCCGCGCCTGTGAGCACCATGCTCCCCTCCCCTCCCACCTCATCTCCGAGATAAAAGTACACGGCTACCCTACTCCCTTTGGCTTCCCTGCTCCCTCCCCCTGCTCTGTTCCTGGTTTTTCCTTTCTCACATCAGCTCCAGGATTTTTATGTAGAAGCTGTCTGTGCTGTCCAGCTAGTCCCCGTTTCACTCATTACTGAATGGGGTTAGGTAGGGCAGAGCTGAATTGAATGGCGGTTTTCCTAATTGTCACTCTGACTCTTTAATCATCCAAAAGGGGAAAAGGGCAGATAGGACATTTTTGAATAAATGCTTATTATGCAGATGGTGATGAGAGTGGGGTGGTGAATGGCTTGATAGCAAATGAGTCTCTAGGAGGCAGTTGCCCCAGTATTTGGAGACAATTTCAGAAATGTTCTATGTGGGAGGTGATGCTTGTTTAGTTACAGGCAGTAAGAATAAACCATCAGTTCTCCTAACTTTATTTTAAAATTCAAAGACTGTCTAGAGCAGGAGTCAAGAAACAGCCCATGGTCTGAAGGGAGCCAGCCCCTTGTTTTGTGAGTGAAGTTTTAGTGGAATGCAGCCACATTAATTTGTGTACGAGCTGTCTATGGCTGCTTTTGTGCAACTGCTGAACAGCAGAGTTGCATAGTTGGGACAGAGACTTTATGGTCTGCAAAGCCTAAAATATTTACTGTCTGGTTCTGGTCTAGGGTAGTGATCTAGGAATAGAGATTGGAATAGGGACTATAAGGTGCAATGACTGAAAATGGAGATTATTTAGGAGGGAGAGGAAGAGGCTTGCTTAGTAGCCATTTGATACTGGTTGTCAATGTGCAGAGGATTTCTGTATTGAAAGCTCAGCTCTCCAGAGAAGACGAACAGAGAGGCTTGAGAGACAGAAGATACTAAGACGGTATCTGATAGGCCGGTTTCCTTACATGCTTCAAGAATAAGATGCCCTATGGGAGTTGGTTAGCTACAGTTTGGTCCCAAGTTGAGTGACGTTTCCCATGCTCTGGCAGCGTGCTGTCCCTCAGCTGACCTCCATCTGTTCCCTCTTTTGTTGTCCACATGGTTGCTTCCCCTGGCTGTATTATCCCGCCCAAGTCCCAGGTCTAGGGGCAACTTGGCTTCACTCACCATACCCCAGGGCCCATTTTTCTGCCTCTCTCCACTGGCTGATCCCTGTCCCAAGCCGAATTCTCTGTGGCATCCTGGCCCCCAGCGCAGGGTGATGTCTCCCCCTGCTCTTCACAGGATGTGCTCTCCTTGGCCGTGGGGCCACGGGACCCTGACGAGGGAGTCTCCCCAGAGCATCTGGAACAGCTCCTAGGCCAGCTGGGCCAGACGCTGCGGTGCCGCCAGGTGAGATGTGGCATCTGCCACCCGAGGGCCGCTTTTTTCTGTGTCCTTGTGTGAGACCTGATAACCAGGGCCACACTGGCTCAGGGCCAGTTCTCGCAGCAGTAAGCATGGTGATACCTATGGTCTCTCTCTCCCTCCCCCCACCGCAGTTCCTGTGCCCACCTGCTGAGCAGCATCTGGCAAAGTGCTCTGTGGAGTTAGCTTCCCTCCTCGGTATGGTTCCTTTCCATCAAATCCCTCTCTTGCCTGATCCCCCAAATCTCAGGGTTGGGTACAAGCAAGATTAGAAACAGAGCCTTCTTCTGTCCCCCTTTTTTTTTTTTTTTTTTTTTGGCGGGGGGAGACGGAATCTTGCTCTGTTGCCCAGGCTGGAGTGCAGTGGCACGATCTTAGCTAACTGCAACCTCTGCCTCCCGGGTTCAAGCAGTTCTGCCTCAGCCAAGTAGCTGGGACTACAGGCGCCTTCCACCACGCCTGGCTAATTTTGGTATTTTTAATACAGATGGGGTTTCACTATGTTGGCCAGACTGGTCTCGAACCCCTGACCTCATGATCTGCCCACCTCAGCCTCCTAAAGTGTTGGGATTACAGGTGTGAGTCACCGCACCCGGCCTGCCCCCATCTTTTAAAGCTTGGCTTTCCTCTTTCCACAGTTGCAGATCAAATTCCTATCCTAGGGCCCCCCGCACAGTACAGGCTGGAGAGAGGGCAGGCTCGAAGGCTTCTGCACATGCTGCTTTCCTTGTGGAAGGAAGACTTTCAGGGGCCGGTTCCGCTGCAGCTGCTGCTGAGCCCAAGAAATGTGGGGCTTCTGGCAGACACAAGGCCAAGGGAGGTGAGTCAGACTGAGCAAGAAGGCATCTCAGCCCTCTGCAGTCACACTCTGAACATCCACCACCCTTGCCCCAAACTATGAGCTGCTTCTGCTTCCTTTATTTCCCCTTCCTGGTTCCACATGGAAATGGACTCCATTTATCTATCTCAAGTCTCTTCCCAGCAGCTCTGCCCTTTGAGATCTCAATCTGTGTCATCAGGCTCACTCTGCCGTCCTCCTAGCAACCCTGACCTCAGTGTGTTTTGCAGTGGGACTTGCTGCTATTCTTGCTCCGGGAGCTGGTGGAGAAGGGTCTGATGCGACGGATGGAGATAGAGGCCTGCCTGGGCAGCCTCCACCAGGCCCAGTGGCCAGGGGTAAGGGGTCTCCTGTCTTACATGGAGAGAGAACAGGTGTTACATATCCCATCTGTCCTGAAAGGAAGCAAGTGATGGGGCCAAACTAAGTGGATTTTTGTCAAGAGTCTTCAGGGCCACCCTCAAATTGTCCCGATTTGAGTAGCTATTATATGAGGGACTGTGTTAGTGGGAAGACGGATGAAAGGCAGGCAGTTAGTTGGAAAGCAGCACAGCCCATTATGTGGGTTTTTAAAATTAGAATAACCTGGATTTTAATCTCAGCTAATTTTTTTTTATGATTTGGGGCAAAATAATTCATCTTTTAATTCATCTTTTACTGGGACTAATAATTTCAAGATGAAGTAGATGCACTCAGTAGTACTCAAAAACTGGTCAAGCCTGTGCCTCCATCAGAGTTCACTCCCTGCCATAACTTCAGCCTCCCAGAGTACTAACAGACAAGGTTTCATGTCCATTTCAGTGTAGAGGGCAGTTGAGAAAAAATAATGCAGCCAGCCAGGTTGTGGTCTTTAGTGAAAACGGATGAGCCATTGAGAATTATTACATGCTGCCTTTTCCCTCATCTTTCTATGTATTCCAGGACTTTGCTGAAGAATTAGCAACACTGTCTAACCTGTTTCTAGCCGAGCCCCACCTGCCAGAACCCCAGCTAAGAGCTTGTGAGTTGGTGCAGCCAAACCGGGGCACTGTGCTGGCCCAGAGCTAGGGCTGAGAAGTGGCCCTGCCTTGGGCATCGCACCAGAACCCTGGACCCCCGCCTCACGAGGAGGCCCAAGTGCCCAATGCAGACCTTCACTGGTTGGGGTGTAGCTGGGTCTACAGTCAGACTTCCTGCTCTAAGAGTGTCACTGCCCGGCATCCCACCATGCGAATCCTAGAGGAAGGAGAGTTGGCCTGATTTGGGATTATGGCAGAAAAGCCCAGAGATGCCAGTCTTGGAGTAGAAGAGGTGGTGTTTATCTCTTGGATACTAAATGAAATGAGGTGTGTGGGCTTGTCAACACAGAATTCAAGCCTCATTTGCTATCCCAGCAACTCTTAAAACTTTGTAGTCTTGGAATTCATGACAGAGGCAAATGACTTCTGCTTAACTTATGAAGAAAGTTAAAACATGAATCTTGGGAGTCTACATTTTCTTATCACCAGGAGCTGGACTGCCATCTCCTTATAAATGCCTAACACGGGCCGGGTGTGGTGGCTCATACCTGTAATCCCAGCACTTTGAGAGGCCTGAGGTAGGCGGATTGCTTGAGGTCAGGAATTCGAGACCAGCCTGGCCAACACATGGCGAAACCCTGTCTCTACTAAAAATACAAAAACCAGCTGGGCATGGTAGTGTGTGCATGTAATCCCAGCTACTCGGGAGGATGAGGCAGGAGACCTGCTTGAACCTGGAGGTTGGAGGTTGCAATGAGCCAAGGTCGCACCACTGCACTCCAGTCTGGGTAACAGAGCGAGACTTTCTAGAAAAAGCCTAACAGATAAGGTAGGACTCAACCAACTGAAATCTGACTTCCCCCCGCTGTACCTTCAGCCCCTGTGCAGTTAGTAACTCTTGAGACCTCTCCCTGACCAGGGACCAAGCACAGGGCATTTAGAGCTTTTTAAAATAAACTGGTTTTCTTTAACAAGGGCTTGATGTCTAATCATTGTCACCTGTCTTTTCCCTTTAGAAGGCTGCAGTCTCGGGTGGGCTTTAGGTGGAGCGCTGTAATTGTGGCTTTGCTCTGTCCATTACCAGGTGAGCTACCTTGGCTCTTAGAAATGCCTGTATATTCCACTCTAGAGGGCTAGTCTCTGGTGGCAGTATCTATTAATTTATTGCCAGTGGTACTGACTTCTCCTGGGTAACTCGCTTTATTTGTGGGAGAAAGGGTTAGGATAATGTAGTTTCCACACAAGATATTCCCTACTGAACCACATGGTGGGGCAGTGTTCTTGTTATGCTTGTTAAGGCTGAGGTGTTTGATTGATTTGGCTTGGGGTTTCTCAGAGCAAAAGCATTGCTTCTCGATTACAGCTGTATCGAGCTCTATAAATGAGCCACTGATTTTGACAGGTTCACACCTGTAATCCCAGTGCTTTGGGAAGCCGAGCGAGAGGACTGCTTGAGTCCAGGAGTTAGAGGTTACAGTGAACTATGATTGTGCCACTGCACTCCAGCCTGAGCAAGAGTGAGACCCCCATCTCCTTGAGGGGGGAAAAAAAAAGCACTACTGTGATCATGTGCGTTAACACCAGGAGCTGGACTGATAATATAATCCTCAGGAGGACCTAAAGGGATCCACTTGTGTGACCATGGTAGAGCCAGGAAATCCCATCAACCTAGAAAGTGAAAAATGGGAGTTTTTCTCAGTCACCACCTTGTGATCATACTTCTCCCAAACACCATGCCTTTCCCTTCTCAGCTCAGCTACTCCTTTAACAAGTTTCTGCATCTGAACCATTTTCCCCTCATCTCTTCATCTTCAAAGGCCTTTATCTTTATCCTTTAAATCCAATTTGTTCTGAATGTCTGGGAACCAAAAAAGCTTTAAGGAATGCTTTCTCGGCCGGGCACAGTGGCTCCCACCTGTAATCCCAGCACTTTGGGAGGTCAAGGCGGGAGGATCACTTGTGCTCAGGAGTTTGAACCAGCCGGGGCAACATGGGGAAGCCTCATCTTTATAAAAAATACAAAAGAACATTGGTCAGGAGTGGTGGTCCATGCCTGTGGTCACAGCTACTTGGGAGGCTGAGGTCAGAGGATCACTTGAGCCCAGGAGGTCAAGGCTACAGTGAGCCATGATCACGCCACTGCAGTCCAGCCTGGGCTAAAAAAAAAAAAAAAAAAAAAGCTTTCTATGCCCAGAGACCAGCACTGGGTGTGATTAAACCACAGCACTGCCCCCAAGAAGCTTAGGGTCAGCGTCAGGCTTGTGGCTACTCCTTGACTTGTTCCAGAGGACCCAGCTGAGGTGTGTGACATGGAATGGGCAGGAGAGGAAAACCTGAAACCCCTAAGGATGCTGAGACTGAAGGGGTGGGCCATAACCCAGGCCTGGCTTAAGGTCCACTGAGTTAAAAACAAGTTCTTGGGAATCTGAATGGAAATTTAACATGTTCCCGATGAAGGAAACTTCCTGCTGGCCTGTGTGAGCCTTAAAGGCTACTCTAAGGATTATGGAGACAGGCAGCTAGTGGGTCAGTGAACTAATCAGATTCTGTATGTCTGCTCTCTAACTGTCAAAGCCAGTTGTTTTTAAAATGTGGTCCCCAGACCAGCAAACTTCAGGCTCCCCTGGGACTTCTTGTTAACACAAATTCTCTGGTCCCTCCCCGGGGCTACCAAACCAGTAACTTGGGGTAGGGCCCATCCTGGGGCATAAGAATGCGTTCAGGTGATTCTGATGTATGCGAAAGTATGAGAACCACGCAATTCCAAAATCTGACTCCACTTTTGCTTTTTGCTACAAGATCCCTCTCAATCTTTCGCTTGCTGATTCAGTCAGGTCTGGTGTTGCTTTTTTTTTTTTTGAGACAGAGTCTCACTCTGTCGCCCAGGCTGGAGTGCAGTGGCACAATCTCGGCTCACTGAAACCTCCCCCTCCAAGGTTCAAGCGATTCTTGTGCCTCAGCCTCCCGAGTAGCTGGGATTACAGGCACGTGCCACCATGCCTGGCTAATTTTTTGTATTTTTAGTAGAGACAGGGTTTCACCATGTTGGCCAGGCTGGTCTCAAACTCCTGACCTCAGCTGATCCACCTGTCTTGGCCTCCCAAAGTGCTGGGATAACAGGCGTGAGCCACCATGCCTGGCTGGCTTCTCTATTAAGGCGGACAGGGTCATCTCCTGGTTATCCCCTGACTCAGATTCCCATAGGTGGCTCTGCCTCAGAAGCCCCAGGGCACTGTGGTTACTGTTAGGTGTGGCAGTGACTGTTCTGGATTCTCCCCTTCAGTTCTTACTTGGGCTATAGTTCAGCAACTTACCTGGTTGCTGTTTACCCTTCAAAGCAATGCCAAGTTCATGGGAAACTGTACATACATGTAAACTGAATCTTTGAAACGGCTATGAGTGGGTATTGCCAGGGTGATCTCCAGCTAACTCTGCCAAGCTCGAATCACACACTTAGGCTATCCCGGTGCAGGATTTCATCTACTCTTCACTAGATAAAGTACACAGAGGACTTTTAATTTTAAAATGTTCTTTTTTGGTCAGTAGTCTTAGTAAGAGATTTATATGAAAAGAGGTAGGAGTATATAAATAGGGTGTTAAATATATCATGTCACCAAAAAATTTACCCGAGAAATAGACGTTTAAAAGCAATTTTAGAAAACCTTCAATCAACAATATATAAATAACTTAATCTGAGGTAAGAAGGAAAAATGCCCTGCAAACACTTTAGAAAAATACATCTCTGCCACACTACAGAAATATACCTTTTACCACATCTTCTGAATCCCCAGTTACCCTCCATCTACCAAAGATTTTGGGCACCAGAACTAAAGATGAGAATCTTTCCCACCCCTACCACTTCCAGGTAAACACAGAGTTCATGTTCAGCCAGGCTAAAGTACAAGAAAACTGAACCCACTCTCCATCCTATCCCATCCTAGGATAGGTGGGGCCGAAGCAGAAATCATGGAATGCTCAGGACTCCACCCCTCCCAAGTGCACTGAGGTAAGTTCTGGAACTGAGCTTCCTCCCAACAAGCCACTCACCTCCTCTGGGAGTTCATTCACCTCCTTTCCCTTCCTCAAAGGACAATGTTTAATCTCTGAAATTCCTCTTGCCTTGTCAGCAACCAGCATCTGGCTGCCACTCCAACCAGTCCTTGAAAGAACTCAGCCCCCAACCCTGACCCCAAATCTGTCCAACCTGGTTCTATAGTGTCTTCCATCTGACCGAGCTCTAGAGTGACAGCTCCATATCAGAGCATCATCGCTCAACACCCCTGACTCAGGCCAAGACCCAAATGTCTTCTCCTGGGAGGGAAAGGGAGAAAAAAAGCAAAAATCAATAATAAAGTATTTTGCAAAAACTCAAGAGGGAGAAAAGATTCTGAATCGGTGTTCTGGTTTGTGCAGCTGTTTTTTAAACTCTCTTTCTGTTTTGGTATTTTTAACGTCCCATCACACATTCACTCTAGAGCTGAATGCTAGAGGAGGTAGATTCAGAGCAGAGTCTTGGCCACTGGCTGCCTGCTTCCGTACCAGCCTGCAGAAGCACCTTGCCAAAGCACTGCAGTCCCCGGCTCTGCTGGCTGTGCCCAGTCCTGGTCCTTAAGTGGCCTGTCTGCCGCAGAGTCCCAGAAACAGGAAAGAAAGGTGAGAAATCCAAAAGGTGAGCAGAGCTGCATTCACTCTGGATAGCCTGGGCCAGGAGCTCAGGCCATTTGCTCTGCACTGGTGCCAGCTGTGACCAAGTACTGACTGGGCTTTGCTAGCATCCCTGGGCCAGTGCTGTGTGCCCCAATTGGCCACAGCAGGTA
Source organism: Pongo abelii (assembly GCF_028885655.2). Classification (NCBI taxonomy): domain Eukaryota; kingdom Metazoa; phylum Chordata; class Mammalia; order Primates; family Hominidae; genus Pongo; species Pongo abelii. The sequence continues at coordinate 45,660,280 of NC_072001.2, read as the reverse complement.
GCATCAGCTTTTCCTGCACTGTGGTATGGAAAGTAACAAGGAGCTGCCACAGTGTCTCTCTTGAGCAGCCTGGGCCTGTATCTCAGCAGCACCATCTTGACGGTGAGATGCTAGCTACCAAGGAAGGAAGCCAGTCTGGCTATAACCAGTGGCTGCTGTTTGATGAAAGAGCTCAGGAGCTGAGGTGGGAAGCCTGGAGCACCAAGTTCCACCTGAAAGCAGAGAGAGAATTTAAGGTGCATATAGATTTGAGAGAGTATGACTGGCGCACTCCAGCCCCATGGGGTCCCCCCAGCCTGTGGTGATGGGAGAAGCACCTCAGATTGTGGCTTGGTGTTTACAGGCCCCTGGGCTCTGCCATTCAGATCTAAGTATTGGCGTTCACCTCCTAGTGACAAAGTACAAGTCAAGGGACTGGGAGGGGAGAGGTGAACCCAACAGGTCATCACTCCGCTCTGCTGAGGCTGCTGCTTTTGCCTCACAATGACTCATCTATCTCCTAAGGACACTGGGATCACCCACAGGATGCAGGTCACTAGGTTTTCGGTAACAGCAGCTTCAGAAAAGATTGATAAACTCCTGTCTCATTCCCTTCTCTCCAATTCCCCACTGACTCCCCTTACTGCAAGTCCAGGAAACCCTCGAGTCTCCAGGTCTCAGGCCAAAGGGCCTGGGCACTGGAGGGTGTTCAAAAGTGAGACAGAAAAATCCCAGGGGGGCTGTGGGACCAAGTCAGCTTGTGCTGTGAGGCCAGCTGCAAAGGATTTATCACCTGGGCCAAGTAGATGACTCTGGTGACTTCCTTCCCTTCCACAGTGACGGGCTGCAAGATCCAGGCACTGGGCAGGATCTCCCCGCGAACCATTTTTCTGCTGGGTCTTGGCATGGATGTATCATACACAGACTGGGCTGCCATGACAGACAGGTGACCCTGGGGACAGAGGGAAATGGGAGTCCTGCCTGTGTAGTGTGGACAAAACAGGAACAGGCTCCCGTGTAGACAGTACGGTGAAAGGCAACACTGGGCCAGCCTTCAAGCCACCCCTACCCTGGCTCCAGCCCCAATTTGCCCTCCTTCCCCTAGAGGACCTGAGGCCCACATAGATTGTTTCTCACAACACTTCAGCCCAAGTTCTTCCCACAACGTCTTTACCACCAAGGCAGGCACCTCTTTGGCTTCCACGCAGACACAACAGAAATCCCGTGGCTGCTTCAATGCGCACAGGGTGGTGTTGCACACCAAGTACACTGGAGGGACAGGGATAAGGAAGGTCAGGAGGCCGATGGACAGACCTAGTCCTAAAGCCTTCCTGGTCAGGGAGCCCTCCCCTCATCACCCCATCACTTGACACCTAGCTCAACCTAGGCTGAGCAATCAAGGTAACCTGAATACCTAGCCTCCCAAGAGGGCTGCCTCCAACCCTCCACCTCTATCCCCCAGCAAGACCCCACTGGGCACACCAGAAACCAGGCCCCATGGAAGCCTTCCTTCCCTGGGCTCACCCAGGCTGATGCTGTTGGTCACTCGCTGATGCAGCCTTGCTGTCTGGATGGGCTTGTAATAAAGGGGCCACAGAGTGGGGTCACTGACAGCCGCCCACACGTGAGACAGCGGCTGGGACACCACACCTGCCCCCAGGAAGCCATGCCGAGTGGAAGAAAACACCTTGTAGTAAAGCTGCACCGCCTGCTCCTCACCCTGATAGCTGCGGGGAGACACCAAGCACAGAAAATAGGAAGGGGTCAAAAATGGGCTCTAAGGGTCACAAAGGAGGGGCTCAGAGTGAAGACTTGAGGAATCCAGGTAAGGGAAAGGAGGAGAGAAGCCAAGCAGGGTGACAAGCTTAGGACCAAGACAGACACTGTACAAAGGACCCTACACAAACTTACTTCCAGCCAGCAGTTGCCTGGCAGCTGAAGAGGTTGTGCAAATTATCCGAACAAGCAGCCATTACCTGAGGACACAATGGCCACACCCAAATTAGGAGGCATAGTAAAAACTAAGCCCCTGGGTTAGTCAGTCTGGCCTGCATCTGCTAAATTCCCTTTTTCTTTTTTTTCGAGACAGGGTCTAGCTCTGTCACCCAGGCTGGAGTGGAGTTGCGTAATCACGGCTCACTGCAGCGTTAACCTCCTGGGCTTAAGCGATCCTCCCACCTCAGCCTCCAGTCTCTAGGACTACAGGTACACACCACCACACCCAGCTATCTTTTTGTATTTTTTGGTAGAGACAGGGTCTCACCATGTTGCCCAGGCTGGTCTTGAACTCCTGGACTCAAGCAATCTTCCCACCTCAGCCTCCCAAAGTGCTGGGATTATAGGTGTGAGCTACCACTCCTGGCCTAATGTTTTTATTTTTTTGTAGAGACAGGGTCTTGCTGTGCTTCCCAGGCTGGTCTTGAACTCCAGACCTCAAGTGATCCTCCTGCTTCAGCCTCCCAAATGTTGGGATTACAGGCATGAGCTACTGCACCTGACCCGAATTCCCCTTTTCTCAAGATGAAGAACCACTGAAGATGCCCACAAGCCTTGGGCTCCTCATCTGCCCAGCTTTTTTCCTACTTTCTCTTCCTGCACACCCAGCAGAGGTCTGGGTAAAGGAATGGTGGGCATGGGTGGGAGCAGTTACTCACATCAGCCATAGAAGTGTCCACGACATGCTTGGCCAAATCCTGGTAGGAGGAGGAAAAGCAGGTCCCCAAGCTGGACAGACTGGATGGTGAACAGCAGCAACTGCCCAGGGAGGCTCTGCGGCCTACAAGAAATAGGTGGAGGCCCTGTGATAGCACTGAACATCAGGGCCTCAGGACAGCAACAGCTCTCCTGCAGACCAGTGACTCACTAAGATCTAGCAGCCATCAGCCCCCAAAGTCCCCAAACCAGGCAGCTGGCTATGCCCAACACTCCCCGCAACTCACTGTAGGCGGAGTTCTTCCTCACTGCAGAATGGCCTCCTCGCTCATCCCCTATCCATACATCCCTGGAATCAGGCAAGTTTGTGTGCCCCTGCAGAAGAGAGGATACTCAGGACAGAGCCAGAAGGCAAGCACAGAATTATCTCCTCTGCCTCTGAACTGCATTTCACAGCTTCCAGTGGGATGACTCAACCGCAAAGGTCTTCCCAGATGGGAATACAAGAGGCTGGATGTCCCCCCAAGAAGACCACAGCAATAGAAATGGGTATCTAGATGATCTCTGCTCTCCCTCTAAGCCACAGGCAGAGGCTGCTTACAGGAGAGTTCCAACAGGGATCAGAACAACCAGGGCCTGAGAGTATGGGGTGCTCTGCCAGCCTTCCAAGCTAGGGAGTACCAGGGATCAGTGCATGAGAGGCTCTCTGCACCACCCGGGCAACAGGAATGAGGCCATGGCTAGACGGGGTTTAGCGGGGTAATAAATGTGGAAGATGGGATGGAAGGAAAAGTAATGGTCTATGAAAAGCTGAACGCTTGGCCCCCACCCCAGGTGCAGCAGCCAAGCTAAAGGTCCTAACTGGGGATTAGATGGGGTGACCCTCTGGATCTGCAATGTGGTCACCACCACCTCCACCTCAGCAAGCTCCTCAACAACAGGACCCTTGACCTCTGTTGGAACTCACAGGCACCCACCATCCTACCTCCATCATCACCTCTAACCTACTGCTACTCTGATCACAATAAAGGAGGAAACAAAGACAGTTCTCTCTCCACCCTCATCTCCTTCTCACCTGCTGTGACAGACAGCAGGCCCTTCTGCCTCTGGCTTAGCTCTCACGCTGCCCTGTCAGAAGCCTTTCACTACTGATCACCAGTCTCTTCACTTGTTACCCCCACCTCTTCCTCTTCACTGGATCTTTCCTATTAGCTACAACACTTGGCTAATTTTTTTAAAAAATTGTGGGGCCAGGCGGTGGCTCATGCCTGTAATCCCAACACTTTGGGAGGCCAAGGCGGTAGATCACGTGAGGTCAGGAGCTCGAGACCAGCCTGACCAACATGGTGAAACCCCATCTCTACTACCAATACAAAAAATTAGCAGGGCTTGGTGGCAGGCGCCTGTGATCCCAGCTACTTGAGAGAATCGCTTGAACCCAGGAGGCAGAGGTTGCAGTGAGCCAAGATTGTGCCACTGCACTCCGGCCTGGGCACAACAGAGAGAGACTCCATCTCAAAAAAAAAAAAAAAAAAAAAAAAAAAAAAAAAAATTGTAAAGATAGGATCTCACCCTGTTGCCCATGTTGGTCTTAGACTCCTGGGCTCAAGTAATCCTCCCCTCTGCGGCCTCCCAAAGTTTTGGGATTACAGGCGTGAGCCCCTGTGCCCGGCTTCTCTCATCTTTAAAACCCTCCTCTTCACTCTCCTGCCCTTCACAGATAAGCTTCTTGCAACTAGTCTTGCTGTTTGCCATCTCCCACTTCTCACTGACTTCTGAACCCACCCTAATCTAACATTTGCCCTCGTCACTCCTCCAAACAGCAGTCACCAAGGTCCACGGTGTCCATGTGGCTGGATCTTGTGAATAACCTCTGTCCTACACTTCCTGAATCTTTCAGCAAACTTTGACTTAGCCAGTCTCTCCCTTTTACTGACAGAATCACTTCCAGAGGCCCCTGGCTTCTCATCTCTCTGAGTGGTTTTTTTGTTGTGGATTCATCCTCTTCAACTGTTGACATTTTGGGATCCTTTCAAAATTCAGGCCTAGGCCCTATTTTCTCACTCCATAATATATTCCTAAGTAACCTAATCTGTTCCCAGTGCTGTACAAAAATAAATATCCAAAAATTATTGGATAGTGACTTCCAAAAATAAATATCCATAAATTAATCAATAAGTACTGCTGAGACAAATGGGCAGCCATCTGAAAAAAAAAAAAGATTGCATCAGAGACCCATTTCACAGACATATGAAAATGGATCCTTTATGCTTTATGGATCAAAGATATACTGGGAGATGGAGGAGTATAACAGTATTACAAGAAAATATAATTTAAAAGATAACTGTGCCTGTAGTACAGTTGCCTGGGAGGCTGGGCGGGAGAATCCCTTGAGTCCAGGAGTTTGAAGCATGAGCCACTGCACCTGGCCTCAAAAATGGTTTAAGAAATTCTCAACAATTGAATCAAGGAAGAAATACAAACAAAATGCAAAATTATATTTAAAATGAAAATACATGTCACAAGCTATGGGAAATGGCTGAAGCAATGCTCAGAGGGAAATTTTTAGCTTTAAAAACATCCATGAAAAGAAATAAAAATAAATGAATTAATACTATGAACTATATGCCAACAAATTCAATAATGTAAATTACTGACTCAAAAGTTAAACTGACTCAAGGAGAAATAAAACATCTTAGCACAGGCTGGGCGGGGTGGCTCACGCCTGTAATCCCAGCACTTTAGTAGGCCGAGGCGGGTGGATCACAAGGTCAGGAGATCAAGATCATCCTGGCTAACATGGTGAAACCCCTGTCTCCACTAAAAAAATACAAAAAAATTAGCCGGGCATGGTGGAGGGCACCTGTAGTCCCAGCTACTTGGGAGGCTGAGGCAGGAGAATGGCGTGAACCCAGGAAGCGGAACCTGCAGTGAGCTGAGATCACACCACTGCCCTCCAGCCTGGGGGACAGAGCAAGACACCGTCTCAAAAAAAAAAAAAAAAAATCTTAGTGCATATTTACAAATTTAAGATACTAAATTAGTGATCAAAGAAAATTTCAAGATAGCTTCATTAGTAAAATCTACCAAATGTTTAAGGAATTAATATCAATCCTTCCCAGATTCTTCCAAAAATCAGGAGGGAACACTTGCCAACTCATTCTATAGGGCCAGCATTACCCTGATACAAAAACTGTGCAAAGACATCACAAGTAAACTATAGAGCAATATCCCTTATGAATACACACAAATTCTCAACAAAATACTAGTAAACTGAAATCTAGCAACACATAAAAAAGATCATATATCATGAGCAAGTAGGATTTATCACAGAAACACAGGGCTGGCTCAACATACAAAAATCAATGTAATGCACTATATTAATAAAAGAAAAAACCCCGTAAGATTATCTCAGTAGACACCAGAAAAAAGTATTTGACTAAATCCAGTAACTTTTCATGATAAAAATATTCAAAAAACTAGGAATATAAGGGAATTTCCTCAACCTGATAAAGGTCAGCTATAAAACATCCACAGCTAACATCATACTTAATGGTGAAAGATGGATACCTTCCTCCTCAAATCAGGAGTAAGACAAGGACATCGGCTCTCACCACATCTAATAAACAGTGTACGGGAGATTCTAGCCAGCACAACTTGCAAGACAACAACAAAAACGGCAGATGATTGACCTTGCATATAGAATATCTTAAGGAATCTATTTTAAAAAACCATCAGAACTAATAAATGAATTCAGCAAGGGTATAGGAGACAAGAACGATATATAAAAATCAATTTTATTTCTGCATAATAGCAATGCAGAAACTGAAAATGAAGTGAAAACAATTCCATTTATAATACTGTCAACAGGAATAAAATCCTTAGGAATAAGTTTAATAAAATAAGCATAAAACTTATACTCTGAAAACTTCAAAACATTGTTGAAATTAAATCTAAATAAACACAATGACATCCCATATTCACAGAGCTAAAGACTTAATATTAGGATAGCAATGCTCCCCCAATTGATCTACCCATCAAAGTAATCCCAATGAAAATCCCAGCTGACTTCTTTGCAGAAATTGACAAGCTGATCCTAAAATTCATATGGAAATCTGAGAAACCCAGAATAGTCAAAGTAATCTTGAAAAAGAACAAAGTTGGAAGATGCATACTTCCTGACTTCTAAAGGTACTACAAAACTACAGTAAAGAAGACAGTGTGAGGCTGGGTGCAACAGCTCACACCTGTCATCCTAGCACTTAGGGCGGCTGAGGTGGGAGGATCGCTGGAGGCCAGGAGTTTGAGACCAGCCTGGGCAAGATAGCGAGACCCTGTCACACACACACGCAAAAAGTGTGGTACTGGCTTATATAAGGATAGATATGTAGATCAATGGAATAGAATTAGGAGTCCAGAAATAAAGCCATATGTCTATAGTCAACTGATCTTTGACAAGGGTGCCAAGACAATTCAATGGGGGAAATAATAATCTTTTAAACAAACGTTGTTGGGAGAACTGGATAGCCATATGGAAAAGAATGAAATTCAACCCCTAGCTCTCACCATATGTAAAAATTAACTCAAAATGGGCCAAAGAATGAAATGTGGAAGCTAAAAGCACAAAACTCTTAGAAGAAAACACAGGCATAATCTTTGTAATCTTGGATTAGGCACTCGTTTCTTAGATATGAAACCAAAGCACAAGGAACAACAATAAAAAATAAACTGGATATCATTAAAATTAAACTTTTGGCTTCAAAGGGCACTATATCAAGACAGTGAACAGACACAAAGAATGGGAGGACATTTTCTGTGAATTACATATTTGCTAAGGGACTCTTAAAAAGACAAATAACCAAATCTTAAAATAGACAAAATATCTGACTAGATATTTCTCCAAAGAAGATATATAAATGGGCAAAGGCACATGAAAAGATGCTCAACACCATTAGCCATCAGGGCAATGGAACTGAAGCCACAACAAGGTACTACTTCCGATCCACTAGGACAGCTATAATCAAAAATAGGTCATAGCAACTGTTGGTGAGGACGGAGAGAAACACACTGCTCATATACTGCTCGTGGGAAGGTAAAATAGGACAGCCACTGTGAAAAACAGTCCGGCAGTTCCTCTATGATCCTGCAACTCAACTCTAGATACATACCCAAGAGAAATGAAAACATATCCATACAAAAGCTTTACAGGGATGTTCATAGCAGCAATATTCATTAGCAGGCAAAAAGCGGAAAACAACCTAAATGTCCATCAACTGAAGAATGGATAAATAAAAAGTGGTTTATTCATACAATGGAGTATTACTCGGCCATAAAAAGGAATGAAGCTCTCATATATTTTACAACATGAAGGACCCTTTGCTGTGGGTTAAATCACTGTCTCCACTGAAAATATGTTGAAGTGCAAACCCCCAGTATCTGTGAATTTGACCTAATTTGAAAATAAGGTCCTTGCAGATGTAACCAAGTTGATATAAGACAGTACTGGATTAGAGAGGTCCCTAAATCCAATGACTAATGTCCTTATAAGAAGGCTATGTGGAGCTGGGTGCAGTGGCTCACGCCTGTAATCCAACACTTTGGGAGGCTGAAGCGAGTGGATCACCTGAGCTCAGGAGTTGGAGACCAGCCTCGCCAACATGGTGAAACCCTGTCTCTACTAAAAATACAAAAAATTAGCCAGGCGTGGTGGCGGATGCCTGTAATCCCAGCTACCTGGGAGGCTGAGGCAGGAGAATTGCTTGAACCCAGGAGGCGGAGGATGCAGTGAGCCGAGATCGTACCACTGCACTCTAGCCTGGGTTACAGAGCAAGACTCTGTCCAAAAAAAAAGTTATGAGGTAGCTTACGATGGTAATTCCAGCACTCTGAGAGGCTGAGGCGGGAGGATCACATGAGGTCAGGTGTTACAGCTAAGAATGAGCTGTGACTGCACCACTGCAGTCCAGTCCAGGTGACAGAGACCCTGTCTCTTAAAAAAAAAATTAAATTAAAAAAAAAAGAAGGCTATGTGAGAACACAGGGACAAACAGACAGGGAGACACACAGAGAGAGCGAGAATGTCACGTGAAGACAGAGACAGAAACAGGAGTGAATGCCAAGGATGGCGGGGAACCATCAGAAGCCTGGAAAGAGGCTTGGAGCAGATCCTTCTCCCAGGAGCTTTCTGAGGGAGTATGGTGCTGCTAACACCAACATTTTGGACTTCTAGCCTACAGAACTATGAGAGCATAAATGTCTGTTGTTCGAAGCCACTCGGTGAGTGGTAATTTGTTACAGCAATTCTAGGAAACTAACACAATCCTGAAAACATTATGCTAAGAGAAAGAAGCCATCAAAAAGGATCATATATTGTATAATTCCATTTATATGAAATGTCCAGAATAGGCAAATCCATGGGGACAGAAAGTAGATTCGTGGTTGCCAAGGGCTGGGGAATGGTGAATTTAGGGAATAACTAGGGGAGTAATGAAAATGTCCTATAATTGGTGATGGATACACAACTCTATGAATATACTAAAGCCAATGGATTATAACAATTAAAAAATCAATTAAAGAAGTGCTCAAGGGCCAGGCACGGTGGCTCACGTCTGTAATCCAACACTTTGGGAGGCTGAGGCGGGCAGATCCCTTGAGCCCAGGAGTTCAACACCAGCCTGGGCAACATGGTAAAACCCCATCTCTAGGAAACAAAAATACAAAAGTAGCCAGGCATGGTGGCGCACACCTGTACTCCAGGTACTCAGGAGGCTGAGGTGGGAGGATCACCGGTGCCCAGGGAGGTCGAGGCTGCAGTAAGCCATGATTGTGTCACTGCACTCTAGCCTGGGCAACACAGCAAGACCCTGTCTCAAAAAAAAAAAAAAGACAGGGCATGTCAAAAGGACACAAGACCCAAGCTGAAAGAACTCCAAATAATTAAAGCTGGAACAAGTTGAACAATGAAATTAATAATGACAGTACCGTATTGAATTACACCCCAAAGAATATGATTCCAAACTGAAAAAAATTAAATACTTGAATAAATTAAGTGGCGGAAGAAGGGACTGCACTTTCTTAGAGAAAAAGTTCCAATTAATAAATGTAGAATAAATGAGGGAAATACAAAATTGCCACTAAAATATCACAGTAATAATTTTTACAGATAAGATACACCAGTAGACACTAAAATCAGTGGATGAAAGTTTGAGGAAAAACAGGATTTTCTATAGTCTCCAAGATTTTTTTTTTGGGGGGTGCTGTTGGGCATGGAGTCTTGCTCTGCCACCCAGGCTGGAGTGCAGTGGTGCCATCTCAGCTCAATGCAAACCCCGCCTCCCAGGTTCAAGCTATTCTCCTGTCTCAGCCTTCTGTGTAGCCGGGTCTACAGGCGTGTGCCACCATGCCTGGCTAATTTTTGTATTTTTAGTGGAGACAGGGTTTCACCATGCTGACCAGGCTGGTCCTGAACTCCTGACCTCGTGATCTGCCCGCCTCTGCCTCCCAAAGTGCTGGGATTACAGGCGTGAGCCACCTTGCCCAGCTAGTCTCCAATATTTTTTGAGACAGGGTCTCCTTCTGTCCAAGGCCAATGGTGCAATCATGGCTCACTGCAGCCTCCATTCCCCTCCAGGCTCAAGCCATCCTCCCACCTCAGCCTCCCAAGTAGCTGGGACCACAGGCATGCACCACCAACATAGCTTTTGTGTGTGTGTGTGTGTGTAGAGATGGCGTATCACTATGTTGCCCAGGCTGATCTCAAAATACTGGACTCAAGTGATCCTCCTGCCTCAGCTTTCCAAAGCACTGGGATTACAGGTGTGAGCCACCACATTCAGCCATGTTCATTAATCATAAAGGACAATATAGCAACATTCAGTGGAGAGACCCCCAACCACCACCTTAACATCAAAGTTCACATCACCAGAAATAGGACATGTCGGTATCCAGTAACCTCTGATACAATGCACCGAGAATAAGGTATTGCATGAGACATACTTATACTATAAAACTATTTGTTGTCTAAAATTTGAATTTAACTAGCATCCTGTATTTTTCTTTGCCTAATCTGTCAACCTTGAGAAGGGAAAATCACTTCTATGGTATTTTTTTGCCAAAAACACATAACTTCAATCCAACCATAAGAAAACCATAGACATGATCCTTTTGTATTTCGTAAGCATGATGATTGGGTTTTCACATACATGTCTGAGAAGTGCCTCTCTCAAACCTTGTTACGTCAGCACATTACCTGTCTTACATGAAAAAAAAAAAGAAAAAAAAGAAACAGCAGATAAATACATTCCAAAAAATTACTAACCACGAAGCAAGAAAAGACTGAGAAACTATCATAGGAAAAAGAAATTGATAACAATATACACAGAAATGAACAAGTTAGAATCAAAGCTGGCTCCAGGAGAGACGAAATATCTAAACCAAAGGTTGGCAAACTTTTTCTGTAGGGAGCTAGACACTGAATATTTAAGGCTTTGTGGGCCATTTGAGTAGTTGCAGCTACTCAACTCTCTGCCACTGTAGTGGGAACACAACCATAGAAGACATGTACATGAATGAGCTTGACTGTATTCCAGCAAAACTATTTACAAAAACAGGAAGCAGGCCAGATCTGGCCAAAGGGCCATAGTTTGCTAACCCCTGATCTTAACAGACCATCTTCCATTGAAGAAGTTTTTCAAATAACTAATCCTCTGCTGAAACACCAAGTCTTGTCAATTTAAAAGGATTATTATATCAAACTTTAAAAGATGATTCAAAAGAAATTTTTTTTTGAAACAGGGTCTTGCTGTGTCACCCAGGCTGGAGTGCAGCAGCATGATCACAGCTCACCACAGCCTCGACTTCCCAGGCTCAAGCAATCCTCCCACCACAGCCTCCTGAGTAGCTAGGACTACAGGTGTGCAGCACCACGCCTGGCTTTTTTTTTTTCTATGTTGCCCTGTCTGGACTCAAACTCCTGGGCTCAAGCAATCCTCCTGCCTCAGCCTCCCAAAGTGCTAAGATTACAGATGTGAGCCACCGTGTCTGGCTCTCAAATTTTTTTACTTTTCATCCCCATTTCACTCTCCCACCCAAATCATTCTGATGTGCTTAGAGTATATCTTTTTGTTTGTATGTGTTCTTGCAAAAAGTAATTGTTTTATATGTTGTATTTATATACTGTATATGTTGTTTAATTTACAAATAGTAATATATCTCATTTTATGGGCGGATCATGAGGTCAGGAGTTCAAGACCAGCCTGGTCAACATAGTAAAAGTCCGTCTCTACTAAAAATACAAAAAAATAAGCTGGGCATGATGGTGGGCACCTGTAGTCCCAGCTACTGGGGAGGCTGAGGCAGGAGAATTTCTTGAGCCCAGGAGTCGGAGGTTGAAGTGAGCTGAGATCGTGCCACTGCACTCCAGCCTTGGCGACACAGCAAGACTCTGTCTCAAAAAAAAAAAAAAAAAAAAAGTTTTTCACTCAGTATTCTGCCTAGGTGTTTAATCTGTTGATTTCGATTCTTGCATAGTATTAATATTTCATGTGTGCAACTACCACATTTTACCTATCCATTCTTCTCAGTGATGGATTTGCAAATGTCCTCCAACTCATTGCCACTTCAAATAAAGTCTTAATAAAAAATTCCTTACATGTTCTCTCATAACCTATGCAAACATTGCTGAGTCATAGGAACCTATAATGGTTCCAATATCCTCAAAGTCCTGCCAAAATCTGGCATCATCTGGCTTCCTAAATTTTGCCAACTTAATAGGTATAAAGTTTTTATTACTTTTTTAACTATTCATAAACCTTGAAAAAGAAAACTACCACCTTTGTTTCCTATTAAAGGAGTATAACAGTAATAACAAAACCTAAAGAATATATTGTGAAAGCAAAAACCACAGAAAAATTCAAATACTGATGCAAAATTCTAAAATATAACTGGACTCCAACAACACATTAAAAGAATAGTATATCAGAATCATAAATATATATTACAGGATTTATTCCAGGAATGCAAGAATAGTTCAATATTAGCCCAAAAATAGATAGATGGATGGATGAATGAATGAAATCATCTCCAAAGACTCTGAAATACCCATTCTGGATAAGAATATGCTATAAAGTAGGAATAGTTGGATATTTCCTTAGTATTGCAAAAATATATCTATCTCAGCTCAAAAGCTATAAAAAAGCCAGGTGTGTTGGCTCACGCCTGTAATCCCAGCACTTTCGGAGGCCGAGATGGATGGATCACCTGAGGTCAGGGGTTCGAGACCAGCCTGGACAACATGGTGAAACCCAATCTCTACTAAAAATACAAAAATTAGCCGGGCATGGTGGCAGGCACCTGTAATCCCAGCTACTCGGGAGGCCAAGGCAGGAGAATTGCTTAAAGTTCAAGGCGAAGGTTGCAGTGAGCTGAGATCACGCCACTGCACTCCAGCCTGGGCAACAGAGCGAGACACCGTCTCAAAAAAAAAAAAAAAAAAAATTAAGATAGGTACATGTATTAGCAGCTACTAAATTAGTAGTGCAGGTCTAGAGAACCAACCAAAAAAATAGATGCAAAATTAATTCACAGAAATCAATAGCTTTAATACACACAAAATAATCAGAAGATATAAAGGAAGGAAAAAACCTATTTACAAGAATAACAAAAAACTTAAAATACTTAGAAATAAATCTGACAAGAAATGTGAGAGACATATGAAGAAAACTGTAAAAACATAAAAAGAAAGCTTGAACCTAGTACGTTTTTGGTTAGAAAGCTCTATAGCATAAGACGTGGTTTCTCCCTAAGTCAATCCACGTGATCATATTAAAAATAGTAACAAGTTCTTGCAATTGAACTAGACAAGGTGATCCTAAATTGCATATAAAAAATAAACAACAGGCCAGGTGCGGTGGCTCACGCCTGTAATCCCAGAACTTTGGGAGGTTGAGGTAGGCAGATCACTCGAGGTTAGGAGTTTGAGATAAGCCTGGCCAACATGGTGAAACCCTATCTCTACTAAAAATACAAAAATTAGCCAGGCATGGGGGCGGACGCCTGTAATCCCAGCTACTCAGCAGGCTGAGACAGGAGAATCGCTTGAACCCAGGAGGTGGGGGTTGCAGTAAGCTGAGATCACGCCACTGCACTCCAGCCCGAGTGAGATAGTGAGTCTCCATCTCAAAAAATAAAAAATAAAACAAACAAACAAACAAACAGGCTGGGTGCAGTGGCTCATGCCTGTAATCCCAGCACTTTGTTCAGCTGAGGTGGGCAAATCACCTGAGGTCAAGAGTTTGAGACCAGCCTAGCCAACACCAAAAACCCCATCTCTATTAAAAATACAAGAAAAATTAGCCAGGCATGGAGGGTGATGCATGCCTGTAGTCGCAGGTACTTGGAGTGCTGAGCCAGGAAGAATCGCTTGAACCTGGGAGGCAGAGGTTGCAGTGAGTCAAGATGGCGCCACTGCACTCCAGCCTGAATGACAGAGCAAGACTCCATCTCAAAAAAATAAACAAACAAACAACAGATCAGTAACACAGAGGCACAGCAAGATGGCAGAATAGGACCCGTCAGTGATAGTTCCCCACAGAAACATCAATTTGAACAACTATCCACACAAGAAAATATCTTCACTAGAGCTAGGAAAACCAGTTGACAGATAAAAGTACTAGATTTTACAAGGAGAAAAAGATGCATTAAAGATAACAGGAAGGACAGTCTCATATTATCTGTACCAACCTTCCCCCAACCCTAGGTAGTGATGAGAGACACTGTCCACATGGCAGAAGGAGAGGTTAGTGGACATGGGACTTTGCCTTACAGCCCAGTACTAAGTCTGCCACAGTAATACACAGAACCAGAAAAAACCCCACAGCCTAATTCCAGGCCTGTGACCATGGACAAAGATTGTGGACCCACACTAAGCACCAGAAAAGAATACACCACCCCATCAGGATGAATGCGATTCTCACATCACTGGGCCCCAAACAAATTTCAACATGGTAGCAGCCTGGGCCTTGGGCATGACCCATTTCCACCCTGGTCCAAGAGGCCATAGGCTTCAGGTGTAACCCTGCATAGCATCAGCTGTGGCAGCCACAGGACTGCCCACATCACCTTTCCCTCCAACTGTAGGCAACATGGTGCAGAGAAAGACACCATCTGCTTTGGGGAAGGAGACGGAATTATGCATGAAACTTTTCCTTGGAACCCAGTACCAAGCCCACAACAACAAAACCAGCACCTGGTTCAGGGCCCTGGCCAGCATTATCACACAAGGTGGGGAACTCTCCCTGGGTCTTACTCAGGTCCATCTGGGCCAGGGACACTGGAGTCTATGTTACAGTCCCAGCTACATAGGCTTACAGTGCCCTCTAGTGCTAAGATGGCTACAGTGACCACAGGCTTAGGGAACTCAACAGTCAGGCTCCTTTGAATTCCTGGAAGGCCCTCTGAAAGACAGGTACAAACAAGGCCAGATTGCAAAAACTGGAATAAATATCAATTCCTTCAATGCCCAGATATTGACACACAATGGAAAGCATCAAGAACATTAAGGGAACTATGACCTCACCAAACCAACTAAATAAGGTGCCAGTGATCCATCCTGAAAAGATTGAGAAGTATAATCTAAGACAGGGAATTCGAAATAGTTGTTTTGAGGTAGCCCAACAAACTTCAAGAAAACAGAGAGAAATAATTCAGAAATCTAAGAGAGAAACTTTACAAAGAGATTAAAATAATCTTGGCCAGGTGTGGTGGCTCACGCCTGTAATCCCAGCACTTTGGGAGGCCGAGGCAGTCGGATCACCTGAGGTCAGGAGTTCGAGACCAGCCTGACCAACATGGTAAAACCCCATCTCTACTAAAAATACAAAAAAAATTAGCCAGGCATTGTGGCAGGTGCCTGTAATCCCAGCTAATCGGGAGGCTGAGGCAGGAGAATTGCTTGAACCCGGAAGGCGGAGGTTGCAGTGAGCCGAGATCACGCCACTGCACTCAAGCCTGGGCAACAAGAGCAAAACTCCATCTCAAAATAAATAAATAAGTAAATAATAATAATAATCTTTAAAAAATCAAACAGAAATCCTGGAGGTGAAACACACTGAACAAACAAAAATGCATCAAAATGCTGTCTCGACAGCAGAAATTATAAAGCAGAAGAATAAATCTGTGAGCTCAAAGACAGGATATTTGAAAATACAGAGGAGGAAAGAAAAAAAAGAATGAAAAAGAACAAAAGAAAGCTTAAAGAATCTGTGGGATAGTGTCAAAAGAACAAATGTGGCCAGGCGCGGTGGCTCACGCCTGTAATCCTAGCACTTTGGGAGGCCGAGGTGGGTGGATCACAGGGTCAGGAGTTCAAAACCAGCCTGACCAACATGGTGAAACCCTGTCTCTACTAAAAATACAAAAAAAAAAAAAAATCAGCCGGGCGTGGTGGCTGGTACCTATAATCTCAGCTACTTGGGAGGCTGAGGCAGGAGAATTGCTTGAACCCTGGAGGCGGAGGCTGCAGTGGGCAGGGATTGTGCCACTGCACTCCAGCCTGGGTGAACAGTGCAAGACTCCATCTAAAAAAAAAAAAAAAAAAAAAAAAAAAAAATGTACAAGTCACTGGCATTCAAGAGGGAGTGCAGAATGAGAACGGAGGGGAGTAGAAAGTTTATTCAAAGCAATAATAACAAGGAACTTTCCAAACCTAGAGAAAAATATAAATATTCACGTACAGAAAGGTAAAAAGTTCCCAATTAAATTTAACGAAATAAGACTACTCCAAGGCATATAATAATCAAATTCTCAAAGGTCAAGGACAAAGAAAAGGTCATAAAACCAGCAAGAGAAGAGAAGCAAATAGGCTAGGTGCGGTGGCTTATGCTTGTAATCCCAACGGTTTAGGAGACTATGGTAGTAGGATTGCTTGAGGCCAGAAGTTCAAGACCAGCCTAGGCAACATAGTGAGACTCCCATTTCTACAAAACACTTAAATTAAATTGTAATTTTTAAAAAAGAAAACAGGCAAATAACAAGTAAAGGAGCTCCAATAGGTCTGGCAGCAGACTTCTTGGGAAAAACCTTACAGGCTAGGAGGGAGTGGGATGACAGTCAAAGTGCTGAAGGAAAAAATATCAACCAAGAAAACTTCATCCAGTAAAACTATCCTTCAGACATGAAGAAGAGATGAAAGACTTTCCCAGACAAATGAAAATTGGGGAAATTCATCAACACGAGACCTGTCTTATAACAACTGCTGGGAGGAGCCAAGATGGCCGAATAGGGACAGCTCCGGTCTACAGCTCCCAGCGTGAGCAACGCAGAAGACGGGTGATTTCTGCATTTCCATCTGAGGTACTGGGTTCATCTCACTAGGGAGTGCCAGACAGTGGGCGCAGGACAGTGGGGACAGCGCACCGTGTGCCAGCCGAAGCAGGGCGAGGCATTGCCTCACTCGGGAAGCACAAGGGATCAGGGAGTTCCCTTTCCTGGTCAAGGAAAGGGGTGACAGACGGCACCTGGAAAATCGGGCCACTCCCACCCGAATACTGCGCTTTTCTGACAGGCTTAGGAAACGGCGCACCAGGAGATTATATCCCACACCTGGCTCGAAGGGTCCTACGCCCACGGAGTCTCGCTGATTGCTAGCACAGCAGTCTGAGATCAAACTGCAAGGTGGCAGCGAGGCTGGGGGAGGGGTGCCCGCCATTGCCCAGGCTCGCTTAGGTAAACAAAGCAGGCTGGAAGCTCGAACTGGGTGGAGCCCACCACAGCTAAAGGAGGCCTGCCTGCCTCTGTAGGCTCCACCTCTGGGGGCAGGGCACGGACAAAAAGACAGCAGTAACCTCTGCAGACTTAAATGTATCTGTCTGACAGCTTTGAGGAGAGCAGTGGTTCTCCCAGCACGCAGCTGGAGATCTGAGAACGGGCAGACTGCCTCCTCAAGTGGGTCCCTGACCCCTGACCCCCGAGCAGCCTAACTGGGAGGCACCACCCAGTAGGGGCAGACTGACACCTCATACGGCCGGGTACTCCTCTGAGACAAAACTTCCAGAGGAACGATCAGACAGCAGCATTCGCAGATCACAAAAATCCGCGGTTCTGCAGACACCCCTGCTGATATCCAGGCAAACAGGGTCTGGAGTGGACCTCTAGCAAACTCCAACAGACCTGCAATTGAGGGTCCTGTCTGTTAGAAAGAAAACTAACAAACAGAAAGGACATCCCCACCAAAAACCCATCTGTGCAACACCATCACCAAAGACAGAAAGTAGATAAAACCACAAAGATGGGGAAAAAACAGAGCAGAAAAACTGGAAACTCTAAAAAGCAGAGCACCTCTCCTCCTCCAAAGGAACGCAGTTCCTCACCAGCAACGGAACAAAGCTGGATGGAGAATGACTTTGACGAGTTGAGAGAAGAAGGCTTCAGACGATCAAACTACTCCGAGCTACAGGAGGAAATTCAAACCAAAGGCAAAGAAGTTGAAAACTTTGAAAAAACTTTAGACGAATGTATAACTAGAATAACCAATACAGAGAAGTGTTTAAAGGAGCTGATGGAGCTGAAAGCCAAGGCTCGAGAACTACGTGAAGAATGCAGAAGCCTCAGGAGCCGATGCCACCAACTGGAAGAAAGAGTATCAGTGATGGAAGATGAAATGAATGAAATGAAGCGAAAAGGGAAGTGTAGAAAAAAAAGAATAAAAAGAAGCGAACAAAGCCTCCAAGAAATGTGAGACTATGTGAAAAGACCAAATCTACGTCTGATTGGTGTACCTGAAAGTGACGGGGAGAATGGAACCAAGTTGGAAAACACTTTGCAGGATATTATCCAGGAAAACTTCCCCAATCTAGCAAGGCAGGCCAACATTCAGATTCAGGAAATACAGAGAACACCACAAAGATACTCCTAGAGAAGAGCAACTCCAAGACACATAATTGTCAGATTCACCAAAGTTGAAATGAAGGAAAAAATGTTAAGGGCAGCCAGAGAGAAAGGTCGGGTTACCCTCAAAGGGAAGCCCATCAGACTAACAGCTGATCTCTCGGCAGAAACTCTACAAGCCAGAAGAGAGTGGGGGCTAATATTCAACATTCTTAGAGAAAAGAATTTTCAACCCAGAAATTCATATCCAGCCAAACTAAGCCTCATAAGTGAAGGAGAAATAAAATACTTTACAGACAAGCAAATGCTGAGAGATTTTGTCACCACCAGGCCTGCCCTAAAAGAGCTCCTGAAGGAAGCACTAAACATGGAAAGGCACAACCGCTACCAGCCGCTGCAAAATCATGCCAAAATGTAAAGACCATAGAGACTAGGAAGAAACTGCATCAACTAACGAGCAAAATAACCAGCTAACATCATAATGACAGGATCAAATTCACACATAACAATATTAACTTTAAATGTAAATGGACTAAATGGTCCAATTAAAAGACACAGACTGGCAAATTGGATAAAGAGTCAAGACCCATAAGTGTGCTGTATTCAGGAAACTCATCTCACGTGCAGAGATACACATAGGCTCAAAATAAAAGGATGGAGGAAGATCTACCAAGCAAATGGAAAACAAAAAAAGGCAGGGGTTGCAATCCTCGTCTCTGATAAAACAAACTTTAAACCAACAAAGATCAAAAGAGACAAAGAAGGCCATTACATAATGGTAAAGGGATCAATTCAACAAGAAGAGCTAACTATCCTAAATATATATGCACCCAATACAGGAGCACCCAGAGTCCTAAAGCAAGTCCTGAGTGACCTACAAAGAGACTTAGACTCCCACACAATAATAATGGGAGACTTTAACACCCCACTGTCAACATTAGACAGATCAACGAGACAGAAAGTTAACAAGGACACCCAGGAATTGAACTCAGCTCTGCACCAAGCGGACCTAACAGACATCTACAGAACTCTCCACCCCAAATCAACAGAATATACATTTTTTTCAGCACCACACCACACCTATTCCAAAATTGACCACGTAGTTGGAAGTAAAGCTCTCCTCAGCAAATGTAAAAGAACAGAAATTATAACAAACTGTCTCTCAGACCACAGTGCAATCAAACTAGAACTCAGGATTAAGAAACTCACTCAAAACCGCTCAACTACATGGAAACTGAACAACCTGCTCCTGAATGACTACTGGGTACATAACGAAATGAAGGCAGAAATAAAGACGTTCTTTGAAACCAACGAGAACAAAGACACAACGTACCAGAAACTCTGGGACACATTCAAAGCAGTGTGGAGAGGGAAGTTTATAGCACTAAATGCCCACAAGAGAAAGCAGGAAAGATCCAAAATTGACACCCTAACATCACAATTAAAAGAACTAGAAAAGCAAGAGCAAACACATTCAAAAGCTAGCAGAAGGCAAGAAATAACTAAAATCAGAGCAGAACTGAAGGAAATAGAGACACAAAAAACCCTTCAAAAAATTAATGAATCCAGGAGCTGGTTTTTTGAAAGGATCAACAAAACTGATAGACCGCTAACAAGACTAATAAAGAAAAAAAGAGAGAGGAATCAAATAGACGCAATAAAAAATGATAAAGGGGATATCACCACTGATCCCACAGAAATACAAACTACCATCAGAGAATACTACAAACACCTCTATGCAAATAAACTAGAAAATCTAGAGAAAATGGATAAATTCCTGGACACATACACTCTCCCAAGACTAAAACAGGAAGAAGTTGAATCACTGAATAGACCAATAACAGGCTCTGAAATTGTGGCAATAATCAATAGCTTACCAACCAAAAAGAGTCCAGGACCAGATGGATTCACAGCCGAATTCTACCAGAGGTACAAGGAGGAACTGGTATCATTCCTTCTGAAACTATTCCAAACAATAGAAAAAGAGGGAATCCTCCCTAACTCATTTTATAAGGCCAGCATCATCCTGATACCAAAGCCTGGCAGAGACACAACCAAAAAAGAGAATTTTAGACCAATATCCTTGATGAACATTGATGCAAAAATCCTCAATAAAATACTGGCAAACCGAATCCAGCGGCACATCAAAAAGCTTATCCACCATGATCAAGTGGGCTTCATCCCTGGGATGCAAGCCTGGTTCAATATATGCAAATCAATAAATGTAATCCAGCATATAAACAGAACCAAAGACAAAAACCACATGATTATCTCAACAGATGCAGAAAAGGCCTTTGACAAAATTCCACAACCCTTCATGCTAAAAACTCTCAATAAATTAGGTATTGATGGGATGTATCTCAAAATAATAAGAGCTATCTATGAGAAACCCACAGCCAATATCATACTGAATGGGCAAAAACTGGAAGCCTTCCCTATGAAAACTGGCACAAGACAGGGATGCCCTCTCTCACCACTCCTATTCAACATAGTGTTGGAAGCTCTGGCCAGGGCAATTAGGCAGGAGAAGGAAATAAAGGGTATTCAATTAGGAAAAGAGGAAGTCAAATTGTCCTTGTTTGCAGATGACATGATTGTATATCTAGAAAACCCCATTGTCTCAGCCCAAAATCTCCTTAAGCTGATAAGCAACTTCAGCAAAGTCTCAGGATACAAAATCAATGTACAAAAATCACAAGCATTCTTATACACCAATAACAGACAAACAGAGAGCCAAATCATGAGTGAACTCCCATTCACAATTGCTTCAAAGAGAATAAAATACTTAGGAATCCAACTTACAAGGGATGTGAAGGACCTCTTCAAGGAGAACTACAAACCACTGCTCAATGAAATAAAAGAGGATACAAACAAATGGAAGAACATTCCATGCTCATGGGTAGGAAGAACCAATATTGTGAAAATGGCCATACTTCCCAAGGTAATTTATAGATTCAATGCCATCCCCATCAAGCTACCAATGACTTTCTTCACAGAATTGGAAAAAACTACCTTAAAGTTCATATGGAACCAAAAAAGAGCCCACATTGCCAAGTCAATCCTAAGCCAAAAGAACAAAGCTGGAGGCATCACTCTACCTGACTGCAAACTATACTACAAGGCTACAGTAACCAAAACAGCATGGTACTGGTACCAAAACAGAGATCTAGATCAATGGAACAGAACAGAGCCCTCAGAAATAA
The DNA here is from genome assembly GCF_028885655.2 of Pongo abelii. Classification (NCBI taxonomy): domain Eukaryota; kingdom Metazoa; phylum Chordata; class Mammalia; order Primates; family Hominidae; genus Pongo; species Pongo abelii. The sequence goes on along the minus strand of NC_072001.2, from coordinate 45,638,564 downwards.
TGCCACATATCTACAACTATCTGATCTTTGACAAACCTGAGAAAAACAAGCAATGGGGAAAGGATTCCCTATTTAATAAATGGTGCTGGGAAAACTGGCTAGCCATATGTAGAAAGCTGAAACTGGATCCCTTCCTTACACCTTATACAAAAATTAATTCAAGATGGATTAAAGACTTAAACGTTAGACCTAAAACCATAAAAACCCTAGAAGAAAACCTAGGCATTACCATTCAGGACATAGGCATAGGCAAGGACTTCATGTCTAAAACACCAAAAGCAATGGCAACAAAAGCCAAAATTGACAAATGGGATCTAATTAAACTAAAGAGCTTCTGCACAGCAAAAGAAACTACCAGCAGAGTGAACAGGCAACCTACAAATTGGGAGAAAATTTTTGCAACCTACTCATCTGACAAAGGGCTAATATCCAGAATCGACAATGAACTCAAACAAATTTACAAGAAAAAAACAAACAACCCCATCAAAAAGTGGGCGAAGGATATGAACAGACACTTCTCAAAAGAAGACATTTATGCAGCCAAAAGACACATGAAAAAATGCTCATCATCACTGGCCATCAGAGAAATGCAAATCAAAACCACAATGAGATACCATCTCATACCAGTTAGAATGGCGATCATTAAAAAGTCAGGAAACAACAGGTGCTGGAGAGGATGTGGAGAAATAGGAACACTTTTACACTGTTGGTGGGACTGTAAACTAGTTCCACCATTGTGGAAGTCAGTATGGCAATTCCTCAAGGATCTAGAACTAGAAATACCATTTGATCCAGCCATCCCATTACTGGGTATATACCAAAGGACTATAAATCATGCTGCTATAAAGACACATGCACATGCATGTTTATTGCAGCACTATTCACAATAGCAAAGACTTGGAACAAACCCAAATGTCCAACAATGATAGACTGGATTAAGAAAATGTGGCACATATATACCATGGAATACTATGCAACCATAAAAAATGATGAGTTCATGTCCTTTGTAGGGACATGGATGAAATTGGAAATCATCATTCTCAGTAAACTATCGCAAGGACAAAAAACCAAACACCGCATGTTCTCACTCATAGATGGGAATTGAACAATAAGAACACATGGACACAGGAAGGGGAACATCACACTCTGGGGACTGTTGTGGAGTGGGGGGAGGGGGGACGGATGGCATTAGGAGATATACCTAATGCTAAATGGCAAGTTAATGGGTGCAGCACACCAGCATGGCACATGTATACATATGTAACTAACCTGCACATTGTGCACATGTACCCTAAAACTTAAAAGTATAATAATAATAATAAAAAAAAACTAAAAAAAAAAAAAAAAAGAAAAAAAAACAACTGCTAAAGGCAGTTCTTCAATCTGAAAGAAAAGGATGCTTATGTGTAACAAGCAAACATCTGAAAGTATAAAACTCACTGGTAAAACTAAGTACACAGACAAATTCAGAATACTCTAATATTATAACTGTGATAGATAGACCACTCCTATCTTTGCTATGAAGAATAAAAGACAAAACAATTAAAAATAATAACAACAGGCCGGGCGCAGTGGCTCATGCCTGTAATCCCAACACTTTGGGAGGCCGAGGTAGGCAGATCAAGAGGTCAGGAGTTGGAGACCAGCCTGGCCAACATAGCGAAATTCCGTCTCTATTTTCTACTAAAAATACAAAAATTAGCCAGGCATGGTGGTGCGCGCCTGTAATCCCAGCTACTCAGGAGGCTGAGGCAGGAGAATCATTTGAACCCGGGAGGCAGAGGTTGCAGTGAACCGAGATCGTGCCACTGTACTCCAGCTTGGGTGACAGAGCAAGACTCTGACTGAAAAAAAAAAAAAAAAATTTAATCGTATTTGTTCTGTAACTGGGAAGATAAACTAGTAACTGACATTATCATTGTGGAGTCTGCTGAAAGGGCTGGTTTCTGTTTAGCCCTTAGGGAAGAACGCCTAATATCTGTTAGCGAGGAAGGGGATATAAGGAGGTGTGTCCAACCTCCCATCAGGTCATGGTCATGCATTCAGCTTTTTTTTTTTTTTTTTTTTTTTTGAGTCAGAGTCTCACACTGTCACCTGCACTGGAGTGCAATGACGATCTCGGGTCACTCCAACCTCCACCCTCCCGGGTTCAAGCAATTCTCCTGCCTCAGCCTCCCAGGAAGCTGGGATTACAGGTGCATGCCGCCACGCCTGGCTAATTTTTTGTATTTTTAGTAGAGATGGGGTTTCACTATGTCGGGCAAGCTGGTCTCGAACTCCTGACTTTGTGATTCGCCTGCCTCAGCCTCCCAAAGTGCTGGGATTACAGGCATGAGCCACCGTGCCTGGCCAGGGCATTTATTTCAACATCTTCTGTTGGTCATGCGCTCAGCTTTTAAGGTTTCTCTGGGGTCTCCCTGGCTGAGAGGAGGTCTGTTCAGTCAGTTGGAGGCTTAGAATTTTACTTTTATTTATCAATCAACATACAAAAATCAGTAGTGTTTCTATAGACCAAAAGCAAACTATCTGAAAAGGAAAGCAAGAACACAATCCCATTTATAATAGCTACAAAAAAATAAAGTCCCTAGGAATAAACTTAACCAAAGAGGTGAAAGATCTCTACAACGAAAACTGTAAAACACGGATGAAAGAAATTAAAGATGACATGAATCAGTGGAAAGATATCCCATGTTCATGGATTGGAAGAATATTGTTAAAATGTCCATATCACCCAAAGCAATCTACAGATTCAATGCAATCTCTATCAAAATACTAATAACATTCTTCACAGAAAAAACAATCCTAAAATTCATATGGACCCACAAAAGACCCCAAAGAGCCAAAGAAATTCTGAGCAAAACAAAGCTGGAGGCATCACAGTACCTGACTTCAAAAAATACTACCAAGCTATAGTAATCAAAACAGCATGGCACTGGCATAAAAACTGACACATAGACTAAAGGAACAGAACAGAGAACACAGAAATCCACACATTTACAGCCAAGTGATTTTTGACAAAGACACTAAGAACACACAAAGGAGAAAGCACAATCTCTGTGATAAATGATGCTGAGAAAACTGGATATCCACATACAGAAGCATGAAACTAGACCCCTATCTCTTACCATATACAAAAAGGATCAAAAACTTAAATCTTACACCAGAAAATATGAAACTACAAGAAGAAAACATAGGAGAAATGCTTTATGACATTGGATTGGGCAAAGAATTTTTGGATAAGACCTCAAGAGCACAAGTAACAAAAGCAAAAATAGACAAATGAGGTTACATCAAACTAAAAAGATTCTGCACAGCTAAGGAAAAAAGAGTGAAGAGACACCCCACAGAATGGGAGAATGTATTTGCAAACTATGCATATGACAAAGGTTAATATCCAGAATATATAAGGAATTCAAATAATAGCAAAAAATCCCAAAGAATCCAACTTTAAAATGGGCAAAAACCTGATTTCACATTTCTCCAAAAAAGACATTCAAATGGCCAACAGGTGTATGAAAAAAATGCTCAACATCACTAGTTTTTAGGGAAATCCAAATCAAAACTACAATGAAATATCACTTCGCTCCATCTAAATGACTATAATAAAAAGACAAAAAACAACAAATGCTGGTAAGGATGTAGACAAAGGGGAACTCTTATACACTGTTGGTAGAAATGTAAATTAATACAGCCATTATGGCAAACAGTATGAAGGTTTCTCAAAAAACTAAAGCAGAACTACCATATGATCCAGCAATTCCACCGCTAGGTATATAGCCAGTGAAAATGAAATCAGTATGTCAAAGAGATATCTACACTCCCATATTTATTGCAGCACTACTCACAATAACCAAGAGATGAAATCAACCTAAATGTTTATGGATGAATGGGCAAAGAAAATGTGGCATATATACACAATGGAATACTATTCAGTCATAAAACAGAATAAAATTGTCATTTGTGGCAACATGGATGAACCCAGGGACATTATACTAAGTGAAAGACACCAGGCATAGACAGACAACCACCATGCGATCTTACTCATATGTGGAATCTAAAAAAGTTGATCTCTCACGCCTGTAACCCCAGCGCTTTGAGAGGCTGTGGCAGGTGGATCACCTGAGGTCGGGAGTTTGAGACCAGCCTAGCTAACATGGTGAAAACCCATCTCTCCTAAAAATATAAAAATTAGTTGGGTTTGGTGGTGGGCGCTTGTAATTCTAGCTACTCGGGAAGCTGAGGCATGAGAATCGCTTGAACCTGGGAGACGGAGGTTGCAGTGAGCCAAGATTGCACCATTGCACTCCAGCTTGGGCAACAGAGTGAGACTCTGCCTCAAAAATAAATAAATAATGAAAATAAAAAAGTTAGCCAGGCGCAGTTGCTCATGTCTGTAATCCCAGCATTTTGGGAGGCCAAGGCGGGCAGATCACGAGGTCAGGAGATCGAGACCATCCTGGCTAACATGGTGAAACCCCATCTCCACTAAAACTACAAAAAATTAGCTGGGCGTGGTGGCGGGCACCTGTAGTCCCAGCTACTCAGGAGGCTGAGGCAGGAGAATGGCGTGAACCCGGGAGGCGGAGCTTGCAGTGAGCCGAGATTGCACCACTGCACACCAGCCTGGTGACAGAGCAGGACTCCATCTCAAAAAAAAAAAAAAAAAAAAAAAGAAAAGAAAAAAGTTGATCTCATAGAAGAAGAAAGTAAAATAGTGGTTACCAGAGGCTGGGGAGGGGATCAGGAAGAGGGAATGGGGAGTGGTTGGTCAACAGGTACAAAGTTAGAAAGGAAGAATAAGTTCTGGTGTTCTATTACACAATAGGGTGACTATAGCTAATAACAATGTAATGTATATTTCAAGTTGGCTAGAAAGGGTTTTATGTTATCACCACAAAGAAATGATAAATGTTTAAAGTGATGGATGTGCTAATTGCCTGATTTGATCATTATGCAATGCATACGTGTATTGAAACATCACAGTGTACCTCATAAATATTTACATTACGTGTCAATTATAATAAAATAAGACAATTTTTTTTAATAAACAAGAAAGAATACTCTGGTAAACTCAGAAAGAGAAGAGCAATGAGGGTAGTGGTGGACTAACACTACCGCGGGGTAGAATCTATTCTAAGCCTTGGTATAAGGAAAGGGGACCCCTTAAACTGGTGAGGCAAAGATAAACTGTCTAACAAGCATTACAGGGACAACTGGATAGCCATCTGGAAAGAACACAATCGGATCCATACCTCATATGAAAATGACTCCAAAAGGAACAAAGACTTAAATATGAAAAATAAAATCACAGAAGTTCTAGAAGAAACCATGGAAGAAATTCTTTATAATTTTGGATTGAAGAATGTGTTTCTAGTTATTATTTATAACCTAGATACCATAAAAGGAAAACTGACAAATATATCTGCCTGCATGGCCTCAAACAAAATAAGCAAAGTCAAAAGAGAAGGAAGCACTGGGAAAAAAATATTTCTAGTTCATATCAGTCAAAGGGCTATTCTTGCTAAAATATAAAGAACTCTCGAAATTGGTAACAGAAAAAGATAAATGAGCAAAGGATATGAACAGATGGCTCATGAAAAAGGAAATACAAATATTTAAGCATATGAGAAAAATGAGATACAATTTTCAGCAAAAAATCCAAACATTTGATAACATGTTGGTGAGAGTGTGGGAAAAGGTAAACTCTCAGCTATTATTGGTGGGAGTATAAATTAGCTCATCTGTGAGAGAAAATAGTACCTATCAAAAATTTAAATGTATATACTCTTTGTACAAGTGCTCTTCTGGGAATTTATCCCACAAATATATTTGCCTATGTACAAAATGATACGTGAATAAAGTTATTCACTGTAGTATTGTTGATAACAGCAAAAGTCTGAAAGCAACCCCAGTTAGAATACTGGTTAAATGACGGTGCAACTCTACAATGGAATGCTATGCAGCAATGAAAAAAAATGAGAAAGTTCTCTGCATATTCAAATAGAGTTCCAAATTATACTGAGTGAAAAAAATATATAAGGTATAGGACACTGGCATAATATGCTTTATTTTGTATGTATAAAGATCCCTAGGAGGATACCTTCCAAGAAACAACACTGCTTTCCTTGGGTGGGGTGAGGGAGAGGAACTAGGTACACTGAGGGCGGGGACGGGTATTTCCCTGTATCCCTTTTACAGGTTGAGTAACCCTTCTCCAAAATGCGTGGGACCAGAAGTGTTTTGGACTTCGAATTTTTTTGGATTTTGGAAAATTTGCATATGCATAAGGAGATATGAGGGGACAGGATCCATGTCAAAATACAAAATTTATGTTGGATATATACCTTATACACATGACCTGAAGGCAATTTCATATAGTGTTTTAAATAATTTTGTGCATGAAACCAAGTTTTGACTGTGTTTCAACTCAACGTGTCACAGGAGGTCAGGTATAGAATTTTCCACTTCTGGTGTCACAGTGCTCAAAACGTTTTAGATTTTGGAGTATTTTGAATTTCTGATATTTGGATTAGGGATGCTCAACCTGTATGTGTATATATTTGTGCCCTTTCTACTATATGAATATATTATCTATATAAAACATCAAACTTAAAAACATGCAATAAAAGAGAAAAAAAGAAACACTATTCAGCTGTTAAAAAGAAGGCCAGGCATGGTAGCTAACACCTGTAATCCCAGCGTTTTAGGAGGCAGAGGTGGGCAGATAGCTTGAGCCCAGGAGTTTGAGACTAACCTGGGCAACATGGCAAAACCCTGGCTCTTAAAATAACTAAATAAAAGAAGTCAGCACTAGATTTACTGATATGCAATGATATCCCAAAGATATTTTTAAAAGAAAAAGCAAAGTGAGAAAGTGAGTACAGTATACTCCTACTCATCTGCTTTACAAAAAGATGTATATATATCATCCCTGGAAATATACACCAAACTGGGGTAAATGACTGCTTCTGGGGAAAGCAAATAGGAGACTCAAACATGTGCCTGACATTGGATGTCCTTTGCTACTGTTTAAACATTATTTTGTTAAATGACGTTGTATTTGTAATATGAATTTCAAATGTTCATCCCCAGCCAGATCTTACCTACGAGCTCTATATTTCCAGCTGCTCCATCTGGATTTCTCACAGACACCTTCAACTCAGTAAGTACAAACCTGAACTCATCATCTTCCACACAAAACCTGGTTCTCCCTCCAGTGTTCCTTGTCATTGTTCACATGACCACCTTTCAGCTGCTCAAGTCAAAAGTGTGTGCTGTTCTCAACTCCCCGCTTTTCCTTCCTCTAACACCCAACCAGTCACCAAGTCCTGTAGATCTCTCTCTCCATCACATCCACCTCTGTTCGTCTTCACTAGCAGTGCCCTAAAGCAAGCAATCGTCTCTCAGCACTGCCGTGGTCATCTAGTCTCCCACAGCTGCTCCTGCCTCCTTTTCTTACTATCCAGTCATTCTACTCCCCTACTTAGAAGTTTTCTATTACTTTCAGCAGCCTTTTCACTTTTGGGAAGTAACACAATGAGATGGATTAGAAAGGGGCCAGAACTCTCATTTTAGTCCACATGATTTTCTCATTTTCCCGTCTCGCTCTTTACATTCCAACCACACTAACCTTCATTGAGTTCCTCAAACTCTTCGTCCTCAAGGCCTCAGTTGCTAGGTCCACATCTCTCCCAATAACAGCACCACTAAGCTTTTACTGCATTAACTACCTCTTATCCTTTTAGTCTCAGTTTAAACACATTCTCTTCGGAGTATCTCTATGACCTTCTAGACTAAATCAGACCCCTGGTTTTATGCTGGTTTAGCAACCCTCCTTCAAACAATTTACTGCAACAATAACTAAACAATAAAATCAGTTGTTTAATATTTATCCCTCAAACAGTCTAAGGACAAGAACAGTTTTGCTCACCGCTGTATCCTAAAATAATACCCACGGAATAAACATTTGTTAAATGAATGAACAGAAGGAGCAGGGGGCAGAACTAAATGGAAAACCAAAGGCCTGCACATAAGAAGGGCTCATGTCAGCAGTGGCCTCCAGGAGGCACAGCGTCCTGCCCAAACTCCAGGAGGCACAGCGTCCTGCTCAAACTCTTGCCTCGGCAGTCCAGGCCCCTGGCTCATTCCCAACATCTGCCTACTTACCACATTCTCTGGGGACTGGAGCTGGCCTGACAAGGCTGGGCTGCTATTATAGCCAGAGGTCATGCCAGACGAGAGGCTTCCATTAGAGCTGGCGCACAGGGAGCTGGAGTTGGCCAAGGTATGTAGTTTATCCTCTTCCTGGGAAGGACAAATCACCATTAACCAGCTTCTGATGCACCCTCACTTTCCCCAGGCCATGCCTTCTCCTACCCAAAGCCACCCCTTCCCTGCTCACCTCTACTGCTCCTTCACCCACCTCCCAGGGCCTCTCTGACTTAGCCTCACATGCCCTGGCTTCCTTAAAGCCACCACTGCTCGTATTTCCCCACACCCTGCACCTCACACCAAAGCCTCTTCCTCCCAGGCCGTGGCCTGGGGAAAGGAGCTGGTGTGATGATGTACAGACAGTGAGCCCAGCTTTGAGTTGACAACAGGGGTCCCACAGCCTCCTCCAAATGTTATGTATGTCCCAAGACTCAGAGGCGGCCACGGTGAAGGTAGACCAGTCTGAGGTCCAGGCCTATCCTGAAATCAGAGGCATGCCCTACTCCACACCTTCAATAGCTGGGAAATGATCTGCTGGTGGATTCTCAGCTTCTCTTGTTCAGTCCGCTCCCGCAGTTGGTCTCGGGCCCGGGCAATCTCCACCTTGGCCTCCTCGTGGGCCTGCTGGTAGTCTTGCAGCATCAACTCTACGTCAGAGGGTGTGTGAGCCGACCTTGACACTGACTCTGGGCTCCTGACGAAGATCACAGGGTGGAAAGAGCATGGTCGGTGGGTGACAGTCCTGGTCTGTCCATCCAAGGCTAGCTTGGGTGATACCATCTTCTTAAAAGACCCATCCTCCATTTGCCCACAGGGTTTTAAAGTTTGATTTTTTAGCCTCAGGAGAGGTTGCTGGACAGAGAGAACCAAGCCACCTTGAGACCCAGGCCTGCAAACCTGCATAGCATGTCAGAGCCCTTTTGTCCATCGTTTCCTGTGCCTTATCTCTGCCCACCCCCTCCCTCACTCCATTCCCTTCTATGTCCTCTTTCTATTTACCCTGTCTCCCATAGAAAACCCTCCAGGACACTAAAACTTCAGCTCCTGCTCCCCATAATCCCCTCCCCCAGCAGAGCCTGCTCCCAGCAGGGTTCTCGGTCCACCCTACCTGGTGGTCGCCACAACATCCTTCCTCAGTTGCTGCAGGTATTCTCGGCGTCTGCTGGGCAAGTCAAGATCCCAGATGAAGAGATCTTTGTTGGGCAGGAGACTCAGTTGTTTCTGAGGGCTAAGGCTTCGTGTCCGGCAGAAGTTCCCAAGTCGCTCAGCCCGCTCTCTCCTGAGGGTCTCAATGGCCTTTTTTTGCCTGAGGCAAAACATGATTCGCTGAAGCTGGCCCTGAATGTCCTTCACATTAAGATCTATCTCTGACCCCTGGAAGATCCCAGAGATGAACCAGGGCAGAGGAAACAGCAAGCCATTAGCTTTCTTGGGTTCTCTTTCCTCACAGCCCACCTCCTCCCCTCCCGACTCCAGGCTGGGGGTCCTTACCGTGCATAGAGCTCCTTCCAGGTGGATATCACAGGTTCATCAGCAGCAAGCGCCTCCCCTGTCCCACTCTGCAGTACCTGGAGCAAGGCATCGGCCTCCCCAAAGCCGTGGTGCAGTTTCGCTTCTGTGAGTTCCACGCTGAGTGAGAGGTTCTGGGCCCCAACTTGCAGGGGGATCTGCTCCCTTTTAGACCACTTAGGATCCTGGCTGTGGTCATTAGGAGGTTGTGGAGGGCTCTGTTCCTGCTTTTCAGAGCTGAGATCACCGCTGGCCCCCAGCTCCTCCTCAGTCATGTCCAACCCCCCAGGTGAGCCCTTCTGAACCCCACACCAGTTACTAAATTTGTTATGCACTGGGAGGTCCCTCAGACTGTGGTGCTGGTGCTCAGGGGCCATGCACATCTGGCAACTGGAGCACAGTAACCCCTCAGGTTGGCAGGCCTGAGGGAGGCCCAAGGCGGAACCTTGGAGCCCTGCAGTATCAGTCAACTCAGAGACAGGGCAGGGGCTGAGGTGCTGGAGGCCTCCCCATGAAGAAGGTCGGTCCAGAGTGCGTTGTGGTTCCCCTGGAGATGCTGAACTCTCACTTCCATTTTCTGTCCTGCTCCGCCACTGACTTGGCTCCCTACCGCTCAGTGGGCCATGCTCCGGGGAAGCCACCTCCTCAGGCACAAAGCTGTCGCCTAGCCTTTGGCTCCTGTGCCTCAGCGGTGGTAGCAGCAGTCTGCTTTGGACCCCGATAGTGGTCCTGGGCTGAAGCTGCTGAGGGTGCTGCCCTAAGAAACTAAATTGGAGTTTTGGACTCTGTTGTGGGCTGTGCGGGGAGTGCAACTCAAGGAAGGACCTCCCATTACTCCTTTGTAAGGAACTTCTACCTCTCTGGGAGCCACCTAACTCATCAATGGTTTGGGAATAATTATCCATTGGAGTCCTTGGGGCACCAACAGGGTCTGGGCTAGAGTCAAGCTTCTGGTGGCCTTCAACAGGGTGAGCTAAAGGGGCTGAGAGGGTCAAAGAGCCTGGGGAAAGACCCGGCTCTTGGGTGCTAGCACTAAGAGTGAGGATTGGGGAGGAGGCCCTGTCCACCAACAAAGCACTTGTGGGGCTCAGCTTCTTCTGGACTCTGGAGTCCCCAGGGTACTCGGAAGTACTGGGAAAGAGCCCTGGGGAATGAGGGGAGCTGGGACTGGGACTGCTGACAACTAAGCAATATGACTCCTCTGGCTGGGAGCTGGGAGGCAGGAAAGCATCAGAAACTGAGGGGCTCACAGAAGGAAGATGCTGCCCAAGGGGGGCTTTCTGAAACCTCAAGTGGGATGAGGGTATTGAAGGGCTCTGGGGCTTGTAGGGAGTGCCTTCTTCCTGAAGACACAGGAGCTGAGCCATTTTCTGTGCTGTTTCCTCTGCCTCTCTCTTCTGAGGTACCCCTGGCAAATCTCCCTCTTCTTGAGACACAGTCGAGGTATCTGAGCCCAGCCCTTCAAGGATCACATTGGCTCCCTGAGATTCGGCCTCTGAAGTCTGGAGGCACAGGGTGGGTGAGACGAGGTCAGTCTGGCTGCCCTCATCCACAGTGGTCTGAGTAGAGCCATCCATCATCAGGGCCTGTGGGGCTTTATCTGGGATGTCCCTCTTGGTGTTCTGCTCCCTTCTGGCCACACCTGGATGGGAGAGACTCCCAAGCAGCTCTGAGGTACTGTGCAGGAGCTGTGAGAGGTGGAGAGACAGATTGTGCATGCTGGTCCATGAGGCCAGATCAGAGGCTGATACTACACTGGCTTCAGGCTGAGCAAAGGAGATGTCAGTGCTGCTCCAGTGGCACCTGCTGCCGACGGTCTGTGTGCCCTGTTCGAATGTGTTCGTCCTGGTCTGTCCCACAGGGCAGCCTGCCTCTGATGGATACAACAGCATAATCTCATCCACTGGACCCGCAGCACGTCCTTCAGCCAAGGGGGGCTTACTCCTCAGACAGTCTGCTTCACCAGAAGGGCCCCTGAACTGAGGTCTTCTGTCATGACCCAAAGTCGGGGCTACTCCTTCAGGGCTCATCAGGATGTGTGGGTCTCCTAAGGCAATCGAAGAACTCCCTCGGAACACTTCCCAGGCCTCATTTGAACCTTGGGCATTCTCAGTGCTGCTGTGTGTGGTTGACAGATCACAAATATTGGCATAAGTGCTGAGGTGGGAGTGGAAAGGGGAGTTCTGGTCTTCTAGGCCATTGTCCATGCTGGAGCACCGGGCCACATTTGATGGTGTCAGCCCCTGGGGCTTCTGGCTGCAAGAAACATCGACTGCACTGCCAGACACATATTGCTTCCAGCTGATACGTGCAGGCTCCTCTGGACGCCAGGGCAGCGCATAGGGATTGATGTCACTGGAGCCGAACTGCAGCATTCCTTTGTCCATCTGAGAGCGCCAATTTTCTGGCCTCACCTGGACACCCAGTTTCTCTGGCTTTCCCTGTTGGGCTTGTTCCAAAGTACCAGACATCCAGCTGGTCATGAAATCAGGGGTTGGCATGTGTGTGAGAGTGGAAGGCATTGGATAAGGAGGGGTGGCAGGCTTCAGGGGCCTGTGATCGGTAGTGCCATCATCCAAGCGAGATGAGGCTTTCTGACTGCTGTCCTCAGCCTGCAGAGATGTTCTTGCCACCGACTTTCCTGAGGAATAGCCCCTGAGATGTGAGTTCCACAATTTGTTAGGCCCCTGTGTATCTTCGTCTGTAGGGGAAGGAGGCTCCACACTCAAGTTCAGCTCCTGAAGAGAACGAGAAGAGCTGACAACTGAGAACTGTGGTGTGGGGGAGGACCTGGAGTGCTTGGGGCCAGAGAAGACTGCAGTCACAGGAAGTGAGCCCCTGTGGTTGGGCGCTGGCTGCTCTCTGCCAGTGTAGAGGTGGCCAGGCCTCTGAGCAGCAGGCTGTGGTGTTTCATTTTGCCTCAAGAACACAGTGGCTGGGTCTTTGAAGCCCTGTGATAAAATCTTGGATACAGGAGGCTTGGCCATAGCCACCTCCTCTCTCCCAGCATCTAAAATCTGACAGCGATCTAAGCCATCTTCACCAGAAGGAGGGGGATTGACACCCTGGGCGAAGGCTTCACCACCACCTGAAGCCTGCTCTCTGTGCTGCTCTTCTTCCTGCCAGAGACTGTCTTCCTGGGGGCTGCAGGTATGTTTTAACCTTGCTACAAACTTGGCTTGGGAATCCAAGCAATTGTGATCCCTCAACTCAGTGGAAAATTGCGGCTTTTCCAAAAAACATCTGGTGGTATTTTCTAAACATTCATGCTGTGGCTCTGCCACCAACTTGCTCTCAGCAGAACCTTCACTTAAATCCAGGGTGTGTGGTCCCTGAGTTGTTGCAGGTGGTTCTGGATTGGTTTGACACACCTGTGCATTCTGGTCACCTACAGAGCTGTCCCTAAACTGCCTCAGTGGCTCAGAGTACATGCCTGCAGGGAAAGAGGCAGCCTCAAGCTCTGTGCTTGCTTGCTTCTCAGCAACCTTTTTCTCAGGAATCCCTATTAATCCTATGCTTCCATCAGTAGCTGAGTGGCTGAAGGAACTTGTCCTCACATCAGGGGCAGAAGGGGATCTGCAGCCTGGAGTTCGAGATAGGACAGCAGCCACAGTAGAAGGCTCACAAGTGCTGCTCTCTGTTAGCCTAAATTCCCTATTAACATCTTTGGGCTCAAGGCCATGTGTCAAGTGCACATCAGGTCCCCTAGAGGAGATCTCGCCTGTCTCATCCATTTCACAGGCCCTGGAAGGTACTACACAGGGTGGGTGGATAGTATGTGGGGCAGCCTTGAAAGGCTCCTTCCCTAGGTCACCATCTCTAAAACACAGTAAAGTAGAGGAATGGGAGGAATAAGCATGAGTAGCAACAGGCTGAGAACTGCATGGCTGTCGGCAAGGAAGAGTTCTGCTCTCTTTTCCTCTAGATGGGCTGAGAGTCCTGCTGCCTTCAGGGTTCCTTGAGAAGACAGGGCCATCTAAAGCTTCCCTTGGGTGTCTGCACGGGGCTCCCTCCCCAATTCCCTCAGGATTTGGGCTTGGTCTTTGATCTGGCAGTGGAGTTGGCCTGGAATGTTTGCTGCCAGCCCTGCAGACTTCTGTCAACCCAGACCCAACACTCTCCTTCCACTTCACACACTGCTGTGTGGGAGCTTCTCGTTCAACCCTTGTCAGAGCTCCAGGCAGAATGGTATCTTGTTTGGGACTTGCCCTACCTTCTTCAAAGCCAGTAGAAGCCTCAGGGCATTGGACATGGTCTTGCTTAGGCCCTGAAGCACTTGTAGAATTCTGAACATCACAGGTCACAGACTGACTTTCAAAATGGGCTGTTTTTTCTCCCTGTGCAGTCACTAACAAATTATCTGAAACTTCTCCGTATGTGGTGTCTAGAGTTCTGGGTTCCTGATGCTCTGGGCTGCTGTCCTGACTGCCAGGGGGTATGCCCTCTGCAGTCTCCTGCAGAACTGACTGACTTAGCTCATGCAGAGTCACTCTAGGATCATCACAAGGGGCCTGAGAAGATAAGGCAGCCACTACCTTCTTTGATACTATCCTCCTGACCTCCTCCACAGGTGCTGAAGAACGAGGACTGTCTGGGGCCAAAGGATCAGCCGAGGAAGGTGTTCTGGTTGCATCTTTCTTTTTCTCTATGATTTCAGAAGAACTAGAGTGACATATAAATGGTTCACTTGCTCCCGCAAACTGCCTCAGTTCTCCAGTACGATGTTTTCTGTCTAGAGCAGGAGCAGCATGGGAGAAAGCCTGCACAGGATCCCACGGCTCTCTGTCAGTTTCCGTATTGGGCAGAGATTGAAAGCTGTCTGCAGACAGAGATGTGGCCTGGACTTTCCTCTCATCAGGTAACAGATCTATCTGCCCTGCTTCAGCAGACAGAGATGCCACATGAAATCCCGGTGCTTCACCCTCATTCCTGGTCTGGTCTGATGATGACTGGTCTATTTGTTTACACTGAGGCCTGCCAGCAACCCTTGAAGAACATTCAGGTTCTAGTAAAGTTTCACAGTAAGAAAGGACCGTGCCCCTGGCCACAAAGTCATTAAGCTGCTTTCTCTGGGCCTTTGCCTGTCTGATCTCCTCCAAGATGGCCAGGCACATGGATGCATGATCAGAGGGCTCCAACAGCCTAGGCTCTGGACTGGGCACCCTCGGCAGGGAAACAGGTGCTAAGGAAACACTGCTGGTCATTCCAAGGTCCGAGGTCTCCTCTGCCTTCTGCCTTGGCTTGCTGGCTTGGTCATTATCCTCTTCCAAGGAGAAGCTGACCCTCTTTTCAGGCTGGCTAGAGACCTTGTTCAGTGAACTGACTCCTGTTTCTTTTTGTACAGCCACCTCGGCTTCAGAAGCAAAATCTTCGCTGGTACTGAAACCCAGCAAGGTGATTCTGAGGTCTTTTCCATGGTCTTGGGGGCTGGTGCTTGCTGAGATCCTGTCCTCTGTCCCCAGAGGAATGCTCTCTGGTACACCAGATTGACTATGAGATCCCATGGCCATAGATCGCACAGACCCACACCAGGCAGTGTGTGCCTCAGAGGAACACTCTCTAACGTTTCCTTCAGGGCTGTGGCTTCTGGTCTCTGTACTCTGATCCTGATGCTCTACTCCAGTTACCAAGGGACTGTTATGAATTTTCAACATTGTGAGATCCAGCACACAGTCAAGTGAAGAGATGCCTAGAGCAACAGGTACATGAAGACACCTTCTTGGCCACCTTGGAGAATTCAAGGGCAAGGTATTACTCAGGTCTTGGTGAAGAGGAGCTGTAGAGAATTCTGTCCGGCTTAGTAACGGGCTGACAGTTTCCTGGCTAAAAAATGTGTCCCTACAAAGCTGGCTGAGACTAGGAAATTTCTGAGTCACTTTATTTTCTTCCTGTAGGCTGCCTCCCCTTTGCATAGGCATTTCTTCAACTTTACCTTGAGCTTTTGGCTCTTCTTGGTTGGAACTACTTACGTGTTCAGCTACTTGGCTTTCCTGAAAACCTTTCACAGTCTCCAATTCCTGAAGACTTCCTAAGCCCCAAGGCTGCCCTTTGAGACTTGCTGATGCTTTTACAAACTGGCCATTATTCTCAGAAGACCTCTCTAGCCTGGGCTGCAATGGCAGAGCTCTAGCCAATGCTTTCATTCTCTGTGAGTGAAGAGAAGTATTGGTGAACTCTCTGCAAGTTGTGTGTTTCCCTAAAGAATCACAAATATCCCTGGCAGGTCTGCCCGATCCAGCTGGGTGGGTGTGCTCTCTCACAGATTCACTCTCTTGTACACCTTCCCTTGACCTGAAGGGGTTCACGGTGATTTTCTGGACCTGGGGATGGTTCCCAATGCTGTTAACCTCCATCTCTCCAGCTTCACTATCCCTAAAGACAGTATCATCTGTCTGTCTTGGAGAAGATGGCTGATCCTTAGAGGGCAAAGGGTTTCCAGAGCTGTCTGGCCTAAGGGCATGGTCAGTCTTCTCCTGTTCCTTCTGGTCCTGGAACACCAACTCCTTATCAATACCTGGTGTGTGGGAAGCATGAACCTGCTTATTCTGCTTAGATTCAATTTCTAAGATGCCATTTTCCAGCTGCATTACACTCCTAATTAGCCTAGCCATTTCATCAGTATTATTAACTCTTTTATTCTGTTTCTTTCCAGAAGGTTCTCCGTTGGGATTTAACATTTCTTGTGACTTTCCAGGGCCCTTGCATTCACTGGGGTTTCTTTCCTGAGGGCATGTAACTAACTGGAAACTTTCATAAGCAGGCTTTGTACCTGGAAGCTTAAACTCTTCTGAGCTATCTTTGGGATGAAGAGCTTTTTCAAGAAGCCCAGTTTCATTTTTCCCTTCCCACTTAGGGGTTGGACTCTCATCCTGGGCCACCATCACTGGGCTTCTTACTCTATGATATACTGATCTGGACTTCAAAAAAACAGCACTTTCCCCTGGCATGTCTTTCTCAAGGCTTACATTGATGGTCTGCCTCAGAACTGTATTCTGATCCAGCTCTTCTTCCTTGCGTGCCTCAGATTCGCAAAAGAGGAGGAGAGGCTTCCCAGACTCAGTGCTGTCTGAGGAAACACTGCAATGGGACTGAGCAGTGACCTCTCCTCCCTCAAGTGCTGGAAAACTGTGTTTTTTATTTAAAATTCCAACTTGATTCTCAAATTCACACACTTTTGTGCTGGTAGAGGGGAGAAAATGTCTGTTCTGAGTAACAGAAAAATAAACTGAATCATGGCTTTCTTCTGTAATATTTCCAGGGCATTTACCTGATTCTCTGATGACTTCCTTGGTATTCAGATCAACTGGTATCTCAGCTGTGACCTGCTGAGATGAGGCAATCTTAGAATTCTGGTTTTGTAACAGCACTGGCAAATGATTCGTCAAATAAGCATCTTGGAGAGCTTGGTGGTTGTGACCAAAGCCCCAGGCTTCCCTGGGGGGTGGGGAAGTTACCCTTACTTCTCTGCAAGCTGGAATCTCTAAGGCAGTTTCTGTCAGGGCATCCCTGCTTTTGGTCACATAGAATGTTTCCAAGAGGGGGGGCTGCAGGGAAGATGACAATGGATTCCAGGGAGCAGAGTGAAGGTATAGCTCTGGACCTGAAGGAAAGGCAAAGGAAACATTTATGTGTCTTCTAACTGCTTCCTTAGAGCTCTCCTGGCAATCTGTCTTCTCTTCCTCTAGTGGGTAGTGGCTGTCGGGACTTAATTGCCCTGGCTGGACTGCACTATTTTTCCTGAGAGCAGCCCAGCCTTGGGGCCAATGGTCTGCTTTGGTGGCTGTAGTGATATTACTGTGACAAGCGTTCTTCTGGAAAAAACATTCATGAGAGGAAGTCATCAGTCCAGGTTTCCTGCAACTCTGAAGGCATTCTTCCAAGTTGTTCTGCTTGACTTCACATGCTTCTGTCATGGAATCTGGTATCATGTTCTCTGCTGCAAAGACCTGTGCATTTGTAGATCGAGAAGCAGACAATGATTCTAAGTCTGCCGAATAAGTTTCGTCATAACTCGCCTCTTTCTCACTAGTGCCAAAGAAATCTGAAACACTTTCTAATTTGGCATTTAAACTGTCCTGTTCTTTCTCTGCCCTCAAACGCCTGATTCTGGACAGATGGATTGGAAAGTTGTTGAGATTCAGATTGCTAGATACCCTAGGGCCAACTGGCAATAGAGTATCTCTTCCTTTGCTAGAAGATTGGGCCAGGGAACCAGAGTCTTCCTCAAGGTAGGGGAAAGCTGGCCTGGGCACTCCTATGGCCTCCAAAACAGGGCAAGAGAGTTCAAGGAGGTACTTTTGCTGAAGGGCAGACCAATCCCTTTCATGGGTGCTGTCTACATGAGGCAATGTGGTGGCAGAGGCAGCCAGCATGTTTGACACACTAGAATTGTGGGATGCTTCACAGCTGCCCTGCTGGGATGTGTCAGGGATACATCTGCCCTGAAAGGTGCCATCGGCTCCTGGTTGAATACGCCTTTTAATTCCCCAGAGAGACAGCCTAGACATATCAGAAGCAGAGGCTGTGTGCTCATCTCTTGCATTGCAGAGGAGCTCAGTACTGCCTTGGTGCAGTTTGGAGTTATATGGCAGAACCGTTTCTGCATCTGATGGCTTTAGTTCCTCAGTATTTGGCCAGTATCCAGGCTTCTCCCCCTTACAGGGGTGGAATTCCTGCACATCAGGACTTGGACATAAAGAACCCACTATTCCTGGGGGGCTGCTGGGGTTGATCTTAGAGTCACAGGAAAACCAGGAATCCATGGACATCAGTGGGCTCTCTCTTGAAAGCTGCATGCCTTGGAGAGAGTCAGCTTGTTCAGAGTAGCTTGGCTCTACCTGTGACTCAGCCTGCTCACAATGGGGTTGGAGCTCACAACAGGGTTGGAACTGAGGATCAAGGTAAAACGAACTGCTCATTGGCAGGACGGCATCCAGCCTAGCTGCTGTTCTGTAGTTGATGGGACCAAGCCTGCATATTGCCTCTTGGTCCATTACAGGCAGACTGGAGTCCTCCAGGTGCCAAAAAGTCTCTGTGGGTATCTCATCAGCTGAACCAGGGAAAGGTTCTTCTTGCTGATCTTCCCCTAGTTCTTCCTCAGCATCAATCAGGCTATCCAAGGAGAAGCTCCTGTGAGTTTGAGCAAGTAGGTCACTGTCTGAGGGTGCAGTGAAGCCCCTCACAGCTCTAGTTCTGGTCCTGGGTTGGCCATGATTGTTGGTGGGATGATTGCCCCCTAGCCTGTTTTTGGGGCTTTGGTACCTCTTCTCAGCCAGTGAGTCCTCAGATAGTTGGCTGTCATCACTTTCAGAGTTCTCTGGCTCTGGGAAATCCCACTTCCTCTCCTGAGGGTCCTCTGGCTTCAGTGGCTCTATCAGGGCTTTGGCATAGACACAAGAGAGAGAATCCACTGAGTAGTTGCTATCTGTGTCAGATAAATCATTGTCTTTTTCTCTTGAATGATCCACTACTGGGCTGAAATCTGTGAGTGGGGCCATGGTGTCTGGGTCTCTTGTATTTTGTTGTCTCTTCGAAGGAATGCCAAGAGGCAAGTGAGAGGACTTTTTGGTAATATTTCTGACCCTAGCTGCCAGAACCCTCTGATGCCTTTTTGATGCCCTGCTTGGAGAAGGTGGTTTGTATTCTGTCCAAAAAGTCTTGACTGCCTTTCCGTGCCCAACAGTCTGCCTGGGTCCATGAGGATACAAGGAATTGCAACTGGCTCCCTTAGCAGCCTTGTGGGTCCCAAGGTTCCCTTCTTTTCGCCACCCAGCTTGTGTGTGGCTAGGGTCTGCTAGTCCCTTTGCCCCTCTGGTCTGGGTAGCAGAGGTGAGGATCTTTGGCTCATGCCTTGGCTTTAGTTTGTTAGCCGATTTCCTCAGAGATGCTAAGCCCTGGCTCACCATCTGATGGGGCTGCTTAACCCCCATCTCCATTTCCTGGATGCCAACAGAGTTGGGACTCATGGTGAGGCAAGTGTCTGGAGCTGAGGCTGCCTTCCTGGCCAAGGCTGCTCTGGCTGTGCAGGGCTGCCCATGGCCTGAGGAATGCAGGCTGTTCTTGTGGAGACACCCTGTCCTTCGAGGGTAGGAAGCAGCCTGCGGCAAACGCTCTTCTGATGATGTTTTCTCTGATGTTTGGTGAGTAGGGTCAGGCATAGGTGGTAATGTGGTAGAGGGATCCCAACTTAGGAAAATGCTGTGAAGACAAGGAAAGCTATTTCAGAAGACGTGAGAGGTACTACTTCCTGTGGACAGAAGGAGGTTAAAAACAAGGGCAATGTCACTGTCTCCTATTGACTTCAGAGCCACAGAAAAGCTCTCTAGGTATAAAAGGAAATTGTGGACTCTAGTCCTAGCTCTCCAAGAGACTCCAGGCCCACTCTGTTCCTCAATTTCTTCATCTTGTTAAAAAACCGAACTGAAGCTAATCACACTTGTAGGGAAAGCTTCCTATTAATAGGCAATATGAGGAATAGAGGAACAATTTAAATGGTATTATGAGGAACCAAAAGATAAATCTATAGAGTGATACACATTCTACAGAACTATAATTATCAATAATATGAAGAAATAAAAATAATGATTACAAACAAAACAAGAAGAATGATTAAAAGAAACCTGAAAAACAACAAACAAATATAGCGTGTAAATCCTACTTGGATCTTGATTTGAAAAACCAACGGTTTCAATGCTGAACCATGTTAGAGAAAAAAGAGAGAGAAAAAAGAAAACTGTAAATAGTTTTGGGCAAGCAGAGAAATTTGAATATGGCCTAGGTTTTAGAATATATCAAATAATCTTAATTTTGGTAGCTGTCACAATAACATTGTGGTTACAAGAAAAGTCCATTTTTTTTTAGAAGTATATACTTAGAAATGTAGAATTAAAGTGACATGGTGTCTAGAAATTGCTTTAAAAAACTTCAGAAAATGGGAAGGTAGGCAAGTGTGTAAAGCCTAATAATTGCTGAATAATATCAGTGATACATATACTATTCTTCCAACTTGGCATATGTTTAAAATTTTTTCATAATAAAGTTTTTTTAAAAAGCTCACCTAGTACTTTGAAGACCAGAGAGGTGAGCAAACATAACACTAACGGACGTTAATTGTGAACATCCTATGGATAAGAACCTGTGCTAGGTCCTGAGGCTATAAAGAGGTATAAGACACAAACCCTTGCTCCAAGGAGTCTGGGAGATAATACAGCCCTGCCTTGATGGCATGTAAGAAGTAATGGAGAAAAGAAACAAGGAAGGTCCCAACTTGAACCTGGGAGTCAAAAAGATAGCTCACTCACCAGGTGGGAGGTGGAGTTAGAAAGCTCACTTGATGTGGTGGGTCGGGGAGGGAGAGGGAGGGAGGTGGTGTAGGAGTCAAGAAGTCTGGTTACAGGCATGACAAGATTGAGGTATGACATACAAGGACATGTATATGGATAGTCCAGATCTAAGGAACAGATGAAAAATGAGGCCGATCCTCACTCCTAAGATATTACCAAAGAAGCAAGAATTGTTACTCGGGGGTTAAGGAAGATGGGAAAGGCCTGAATCTAAAACGATATACACAGAAAGAAGAAGAGTAGCCAAAAGATGGAAAAAGTCATGAGGAAGAGAGGAATATACACGTTCTTCCATTTCACAGACTGAGGAAATGAGGCATGGGGAAAAACAGAACACTACCTGGGCAAGAAGGTTGTAAACTTTAACAGAGTGCTTCCCAGTGACAACTACTGGCTGTACCTGTGTAGCTGGGGCACGTGCTTGCTGCAGAGTCTTTGGGGGCTCAAAGAACTGCAACTCGTCAATTTGCTTCTACATTGAGGCTGTGGGACTGTGGCATCAGGGCTGGGGACCTGGTATGGGGGCTCCTGGGTGCTGTCATCCTGCAGCCAGCACAATGTCGTGAGCTTCTCCAGTCTCTTCTGGGCCTCCAGCAGCCTCTGCTTTTTGATGATTCTCTCTAGCTGGAATGAGACCTTTTTCCGCCGGACATTCCGCTCTGCTGCCCGAAGAGTGTGTCTCCGCAGGAGCTGCAGTTGCACCACCCTTTTCTGACTTTGGACAAATGGGGATGGCTGAATCTCAGGATCTGTCTGAAGCCAAGCATCAAGTGCCACAGATGCCTCAAGTTCTTTCTCTGCTACATGGTCTTCTTGCTGTTGCTGTTGCAAGCTGGCCAGCCAGGTTTCTTCTCTGAGCAGACACTGCTGGTCTGGGAACCAAACACACCCAGAGAGAATTTCAGCATCTCCTTTCCTGCTTGTGGCTGCCTGGACTCAGACACCTCCAGCCATGGCTGGACCTGTGTGGAGTGAAAGAGCTGGCCAAGGTGATGTGGCAGGTTGAGGGCTGCAGGGCTACAGGGCTCCCTTACCACAAGGTAAGGGAATGAAGACCCTCAGGACTCAGCACAGCAGTGGGCACATGCTAGGGCAGGCGGTACGGTATGGATACATGAGCAAATGAGGAGCCGTAAGTAGGAGGTCCATAATTCTGAGGACAATAAGGAAATTAGCTTCCTTATTCTTGTTTCCAGCCCTCTTCTTATAAGAATCTCTGGTGTCTAAAAGAAAAGAGAACACCTAATACCAAAGATTCCATCATATCACAAAGAAAACGATAGAATACAGAAGGCTAAGGAAGCATGAAAATGAAAGAATAAGGAGGTGAGGCAGACACATTAAGTGGTGGACACCTACTTTCTTTAATCTGCTGGCTAATCCAAGCTTGGTCAAATTCCAGTTCCTTCTCAGCTCGAATCTCTTCTGCTAGGATTTGATGCCTCAAATCCTCTACGTAGCTCTGCTGCTGCTGAATCTGGGCCCTGTGGGATGTCTCTCCATCCCTCGGTGGCTGATAGTCCTCGTCACATTGCTCTTCAAGCGCTCTCCTGTCACAGAAGTGGCTGAGGTTACCCAAGGGGAAATGCAAACCAAGCTCAGGACAAACTGATAGCAGTGTAAGGCCTTCCAAGAGAGCCCCTGCAATCAACAGGGTAGAGAGTGCTTTGGACTTCTGGCAACCTTGGACAAACAGGCCTAGTGTCACAAGCAGGTCATGATGTCACAGTGCAGGAGGGGAGAATGGTCATTAAACTGGCATATTCTTAGAGTTGTGGGGTTAGCAGAAACACAAATCCATTTTAGTTAAGGAAAATCACCAGGAAAGTTGTTCTTTTTAAAAAGACACAAAAACATTTTAGCTAAATTCAGAAGTTTGGTCCTTCAAAAAGAATAAAAAGGTGTCCGCTAAAAATATGTTGGAAATACTCAGTAAAGCAGAAGCTCCAGAAACACCGTGGGCATAAAACTCTCTCCTACATATTCAGAGATTGTTACTGCACCTCCACTCCCTGAAACAGAATCCTCTGTGATCTGGTAGCAAAAGGCAGCTGATAATTTATACACACACCACGCCTGTGCGTGTGACCCAAAGGAGAGCTGGTCTCCACTCGAGAGCTGTTTTCAGTGAATGAGCCCTGGAATAGGATTCAAGAGTTTTAGACTCTACCACTCTTCAGAGATATATACTGAAGCATTTACTGGTGAAATACGTCAAGAATTTGTCTAGATCCAGTGACAGGGACTGAGGGAGAGTGAGTGTGGACATAAATGAACTAAGATTAGCCATGAGTTGATAATTTGTGTTGTATTTGAAGTCTTCCATAATAAAAAGCTTACAAAAAATTTTAGATTTTTTCTTTTTTCGAGACACGGTCTCACTCTGTCACCCAGACTGGAGTGCAGTGGCATGATCTTGGCTGACTGCAACCTCCGCCTCCTGGGTTCAAGCGATTCTCCTGCCTCAGCCTCCCAAGTAGCTGGGATTACAGACATATGCCACCATGCCCGGCTAATTTTTGTATTTTTAGTAGAGACAGGGTTTTACCATGTTGGCCAGGCTGGTCTCGAACTCCTCACCTCAAGTGATCTCCCCGCCTCAGCCTCCCAAAGTGCTGGGACTACAGGCATGAGCCACCGCGCCCGGCCTAAAAAATTCTAGATTTTAGTCATGCCTTACTCTGCCACCAGGTTCCTATATGACCACAGATGACTCAGAGGCTTACTCTGAAAACTGACAGCTTCTACCTACTTGCTGACCTTTCCCTGGGGTCACATAAGGACCTCAAATGCTTTTTCTGCAGGGTATCTTCATGCCTGTCATTTAGGTTTTTAAAGGAGCCAACTGTATGGGCACCCCAGGATGGGCACAGAATGGGAGTGGCTGGGAAGAGTCAGATTCTGCCAGAGGCTAACAAAAAAGTTAGAATCAAGCCTGCTTTATCTAGCCTTCCCCACAATCCCAGGATGTCATGACTTGGAAGCTTGGAGAAGCTTATTGGTTTGATGCTGGAACCATATCTCAGGCGGTATGACCCATACGCTGTAAGGGAACCACTTTTTAGGAGATCTACCACTTTGTAGAGCAGAATGAAATCACACGGGTATCACAGAAGAGGTCCACGAATGAAAGCCTATGAGTCCAAATTTGGTCTGCTGCCTGTTTTTATTAATAAAGTTTTATTAGAACACAACCACACCCATTTATTTATGTACTGTCTAGGGCTGCTTTTGCACCACCCTGGCAAAATTGAGTAGCTGCAGCACAGACCATATGGCCCACAAAGCCTAAAATACTATCTGGCCTTTTACAGAAAAAGTTGGCCGCCCCTGCCTTGGAAGAAATTAAGATTTCATAACCCAGCCTTTGGAGGACAGTAAAAGATGGATGGGTGAAGAGTGATAGGTGGAATATCCCGGGAGAATGGGAGTGGGAGCTGACACAACCACAGTCTCTTCCCAGGTAAGAAGGCTATGAGGTCATTCAATCTGCAACAGGTCCAAGGACTAGGACAGGTCCAGACACTTGAGTGAGTGTGCTCAGAAGACTGACACTGATTGCTGTAGGCAAAAGGCCAAATATATACAGTCGAGCATACAGAAAGAGGAAGGTTACTCTCTGTTACGCGAAGGCTCAGGATAGCAACTGGAATAGAAACCTGTTAATGCCAAACAAATAGAGAAAGCAGTTAACAGGAAACATACATCTATATGTATCATGCTTGTATTACTTCTCCAAATTTTGTCTGACTATAGAAATGGCTGAATTACAAACATGAGCCCATCCTAGACAAACCCAACTAAGACCCACAGACCACCAGATGCAAGAGGCTGAGACAGGATCTTTATCTGAACTCCCTGAGATTACTCAGTTTCCTTGTCTGGCTTTCTCCTCAACCTTCAGATTTACAATCTGCTTCTCCCTAGAAGGGGTGCTCCTTACCCTTCACCTAAGAAAGTGACAGCTATGATATTGTTTCCTGCATAGCCATAGGACCTGCAAGGAGAGGCTGTCTGCTGTCATCTCTATAGATACAGCACATTCACCCAAGAGGCCGCACAGAATGGCCCCTCTGCTAAGCACATTTTGTCAAGTTCCCAGAAAGCAGGTGAAAAAGAAAATAGCAACCTTATGCTACATGTCTGGGTAGATTACAAAGGGCAAGTCTTCATTCACCTGCCAGCCAAGGGACCTCTGTCTTTATCAGGTAATTGCCCTTCATCTCTGGTGGCTCCAGTATCCCCCAGCTGCTGCCTAGACACCTGCTTGTGAGGACTCCACTGCACTCTCCTGCTTCTTCTCTCACAGCCGTCCCCCAGCCTCGGGGTCTGGCAGCTTCTGCAGCAGATTGCAGCAGCATCTACTTACTAAAGCCGCAGTGGCAGCAGTGGTGGCAGCGGCAGCAGCAACAGTGTCTCCCAGGCTCTAGGCACTTAAGGTTAACCCCCTAAAATTCCAAACGAGAAAATGCCAAGAACACAGACAATGGTATTCAAAGACAAATTCCTCTCTGGTCCAGATTACTGCTGCAAGGAGAAAAGGAAGGCAGACTGGCCAATTTCCCCTGGCTCTGGAGCCAGCTCCAGCTTTGCAGGCTCCTCATGAATGCTGCTCCAGAGATAAATGAGGGAAAGGAAGCCTGGAATAAAGAGAGGCTTTGGAGCCAACCACATCCAAGAGCAGAGGGACAGACTCATAGACACATAACCACAAATCCAGACTGGGAGCCCAGCTGACAATTTATATTTTTCTCTAGTCGTGCAGGTTCCTCTCCCTGGTCCCTTTGCCCAATCACAGACTTGAGCACCACACCACACCACCTCCACCAGGGATTGGTACAGATGCTGGCTACAGTAGCTGGGCAGGACCAGCCCAGCCTACAGGCTCCTAGAGCTGGTGCTCAAGAGTGGAGACAGTGGGTGGGATTCTGAAATTCCTGTCTTCTCTGAATGAAAGGACACATTCTTGTGTGTCTGAAAGGTCATGTCAGTGCCTGTGGGCTAGAGAGCCATAGAAGACTTTAAAAAGGCAAGAGAAGAGCACAACACCACAACGTACTCTGGGGTGGACAGGTCAGCTGGGTTGAGACAAGACGACAGGAAAGAGAAAGGGAGGCAGCCTTGCTGGCAGCAATACCAGTTGTGGGGTGTGTCCGCACCGTGCATATATACTCTCTCTTTCAATCATCCCTGGAAAACAGATGGCAGCACCGTCTATTTAGAGGTAGGGAAACAGGCTCAGAGGTTCATTGACTTGCCTAAGGTCACATAGCTTTTCTGTAGTACAGCCAGGAGGTGAACCAGTTTTGTCTGCTGCAATGCATCTCTTCCATTCTCAGCTATTTAAGTTGCAGTGTTATTTTCTGTAAACCTCTGAACTCTAGGAAAAACAGATCTTCAAAGAGTCTTCCCAACACAAACCTTACCTAAAACAGGAGCCACTTTCATGACTTCACTACAAAAAAGGAAAGTCACTCTGACAAAGCAAAAGCTCTAGCCTAAGTCCTGAGTCCACCTTGTGTCACCTCTTCTACCTTATTCTCCATCCCATACAGCTCTCAGTTACTCAACACTAGGGTCATCCTTCATTAAATTTCTGTTGTAGCATCCTTCACTGAGCAGCTTTCCTATGAGGACTTGCCTGCTGTTCATGTTTCCTGAATCAGAGCATTGTTTGTTTTTCTTTTTTTGAGATGGAGTCTCGCTCTGTCACCCAGGCTGGAGTGCAGTGGCGCAATCTCGACTCACTGCAACCTCTGCCTCCCGGGTTCAAGTGATTCTCCTGCCTCAGCTTCCCGAGTGGCTGGGACTACAGGCGTGTGCTACCATGCCCAGCTAATTTTTTTTTTTTTTGTATTTTTAGTAGAGATGGGGTTTCACTGTGTTAGCCAAGATGGTCTTGATCTCCTAACCTTGTGATCCGCCCACCTCGGCCTCCCAAAGTGCTGGGATTACAGGCATGAGCCACTGTGCCCGGCCCTGATCAGAGCACTTCTGCACCTGTATCCAACATTCCTCACTGCCAAGGTCAGACATAAGATTGTCTTCATCTGCCATCAAATGCTGCTGGCCTGAGGAAAGAACTGCTGGATCCTTCTGAAGAAACTATGGGCCATCATAACTCTACTGAGACCCTGTGCTCAAGGTGCTTGGCAGCCTCCCAACACCAGTGATGTCACAGGCACCAAGTCCCCTGCTGAAATTTTCTAAAGGAAATCTCTAAGGCAGAGGTCACTTTGACGTACAGGAATAGAAGGACTCCCAGTACCAAATCTGCAAGGCTTCTAGATCTGGGAAGGGTGTTTTATGTAGAAATGGATGAAGTATGAAGTAGAAAAGTAGTTGCCATCAATCCCATATAAAACTCTGACTCAATGTTTCATAGTTACAATGCAGTTGCACAAAGTGGGTATGAGAGGGTAGAACCAAAAGATATTTTCATATGGTTCCTATAGTTTCTGCCCCTCTATGCACAGTTCTGGATTCTTGGTTATGAGAAAGAAAGGCTTCTCAGTCACACACTATCTTTAAAAACTCAGAGAAAGCCATATGTTCTGGAAGCTATGAGCTCACATACACTACGTGACATATACTATGAGCTCACACACAGACAGGCCAGAACTTAAAGGAGTATATAGGAAGGTAAGCTCAGAACAAAGATGTCCACAAACACATCACAGCTAAATTTTGTGGGGAGAGAAAAGTGGCCATAGGAACATCAAATAATATACCTCTTTCAGTGATGAAAAAAGTTGAAATACCAAAGAGGAAATGAACAAGGGCCAAGACCACTTCCCTGCCAACTACGAACTTAGCAGCTAGTTCAGCATCATTAAACGACTTGCCCAAGTCGATTCAGACAAGGGCTCATTCAGACCTTGGCTGCTACATTAATCACCCCCCACCCCCACCCTGATCTATGCTGTCATAGACTAAGAAGCAAACCCAGTAGGTTCCACATCAGTATAAGCAGCTATTTCTTACCTTTCCTTCCAAAGCAAAGGGGAGAGACCCAGCCGGGAGGCAGTGAGATCTCCATCCAAATCCAGCCACTCCAAAGAGCCACCACCAGCAGCAGCCTCTCCAACCTTGAACAAGGAAGAAAGCACAGTGAGGCTGCTGTCATCACCTCCACCCCTCCCAGCTTGGCTTTTCATCTAAAAAGTGTAAACAGGGAGGCCAGCAGTAACCTAGAAAACACAGCCCTGCTAACCTGCCTTCGCTGCCGCAAGACAGCAGCCTCTGCTGGGTGGTTGAATCGGAACTTCTGTGCCTTCCCCAGGGTTATGACAGCTCCTGCAGCACAGAGACAAATGAGAATTCAATCAACAGCTCATGTTTTGGAGTACATACTATGTGTAGGGCACTGCTCTGTGAGACAAAGTCGTGCCCTCAATAACTGCTAATTTTGCTGAGTTGATAAGATATGTATTAATTCTGTATCTCACAGCATACATCTTGAATTAATAAGACAGACAGGAAGAACTCTACTACTCCAAGGGAAAGGAAGTTGAGTTCCAGGTGGAGTAGTCAGGGAACACTTGATGGAAGAGGAGGAATCTCAGTTCAGTCTCAAAGGACAGACAGAATTTGCATAGATTAATAACAGTAGCGGTAATTAAAGTAATAATGATAATGAGTGTTTATGGAGTGCCAAGCACACTGTTAAGAACTATAAGGTTCATTCAATCCTCACAATGATCCTATAATTATCCCCATTTTATAGATCAGGAAAGTTGAGGCTCAGAGACTTTCCTAGAGAGACAGAGCTAATGAACACAGGTACAAATTTCATAGGGTCATTCTTCACTCCAAGACTTTGGAATTAAGGCTTGTTTATGGGAATAAGATCATATTAGAAAATCTTCAGACTTCAGGGTGCAGAGGCTGGGGTGATCCATTTTTAAAGCCTGCTTCACTGAGCTCTTTGGGCCCATGAGACTAGAGCTGGTCCATCACTCATCTTGGGATAAACAGGGTTGCAGACAGTCCTACCTTGGGTCAGACGGCAGGAGGCAGTGACCTCCCGGCCATTGACTGTACAGCGGGCCCCACGGGCAGGTCGGAGAACAACCACACCACAGGCACTGGTGATAGTGCAGTGGTCTCTCTCGATCCACTGACCCTGCAGGACTACAAAAGAGGTGGTGGTCACTTAGGTGGGAGGACGATCCAGGGAAACACCCTCTCCATTTCTTTCTGTGAGATCAGAATCCAAAATCTGGGAGACCTCATACCATAATAAAAGAGGAAGAGCTGACCTGAAACCACTCAGACCTGAAATCCTCCCACTGTGTGGGTCTCCCGCTATCACATCCCAGACCTGAAACCTAGCAGCAGAAAGAGAAGCAGGCCCTGAATACGCCAATGATTCCCTTCTTCTTAGAGCATCATCAGAGTCCTCTGAAGAAATCTTTCAGGCACAAATACTTGCCCCAAAATGTTGGACTCATATACTCTGTCACTTACCAATGTCCTGTTCCTGGTCTGAGTCAATCCTTCCTATTTTTGTTGTCCCTTCCTAAAGGGGGAAAAAAGCCATTTTAATGAGAATTAAAAGGGACAGAGCCTTGCCCTACAGGAGAGTCCACATGAGAACGTTCTCACTGTCTTCCCAGCCTCATCTGTACCACTTCTCATCCCATCCCAGCCTGGTCTGTACCACTTCTCAACTTTGGTCCAGGCTGTTCTGACCCTCTGCCCACTCACTCTACAGCCCAGGAAGCCCCTGAGATGGTAGAGCTAAAAAATATACCACAAAGCAGCCCAAGCTATTTGCAAAGTCCAACAAGTGTGGGCAAACTCCTTTCTGTCCTAGCCTAAAGTTAGGGAATAGTTACAGCCATTGGTCAGAAAAATTCTCTAGTCTGAGAAAGTACACGCAAAAGTATGGCTTTTCCCTAAGGGGCAAAGGTTGGTGTGGTCCAAGTTTGATCCAGTAAGTCTCAATCAAACAAGCATCTTGTGAAGATTTATGGAAACACAGGATTTTTACCTTCTTGGTCCGCAGATGAAGTTTAACAGACACCAGATTCTAAGAAGGGTAAAAGCACAAATAGGAGAAAAGCACCTCTAGAATAAAAAAGAACTGGAAGAGAGTGTAAGAGAGGAGGGGGAAACTGGAGTTAGTACAAATGAATCAGTGGATTAGTTGAAGACAAGGCCTTTTAGACCTTGGATTATGGCAAATTTGCTTAAGACCCACATAGCTCTGTTAGGAAAAGGCAGCAACATGGCAACCGGGATGCTAAATTTTAGACATATCTTTATCATTTATTGACTATTCAATATGTCCTAGGCATTATGCTGAGTACTTTATACAACTCATATTACTTTATCCTTTAACAACTCAAAATATAGGTATTAACATCTCCTTTTTATTGATGAGGAATCTGAAGCTCACAGGGGATAAACTGCCTGAGAAACCCACATACCAAATAGAAGAGCTATGACTAGAAATCAGGTCTCTCTGGATCCTAAGCCCCTGCAGCTTTTCCGACTTCACCATAACACCTCCCCAGTAATGAATGTCTTTTTGTTTATTTTGTTTTGTTTTTTTGAGATGGAGTCTCGCTTTGATGCCCAGGCTGGAGTGCAGTGGTGCAATCTCAGCTCACTGCAACCTTCGCCTCCCAGGTTCAAGCGATTCCCTTGCCTCAGCCTCCCGACTAGCTGGGACTACAGGTGCCTGCCACCATGCCCGGCTAATTTTTATATTTTTAGTAGAGACAGGGTTTCACCATGTTGGCCAGGCTGGTCTTGAACTCCTGACCTCAGGCAATCCGCTAGCCTTGGCCTCCCAAAGTTCTGGGATTATAAGCGTGAGCCACCGCACCCGACCAGTAATTTTTTTTTTTTTTGAGATGGAGTCTCACTCTGTTACCCAGGCTGGAGTGCAGTGGCAGCATCTCGGCTCACTGCAACCTCTGCCTCCCAGGTTCAAGCGATTCTCCTGCCTCAGCCTCCCGAGTAGCTGGGAATACAGGTGTGTGCCACCATGCCCGGCTAATTTTTGTATTTTTAGTAGAGACAGGGTTTCGCCATGTTGTCCATGGTTGTCTCGAACTCCTGACCTCAGGTGATCTGCCTGCCTCAGCCTCCTAAAGTGCTGGGATTATAGGCATGAGCCACCACGTCTGGCCCAGTACTGTTTTTAAGGAGACCAGAGAATTCCCCACTAGGCTTCACTGTCAGCAGCCAGAGCAGGGAGGTCCCTGACACTCCTCCAAAATAGCTTGCGAGAAGGAAGAATCCTAGCTATAATGAATGAGGCTCTGTCCTCACTGCATCCCCCTCTGTCCCTCCTCTCTGCAAACACACAAACAGCCAGAGCCAGCCTTTCCTGCTCAGGCACTGAGGACCACAGAAGTCAACAGATGCTAGCCTCCACAAACACTGTCAAACAGAATCAGAGGGCAGTTCAAGGGAAAAAGGTGGAAACTTTTCATGCACATTCAGGGACAGCCCTTCCAAAAAGATAAAGGCTATGGCACATCATAACTTCTAGATTTGCAGGGTAGAAATTACCAACAAAAGGTGATGGCATCTCAGATGAGGACTGAGCTGGCTGGCATATGTGTTCACTGCCCACCCTGCCTCTTTATGTAGGGAGAGTTAGTGGCACAAAGGCAATTATGAGGATGAAGTCCAGCATATCAGTAACCTGGGCTCTCCCTGTCCTTCCCTCTGTCCTCTTCCCACCCAAGACACTTCCCCAAGTGACCCAGGGAAAAACAGCTTCCGGGTTGCCAGGGACTAGTTCTAGGTCTGTAACCAACTTAGCAAAAAACAAACAAACAAACAACAACAAACAGAATCTTGGGCCATTACTGTTAGTACTATTACCTAAGTCAATAGCTAAACAAACAAAAGGTGGGGAAAGTACACAAAATGCAGAAATGCCAGGATTAGAAGTAGACTAAAATCTTATCACCCAGGTCCACTGGAAATGCACCAGGAAGGGAGTAAAATCCTCACTATGCACTGACTAAGCAATGAAAATCAGCAATCCAGTGGGGCGTGAGGGCTCATGCCTGTAGTCCCAGAACTTTAGGAGACCAAGGTAGGTGGATCACTTGAGGTCAGGAGTTCAAGACCAGCCTGGCCAACATGGTGAATCCCCGTCTCTACCAAAAACACAAAAATTAGCCGGGCATGGTGGTTGTGGGATATGACGAAGTTTCTCTTCAAATAGCCTGATCAATCCTTTATTCTTCAATACATACTAACCCCCCACCCCTTTTTTTCCTTTTTCTCTTTTTTCTTCCTTTCTGCCTTTATTAAATGCCCAGACATGCCACAGTACCAGGTGTTATCAGTACCAGCTCACATTCCTTTCCTTATTTTAAAAAAAAACTAGCTCTCTAACTCATTGCAGACACCCCTTCCCCCTCTCTCCCTTATGTGCCCACCTTATCTAAAAAGGTTCAAATGTTTAGCCAACCAGGATTAGTTTAGAATGTACGACCCAACCCTGGCCAATGGGGAAGGAGAAAGGGTACAGGAGCAGGACTTGTGTCAGAAATAAAGGCTCTCATGCCCCTTTGTTCAGATGTGTTCTCATGGCAACTGGCCAAGGAGAAGCACCCCTCTGCACAAAAGTAAAATTGCTTTACTAAAAATCCTTTAAGTGTAAAGTGTTCAATTTCCTTAAAATTTTAAGCATTATTCCCAACAGTTGTGCACGCCTGTAATCCCAGCTACGCAAGGAGGCTTAGGCAGGAGAATCACTTGAGCCCAGGAGGCTGAGGTTGCAGTGAGCGGAGATTGCGCCACTGCACTCCAGCCTGGGTGACACAGCGAGACTCCGTCTCAAAAAAAAAAAAAAAAAAAAAAAAATTCAGCAACCCTATCTTCAGATGAGTTCATCATTCATCTCCATGTCTATGATTCAATCTAATAGTTATGTCCTTTAACCCTCTGCTGCGACCCTAAGCTCTACTACTTGATTTCTAGCTTCATCTATTCACTCTACATCCAATCCATATATCAGATCAGTTCTACTCAAATAGTGACCATTTTAATCAATCTGGTCTCTTCCTGAACTCCAACCTCTCTCTGTGCTTCTGACTAATGGGAGGATCTATACAGCCATTTGGTGTTTAGTTTTCTTGCTAAGGTAAAAGTTGCCAGCCACTTCTGCCTCAGGCACTTTCACTAAGAAAATTTATACCCCGTATACCAGAAAATAAACTACTTTAAATTTTCTGTCTGAGCAGCTCAGTCTCTGACAACTTCCCAAAGGGCTTATCCTAAGAACACCAATGAGCTTTGCTAACATCTCACTTCCATATGCTCTGCAGCACTAGGAAGGAGTCCAATTTCTCCAGGGATAACAACAGCATTACATACTCCCCAGAAACTCTTTGTTCTTTTTAAACGTCAGCTGGGGATAATTATGAGAATGAAAACTAGATTTTCAGTGAGCACAGGGATTTTGAGCATGGGAAGTACATTCTGCTGTCCATAGGAACTGTCCTCCCACAGTAGAACACATTGATGAGAAGAAGATAAAAGACTCTATCTACAATAGGTCACGAACTCTCAAAACCACTTCAATCAGAAACAAGGACTGGCCTCCAGGTGACACAGAGCAAGGTGGGCCAGGTGCTGTTTGGCAGCTTTAACTTTAATCTTTTTCTAGATGGATGCCTGTCATTCCCACTTCCCCCACCATCACACCACTCTAGCTCTTTGGACCCTCCCTATATTTTAAGCTTCCTTTACCTACTTTCTCTGTCTCCTTTTCCAGGTAAATGTAGTGATGGAGAAGTGGGAAGTGTACTGTTTATTTGGGGTCGAATGAAGTGGGGAATTGTCAGAAGAAAACTTTCAAATCTTCTGAATTCCCCCTTTAGTCTCTGAAAACCACCTTTTTTTTTTTAACATTATTTTTATTTATTTTATTTATTTATTTTTGAGACACAGTCTTACTTTGTCACCCAGACTGGAGTGCAGTGGCATGATCTCGGCTCACTGCAACCTCCACCTCCCAGGTTCAAGTGATTCTCCTGCCTCAGCCTCCCGAGTAGCTGGGACTACAGGCGCCCACCATCACGCCCGGCTAATTTTTGTATTTTTAGTAGAGGTGGGGTTTCGCCATGTTGGCCAGGATGGTCTCGAACTCCTGACCTCAAGTGATCTGCCCGCCTCGGCCTCCCAAAGTGCTGGGATTACAGGTGTGAGCCACCACACCCAGCCTGAAAGCCACCTGTGAGCAGTCTGTATTTGTAGAGTTTAGGAGCACTAATGGTTATCTTGAGGTTAGGGTTTCACTCTCCATGACTGTACCCCTATGCTTCAGTAAGCCAGAAAACGAATATGATAAGCATCATTCTTACTTTAAAATGAGGAAATTAAGGCAAAGAGAACAAAAGTAAGTTACATAAGAACAATAGTAGCAGCAGTTGAAAAACAATTGTTCTGATTTCCAGTCTTCTGCTCTATACATACAAAGGCAAAACAGATCACAATTTGTCAGGTAGACATTTCCTGAGAGCAAACCTGAAGGCAGCTCTGTAGCATCTGTCTTGATTTCAATTCACAGAAACATGGCTGCTGCTCCTAGCTCTTCCCTCCTTGACCTCTGGGGCCAGTGGCTTAGGAAAAAAAGGATACACCAGCCTCCTCACCTTGAGATGATAGAGCACAACACCTGTGCTGAGCACGTCATCCTCCAAGGCCATCAAGTGTGGCAGGCTGGAGTCGATGACCACCCCAGCCCTCCTCCTGTTGACGTCCACACTGTAATGCTCCATGAGGGCCTGCCAATCATTCCACTTCTGTGTCCAGTCTTTAGTCAGCTGGTCTATCTGCAGAGGTATAGGAGGTGATCTGAGACACTCAGCATGGGGAACAGACTAAAGGTCAGAAGTCATTACAATCTATTCCTATTTTCCCAGGGTACTGCTTTCTTATGATCCTCCCCAATACTATTCAAAGCCCCACAGAAGCCCTTGTACCTCCTCCAACTGCAAGCCGTGTTTTCCAAGTTTTCTTCAACAAGCAAGTGTTACTTGTATAAACAGAAGCCCCCTCAATAAATGTTATTTTTAAAGTTTTCTGCAATGAGCATGTATTGTTTTTATAATTAGAAAAAAACATGTTATTTTCAAGTTTTTTAAAAAAATTAATTGGGATGTTAGACATCTATGTTTATAATTTCCCTTTCCCCACCCGTTTCATATGATCCATACATGGGAACTTTTTATGACCTACACACTTCTTTCCCAAAGTACAGTACTTTGAGTTATCATATAAGTTTGCACACGGCTCACAGAACCACAAAGCACTGAGAGGAATCTCCCCAGGTGGAACTAAGACTATATGGAACTTGTCTGGAAGATCATGTAATAAGACAATAAAAACAATAATAACAGTAAAATACTGAGTGCTTACTGTGTACCAGGAACAGAGTTTTAAAAGTAAATATACCCAGGCTTAGAGGCCTTAAGCTAAGACCACCTTAGGGACATGCACAGTGATAAATGTAGGGTACTTTTTCTTCTTTTAGTGGAAACTGATGCCTAAGCATTGAGCTTATCCTGGGAATGGAAGAACTGAGGAAGCTCAGAAAAAAACAAACAAACTAGATTTAGCTAAGTGCTTCTCTCATAAAGGGAATACTTAAAAAAAATTATGCCAGGTTTAGGTACAAGTGCTTTATGTGCCCTAGAAACATTATTTTAATAATCATTGATTGAAGTTTGGAAACCAGGAAACTACAGGGTACCTGTAAAGGGCTGGGTTGGATAGGGACCCCTGGCATTGGTGAGTGGCAGGGCACTGTGGCTTACAGTTCAGCCAACCTGGCACAGCTGCCCCTCTGGCCAGCTTTCATCACCTACTCCTACACTGCCTAAGATCATACAGCCAACAAGGGGCAGGTTCAAGTCCAGCTCAGCTGGCCTGCATAATGTAAGAATGCTAATGAGTTTGGAATGATTTTAGCTCCCCTACTTCATCCCTTAGTATAGAGGGATGATATTTTCTGAACCAAAAATCAGAATACATGACTGAAGGAAAAATTTTTTAGAGAAACTTCTAGATGTGTGATTTAGTCTTGAGGTTTACTAAGGGTGACAAAATGTTAACATGGCCAGGATACTTTAATAACATATAAGGATGATGCAACAGAATATTGGAAATTGAAACATTTGGTTGTAGGATTTAAATCTAACCTGTCTGCCGGGTGTGGTGGCTCATGCCTGTAATCCCAGCACTTTGGGAGGCTGAGGTGAGCGGATCACCTGAGATCAGGAGTTTAAGACCAGCCTGGCCAACATGGTGAAACCCCTTCTCTACTAAAAATACAAAAAATTAGCCTGGCGTGGCAGTGGGCACCTGTAATCCCAACTCGGGAGGCTGAGGCTGGAGAATTGCTTGAACCCAGCAGGCGGAGGTTACAGTGAGCTGAGATCACACCACTGCACTCCAGCCTGGATGACAAGAGTGAAACTCCATCCCAAAATAATAAAAAATAGGCCAAGTGCGGTGGCTCACGCCTGTAATCCCAGCACTTTGAGAGGCCGAGGTGGGTGGATCACGAGGTCAGGAGTTCGAGACCAGCCTGGCCAACATGGTGAAACCCCATCTCTACTAAAGATACGAAAATTAGTCGGGCGTGGTGGCGTGAGCCTGTAATCCCAGCTAATCAGGAGGCTGAGGCAGGAGAATTGCTTGAACCTGGGAGGCAGAGGTTGCAGTGAGCTGAGATCATACCATTGCACTCCAGCCTGGGTGACAGGGTGAGACTCCATCTCAAAAAAAAAAATAAAATAAAAAAATAAAAATAAATCTAATCTGTCAACAAAAAAAACTGCCCACCATTTCTTCCTTTTAAATATCTCTGGGGGCCAGGTACAGAGGTTCATGCCTGTAATCCCGGCACTTTGGGACGCCAAGGCGGGTGGATTACCTGAGGCCAGGAGTTCGAGACCAGCCTGGCCAATATGGTAAAACCCTGTCTCTACTAAAAACGCAAAAATTAGGCAGGTGTGGTGGTACACACCTGTAGTCCCAGTTACTCGGGAGGCTTAGGCAGGAGAATCACTTGAACCTGGAAAGCGGAGGTTGCAGTGAGCTGAAATCACAACACTGCACTCCAGCCTGGGTGATAGAGTGAGACTCCCTCTCAAAAAAATAAAATTAATTTTTAAAAAAATGTCTCTGGGAATCACTATTCTACTTTTCCAAAATGTCTTGTCCTTGCCCTCACTGGGTTACAGCAGTCTCTTTCCTGGTTGGTCCCCCGCTTCCAGTCTTCCCACCTTTCAATTCATCCTGCATACAACTATCATATTAATTTTCCAAAGATACTCCTTTATTATGTCACCAACCTGATTCAAGAAGCTATTAATCCTGTTTACACCAAGTTCAAACCTTCTAAACTTGCCCTAACCTTACCTGCACTACCCTCTACCATGAACACCCATTCTAACCAGCTTAGTCTTCCTCACAGTGTGTGCTTCCACATGGCCTCTCACACCCCTTCCTTCTCCCAGTTTCAAGGCTTTGCTTATGTTATCCCTCCCTCACCCAATGCCTTACCCCTTCTCCCTATGTAGCAACCCTAGCAAACCTTCAAGGGCTAGTTCAAGGTCAGTTCTCTGCCTTCCAGCACCAACATATGATGTCTGCTCTGAAAATCCCAAACCATAATGATTTCTTCCTTCCCTAGACTCTTTCATCTAAATCACATGGTTCATGAAACACACCATTCTCTAAATGTGTTTCCAACTAGACTGCAAACCATTTGAGGGCAGGGACCTCTCTGTACCTCTTGCAGCATCATGCTGAGCACCTATTTGATCCTCAAACAATGAATACATCTTGGTTGACTGATTTACAGACAAGAAAACAGTCTTTTCCCCACAGGCTATTCTCACTATCCAAAGGACTTATGAATCCCTGAGAGAATACAGAAAGTCAGAAAGTCATTAACAGTCCCCCAGGCAAACACATCCCCTGGTCAAGGCTTAAAGGAAACAAACACTGTCTTTAAATTAGACAGCTCTTCTCTGTCCTGCCAAGGGAGCAACCCTACCTAGCTCGGGAATAATGGAGGGAGCTCCCAGGGTGATGTAAAGCACAACTGAGTCCACCCAACACACCCACCTTCAATTCATTTAGGAGAACCAGCTCCTTCAGGTTTTCATCCTTTTCATCATTCATTGAACCGAAGTTTCTCTGCACAAAGATAGAGATATGCTTTGATATTTTCCTGGTCTGACCCTCAGGTAGGTCCCACCCTTACACTTGTGAAGGAAGATAAGGTGCAGATAAAGGAAAGACTTTATCATTAAAATGAGAAATAAATCAGGAGCCTAAGTATTTGGGTTCATATTGGTACAAAGATGGAAAATACAAAGAAATTTTCCTGGAGGGCCCCATTCTCCGTACCTGCCCACACAGGGCAAGGACCATTCAGGCACAAGACAAGAGATGATAAAGTGAAAAAATGCCCACACCATCTGAAGCTACACCGAGAAATCAGAGACATCTCTGTTTTGTCTTTGCTCCTATCTCTGCCTCATAAGAGTCAACTGAGAACATAGAATGCAGCAGGGCCCAGACTCTATGGAGAAGAAAAGAGGCTCAGAAGGAGAATTTCACTTAAGTATGGAAAGGTTCTGACTGTCTGCATACCAGTTCAAAGCTCAGCAGCAGGGCTTTCAGTCTTTCAATCTCTTCTCTGAGTTCTCTTATCAGCTTTACGTTTGCATCCTGAAACACAGAGAACTCCATCACCACTGATTGTTATCAAGTCCCACTCAGCTGTGAAATGCTATTTGCAATTGGCTTGGAAGAGGTAGAGTACTCCTTTGGAGTAGCCTCTACAGCAGTCAATCATTCTCAAGTTGTGGTCCCAGGACCTGCAGCATCCACTTCACCTAAGAACCTGTTAGAAATGCACACTTTGGCCCACCCCAGACCTACTAAATCAGAAACTCTGAAGGACTAGGGCCCAGCAGTGTTCTAACAAACCCTCCAGGTGATTTCTGATACACACTAAAGTTTGAGAATCATTTCCCTAGAGGTCAAGCAGGTAACACAAAAGCCAGGGCATGTATAGGTAGTAAGTACTAACCTTCCGGTATTGTGACTAAGCCTAATACTGCCTAATTACATTGCCTTTTTAAAACAGTCTACATATGGGGGTGTGTGTGTGTGTGTGTATGTGTGTATGTAGTGTGTGTCTGGCCACCAGCTATGATCTGTGCTCTGGAACTTCTCACTGAAATTGTGAAGGAACGTTTGGAAAATTCTCATTTAGCTTTCAAAAACCAATGAATAGTTCTGCGTGGGCAGAGGAGAAAAACAATAGAAAGAAAAAACATTAAAGGATAAACAAAAACCAATGAATTCCTACACTCTCTTTTTAATCTAAACAGAGAAGTCACTGCAATTTGCGTAGAGAAAAATAAAACACAACTTGCATAAAAAAACACAGGCATAAGACTGGGCACCTTAGCCCACACCTGTAACCCCAGCACTTTGGGAGGCTGAGTTGGGAGGATCATTTGAGTCCAGGAGTTTGAGACCAGCCTGGGCAATATCGTGGGACCTTCTTTCTACCAAATTTTTTTTAAAAATTAGCCTAACATGGTGGCATGCACCTGTGGTCCCAGCTACTCAGGAGGCTGAGGTGGGAGAATCACTTAAGCCCTGGAGGTTGAAGCTGCAGTGAGCCACAATAGTGCCACTGCACTCTAGCCTGGGCAACAGAGCAAGACCCCTTCTCAAAACAGGCAAACAAATACAAAAACACAGGAATAAATCAACATAAATTCAAAATAAAAGCAGTAAACACAAACTTTTTAACTGAACTTTCTTAGAGTGAGCAATTATTGCACCACTGCACTCCAGCCTGGGTGACAGAGTGAGACCCTGTCTCTAAAAATAAAATAATAAAATAAAAAATAAATGACCTTTCTTAGAGTAGTAATGGTAAACTAAGAAATCTTAAGAGGAATGGCCTTAGAGAAGTATCTAAAATAAGTTATTCATAAAAGGTTACTGAATGAAGGCAGTAGAGATAGGAAAGGAGGAGATGACAGTACAAGAAAGAATTCTACTCCCTCATCATTTGGAGGACAAGCCTGGAAAGTTGAGGTGAGTACAAAGAGAAAGAAATCAATGAGAGAAAAAAAAAATAAGGAAAGCTTTGTGTAAACTATACCAGACCAGGACTTCTGAAAAGGTCTCACCTCATTTACTCGTGGCTTGTTGATAATGTTTTTGGCACTGGATGCATATCTCAGTGTGCTCATGGTCTCACTGTAGCTAGTGTGTGCAGGAGACACCGCTGAGGTAGAAGGAGAAAGTTTAAAAACATGCCAGCCCATCCATCCCAGCCCTTAATCACTTGCCTTGCTACTACTGCCCATGCTGTATAAGACCCCTGATGAAATGAGAAACCTTGGTGGTCATGGCCCTTTCTCTGAGATAGAGTACCAGTCCCAACACAGATCCAGCTCTGGCACCCCACTCACTGGGGCCATGGCCCTTTCTCTGAGATAGAGTACAGTCCCAACACAGATCCAGCTCTGGCATCCCACTCACTGGCAACCATGATGGTTTTAGAGTTGCCTCCAAGGCTGTCCTTCAGCAGCCAGGTCAACACAGAGTCTCGGTATGGGATATAAGACTGCCTTCGGGAGGGTGCCCCTCCATTGCTGGTCCCAGAAGGAGAGCTAAGGATCCCACTGTCACCACCATTGCTGACTGAGCTGTTGAGGCTCTGGCAGCTGCTGAAAACTTGGGAGTTCTGGGCTTAAAAGATGAAAAAAGAAAATGGAAGAAGGAATTATAAAGCAAATATATTAAAACAAAACAATGGTTGGAGAACACAGACTTAAGTATCATATTTCCTAATCCCTTTCTGCATACAATAAGGTATTTTAGGTGTTCCTAAAGACTTTAGACTCATGATATGGAATGTTTGAGCCACATAATTTTTTAGACTCCCCTCTTTTAGAAATTATAGTAGTAGGATAGCATTCTACTCTAAAACCAAGGACAAATATCAATTTTTCATGCCCCAAACCAGAAGGTAACCTTATCAAAAGGAACCATGTGTCTACCCTATTGTGACAAAATGAAAACATGAGTTATTTTCCAAAGTCTCCCTCCCACTCCCATTATCTATCAGCAAAATACCTAAGGTGGAGATGACAATTCCCAGAGTCA
Source organism: Pongo abelii (assembly GCF_028885655.2). Taxonomy (NCBI): domain Eukaryota; kingdom Metazoa; phylum Chordata; class Mammalia; order Primates; family Hominidae; genus Pongo; species Pongo abelii. Next base: position 45,597,312 of record NC_072001.2, on the reverse strand, counting down.
CAAGGGACTTGTTGATATTGGCTCCTTCAGTAATGCGGTCCTTACAGTAACTGGGATCTGCTCTTTCACTAAAACACAGTCAATGAAAAACAAAAACAAAAGCAAATAAGACACTATCTTTACAATGCTGTTGAAAAATACTATCCTTTATTCTGTATATCATGCTGTAAAAGACTCACATAATAAATTCCTTTTAGAATTCAGTTTCAGAAGAAAATGTTACCATCTTGTAATGAACTGGACTTTTTCTGCTTCTCAGGCAACAAAAATCAAATAACTCATTATGTTTCTGTTTTTATTTTGACTGTCAGAACACTTTATGCTAAATGTAATGCTCATTTACAGTAATGATATTAGCACGGCTTTTTGGTATATTCACTTCTCTATTGTTTCAAATTCCTGTATTTATACCTTTATGGTATTTGTGCCATTAGCTGACAACAGTTTTGAATTTCTTTTTTAAGTAAATGGGAAATATTAAAAATTCACACTTCCAATTGGCTGATAATAGTTTCTTTCAAACAGCACTTAGTTCTTAAGGCAATACTGTACCATATTGTTTTAAAATAAGAAAATTTGCCTTATTTCATCTTACCCTTTCTTGTGATCACATTATCCCCCTCAAGACTACCTCTTTCTAAATATATATGTAACTATAATTCATGCTTCCTTCTAATACCCACAAGGCAGTATCTTCTCAACCTTTCAAGATTTTTTAAACTTTTTTTTCTTTAGAGATTGGGTTGAGCTATGTTGTTATGTTGCCCAGGCTGGCTTCAAACTCCTGGGCTCAAGTGATCCTCCCACCTCAGCCTCCTGAATAGCTGGGACTATAGATGTGCACCACCAAGTAAAACTTTTTTTTTAAGTAAAGAACTGCATAAAAATCAATATTAAAGAAAAAATAAAATCAATATTAAATCAAAGAGAAAAGTTGTACTAATTCAGTTCACTGAAAGCAGTGTTTTTTTAATCTTTCCTATACATTAGAATCACTTGGGCAGCTTTAACAATATCCTGATGCTTGCACTCCCACCAACCTCACTAATAATCTGATTTATCTGATCTGGGGTATAGGTATGGGGAGTTTTAAAAGGTCCTCAGGTGGCCAGGTGCAGTGGCTTACGCTTGTAATCCCAGCACTTTGGGAGACTGAGGCAGATGAATTGCCCAAGGCCAGGAGTGTGAGGCCAGCCAGGGCAACGTAATGAGATGTTGTCCCTCCAAAAAAAAAAAAAAAAAAAAGCCAGATGTGGTGTCACGTGGCTATAGTCCCAGCTACTCCAGAGGCTGAGGCAGGAGGGTCACTTGAGCCCAGTTGTTCAGGATTACAATGAGCCATGACCATACCACTGCACTCCAGCCTGGAGCCTGGGCAACAGAGTAAGACTGTCTCAAAAAAGAAAAGGTCCTCAGGTGATTTAATGTGCAACCAAGATTGAGAATCCCTGATGTAGAGGAACTTTTCAGCCCCTAGAAAATAACTTCTTAACCTAGCATTCGAAGAGCTTATTTCTTTTGTAATATTCTCAGGATGACTGAAATATGAAAAAGATTGGAACAGCTTATTTACTGTAAAACACGCAAGAACAAGAGTAATCCCCCTTAGTTTTGAAATCCTCATTACCTGCCTGCTAGGTCCACAAGGTTGATCTTGCTAGCCATTTCAGAAGGGAGGCTGTTCTCCAGGATTGCCTAGAGGAGAAAACACATTTAAAGCCTGCCATTTGGAATGATTTGTATTGTTTTCCCCTTAGACATTCTTCCAACCAAGGTGATATTTTGGATTTTTATCCAATTCACTCAACAAATCTGTATTCTAATGTGATTCAAACCAGGTGAGCTCTCAATATCTGACAGATAAAATCAACAGGGCCCTGGATCATCACTTTAAAAAAACAAAACAAAAAACACCAGCAGAACTTACAGACAAAGCAGACAAACTTCCATGAAGTTTTGCTGAGCACAACTTTCAGTGGCATCAGGAATTTCAGTACAATTTACCACACAAATGCTCAACTCCCTCCCAGGGGGCTCTGACTCTTATTAGCAGAGAGCCACAGCATGTGGGTGGCCTCTGATGGTCTCTTCCTAACCTCAGTCACAGCACCTTAATTTGCCAGGGCAGAAACTCTGCCCTGTAAGTTCTATTTAGTGCCATCCAGCCCCCAAGAAGAAACTATTCTGCCCCCCACCCTGATTCAATGTGGGTTTTGTTATTTTGTTTTAGAAATTGTTAAATTTTTTTTTTTTTTTGAGACTGAGTTTTGCTCTTGTTACCCAGGCTGGAGTGCAATGGCATGATCTCAGCTCACTGCAACCTCTGGCCTATCAAGTTCAAGTGATTCTCCTGCCTCAGCCTCCCAAGTAGCTGAGATTACAGGCATACACCACCAGGCCCGGCTAATTTTGTATTTTTAGCAGAGACAGGGTTTCACCATGTTGGCCAGGCTGGTCTGGAACTCCTGACCTCAGGTGATCTGCCTGCTTCGGCCTCCCAAAGTGTTGGGATTACAGGCATGAGCCACTGCACTGACCAGAAATTGTTAATGTTATACATCATCAACCAAATGTAGTTTTAGAACATTTCAAATAATCCCCAAATTCCTCAAGTCTTTGCAGTCAATCTCTGTTCCCATCCCCAGCTTGAAGCAATCACTTAACTTTCTATGTCTGTAAGTCTGCCTTTTCAGAATGTTTCATATAAATAGAATTATACAATGTCTGGCTCTTTTCACTGTACATAATTATTTTGAGATTCATCCATGTTAAGACATGCATCAACAGTTCATTCATTTTTACTGCTATTATTCCATTGTGTGGATATACCACAGTTATCCATTTGCCTTTTGATGGATGTGCAGGTTGTTTCCATTTTAGGGTAATTACAAATAACAGTTATGGACATTTGTGCACATCTTTCTATGGACATTTCTTTTGGATAAACACCTAAGAGTAGAATTACTGGGTCATATGATAGGTATATATTTAACTTTTTAAGAAACTGCTAGGCTGGGCACAATGACTCATGCCTGTAATCCCAGCACTTTGGGAGGCCGAGGCGGGTGGATCATAAGATCAGGAAATCGAGACCATCCTGGCCAAAATGGTGAAACCTCGTCTCTACTAAAAATACAAAAATTAGCCGAGCACGGTGGTGGGCACCTGTAGTCCCAGCTACTCAGGAGGCTGAGGCAGGAAAATGGCACGAACCCAGGAGGCGGAGGTTGCAATGAGCCAAGATCACGCCACTGCACTCCAGCCTGGGCAATAGAGTGACACACACACACACACACACACACACACACACACACACACACACACACACACACACACACACACACACACACACACACACACACACACACACACACACACACACACACACACACACACACACACACACACACACACACACTCCCCCCCCCCCCCAAGAAAAACCTGCCAAACTCTTTTCCAAAGTTGTTATACCATTTATATTCCCACCAGTAGAGCAGTGTATGAAAACTCCTGCTCCTACGCAACTTGCTGATATTTAGTATAATTTTAGCCATGTTAAAAGGTGGGTAGTGGTATCTCATTTGGTTCTAATTTGTATTTCCCTAATGAATAAGGATGTTGAGAATTTTTTCAAGTACTTAATTGTCACTAGCATATTTTGTTTAGTGAAATGTCAGTTCAAAATTTTTGCCATCGTTTTGAGTTGTTTTCTCATGGTGTTTAGAGAGTTCTTTATATATTCCGGATATAATTCCTTCATCAGATGTATGTTTAGCAAATAAGCTCTACCTATCTGTTGCTTTTCCTTCTTTCCTTCTTCTTTTCTCTCTCTTTCTTTCTTTCGAGGGAGTGTTGCTCTGTCACCCAGGCTGAAGTGCAGTGGCATGATCTTGGCTCACTGCAACCTTTGCCTGCTGGGTTCAAGCAATTCTCCTGCCTCAGCCTCCCGAGTAGCTGGGATTACAGGTGCATGCCACGAAGCCTGGCTAATTTTTGTATTTTTCGTAGAGACAGGGTTTTCACCATCTTGGCCAGGCTAGTCTCGACCCCCTGACCTCAAGTGATCCGCCCGCCTAGGCCTCCCAAAGTGGTGGGATTACAGGCATGAACCACTGCACCTGGCCTGCTTTTCTTTTTATTCTAACAGTGTCTTTAAAAGTGCAAAAGGGGCCAGGCACGGTGGCTTATGCCTGTAATCCCAGCACTTTGAGAGGCAGAGGCAAGCTGGATCGCTTGAGGTCAGGAGTTCGAAACCAGCCTGGCCAACATGGTGAAACCCCATCTCTACTAAAAATACAGAAATTAGCCAGCCATGGTAATGTGTGCCTGTAATCCCAGCTACTTGGGTGGCTGAGGCAGAAAAATCACTTGAACCTGGGAGATGGAGGCTGCAATAAGTCAAGATCATGCCACTGTGCTCCAGCCTGGGCAACAGAGCAAGACTCAGTCTCATTAAAAAAAAAAAAAAAAAAAAGTGCAAAAGGCCAGACGTGGTGGGTCATGCCTGTAATCCCAGCATTTTGGGAGGCTGAGGCAGGAGGATCACTTGAGGCCTAGGGATTTAAGACCAGCCTGGGCAACATAATGAGACCTTGTCTCTACAAAAAAAAAAATACAAAAGGTATTTTATACATTGTAAGTGTACACACACACACACACACCTGTAAGTCCCAGCTACTTGGGAGGCTGAGGTGGGAGGATCACTTGAGCCCGGGAGGTTGAGGCTGCAGTGAGCCATGATTGTGCCACCGCACTCTTGCCTGGGTGACAGAGTCTGACCTCATCTCAAAAAAAATTATAAAAGTACAAAAGTTTGAAATTGTGATTAACTCCAAATTTCAATTTGTACTTTTGTTCAATTTGTGGTTTTAGTGCCATATCTATAAAACCTTTGCCTAATCAAAAATCACAAAGGTTCTCCTAAGTTATCTTCTAAAGTTTAATAGTTTCAGGTTTCCTATTTAGAGCCATGATTCAATATGAGTTAACTTTCCGATAAAGTGCAAAACATAGATCAAAGTTCCTTTTTTTCATATAGACATCCAATTGTTCTCCCACCATTTGCCGAAAAGATATTTTCTCCACCGAATTGCCTTCGCAACTTTATTAAAAATCAGTTGCCTATATATGTGTGAGTCTATTTTAGACTCTATTCTGTTCCAGTAATCTATTTATCTTAACACTAACACCACACTATCTTGGTTACTTTAGCTTTAGGAAGCACAGGGTTTATCTCAGAGAATGCTCCAGGTGCACTTGAAAATATGTGTATTCTGTGATGTTGGATGAAGTGTACTGAAAATGTCAGTTAGGTCACATAGTTTGATAATGTTGCTCAAATCTTCTATTTCCTCACTGATTTCTGTTTGGTTATCTACCTACTATTGGAAATTAGATACTGAAATATCCAACCATTGTTGAACTGTCTATTTTAATCTTTCAATTCCATCAGTGTTTTCATGTATTTTGAGGTTTGGTTGTTCAGGGTGCATACATTTATAAATGTTATATTTCTTCAATGTACTGACTGACCCTTTATCATTATGAAACAGTCCTGTCTCTAGTATTTGTCTTAAAACCTATTTTTTTTTTTTTTTTTTTTTTTTGAGACGGAATCTCACTCTTGTTGGCCAGGCTGGAGTGCAATGGTGCGATCTCGGCTCACTGCAACCTCTGCCTCTTGGATTCAAGTGATTCTCCTGCCTCAGCCTTCTGAGTAGCTGGGACTACAGGCACTCACCACCATGCCCGGCTAATTTTTTTTTTGTATTTTTAGAAGAGACGGGGTTTCACCATGTTGGCCAGGCTGGTCTCAAACTCCTGACATCAGGCGATCCATCCACCTCGGCTTCCCAAAGTGCTGGGATTACAGGCTTGAGCCACCATGCCCAGCCTTAAAACCTATTTCTTGCCTGACATTAAAATACCACTCCAGCTCTCTTATGCTTACTTTTTAAAAAATTTCAATAGGTTTTGGAGGAACAGATGGTGTCTGGTTACATGAATAAATTCTTTAGTGGTGATTTCTGAGATTTTGGTGCACCCATCACCCAGTGTACCCTGTACCCAACGTATAGTCTTTTATCCCTCACCCCCCTTTCCCACAAGTCCCCAAAGTCCATTATCATTCTTATGCCTAGCATAAGAATGCCATTGCATCCTTATGCCTATGTGTCCTTATGCCTTTGTATCATTCTTATGCCTTTGTGTCCTCACAGCTTAGCTCTCATTTATAAGTGAGAAGATATGTTTGGTTTTCCATTCCTGCGGTACTTAGAATAATGGTCTCCAATTCCACCCAGGTTGCTGCAAATGCCATTATTTCGTGCCTTTTCATGGCTGAGTAGTATTCCACGGTATATATACACCACATTTTCTTTATCCACTCATTGACTGATGGACATTTGGGCTGGTTCTATATTTTTGCAAATGTGAATTGTGCTGCTAAAACATGCATGTGCAAGTGTCTTTTTCATATAACGACTTCTTTTCCTCTGGGTAAATCTACTTGTAGTTCTTTAAGGAATCTCCACACTGTTTTCCATAATAGTGATACTAGTTTATATTCCCACCAACAGTGTAAAAGCGTTCCCTTTTCACCACATCCAGGCCAACATCTATTTTTTTTTTTTTTTTTGGAGATGGCTGGAGTGCAGTGGCGCGATCTTGGCTCACTGCAACCTCTGCCTCCCAGGTTCAAGCAATTCTCCGGCTTCAGCCTCGTGAGTAGCTGGGACTACAGGAGCGCGACACCAGACACAGCTTATTTTTGTATTTTCAGTAGATACAGCATTTCACCATGTTGGCCAGGCTGGTCTTGAATGCCTGACCTCAGGTGATCCACCTGGCTCAGGCTCCCAAAGTGCTGGGATTACAGGTGTGAGCCACCGACCCAGCCTCTTTTTTGATTTTTTTGATTATGGCCATTCTTGCAGGAGTAAGGTGGTATTGCATTGTGATTTTGACTTGCATTTCCCTCAGTGATGCTGAGCATTTTTTTTTCCTATGTTTGTTGCCATTTGTATATCTTCTTTTGGGAACTGTTTATTCATGTCCTTAGCCCACTTTTTGATGGGACTTTTCTTCATGCTGATTTGTTTGAGTTCCTTGTAGAGTCTGGATATTAGTCCTTTGTAGGATGCATAGACTGCAGAGATTTTCTCCCACTCTGTGGGCTGTTTGCTGATTATTTCTTCTGCTGTGCAGAAGATTTTTGTTTTAAGTCCCATCTATTTATCTTTGTTTTTGTTGCATTTGCTTTTGGATTCTTGCTCATGAAGTCTTTGCCTAAGCCAATGTCTAGAAGGATTTTTCCAATGTTATCTTCTAGAATTTTTATGGTTTCAGGTCTTTTATTTAAGCCTTTGATCCACCTTGAGTTGATTTTTGTATAATGTGAGAGATGAGGATCCACTGTCATTCTCCTACACGTGGCTTCCCAATTATCCCAGCACCATTTGTTGAACAGGGTGTCCTTTCCCCACTTAACATTTCTGTTTGCTTTGTCGAAGATTGGTTGGCTGTAAGTATTTGGCTTTATTTCTGCATTTTCTAAACTGTTCCATTGGTCTATATGCCTGCTTTTGTCCCAGTACCATGCTGTTTTGGTAACTATTGGCCTTATCGTATAGTTTGAATTGGGTAATGTAATGCATCCAGATTTGGTTTTGTTGTTGTTTTTGAGACGAAGTCTCACTCTGTTGCCCAGGCTGGAGTGCAGCGGCGTGATCTCAGCTCACTGCAACCTCTGCCTCCCAGGTTCAAGCGATTCTCCTGCCTCAGCCTCCCGAGTAGCTGGGATTACAGGCACCCGCCATCACGCCCAGCTAATTTTTTCTATTTTTAGTAGAGAGGGGTTTCACCATATTGGCCAGGCTGGTCTCAAACTCCTGACCTCAAGTGATCTGCCCGCCTCAGCCTCCCAAAGTGCTGGGATTACAGGCATGAGCCACTGTGCCTGGCCCAGATTTGTTCTTTTTGCTTAGTCTTGCTTTGGCTATGTGGGCTCTTTTTTGGTTCCATAAGAATTTTAGGACTGTCTTTTCTAGTTCTGTGAAGAATGATGGTGGTATTTTGATGGGGATTGCATTGAATTTGTAGACGGCTTTAGGCAGTATGGCCATTTTCACAGTACTGATTCTACCCATCCATGAGCATGAGACATGTTTCCATTTGTCTGTGTTTCAACAGTGCTTTGTAGTTCTTCTTGTAGAGGTCTTTCACCTCCTTAGTTAAGTATATTCCTAAGTATTTTATTTTTTTTGCAGCTATTGCAAAAAATGTTGAGTTCTTGATTTGATTCTCGGCTTGCTTGCTGTTGGTGTATAGCAGGGCTACTGATTTATGTACATTAATTTTGTACCTTGAAACTTCGCTGAATTCATTTACCAGTTCCAGGAGCTCTTTGGATAAGTCTTTAGGGTTTTCTAGGTATACAATCATGTTGTCAGCGAACAGCAACAGTTTGACTTCCTCTTTACTGATCTGGATGCCCTTTATTTCTTTCTCTTGTCTTATTACTCTGGCTAGGACTTATCGTTACTATTATTACAGTATATCTTTTTCCATCCTTTTACTTTCAACCTGTGTCTGTGGTTCTAAGGTGTGTTTCTTATAGACAGCATATAGTTGGGTCTCGCTTTTATGCAATCTGAAAATTTGTACCTTATGCAATTCACACTTAATGTATTTAATAATTATTGATGTGCTCAGAACCATCCATGTCTGATTTTTCTTTTTTCTATGTCTCATATCTCCTTTGTTCCTCTGTTCTTCCTCCACTGCCTTTAACTGTTAGGTATTTTAATTAATATGTACCATTTTAATTTCTGTTGTTTTTTCTGCCCAGAGGAGGCAGAAGAAATGTTGATTTTTAAAATTATATTTTTGAGCTATTTTCTTAGTAGTTGCTCTACAGATTACAATACATATCTTTCTTTATGATCTACTTCAAAATAATACCAACTTAACTCCTGTAAAATATAGAAACTCTACTTAAATATATCTCCTTTCACTTCCCTTGTGCTGTTATTTTCATATACGACGATGTACAAAAATGTATTGTTATAATTGTGGTTTTATGTAATCTTATTTTTTTATTGACATTAGGAGAAGAAATGAGAAAGAATGTAGGTTTTTTAATATTGACTCACACATTTACCATTCCCAGATATCTCATTGTCTCCTATAGATTTAAGATACTTTCTAATATCACTTTCTTTCAGCCTAGAAGATTTCATTTAGTTTTCTTGTCAGGTAAGTCTGCTGGCAATAAATTCTACTTTTTTTTTTCCCCAATCTGGGGATGTTCTTATTGCCAGTTTTTTATATTATCTCAGCCCCCTGACTTCTAGGGTTCAATGGTTCTGATGAGAAGTCAGCCATTCATCATGTAATTGTTCTCCTGTATGAGTCACTTTTCTCTAGCTGTTTTTAAGATTTTCTCTTTGTCTTTCAACAGTTTAAATATGATGTGTCTAGGTGTCGGTCTCTTTGTGTTTATTTTACTTGGAGTCCTTTGAGCTTCTTAGATCTATAAATGATTTTCAACAAATTTAGGGAGTTTTTGGTCATCGTTTTATTTTGGGTGTGGTGCTTCTCACTTTGTTACATTCCTTTAATCTATTTTCAGACCACAGAAAGGATTTTGTCCAGCTTTATAGTTGCTTTTGGGGATATGACTTGACCTCCTCATTCCATCATAATGGAAGTGAATCTTCTAATATTTCATTTTAATGCTTATTTTCTTTTCAACCTTTTGTTTTAAATGTCCATACTGATCACATAGACGTGAAAGTGTTTTAAAATGTTAAAAATAAATACAAGCAGAAGATATTTTGATTAGTCTTTATAAAATGCTTCTACCCATTCTAGGTGTATAGCTTAATGGAGTGTGTGTAAATCTGGTTTATAATATTAGGTTCTATCAGAGCACCTATAAACGTGAGAGTAGGAGGAAAGGAAAAGAAACAGGGCCAGGGGCGATGATGGCTCACATCTGTAATCCCAGCACTTAGGCAGGCCAAGCCAGGTGGATCATTTGAGGTCAGGAGTTTGAGACCAGTCTGGCCAACATGGTGAAACCCCGTCTTTACTAAAAATACAAAAAAAAATTAGCCGGGTGTGGTGGCGCATCCTGTAATCCCAGCTATTTGGGAGGCTGAGGCAGGAGAATCGCTTGAGCCTGAGGGGCAGAGGTTGAGGTGAGCCGAGATCGTGCCACTGCACTCCAATCTGGGCAACAGAGTGAGACCCTGTCTCAAAAACAAACAAACAAAAAAAGAAATAGGAAGGAAGACAAGAAAGTGGTTTAAAGGTACAAGGAGAGGAAGAAATCTCACCAAATGTAAGGGGTTACCAACCTGCGTGTAGTGGATCGTGAAAATGGCGTGGGATCTGCTGCTGGCCTCATGAACATGGGTGGCTGCTGTGATTCTGTGTATGTAAGGAAAAACTGTTAGGACGAGGATTGTTTACACATGGTAGATTCTTAAGGATCCATAGGGAATACAAGAAATGTTAGTGCTGAGGTTCACAGATGAGAATCATAAAACACACATATTTAGTCCAGTATCATGAAGAGAATAGTCCAAAGAGGGCAGAAGCAGCACTCCAGGTGCTGATATCTGAGCATAAAACAGAGTGTAGCTTCACACTAAACTACACTGAAACTTTTTTTTTTTAAGCAATAGAAGCAAAAATTCGAGTGAAAAGGGAAATGAAGACTAGAGCGTCATCAACCTGGAAGAACATGCCCAAGATAGACCCATTTTATTTTATTTTATTCTTTCACTTTATTTTATTCTTGGAGTCATTTTAGTAAGACAAGTGGATGTAGAGAGCTTGCTAGAGAAGATACCTCAAAGACAGAGAATATAAGTTTTGATTAAACACAGAATATTAATTCTACAGTGTCAGAAAGATTTTGGAAATGAGATCTTAAATCACATCAATATCATGCTTAAGCCAGGTGGAATTCACGATCTCCCTTAGAAATCCATTACAGTGTTAACCCTTAAAGTCAGGAGAGGTTTTCCTTTATCTAAGAGCATCTCATTGAGCTGTGTTCTCAGAGGATCTGGAGAATTGAAGAAAAGGGCCAAAATCTAGAGGCTAGTCTCATGATTCAAGCCTGACACTGAAAAATCACAGAGCTCAGGGTATCCTGAAGACCAGAAGCAAGTGTCTCCAGGAGAGTTCCATGAAGCTCAGGAGAATGTTAAATTTAAATTTCTTCCTTTATGTTCAATTAACTTGGTCCTGCTATTAACAGGATAAATAGAAGGCTCTAAAGATCTTTTTACCCCAGAAAAAAAAGCCCTTTTTAGGGACATTTACTTGTAATATTCTAGGTATTTCATAGTAACTTACAACATGGAATGTTATTACAATTTACAATAGCTTTCAGGGGAATCTACAGCACCTAGTTATTCATAGCAGATTCAAAACAGTCTTTTGAGGGGCTACCTTATAAGTATGCAAAACTAGAAAAAAATGTTTTTCTGAAACTTTTACACTATATTCATCCTTATATCTATCAAATCTGAGGAGAGGACAACGCAGGTAAGAATCCTTTCTTCCAAATTTAGAAGCTCTAAACGAAGTATAGAGTAACTTCCTTGGGCTTACTGCCTAATATTATTATGTCCAGAACAGATTCCAGCTTCATTACTAGTGAGAAGAGACTAAATCTTAGTCACCACCCCTTACCCTGGGAACATTACTGTTCTGGGAAGAGCCTCCTGGTTGTGAACATCTCTACACACAGAGACAATTTTAAGTGTCATTATACACTCCCCAAAGGGAAATGGGAACACAGGACAGGAGTGTGATGATAAAAGAATGATAGAAACAAACAAACCTGTTACCTGTTTGCAATTCCCTCCTCCAAGAGTTGGATTACTTGCTTATAATTGGTAACTACATGTTGAGATAAACCTATCGGATTTGTGAAACAGAAAAAAGAAATTAAATGAAATTTTTGGTAAACTTTAACCTTTTCTTATAAGTCTTTATCATTCCTATTTCATATTATTTAATAGATAAAAATGAGGGAATCTGGCCAAATTCATTCAGATCATAAATTAAATCAAGAAATATTTATTGGAAACCTCTTGTCAGGTATATGATAGGCTCTAGGAATATAGGTCTCTGCCCTCACAGAGATTATGGTCTATAAGTCATATAGACCATATGCTAACAACAACTATAATTCCTTACAATTCTGCCATATAGGTTATAAGAACTGTTCTCATTTGGCCCTCACGAAGTCCCTGAGGTAGGCCAGTGTTGTTTTCCCCACAAGGTGGCAGACTCGGTTTGGCATACAAAATACAAAGTACACTCATCTCTGTCCTCCCACAGTTTACAATCATGATAAGTTACACTATACAAGACAATATGGCCAAGTGCTACAGGAGTGGGAAAGATGATACATGATGAGGAGATCAGCGGCGTGGTCAGGGCAGGCTCCATAGAAGAACTGAGACTTAAATTTAGCCACTATAGAATGGGGAGGCTTTAGATAGGTGAAGAGGAGCCTACGGGCATGAAAGTAAATCTTCATGGCTGGTTACTGACCAAGTCCCAAAGGCCTTCCCAACTGTTCTAGAGAATCTCTGTATTAGAGATTCAAAAACAAAGTAACTTCATGGGCTTATTGCTAAATACAATTACACCAAAAATAACAAAGTAACATAAATGAAACCAAAAAAAATAATAGTCAATAGAAAGCAATCCAAGAAAGACCCAGATACTGAAGCTACTAGGCCGACTTAAATTAACTCTGAAGGCTGGGCACTGTGGTTCATGCCTGTAATCCCAGCACTTTGGGAGGCTGAGGCGGGCGGGCCTGAGGTCAGGAGTTTGAGACCAGCCTGGCGAACATGGAGAAACCCTGTCTCTGCCAAAAATGAAAAATTAGCTGGGCTTGTTGGCGCATGCCTGTAATCCCAGCTACTCGGGAGGCTGAGACAGGAGAATCCCTTGAACCCAGGAGGCAGAGGCTATGGAGAGTCGAGATCACACCATTGCACTCTAGCCTCAGTAACAAGAGCGAAACTCCATCTCAAAAAAAAAAAAAAAAAAAAAAAAAAAAAGGCCAGGCTCGGTGGCTCACGCCTGTAATCCCAGTATCCCAGTACTTTGGGAGCCCAAGGCAGGTGGATCATGAGGTCAGGAGTTCCAAGACCAGCCTGGCCAACATGGTGAAACCTCACCTCGACTAAAAATACAAAAAATTAGCTGGACGTGGTGGCGGGAGGCTATAGTCCAAGCTATTCGGGAGGCTGGGGCAGGAGAATCACTTGGACCTAGGAGGCAGAGGTTGTAGTGAGCTGAGATCTCACCATTGCACTCCAGCCTAGGCAATAAGAGCAAAACTTCATTTCAAAAAAAAAAAGTAACTCTGCTTACTATTTTCAAGGAGTTGAAAGACAAGATTGTAAACTTGAAAACTATAATGAAATAATAAAATGGATATCTGAGAAATAATACTGTAAGTGAAAATAAAAACTCAATATAAAGTTTAATAGCAGGTTAGACATAGCTGAAGAAAGAATGAGTGAGCAGGAAGATAGATCAGAAACATACTCAAAATTAAGCACAGAGAGACAAAAGATTAAAAATATGGAGGCAGCCGGGTGCAGTGGCTCAAGCCTGTAATCCCAACACTTTGGGAGGCCGAGGCGGGTGGATCACGAGGTCAGGAGTTCAAGACCAGCCTGACCAACATGGTGAAACCCCGTCTCTAATGAGAACACAAAAATCAGCCGGGTGTGGTGGCGCGCGACTGTAATCCCAGCTACTAGGGAGGCTAAGGCAGGAGAATCGTTTGAACCCGGGAGGTGGAGGTTGCAGTGAGCCGAGATTGCTCCATTGCACTCCAGCCTGGGCGACAGAGCGAGGCTCTATCTCAAAGAAAAAAAAAGTGGAAGCTAGGTGTGGTAGTGCACACCTGTAATCTCAGCTACTTGGGAGGCTGAGGCAGGAGGATTCCTTGAGCCCAGGAGTTCAAAACCAGTCTGGGCAACATTAGCAAGACTTCATGCCTAATTAATTAATTAATTATAGAAGAAACGGTAAGACTCACAGAGTATACAGGGAATAGGCCTAACATACCTGTAATTAGAGTCCTGAAAGAATGGGGTAGAAGGAATATTATAAGAGGTAATGGTAGTGGAGGGAAGGGGGGAAAAAAAGGAAAGGTAATGGCCAGGAACTTCCCAAAACTGATAAAAAGATACAAAAGCACAATTCAAAAATCCCAGCATGATTTTTTAAAAACCTAAATCTACCCATACGTAGATTATAATAAACTGTTCAAAGACAAAAGGAAAAATATTGAAAAAATTAGACTAAGAGATGACTTCTCAGCAAAAACAGTGGAAAGCAGAAGAGAATGGTATAATTTTTAACGACTAAAAGAAAATAACCATCAATTTAAAATTCTGTACTCAGTGAACTTTACCTTCAAGAATAAGAAGAGCAGGCCAGGTGTGGGGGCTCATGCCTGTAATCCCAGCACTTTGGGAGGCCAAGGCCGGTGGATTACTTTAGGTCAGGAGTTCAAGATCAGCCTGTCCAACATGGTGAAACCCCATCTCAGTAAGTACTAAGATTACAAAAATTAGCTGGGCATGGTAGCAGGTGCCTGTAATCCCAGCTGCTCGGGAAGCAGAGGCAGGAGAATTGCTCAAACCCAGGAGGTGGAGGTTGCAGTGAGCCGAGATCGCGCCACTGCACTCTAACCTGGGTGACAGAGCAAGACTCCATCTCAAACAAACAAACAAAAAGCCAAAAGAGAACTTGTCAATAGCAGATCTACACTAGAGGGAAAACAAGATTATTCTTGAAGTAGAAGGAAGTCAGAGATAAAAGGTAGGATATTCTTTAAAAATTAAGAGCCATAAAAATGGCATTTAAGTCAAGAAGGGACAAACTAAGTTCAAGTCTTATAAAGTTTATTGTCTGGGAAGAAGCAGAACAACCAGTAAATATTAGACTTTGATAAGTCAATGGTCTATGTTGTAATCTCTGGAGTAACCACCAAAATAGTAAGACAATGTGTAAATAATAAGCTAGTGGAGAAGGAATATGGAATAATTTTTTAAAGTTATCAAACCAAAAGACAAAGTAAAGAAAAAGGAACATAAAACAGGAAAAGTAAAGAGAAAACACAAAATAACAGATTTAAACCCAAATAAAATTAGTGGTTACATTAAATATAAGCAGACCACATTATCAAATTAAAAGACCAAAACTGTGATGAAACAAAGGTAAAACAAAGCAAAAGGAAAAATTTTTTAAATAACACATCTGAAACATACACAGAAAACTGAAAGTAAAAGTAGAAAAGAAGATAAAAATACAAACACTAACCCAAAGAAAGCTAGTTTAGTTAATGCCTGACAAAGTAGACTTTAAAGTAAAAGCATTACTAGAGATAAAGAAAAATCCTTCACAATGAAAAAAGTGTTCAATGAACCAGGAAGTTTTAACAATTCTAACTTTGTATGCATGTAATAATAAAGCCTCAAAATATATAAAACAAAAATTGGCAGATTAAAAGGAGAAAAAGGCATCCATACTCATAGTAGGAAAGTTTAACTTGCCTTTCTTAGTATCTGTTAAAACAAGTGGAAAAATAAAATCAATAGGGGTACAGAAGATTTGAACAAGTATCAAACCTGATAAATAGTAATATATAAACACTATGCCCAACAATTGCATAATACACATTCTCTTCAGGCACACATGGAAAATTTACAAAAACTGGCCAATGTGCTAGGCTACAAATCAAACTGTGCTATATATATTTGAAACTTTTTCATTATTATTATATCTGTTATGATGATCTGTGACCAGTAATCTTTGATGTTACTATTATAATTGTGTCGGTACACCAAGAACTGTATAGAAAAGCGAACTTAATTGATAAATGTATATGTTCTGACTGCTCCACCAACCAACCTTTCCCCTACCTTTCTCCCTCTACTCAGGCCTCCCTATTCCCTGAGACACAACAATATTGAAATTAGCCTAATTAATAACCCTACAATGGCCTTTAAGTGTCCAAGTGAAAGAGTCTCTCATTTTAAATCAGAAGCTAGAAACGCTGAAGTTTAGCAAGGAAGGCATGTTGAAAGCCAAGAAAGGCTGAAAGCCAGGCCTCTTGCGCCCAACAGTTGGCCAGGCTGTGAATGCAAAGGAAAAGTTCTTGAAGGAAATTAAAAGTGCTACTCTGTGAACACATGAATGATAAAAAAACAAAACAGCCTTCTTGCTGATTATGAAGAAAGTTTTTACAGTATGGTTAGAAGATCAAACCATCAAAACATTCTCCTAAGCCAGAGACTAATCCAGAGCAAAGTCCTGATTCCCTTCAATGCTATGAAGGCCGAGAGAAGTGAGGAAGCTGCAGAAGAAAAGTTGGAGCTGGCAGAGGTTGGTTCATGAGGTTTAAGGAAAGAAGCTTCTCAGTAACATTTAAGTGCAAGGTAAAGCAAGCAAGTGCTGACGGAGAAGCTGTAATAAGTTATCCAAAAGATATAGCTAAAGCTAAGATAATGAAGGTAGCTACAACAGAATTTCAATGTAGACAAATCAGGCTTCTATTGGAAAAAGGTGTCATCTAGGATTTTTATAGCTAGAAAGCAGCAGCCAATGTCTGGTTTCAAAGCTTCAAAGGACAGGCTGATTCTCCTGTTAGGGGCTAATGTAGCTGGTGACTTTATTTATTATTATTATTATTATTATTATTATTATTATTATTATTGAGACGGAGTTTCACTCTTGTTCACCAGGCTAGAGTGCAGTGGCACAATCTCGGCTCACTGCAACCTCTGCCTTCCGGGTTCAAGTGATTCTCCTGCCTTAGCCTCCCGAGTAGCTGGAATTACAGGCACATGCCACCATGTCTGGCTAATTTTTGTATTTTTAGTAGATATGGGGGTTTCACCATGTTAGCCAGGCTGGTCTCGAACTCCTGACCTCAGGTGATCCACTCATCTCAACCTCCCAAAGTGCTGAGATTACAGGCATGAGCCACCATGACTTTAAATTGAAGCCATTATCACTCTGAAAATCCTAAGGCCAGGCTGGGCGTGGTGGCTCACAGCTGTAATCCCAGAACTTTGGGAGGCCAAGGCAGGTGAATCTCTTGAGCCCACAAGTTCAAGACCAGCCTGGGCAACATGGTGAAACCATGTCTCCACAAAATACACAAAAAATTAGCCAGGTATGGTAGCGCATGGGTGGGAAAATGAATCACATGAGCCTGAGAAGTTGAGGCTGAAGTGAGCTGTGATCATGCCACTGCACTCCAGACTGGGTGACAGAGCAATACCCTCCCTCTCTCAAAAAAAAAAAAAATCCTAGGACCCTTAAGAATCACGTTAAATCTACTCTGCCTGTGCCCTATAAATGGAACCATAAAGCCTGGATGACAGCATATCTGCTTACAGTAAGCCCACTGTTGAGAACTACTGCTCAGAAAAAAAGATTATTTTCAAAATATTACTGCTCATTGACAGTGTGCCTGGTCACCCAAGGTCTCTGATGGAGACATACAAGAAGGCTAATGTTGTTTTCATGCTTGCTAACATAACATCTGTTCTATGGCCCATGGACCAAGGAATCATTTCAGCTTTGAAGTCTGATAATTTAAGAAATACATTTCATAAAGCTATAGTTGTCATAGTGATTCCTCTGATGGATCTGGGCAAAGTCTACTGAAAACTTTCCAGAAAGAATTCACCATTTTAGATGGCATTAAGGACATTCATGACTCATGAGAGGAGCTCAAAATATCAACATTGAGGGGTTTGGAATAAGTTGGTTCTAACCCTCATGAATGACTTTAAGGGGTTCAAGACTTTGGTAGAGGAAGTAATTCCAGAGTGGTGGAACTATCAAGATAAGTAGAATGAGAAGTGGAGCATGAAGATGTGACTGAATTGCCACAATCTCAGGATCAAATTTGAATGGATGATGAGTTGCTTCTTATGGATGAGCAGAGAAAGTGGTTTCTTGAGATGGAATCTACTCCTGGTGAAGATGCTGTGTGAAATGACAAAAAAATGAAACAGAGTATTACATAAACTTAGTTGATAAAGGAGTGTCAGGATTTAAGAGGATTGACTCCAACTCTGAAATAAGTTCTATTGTGAGTAAAATGCTATCAAACAGCATTTCACACTACAGAAAAATTTTTCATGAAAGGAAGAGTCAATTGACGTAACAAACTCCACAAGTTGTTTTAAGAAATTGCCATAGCCATCCCAACCTTCAGCAATCACTATCCTGATCAGTCAGCAGCCATCATCATTAAGGAAAAATCCTGCACCAGCAAAGAGATTATGATTCACTGAAGGCTCAGGTAACCACTAGCATTTTTTAGCAATAAAGTATTTTTAAACTAAGGTATGTACATTTTTTTTTTTTAGACGGAGTCTCACTCTGTCACCCAGGCTGGAGTGCGGTGGCGTGATCTTGGCTCACTGCAATCTCCGCCTCCCAGGTTCACGCCATTCTCCTGCCTCAGCCTCCCGAATAGCTGGGACTACAGGTGCCCGCCACCACGCCCGGCTAATTTTTTGTATTTTTAGTAGAGACGGGGTTTCACAATGTTAGCCAGGATGGTCTCGATCTCCTGACCTTGTGATCTGCCTGCCTCGGCCTCCCAAAGTGCTGGGATTACAGACGTGAGCCACCGTGCCTGGCCAAGTATGTACATTTTTAATACATACTGCTACTTCGTACTTAATAAAATATAGCATAAATATAACTTTTATATGCACTGGGAAACCAAAAATTTGTGTTTTTATTTTGATTTTTGCTTTATTGTGATACTCACTTTATTGTGGTGGTCTGGAATCAAACTTGCAATATATCCAAAGCATGTCTGTATACATGTTGTTTTAGGTGAAATTATGTGGAGCATGTTCTCTGAACTCAATACTATTAAACTAGATACCTATAACAAAAATACAACTAGAAAATCCCTGAGTGTTAAAAAATAAAGAAACACACTTCTAAATCCATGAGTCAAAAGAAATCATATTGGAAATTATACATATTGTAAACTGATTAATGATGAAAATACTACACATTAAAACTGGGGCAATACAGCTAAAGTCATGTTTACAAGGAAATCTATAGCTATAAATAAATATACTAGAAAAGAGGAGGCCAAGGCAGGCGGATCACAAGGTCAGGAGTTTGACATCTTGGCCAACATGGTGAAACCCCACCTCTACTAAAAATACAAAAATTAGCTGGGTGTGGTGGCACACATCTGTAGTCCCAGCTACTCGGGAGGCTGAGGCAGGAGAATCGCTTGAACCCAGGAGGTGGAGGTTGCAGTGACCCAAGATCGTGCCACTCCAGCCTGGGCGACAGAGCGAGACTCTGTTTTAAAAAAAAAAAAAAAAAACGAGGGGCCGGGCACAGTGGCTCACGTCTGTAATCCCAGCACTTTGGGAGGCCAAGGCAGGTGGATCACCTGAGGTCAGGAGTTCGAGACCAGCCTGACCAATATGGTGAAACCCCATCTCTACTAAAAATACAAAAATTAGCCAGGCATGGTGGTGCATGCCTGTAATCCCACCTACTCAGAAGGCTGAAGCAGCAGAATTGCTTGAACTTGGGAGGCGGAGGTTGCAGTGAGCTGAGATCCCACCACTGCACCCCAGCCTGGGTGACAGAGCAAGACTCCGTCTCAAAAAAACAAAACCAAAAACAATAAAAGGGTAACTTTGATAAAGTAATTTTATATCTGTTGAATCTAGTAAAGATGATTTAGGGCTTGTAATTAAGATATTGCTTTCATTTTTTCTAGTAATTCATCCTTATTTTATTTTATAAATGTATTAGTATACCAAAGATTGGAATTTAAAAAATTCAAAAAAAAAACTGGTTCTTCTAGCCTGGGCAACATAACAAGACTCCATCTCTAAAAGAAAAAATAAAAAACAATTAGCTGGGCATGATGGCACATGTTTGTAGTATCAGCTACTTGGGAGGCTGAGGTAGGAGGACTGCCTGAGTCCAGGAGTTTGAGGCTGCAGTGAGTAACGATTGTGCCACTGCACTCCAACCTGGATGACAGTGTGAGACTCTGATCCAAAAACAAAAACACCACCACAAAAAAAAATGGTCCTTCACCACAGTTTGAGAAGCATATAGAATATCTATTAAAAACAATCACTATTGCAAATCTATTACTTAATGGTAAAACAGTGAAGCTTTCCTCTGAGAACAAGACTGTCACCACTTTAATTTACTATTGTACTAGAGGTCCTAGTTTATGCAGAAAGGCAAGAAAAAAAGGCACAAGAACTAAATGGTTGGGGTTGGGGGAAAACTCCTGTGACTTATAGATTGAGTACATAGGAAATACAGAATTTTTCTCAAGTTCCAACTACCTACCTCTTGGTTTGCACCTGTGCCTTTATATTAAAATAAAGGCCACAGTAAAAATACAATACTGTCTTTATCTCACTTAGTTATCAGTTTAGATCCTATAACCACTGGCCTCTTATGTGTGCTTTGGGCAGGCCCTTGTGCATTTCAGATTTCAACTTAATCTCTCATCTAATTAATAAACTTTTTAATGGAAAGGCTACTCCTTTCCTTTCTTTGGATTTAGGTAGCTATGAAGGTCCATCTCACAATTCTGAACTGGAACTGCAAGTTCTTTAAGGGCTTATATTTTCATATTTCCCATGGCACCTGGAATAGTATAGGCATCTTGTACGTACTCAATAAATTTCTGTAGAATTGGTTTCATGCCAGAAACCACTTTAAAGTCATATTCACAGAATGGATGAGCCTTAAGACAGATGGACAGGCAGATAGATAAGATATATATATCAATAAAGAAAGAAAACATTTTTTAAAAAATGTTTACTAAGATTTCATCTTAGGGTGATGATGGGAATAACATAGTTCACTGTGACTACTCAGGGTCCTAGCTTCCAAGGCTGGTTCTATACTATTTCAGCTCATGGCTCCTTCATTAAGAAATGTCGGCCCGGCGCAGTGGCTCATGCCTGTAATCTCAGCATTTTGGGAGGCCGAAGCGGGTAGATCACCTAGGTCAGGAGTTCAACACCAGCCTGACCAAGATGGAAGAAACCCCATCTCTACTAAAAATAAAAAATTAGCCAGGTGTGGTGGCTCATGCCTGTAATCCCAGCTACTCGGGAGGCTGAGGCAGGAGAATCACTTGAACCTGGGAGGTGGAGGTTGTGATGAGCCAAGATCGTGCCATTGCACTCCAGCCTGGGCAGTAAGTGCAAAACCCTGTCTCAAAAAAAAAAAGAAAAGAAAAGAAAAGAAATGTCCACCTGTGAATTGAACAATGAGAACACTTGGACACAGGAAGGGGAACATCACACACCAGGGCCTGTTGAGGGGGGAGGGGGGAAGGAAAGCATTAAGCAATATACCCTACATAAATGAAGAGTTAGTGGGTGCAGCACACCAACATGGCACACGTATACATATGTAACAAAACTGCATGTTGTGCACATGTACCCTAGAACTTAAAGTATAATTAAAAAAAAAAAAACAAAGCGAAATGTCCACCTGTATTTGTAACGGTTTAAGAAAGTCCAGAGTGGCTTCAAGAAACTTGTAACACAGAATCTAAGAGATTTTTTACTGGTTTAGAATGTAGTATTTCCTACCTCCCTCCCCTCAAGGGTTCACTCCATAAAGGTATCCAAAAGCATCCTGAACTTTGCACCATGAACCCTGAGATTTGAGTCCTGATCCTGTCATTGACATTGGACATATGACCCAAGCTGTATGACCTTGTAAGAGTCATATTTTTTGAGTTGCAGGTACTATACCAATCAAATCATCTAGGATCCTAGGTCTCCTTCCAGGTTCTTGATATACAGGATTCTGTTCCATTCCTCTCTTCCAGTACAATGCAAGTTTCCCAGTTTCAATTCTGTCCCAACTCTAGCTGTGTGACTTTGGGAACAACCCTTAACTTTCTACAGATTTCATTGTTTTCTGTATAATGCGGATATCTGAACTATGTCTGAGGTCTCCTCTGGTTACTCCTCCCACACATACACACACAGACTTTTTTTTTTTTTTTTTGAGACGGAGTCTTGCTCTTTCGCCAGGCTGGAGTGCAGTGGTGCGACCTTGGCTCACTGCAACCTCCACCTCCAGGTTCAAGCGATTCTCCTGCCTCAGCCTCGCGAGTAGCTGGGACCACAGGTGCGCACCACATGCCCGGCTAATTTTTTTGACTTTTTAGTAGAGACAGGGTTTCACCATGTTGGCCAGGATGCTCTCAATCTCCTGACCTCATGATCTGCCCGCCTCAGCCTCCCAAAGTGCTGGGATTACAGGCGTGAGCCACTGCACCCGGCCCACACACAGACTTTTAAGATGAGAAGTTAGATACCGCTGCATCAACTCATGGTCTGCCTTGAAAGTATTGCTTTACACAGATATGTATACCCACAGAGTTTTACAGAGCAAACTTAAACTGGTTCCTAGCAAAGAAAATGGTGTTTTTTTTGTTGTTTCTAGGCTGCCATTTATGATTAAACATTTGGGAAAAGACACAGGTAGCAGAATCAGTCACTGGCATACCTACTGTATCATCCATTTGCCATGCCCTGACCAGAGAAAAGATCGGCTCTTGATGGTTCATGTCCCGCTCCTTATCAGGAGTTAAATTAGCATACTACAGCCAGACACGCTGGCTCACATCTATAATCCTAGCACTTTAGGAAGCTGAGGTGGGAAGATCACTTGAGGCCAGGAGTTCAAGACCAGCTTGGGCAACACAGTAAGATCCCATCTCTACAGCAAATTTAAAAATCCGCTGCCTAGAAGCATGCCTGTAGCCCTAGCTACCTGGGAGACTGGGGCGGAAGGATCACTTGAGCCCAGGAGTTCAGGTTGCAGTGAGCTATGATTGCATCACTGCATTCCAGCTTGAGTGACAGAATAAGACCTTGTGGCTAAAAAAATAAAAATAAAAAATAAACTAGCATACTGCTATAGGAACATAAAATGTATATATTACTTTTTTTTTTTTTGAGATGGCGTCTCACTCTGTCGCACAGGCTGAAGTGCAGTTGTGCAATCTCGACTCATTGCAACCTCTGCCTCCCCGGTTTAAGCAATTATCCTGCCTCAGCCTCCCGAGTAGCTGGGATTACAGGTACGTGCCACCACACCCAGCTAATCTTTTATATTTTTAGTAGAGACAAGGTTTCACCATGTTGGCAGGCTGGTCTCAAACTCCTGACCTCCAGCAAATTCACCCACCTCAGCCTCCCAAAGCATTGGAATTACAGGCGTAAGCCACTGCGCCTGGGCCATATATTACTTTTTATAAGTGGCCTGGAAGGGTAAAAACTTCGCCTATAAAAGAACCCAACTGTTGCTACTTAATAGCAGGACTTACCTTAATGATATAAGACAGATGGTACCAAGCACCAAACATCAATACTTGGTTAGGAAACACAGCAAATCCTACCCCATGTCTGATGTCTGACTTCGGCCTATCTCTCCTACCTACTGACTACCACCACCAATGGAAGAGAAAGGGGACTGGTTTACCAGGGAACCAGTAGAGGCCATGCCATATCAGGCGCCTGCAGACCCCACCACATTCCCTACAGTTTTCCCTCTCATTCACCATGCTTTAGCCACACTGGCCCCTTGAAAACACCAAGCCTTCTCCCAGGGCTCTAGTCCATTCCACTCCTTCTTCCTGAAACACTTCTCACCTTGTTACATCATTCTTCACATGACTATACTCCTTTCAGGTCTCAGCTTAAATGTTTCCTCCTCAGAGAAGCTCTTCCTGATCACCCCATACAGGTGGGCCACCAACACTTTCCAATGTTCTTTGCCACTGACATCCATTTATTTATTAACCTTTATCACTACTTGTAATTGTTTGTTTCCTGACTCACACCCACTAGACTGTAAGCTTGCCTGAGGGCAGGACCATATCTTCTCTATTTATCAATACATATTCAGTGTCTAGTACAGTAGCTGGCACAAAATAAGTGTTCATTGCACCTATGTTCAATGAATTAGTGAACATTAGGAGAGCTTCCCAGGCTTCAGTTTGGTTTCAGATCTCCAGGACCACAGTAGCTCACCTTGTACATAGGGCCCCATCTCTGGATGCTCCCTGACCCGCAGGGTATAGGACTTTTTTTGACCAGATTGCTTCAACAGATCCCGCACCCGTTCATTATAGATTTCTAGAAAACTAGAGATAAGCAGAAAAAGGCAACATAATTATATTTTGAAAAAAAGTAGAAACAACACTGAGCTAAAAATCAGGAGGTCTTAGTTCTTGTTCCAGCTCCACTTCTGACACTCTAAGGCATTGATCAAGCCAAGGTTCCCCCTTGATTCTCTTTCCATACATATACAATAGAGTTTTTTGTATTTTTTATTTTTGAGACAGAGTCTCGCTCTGTCTCACAGGCTGGAGTGCAGTGGCACAATCTTGGCTCACTGCAACCTCCGCCTCCCAGATTCACTGCACCCGGGCACAGAGGTTGTTTCTTGAGTGAATTTCAAACATGACCCTTGAGCTCTATTGCTCTGTGAAGGCATCTCAAGGGCTACTAGACAGCCAGGGTAAGTTGGGCCACAGAAGGAAAGACCTGCTTGTTAAGTCTATGGGTAGGAAATTAAGTTTTCTACAACCAAGGGCCTAAGTATCTTTCTCAGCTCTTGTACTGCAAGATATTTCTTCTGTGGCTTTTCTCCATCCCTGTGGTGACTCTGGAAGCAAAGAGACGACAGCTGAACATGGTAGAATTTGGAGTGGAAGGAGAACTACTATAGGTCCCAGAGCTTGGTAGGTTCTTACCTTACTTTTATCCTACAGGAGGAAGGCAGTGAGGCACAGTCTTTCTCCCTGACGAAGAGACCCTGCACAAACCAGAGGGTTGGGGTTTCATTGTAGGAACTGTACAGAGACCTACTTTGAGAGGATCCAGCCAAAAGATAGTCTATACCTCACATATCCGTGGTGTCAACCCAACAGAGGCCTGGAGAACAGAAGAAAGGAAAGCATTATTGTTTACTCAAGATGATGCTCTCCCCCACAGAATACCCAGGAACCATCCTCAGCATGGGGGATGAGTGCATGGACTCCTTGTGCTAGCCTCTTCACTTCAGGCAGTTTCACTGGGGAATACAGAAGACTTTTATGTGCCAGTGCTCCGAGAGACACTCATGGGAGAAATGTACCAAATGAGAGGCATATGTATCTCCATAAGAAGGAAAAGAGGAGAAGCCAGCAAACCCAGATATCTCCTTTTATGCAATGAAGATAACATTATTCTTGGATAAAAACACTTTACCAATGTTCCTCCTAGATCCCCTATAACTCCAATCCTTACAGGGGGACTAGAGTATATGAGTATTCAAAATACACATTTAGACCAGGTGTGGTGGCTCACCCCTGTAATCCGGCACTTTGGGAGGCCGAGGTGGGTGGATCACTTGAGCTCAGAAGTTAGAGACAAGCCTGGGCAACCTGTGGAGACCCCGTCTCTACTAAAAATACAAAAAAATTAGCCAGGCATGGTGGCGTGTGCCTATGGTCTCAGCTAATCGGGAGGCTAAGGTGGGAGGATCACTTGAACCCAGGAGGCAGAGGCTGCAGTGAGCTGAGATCGTGCCACCGCACTCCAACTTGGGTAACACAGTGAGACCCCATCTCAAAAACAAAACAAAACAACAAAAACAACAACAACAAAAAAAACACATTTAGAAAGAGGTAGTTTCTTTTCCCATCTTGTATCCAGTGCTAACTTATACTCGGTTAAGGGCTTTATACTTTTGGTTTAGTGGCCAATTTCTTTTTTTTTTTAACTATTATTCTTTTGAAATGGAGTTTCACTCTTGTTGCCCAGGCTGGAGTGCAATGGCACGATTCCGGCTCACTGCAACCTCTATCTCCCAAGTTCAAGCAATTCTCCTGCCTCAGCTTCTCGAGTAGCTGGGAGTACAGGCGCCCGCCACCACACCTGGCTAATTTTTGTATTTTTAGTAGAGACGGGGTTTCACCACGTTGGCCAGGCTGGTCTCGAACTCCTGAGCTCAGGTGATCCGCCTGCCTCAGCCTCCCAAAGTACTGGGATTACAGGTGTGAGCCAACACGCCCAGCCCCAATTCTTCTTTTAATGTCAAATACTGTGAAATCACACTAAACACAGGACAAAGCGAACAATGAGCTAGGCCCAAGGCATCAGGGATAATCATCTAAGAGGAATCATGTCCTATAGAATGTCCCTGTGTAGTGTTTATTTGTTACCCACCTAACAGAATATATATACTTTTAGAGACAGGGTCTCTTTTTATTTATTTATTTATTTTGAGACAAAGTCTCGCCCCATTTCCCAGGCTGGAGTGTAATGGCACAATCTCAGCTCACTGCAACCTCTGCCTCTTGGGTTCAAGCGATTCTCATGCCTCAGCCTCCTAAGTAGCTGGGATTACAGGCGCATGCCACCATGTCTGGCTAATTTTTGTATTTTTAGTAGAGACTTGGTTTCACGATATTGGCCAGGCTGGCCTCAAACTCCTGACCTTGTGATCCGCCCGCCTCAGCCTCCCAAAGTGCTGAGATTACAGGAATGAGCCACCCCACCCGGCCAAGACAGGGTCTCTTACTTTGTTGCCCAGGCTGGAGTACAGTGGCAAGATCATGGCTGCTCACTGCAGTCTCAACCTCCCAGGCCGAAGCCATCCTTCCACCTCAGCCTCCTAAGTAGCTGAGACCACAGGCATGTGCCCCCACACCCAGCTCATTTTTGTATTTTTTGTACAGATGGGGTCTCCCTATGTTGCCTAGACTGTTCTCAAATTCCTGGGCTTAAGAGAACTTTCTGCCTCAGCCACCCCAAAGTGTTGAGATTATAGGTGTGAGCCACTGCACCTGGCACCCCAACCAGGATATTTCTAAACCCAAAACAAAAAGGTATTCTTAAGGAACTCTGCCCTCCTGATTTTCTGTGATAAAGGAAGGCTCTCATTAAATCCTACATACTTTTGAAAGCCCCTGGCTCAGGAGCTAGTTCTCTTGCTCTCTTCCAACACACAGATCTAACACATGTAGGCTTCGAGCTTGGCCACAATAATCAAATCTCTGCACAGCTCTAGCCTGCACTTAAGATTTAGTCCAGGTCTTGTCTACAACAAAGGTGCAAAACAGATTCAAATAATGAACCTGGAGATAACGAGAAATTCAGCAGGACTGACGAGAACTGCTTTGTCAAAGGGAGCTGTAAAATTCTAAGGCTTGTCAGGGTTTAATAAAGAGGGGTTAAGGCCAGGCACGGTGGCTCACACCTGTAATCCCAGCACTTTGGGAGGCCGAGGCGGGTGGATCACGAGGTCAGGAGATTCAGACCATCCTGGCTAACACGGTGAAACCCTGTCTCTACTAAAAATACAAAAAATTAGCTGAGCGTGGTGGCGGGCTGTACCTGTAGTCCCAGGTACTTGGGAGACTGAGGCAGGAGAATAGCGTGAACCCAGGAGGTGAGCTTGCAGTGAACTGAGATTGTGCCACTGCACTCAAGTCTGGGCGACAGAGCGAGACTGCGTCTCAAAAATATATATATAAATAAATAAATAAATAGGGGTTAATTATTCAAAGTTTACCTTCCAGTTAAATGCTGAAAAACTCATTCTTTTTTTTTTTTTTTTTTTTTTTGAGATGGAGTTTCGCTCTTGTTGCCCAGGCTGGAGTGTAATGGCACGATCTCAGTTCACCGCAAGCTCCGCCTCCCGGGTTCCCACCTTGTCCTCCCAAAGTGCTGGGATTACAGGCATGAGCCACTGCGCTCAGCCAAAAAACTCATTCTTTTTTTTTTTTTTTTTTAACCCATTGATTTTTTTTATTTAGTATGTTTTTATATTACTTCTCAACACAAATGAAAGTACTATTCTTCTTTTTCTTTTATTTGAGAAAATTTGCAGTGTTTAATACTTTAGGCTTATATTTCAACATATTTTAGAGTTTTAGAGGTTTTTACATTTTAAACCTTTTAAAGGTGTTCTTACAAACAATCTTTATGAGAAGAGTAATTTTCACAAAATATAGTTAATTTCAGCCTTTCTTTCAGGCCTTGGAAGAAAAGCATATATTTGTCATAGGCCTGACAAAGTTTCACTATTTCCAGCCACTTTAGGGTTTTATATGGCTGGGAGGACTGGTAGCATCCATTCTTTCTAAATGATTCCATTTCATATTAAATGAATTTTGATTTGGAATCCAAGACACATTTCCTAAGTAAAGTATAGTTTTGGCTGACTTTTCCTCACCACACTACACCTCTCATCTCATAGCTTTCATCTCGTAGTTTCCTGAGTGAATTTTTTTATATTGGAAGCCATGTCATCAAAGTTCAAAAAATATGGAACGCTTCACGAATTTGCGTGTCATCCTTGCACAGGGGCCATGCTAATCTTCTCTGTATTGTTCCAATTTTAGTATATGTGCTGCCGAAGCGAGCACAAACTCATTCTTAAAACAGAAGAAGCCTCATTCAATCTTCTTTAAAGTTGACTGACTACAGAAATCATATTCTATCACATAGTAGTAAGGACAATGCAAGGTTAAGGCTTGCTGTGGCATTAGGAATATGTATCATCGTAATACTCACTGGGGTCCCCAGCATGGTATATGTCTTCCCAGAGCCTGTCTGTCCATAAGCAAAAAGGCATATGTTATAGCCTTTGGCAACTGCAGACAGTACTTCCATCCCTAAATCCTGGAAAACCTGTAACAACAAAAGCAGAGGAAATATCACTATGGTCCTTCTTCTCATAGCAGATTTAGAATTATTTTCTCATCTAAAAAATATATAAAATATTTCAAACATCCATGACTATTAATTCACTAACATTTCATAAGAATCAATTTAGCTTCATAAAAAGATAGCTAAGGAAAATTCATTCATTCAGCCCGTCAAATTTTTTAAGTGCCTACTGTATCTAGACACAATATAGACTCTGAAGATAAGATACAAAAGTAATATGGTCTCTAAACTTAAGGCAAAGAGAGTGTAGAAGAGCAAAGATATGCAAGCAAAATAATTCTGTATCTCTCGTAAGAAAACGTTTAATATGGTTAATCAGGTAAAGCTGCAGTGAAATATTGCCCAATAACATACAAATTCAGGGTCTTAGGAAACCATACTGAAGATCAGTAAGACTAGAAGTTAGGGAGGTGTTTCCCACGTGCATTTATTTTCTACACACTCCCTCCTCAGATTGACCCTAAGAGCTAGCTGGTTCTGCTGGTCATTTACCCCTGCTTTAGTGAATCAGAAATAGGAAGAGGTCCTCATGTGAAAACTCCTATACTTGGTATACTGCTTGGAAGTCCTACTGAGCTCTGTTAGGCAGACTCTGATCTCAGGAAGAAAATAGCCAGCTTTATGGGGAAGGCACAGCTCCTAGTTCAGCCAGTCTTCAGCAGAATGCTACGTGGGCATCTGCATACCCACGGCTGGTACAGTGGACATTTACCTTTTGTATTGTTGCCCACCATCAAAATACTCTTCCTTTCAATCTTTGGTTGTGTCAGTCTTGGTGGGAAGCATGGCTCAATGCTCTACTATAGAAGCCAAACAGGCCAGATATGCCTCTCCACCTAGGACAACACTAGCACATGAAATGAGGCCAGAGAGGGCCGGGCGCAGTGGCTTCCACCTGTAATTCCAGCACTTTGGGAGGATGAGGTGGGTGGATCACCTGAGGTCAGGAGTTCGAGACAGGCCTGGCCAACATGGCGAAACCCTGTCTCTACTAAAAATACAAAAAATTACCCAGGCATGGTGGTGGGCGCCTATAATCCCAGCTACTTGGGAAGCGGAGGCAGAATGGCTTGAACCCAGGAAGCGGAAGTGCAATGAGCTGAGATCGTGCCATTGCACTCCAGCCTAGGTGACAGAGTGAGACTCCATCTCGAAAAAAAAAAAGAAAGAAAGAAATGGGGCCGGACAACTAGATGTCACTTGACAACTAGATTATCATTTGAATTTTGAAAGAAAGACATAAAAATAAAGAATAGTTAATAAATTGTCCATGCTGGCATCAAGGATCCAGTAGCACTGCCTGCTGGGCATACAGTGGTAGAAGTGCCAAGTGTGTGCTCAAATCAGACGATTCTGTGATATGGTTCTGCCTGGGGTCCCTGCTGCTTAGCATCCCATGCCTTCCTGCCCATTTTTCAACTTTGCCTTCAATTCTGTGACTCCTCTGATATGACTCCAAGGTGTAGTGTGTTCTTACACTTCAAAGCTGTGTGTGATCTTGGGCAAGTTACTTCAGTTTCTTTAGGTATAAAATGTTTATTTTTGTATCTGTAATACAGGTTTGTTGTGAAGATTAAACAAAGTAATACACTTAATTAGGGACAAAGATAGGAGCTGCTAACTCAAGACTACACTCCCTGTTCTTCTTCTTCTTTTTTTTTTTTTTTTTTTAATTGAGACAGGGTCTTGCTCTGTCCCCCAGGCTGGAGTGCAGTGGCACAATCTTGGCTTACCACAGCCTCGACCTCTTAGGCTCAAACGATCTCCCTACCTTGGCCTCCCCAGCAGCTGGAACTACAGGTGTGCACCACCATGCCCAGCTAATTTTTTTGTATTTTTGTAGAGACAGGTCTCCCCATGTTGCCCAGGCTGGTATTGAACTCCTGGACTCAAGTGATCCACATACTTCGGCCTCCCAAAGTGCTGGGATTAAAGGTGTGCACCACGGTGCCTGGCCCTTTATTTATTTATTTATTTCTTGAGACATGGTCTTATCCTGTCAGCTAGGCTGAAGTGCAGTGGCACAGTCATAGCTTATTGCAGCTTCGAACTCCTGGGCTCAAGGGATCATCTCGCCTCAGCCTCTTGAGTAGCTAGGATTATGGGCATTTTTATTAGTTTTCTCTTTGTTAGCTTGTTTATTTGTTTTAATAATCAGTGTTAAGTTGTCATCAGTTTAAACGAATGGGTTATTTGCAAGCCTCATGGTAACCTCAAATCAAAAAACCTACAAAAGATACACAAAAAATAAAAAGAAATTAAAACATGTCACCAGAGAAAATCACCTTCACAAAACAGGAAGACAGGAAAAAAAGAAAGAGGGAAGAAAAGACCACAAAACAACCAGAAAACAAATAACAAAATGGCAAAAGTCCTTACTCATCAATAATAATGTGGAATGTACAGGGACTAAACTCTCCAATCAAAAGAGAGAGTTAAATGGATTTAAAAAACAAGACCCAACAATCTGTTGCCTACAGGAAACACATTTCACCTATAAAGACACATATACACTGAAAACAAAGGCAGAGAAAAAGATATCCCGTGCAAATGGAAACCAAAAAAGAAAAGTAGCTATATGTATATCAGACAAAATAGATTTCAAGACAAAAACTTAAAAGAGACAAAGGTCATTATATAATCAGAAAGGGGTCAATTCAGCAAAAGGATGTAACAATTATAAATATATATGCACCCAACACTGGATCACCCAGATATACATAAAGCAAATATTATTAGAGCTAAAGAGAGAAAGACAGACCTCAATACCGTAATAGCTGGAGACTTCAACACCCCACTTTCAGCATTGGATAGATCATTCAGACAGAAAATCAACAAAGAAATGTTGGACTGAATCTGCACTGTAACCAAATGGACCTAATAGATATTTACAGAACATTTTATCCAATGGCTGCAGAATACACATTCTTCTCCTCAGCACATGGATCATTCTCAAGAATAGACCATATGTTCGGCCACAAAACACATCTTAAAAAATTAAAAAAAAAACTTCCTGAAAGGTGGGTTAAGGAAAAATAAATAAATAAATAAATAATAAAATAATTCCAAAAAGCTGAAATCATATCAAGTATCTTCTATGACCACAATGGAATAAAATTAGAAATCAATAACAAGAGGAATTTTGGAAACTATACACATACATGGAAATTAAACAATATGCTTCTGAATGACCAGTAGGCCATGGAACAAAATAAGAAGAAAATTTTTAAATTTCTTTTTTTTTTTTTTTGGAGACAGAATCTCGCTCTGTCCCCCAAACTAGAGTACAATGGTGTGATCTCAGCTCACTGCAACCTCTGCATCCCGAGTTCAAGCAATTCTCATGCCCTGGTATCCCAAGCAGCTGAGACTACTGGCGCGCCCCACCACACCTGGATTTTTTTGTATTTTAGTAGAGATAGGGTTTCACCACGTTTCCCAGGCTGGTCTTGAACTCCTGAGCTCAGGCAGTCTGCCCAACTTGGCGTCACAAAGTACTAGGACTACAGGCGTAAGCCACCATGCCTGGCCTAAATTTCTTGAAACAAATGGATACGGAAACAGAACATACCAAAACAAATGGGACACAGTGAAAGTACTACTAAGAGAAAAGTTTACAGCAATAAGCATCTATATCAAAAAAGTAGAAAAACTTCAAATAACCTAATAATGCATCTTAAAAACTAGAAAAGTGGCCAGGCATGGTGGCCCATGTCTGTAATCCCAGCACTTTGGGAGGCCAAGGCAAGAAGATCACTTGAGCCCAGGAGTTCAAGACTAGCCTGGGCTCAAGCTCTATAAACTCTTGCAATATAGCAAGACTCCATTTCTATTTTTTAATAATAATAAAAAAAGAACTAGAAAAGCAAGAACGAATCAAACACAAAACGAGCAGGAGAAGAAAAAAACTTAGAGCAGAAATAAATGAAATTGAAATGAAAAAAGCAATACAAAAGATCAATAAAATGAAAAGTTGGTATTTTGAAAAGATAAAATCCATAAGCCTTTAGACAGATGAAGAAAAAAAGAGAAGACTCACATAAATAAAATCAGAGATGAAAAAGGAAGCATTACAATTGACACTGCAGAAATCCAAAGGCCCATTAGAGACTACTATGACTATATACCAATAAATTGGAAAACCTAGAAAAAAATGGATAAATTCCTAGACACATACAATCTACCAAAATTGAACCATGAAGAAATCCAAAACCTGAATAGAACAATAAAGAGTAATGAAGCTGTAATAAAAATCTCCCAGCAAAGAAAAGCCCAGAACCTGACAGCTTCACTGCTGAATTTTACCAAACATTTAAAGAAGAACTAATACCAATCCTACTAAAACTACTCCAAAAAAATGAAAAAGGGAATACTTGCAAACTCATCTTTTAAGGCCAGTATTACCTTGATAGCAAAACCACATAAAGATACATCAAAAAAAGAAAACTACAGGCCAATATCCCTGATGAACATTGATGCAAAAATCTTCAACGAAATACCAGCAAACCAAATTCAACATGTTAAAAAGATCATTCAGGCTGGGCGTGGTGGCTCATACCTGTAATCTCAGCACTTTGGGAGCCCGAGGCAGGGGGATCATGAGGTCAGGAGATTGAGACTATCCTGGCTAATGTGGTAAAACCCCGTCTCTACTAAAAATACAAAAAATTAGCTGGGTGTAGCGGTACGCACCTGTAGTCCCAGCTGCTCGGGAGGCTGAGGCAGGAGAATCACTTGAACCCAGAAGATGGAGGTTGCGGTAAGCCAAGATTGCACCACTGCACTCCAGCCTGGGCAACAGAGCGAGACTCAGTCTCACAAAAAAAAAAAAAAAAGATCATTTATCGTGACCAAGTGGAATTCATCCTAGGGATGCAAAGATGGCTCAACATATGCAAATCAATGAATGTGATACATCATGTCAACAGAATGAAGGACAAAAACCATATGATCATTTCAACTATTGTTGAAAAAGCATTTCATAAAATTCAACATCCCTTTTATGATAAAAAAAAAAAAAACCTTGAAAAACTGGGTACACAAGGAACATACCTCAACATGATAAAAGCCACATACAAGAAGAGATCCACAGCTAGTAGCAGACTGAACGGAAAAAACTGAAAGCCTTTCCCTCTAGGATCTGGAAAAAGACAACAATGCCCATTTTCACCACGGTTATTCAATGGAGAAGTCCTAGCTAGAGCAATCGGACAAGAGAAAGAAAGAAAAAGCATCCAAATTGGAAAGGAAGAAGTCAAATTATCCCTGTTTGCAGATTATATATTATACTTGGGAAAACCTAAAGACTCCACCAAAAACCTATTAGAACTCACAAACAAATTCAGTAAACTTGCAAGATACAAAATCAACATATAAAAATCAGCAGCATTTCTATATGCTAACAGAGAACAATCTGAAAAAGAAATCAAGAATGCAATCCCATTTACAATAGCTACAAATAAGATACCTAGGAATAGTCTTAACCAAAGTTAAAGACCTCAGTGAAAACCATAGGCCAGGCACAGTGGTTCAAGCCTGTAATCCCAGCACTTTAGGAGGCTGAGGAAGAGGATCCCTTGAGTGCAAGAGTTCAAGATCAGCTTGGCAACATGGTGAGGCCTTGTCTCTACAAAAAATAAACAAAATTAGCAGGGTGTAGTGGTGTACACCTGTATTCCTGGCTACTTAGGAGGCTGAGGTGGGAGGATTTTTTGCACCCAGGAGGTCAAGGCTATAGTGAGCCATGATCACCCCACTGCACTCCAGCTTGGACAACAGAGCAAGAGACTGTCTTGGGGAAAAAAAAAGAAATTTAACTGGGGTAGTATGAGAAATACTTGCAATCTCTACGAAAATACCAATGACATTCTTCACAGAAATAGAAAAAATAATCTTAAATTTTTTACTGAACCACAGGAGACCCAGAATAGCCAAAGCCATCCTGAGCAAAAAGAACAAAACTGGAGGAATCATATTACCTGACTTCAAATTATACTACAGAGCTACAGTAACCAAAGCAGCATGGTACTGGCATAAAAACAGACACGCAGACCAACGGAACAAAACAGTGAACCCAGAAAGACATCCACACACCACAGTGAACTCATTTTTGACTAAGGTGCCAAAACACACACTGGGGAGAAAACAGTCTCTTCAATAAATGGTGCTGGGAAAACTGGATATCCACATGCAGAAGAATGAAACTTGACCCTATCTCTCACCTTATACAAAAATCAAATCAAAATGGATTAAGGACTTAAATCTAAGACCTCAAACTATGAAACTACTAAACATTAACATTGAGAATACTCTCCAGGACATAGGTCTGGGCATAGATTTCTTGAATAATATGCCAGAAACACAGGCAACTAAAGCAAAAATGGGTGAATGGGATCACATCAAGTTAAAAAACTTCTGCACAGCAAAGGAAACAATCAACCAAGTGAAGTGACAACCCACAGAACAGGTGAATATATCTGCAAACTATCCATCTGACAAAGGATTAATAACCAGAATATATAAGGAATGCAAAAAATTCAATAAAAAATCTAAAAATTCAATTTTAAAATAGGCAAAAGATCTGAATAAGCACTTCTCAAAAGAAGACATACAAATGACAGACATATGAAAAGGTGTTCAACATCACTGATCATCAGAGAAATCCAAATTGAAACTACAATGAGTTATCATGTCACCCCAGGAGAAATGGCTTTTATCCAAAAGACAGGCAATAACGAATGCTGGCGAGGATATGGAGAAAAGAGAACCCTTATACAGTATTGGTGGGAATGTAAATTAGTACAGCCACTATGGAGAACAGTATGGAGGTTCCTCAAAAAAAAAAAAAAAAAAAAACACTAAAGATAAAATTACCATATGATCCAGCAATCCCACTACTGGGTATTTATCCAAAGAAAATGAAATCAGTATATCAAAAAGGTATCTGCACTCCCATGTTTATTGCAGTACTATTCACAATAGCCAGGATTTGGAAGCAACCTAAATGTCCATCAAGAGACAAACATAAACAAAATGTGGTACATATACAAAATGGAGTAGTACTCGGCCATAAAAACAGCAAAACTCTGTAATTTACAAAAGCATGGATAGAACTGGAACACATTAGGTTAAGTGAAATAAACCAGGCACAGAAAGACAAACTTGTGGGAGCTAAAAATTAAAACACCTGAACTCATGAAAACAGAGAATAGAATGATGGTTATCAGAGGCTGGGAAGGGCAGTGGCAGTAGAGGGGAAGGGGGATGGTTAATGGGTACAAAAAAAGTTAGATAAAATGAATAAGATCTAGTATTTGATAGCATAACATGGTTACTACAGCCAACAAAAATTTATTGTACATTTTGAAATAACTTTAAGAGCATAACTGGAATGTCTGTAACACAAAGAAAGGATAAATGCTTGAGGTGATGGATATCCCATTTACCCTGATGTGATTACTATGCACTGTATGTCTGTATCAAAATATCTCATGTACCTCATAAATATATATACCTACTATGTACCCATAATTTTTTTTTTCTTTTTCTGAGACAAGGTTTCGCTCCGTTGCCCAGGCTAGAGTACAGTGGCACAATCACAGCTTACTGCAGCCTCAACTTCCCAGGCTCAAGCAATCCTCCCACCTTAGCCTCCCAAGTAGCTGGGACTACAGGCACGTGCCCCCATGCCCAGCTAATTTTTGTATTTTTTGTAGAGATGGGGTTTCACCCATGTTGCCCAGGCTGGTCTCAAACTCCTGGACTCAAAGTGATCCGCACACCTTGGCCTCCCAGAAAACAATTGGCCAAGCATGGTGGTGCACACTTGTAATACCAGCACTTTGGGAGACTGAGAGGCCTCAGCTACTTGGGAGGCTGAAGTTGAAGGATCGTTTGAGCCGCGGAGGTAGAGGTTGCAGTGAGCCGACATCACACCACTGCACTCCATCTACCTGGGGTGACAGAGCAAGATGCTGTCTTGAAAAAAAAAACTGATGTCAAAAACCCTCTCATAAACCATTAAATTAAAGATGGCCAGGCACGGTGGCTCACAGCTGTAATCTCAGCACTTTGGGAGGCCGAGGTGGGCAGATCACCTGGCATCAGGAGTTTGAGACCAGCCTGACCAACACGGTGAAATCCCGTCTCTACTAAAAAAAAAATACAAAATTAGCCGAGCGTGGTGATGCATGCCTGTAATCCCAGCTACTCAGGAGGCTGAGACAAGAGAATCACTTGAACCTGGGAGGCAGAGGCTGCAGTGAGCCAAAATCGCACCACTGTGCTCCAGCCTGGGCAACAAGAATGAAACTCTTTCCCCCGCCACAAAAAAAAAAAAAAAAAAGAAGAAGAAAAGAAATAATTAAAACTCTTGCCAAATGTGGTGGCTCATGCCTGTAATCCCAGCACTTTGGGAGGCTGATGCGGGAGAATCACTTGAGATCAGGAGTTTCGAGACCAGCCTGGCCAACATGGTAAAACCCTGTCTCTACTAAAAAATACAATTAGCCAGGCATGGTGGCAGGTGCCTGTAATGCCAGTTACTTGGGAAGCTAAGGCAGGAGAATAGCTCGAACTTGGGAGGCAGAGGCTGCAGTGAGCCGATATCGCACCACTGCACTCCAGCCTGGGCGACAGAACTAGACTCCGTCTCAAAAAAATAAATAAATAAAATAATAATAATAAAAACTCTTTCTTCATATCTTGAAGGTTTTGTTAGGGCTTAGGGGTCATTCTTTTTCTTTTATATATATGAAAATCATTCCACTGAGAGGGACACTAGTTATTCAACAAAATACATGTAGTCCTCAGCCCTTAATACCTTCCCACAGAAAAGTTTCATGCATGTCTATTACAAACTGAAATTGCTAATTTAAAAACTAAAATTTCCACACAGAAAAGAAATTCATTAGTTTTTGTTAATCTACCTAAAAAAAAAAAAAAAAAGGAAAAAGAAAATAGCAGCCGGGCACGGTGGCTCACGCCTGTAAACCCAGCACTTTGGGAGGCCGAGGTGGGTGGATCACCTGAGGTCAGGAGTTCGAGACCAGCCTGGCCAACTTGGTGAAACCCCATCTCTACTAAAATATAAAAATTAGCCGGGAGTGGTGGTGTGCATCTGTAATCCTAGCTACTTGGAAGGCTGAGACAAGAGAACTGCTTGAGCCCGAAAGGCAGAGGTTGCAGTGAGCCAAGACTGCACCACTGCACTCTAGCCTGGGCAACAGAGTGAGACTCTGTCTCCAAAAACAGAAAATAGCTTTAAGGCTGGGGGTGGTGGCTCACGCCTGTAATCCCAGCACTTTGGGAGGCTGAGGTGGGCGGACCACTTGAGGTCAGAAATATGAGACTAGCCTGGCCAACATAGTGAAACCTCATCTCTACTAAAAATACAAAAATTAGCCAGGTGTGGTGGTACACACCTGTAATCCCAGCTACTTGGGAGGCTGAGGCAGGAGAATCGTTTGAACATGGGAGGCAGAGGTTGCAGTGGGCCAAGACTGTGCCAACACACTCCAGCCTGGGTGACAGAATGAGACTGTATCAAAAAGAAAATAGCTTTAAATGTCTATGATGTATTCTGTTTAAATGAA
Source organism: Pongo abelii (assembly GCF_028885655.2). Classification (NCBI taxonomy): domain Eukaryota; kingdom Metazoa; phylum Chordata; class Mammalia; order Primates; family Hominidae; genus Pongo; species Pongo abelii. The sequence goes on along the minus strand of NC_072001.2, from coordinate 45,558,884 downwards.
CTTTAAATATTACTTATTTCTATGGGTCTGTAACTCCATTGTTAAAATAAAAGAATTATATTAGAAAACTCTATTCCCTTTTAGAAAAATTGCTACTAAATGCAGTAACAGGTAACATCTTTATTGACAAGGGTCAGTATTTGTGTATTCACTATGAAAATTATTCTCTCACGCCTATAAACCCAGAACTTAGGGAGGCCAGGGCAGGCGAATCACCTGAGGTCAGGAATTCGAGACCAGTCTGGCCAACATGGCGAAACCCTGTCTCTATGAAAAATACAAAAATTAGCTGGGGGTGGTGGCACATGCCTGTAGTCCCAGCTACTTGGGAGGCTGGGGCAGAAGAATCACTCGAACCTGGGAGGTGGAGGTTGTAGTGAGCCGAGATTGCGTCACTGCACTCCAGCCTGGATAACAGAGAGAGACTCTGTCTCCAAAAAAAAAAAAAAAAAAAAAAGACAACAGAAAATGGTGATAAACAAAAATGATCCCACTATTCAGAGATAATACATTCTTAACATTTTGGTGGTGAAATTACTCTTTCACACTTTTGTTTTATTTCTTGATGATATATCTAATGTTCCCTCAAGATCTTAAATTCTGATGTAAATACAGCAATTAAGAATACCTAAACATAATGAGGATACTAAGCTGAACCTTGTTTTGTTATATTATAGACATAAATAGTGTTTTTCTGTTTATGCTTAGACAACTTAATATTTTTCATTTTAATTAATAATTAAAATTTTCTATTTAATTTCCCAATACATATAGCATGGGAAAGCATACCATAGCGCCACTCCCAAGGAATCCAAGCCTTACATAAGCCACTGTCCACTTGGCAGTAGTGAACAATCTAACAAGGGAAAGTGTCATCTGTGCCAGCTTTGCAAACATAAACCCACAGTTTCAGGAAATACTGTCCACTCTTCATAAATGTCAGGTAAATTCTGGGCTGTTCCTTCAATCCCACTACAGGCCACTCATCTTTGGATCTCTACCCAATATAAATGTTTATAGATGCATCTATTCCCATTGTAAGCAGAAGTTAACTGACATAATTTGGGCCCTGGCCCAAGTGTGGACCAGATACTATCCCTGATAAATTGCAGATTTTTCCAGGCAACAGCCTATATGTAACTTTGACAAACGAGTCTAGGTTTCCTATTTGCCTTCTCCATTTTATGCTGTGAAATACAGATTTATTTCCTATGTTCATCCACAGTTTACATTTATCCATGCAATGCATACCATGGAAATTGGTATTTAAACAGTTCCCAAAGAACAAGAGGAGGGAGAGACTACGACAGAAATTTTGAAATGAAGGTAAACACGAACAAAGCCAAATGAAATCTATGCCATACCCAACGGAAAGAAAGAAGAGTCATTATTTTGAAAGAAATGAGTCTTGAAACATGCAAGTCCCAGAGCTAGAATTCTCTTAATCTTGGAAGAAAGTATTTATTGAGTTCCTAACAGGAACCCAGCACCACACAGGACACTGAGAGAGGTTTGAAAAACCTTTCAAACACTGTCTTCAGTCCACAACAAACTTATCATATAGTTGGAGAGATAGACCATAGAGTCAGTAAACAGTTCAATACCAGTACATAGTAGAATATGAATAAAGAGTAGACATAAATATTATATTTGGAGAAAGGAAAATGACTGTGGCCTAAGGTAGTGAGGGAAATATTCATAGCAGAGTTGGCATTTGATCTGCATCTTTTTTTTTTTTTTGAGACAGAGTTTCGCTCTTGTTGCCCAGGCTGGAGTGCAATGGCACGATCTCGGCTCACTGCAACCTCCGCCTCCCAGGTTCAAGTGATTCTCCTGCCTCAGCCTCCCAGGTAGCTGGGATTACAGGCATGTGCCACCGCACCCAGCTAATTTTTGTATTTTTAGTAGGATGGTGATTCTCCATGTTGGTCTGGCTGGTCTCGAACTCCCGACCTCAGGTGATCTGCCTGCCTCGGCCTCCCAAAGTGCTGGGATTACAGGCGTGAGCTACCACGCCTGGCCCTGATCTGTATCTTAAGCTATACCTACTTATTTCAAAGCACACTTTGAGAGAGGTTCCTACCTACCTTGAAGCCCCACATAATGTCCCCAGATAAAGGCCTTCTCTCTTAAGTGAGGTTGACCCCAGGACTGTATCACCATAAAATATAAAATGTATCCTTATCATTTCAATCCTTCAGAACATCAGAGCTCTGGACAAAATAGTAGAACAACATGTCACATGACTGCCTCTGAAAAATCTTTGTACTTCCATTTGTCATCTCTTAATACCTGGCTGTCAACCTTGGAAACTTCATGGTTAGAACTAAAGATCTCCCACCTCAGGAACAACAGATACCCAGGCAAGTAACCACAGAGACAGTCAAACAAATCTCTCTGCCCCACCCCTTCATTCAAGTTAGTTTTATTTGAACAAGGAAGTATGGATCCAAAACGGAGAGACATCCGCTGGGCAGTGGCTCATGCCTGAAGTCCCAGCTACTCAAGAGTCTGAGGTGGGAGGATCACTTGAGCCCAGGAGTTCAAGGTTGCAATCAGCTATGATCACGCAGCTGCGCCCCAGGGTAAGCAACAAAGCAAGACCCTGTCTCTAAAAAAGAGAGAGACGGGGTTGGGGGGTGGGGGGGGAGAGAGAGAGAGCACTACAGGTGATAATGAGAAACTTCGCTTTCATTTTTCATTATTCTTTTTGTTTTTTTATTTTTAAGGGTCTCTCTCTGTCTCCCAGGTTGGAGTGCAGTGGTACAATCACAGCCCACTACAGCTTTGAATTCCTGGGCTCAAGGAGTTGCCTTGGCCTCCAAGTAGCTAGGACTACAGTTGCACACCACCACAGCCAGCCTCATCATCAGATAAAAGAGTTACAAATTAAGAGAGGAAGAAAGCAAGAATGAATTATTTTCCTTTAATGTAGAGTCAAGGAAACAATAAAGAATGAATTGTATGGTATTAGATCAGAATCAGTGAGAACTCATAGGCTTCAATATAGATTGAAAAAGAAATAGATAAATGTGTGTGTGTATATATGAAAATGTATACGCAAATATATATTCCCTAGCTTTGTCTAACTTTACTGAGAGGACCTGAAAACAGTGATACCCCAACAGAAATGATCACATCTAGCACCCAGAACTTGGTTTCTAAATATCATTTTCCACTAACAGGAACAAAATGAGCATCACAATTGTTAAGTTTAGCCTAAAGCTGTCTCCTTACAGATTTTAAGTTTGGCCTAAAGGTTTCTCCATACATAGTGATTATAACCTAACTAAATGTATAAACAGACTGTAACCTACTTTTGTAACAAGCAGCCAAGTTTCAACCAATCACAGACAGCCAACTGTTCAAACTGTGTTCAAATAAAGAAAATGGGCTGTAACCAATCCAGCTGTTTCTGTACCTCATCCCTCTGTTTTCTGTATGTCACTTTCCTTTTTCTGTCCAAAAATGTTATCCAACCATGTGGCAGCCTCAGGCTCTATCTGAACCTACTGTAGTTCTGGGGGCTGCCTTCTTTGTAAATTCTTCTTTGCTCAATTAAGCTCTGTTAAATTTGTCTAAAATTTTTCTTTTAACACAATAAGCAATGATAGTAACAGGTTGTAATCCACGGTATAAAATGGGAAACCATGAATCAAAGATATAATATATAATATAACCATGGATCAGATATAAATAATTTGAAAGTCTGATGAGGGCTGGAATACATAGTTTCAAAGTACTTCCTACAAAATATTTATTAAATACAAAATATTTATTAATTACAAAGAAGAGAAAGAGTAACTTTACAGTGAAAAAAATCTGGCAGACACCACCTTAATCAAGCAATCAAAGTAAACTCAGTGATATTAGTATCAAGGATACATAATCTGAATGTAATCATGAGGAGACACTGGACAATCCAAATTAAGGAACTGTATACCAGGTGATGGCTCACCCCTATAATCCCAGCACTTCGGGAGGCTGAGGCGGGTGGATCACTTGAGGTCAGGAGTTCGAGACCAGCCTGGCCAACATGGTGAAACCCCATCTCTACTAAAAATACAAAATTAGCCAGGCATGGTGGCAGGCACCTATAATCCCAGCTACACAAGAAGCTGAGGCAGGAGAACTGCTGGAACCTTGGAGGTGGAGGTTGCAGTGAGCCAAGATTGTGCCACTGCACTCCAGCCTGGGCGACACAGGGAAACTCCGTCTCCAAAATAAAATAAAATAAAAGGGACATTCTACAAAATAATTGGCCTGTAATCTTCGTAAGTGTTAAGATCATGAACATCAGGGAAAAACTGAGGACCTATTCCAGATTGAATTAGACTAGAGTTAAGATAACTAAATGCAACAAGTGATGCTGAACTTGATCTTTTTGCTGTAAGGATCTTACTAGGACAATCAGTGAATCCTGAATGAAGTCTAAGGATTAGATGGTAGCAATTAACACTTTAATTTCCTGAAACTTTTTTTTTTTTTTGAGACAGGACTCACTCTGTTACCCAGACTGGAGTGAAGTGGTGTGATCACAGCTCACTGCAGCCTTGACCTCCCAGGCCTTGACCTCAAACAACCCTCCTGCCTCAGCCTCTGGAGTAGCTGGGAATACAGGTGCGAGCCACCATGCCCAGCTAATTTTTTTTCTGTAGAGACACAGTCTCAAAAAAAAAAAAAAAATCTACTTATAACTGCTGCTAATTGGAGTGTACATTCAGGGCAACTTGAACCTCTGCTCCCAGGTTGCAATGCTCAAGCTTGGCCCAAACAAACTTTCTGCTTATTTTGCCTCAGCTTCTTCCTTTAAGGTCAACAGTGAGAAGCAGGAAACCACAAAGAATAGTCCAGTAACCTAGAACCAACAAAAATGGAAATTCACCACCCCTGGGCCCAAAGGGCCAAGGGAAAGAAGTGGTCACCTGGAAGGAGAATCATGAAGAGAAACCAGCTTAAGGGAAGCTTTAAAGTTAAAAGATGCCAGAACAAAACAATCCTACTGGAGGAAACCCCTCCTGCTGATCTGAATAAAGGCCTCTCGTTTATTCAACCCCAACCTCAAGCCTTAGGGCACGTTAGCCATTGATTAGCACAACAGTATACTCATCTTAAGGAATGAGTGGGGACAAAAGCAAAATAAACCAAAAGAAATTGGATAGAGCTTGAGTCAGGGGTCCCCAACCAGGAACCAGGCCACACAGCAGGAGGTAAGTGGTGGGCAAGCAGGCGAGGAGCAAGTAAAGCTTCATCTGTATTTACAGCTACTCTCCCATTGCTCACTTCACTGCCTGAGCTCCGCCTCCTGTCAGATCAGCAGAGGCATTAGATTTTCACAAGAGTGTGAACCCTATTAAACTGCACAGGTGCCTGCGAGGGTTCTAGGTTGCATGTTCCTTACGAGAATTTTTTTTTTTTTTTTTTTTTTTTTTTTTTTTTTGAGACAGTCTTGCACTGTCACCCAGGCTGGAGTGCAGTGGTGCAATCTTGGCTCACTGCAACCTAAAACCCCTCCCCTTCCACCTCAGACTCTCAAGTAGCTGGGATTACAGATGTATGCCACCATGCCTCGCTAATTTTTTTTTTTTTTAATTTTTTGTAGAGATGTCTCACTTTGTTGCCCAGGCTGAAAATCCAGTCTTAAAAGGTTACATACTATAGTAAGTCTATGTATGAGATTCTGGAAAAAGCAAAACTATAGGAACAAAAAGCACATCAGTGGTTGCCAGGGGTTAGGGTGGGAAGACAGTGTGAATACAAAGGGGCAGCACTTGGGAATTCCTGGAGTTGTTCAAATTATTCTGTGTCCTGTCTGTGGTGATTACACGAATCTATGCATGTGTAAATACTCATGGAAATGTACATCAAACAAGTAAACTTTACCATATGTAAATTTAAATTTTTAAAAATTCAACAAAATTAGGAAGAGTGAAAAACTGAAATTAAAGAGTAAAAACTGAAATAAAAGAGTAAAAACTGAAATTAACAGACTAGAAAACAAAATGTGCTATAAAGAATAAATATTTACAAAAGCAATTTCTTTGGAAAAACAATGAAATAGATAATGCCAGATTAAGATGGGGAAAGATTAAAAAAAAATATCTGGGGACAAGAAAAAAAGAACCATATATAAAAGACAAAACTGTTGGCCGGGCACGGTGGCTCACACTTGTAATCCCAGCACTTTGAAAGGCCGAGGTAGGTGGATCACAAGGTCAAGAGATCGAGACCATCCTGGCCAACATGGTAAAACCCTGTCTCTACTAAAAATACAAAAATTAGCCGGGCGTGCTGATGCACTCCTATAGTCCCAGCTACTCGGGAGGCTGCGGCAGAAAAATTGCTTGAACCCAGGAGGCAGAGGTTGCAGTGAGCCGAGATTGCGCCACTGCATTCCAGCCTGGCAACAGAGCAAGACTCCGTCTCAAAAAAATAAATAAATAAAAAATAAAAATAAAAAAAGACAACTGTTTTTTTCAAGTATTTTTTAAATTAGAAGAGGACATTCATGCATAGTGATATACTCTAGCACCATAAATTTGGAAACCTAGGTGAAATGGATGATTATCTAGCCCAATATAAATTAACAAAATCAACTCAAATAAAAGTGCATAGTGGCTGGGTGTGGCGGCTCATGCCTGTAATCCTAGCACTTTGGGAGACTGAAGCAGGAGGATCACTTGGGCACAGGAGTTCACGACCAGCCTGGGCAACATAGGGAGACCCCATCTCTACAAAAAATACAAAAATTAGCCAGGTGTGGTGGCGCACACCTGTACTCCCAGCTACTCAGGAAGCTGAGGCAAGAGGATCAATTGAGCTCAGGAGGACAAGAATGCAGTGAGCTATGATCACACCACTGCGCTCCAGCCTGGGAGACAGCAAGGCCCTGTAAATCATAAATAAATAGTAAATAAAAGTGTATATTAAAGAAATACATAATAAAAGTATACTACTAAATACATAAAGTGTGTACTAACTGAACGAATGGGCCAGGCACGGTGGCCCATGCCTATAATCCCAGCACTTTGAGAGGCCAGACAGGAGGATCACTTGAGCCCAGGAGTTTGAGACTAACCTCAATAAGATAATGGGACCCCATATGTACAAAAAATAAAAAAATTAGCAGAGTGTGATAGTGCATGCTGGCATTCCCAGCTACTCTGGAGGCTAAGGCTGAGGTAGAAGTATCGCTTGAGCCTGGGATGTTGAGGCTGCAGTGGGCTATAATCGTGCCACTGCACTCCAGCCTGAACAAAAGAGCAAGACCCTGTCTCTAGAAAAGAAAAGAACAAAATAAAAATTTAAACAAAAACGAAGGGATGAAAACAGTGAAAGAGAATTTAAAAATCAAATGGTAGTACAATAAACAAAATTGTTTAGATTCCTTTTCTATATAAAGTTGTGATAATGTGTAATGACTGTTGAAAGTACAAGTCAGCATACTCACATTCCCCCCATTGAAAGCTGTGTATATTTATGTACACAGGAGTCTCTTTCTTTCTTGAATCCACTCCCAACTAGGGTGATAACTATTATCACCTAGTCCCAGCTACTCGGGAGACTGAGGCAGGAGAATCCCTTGAACCTGGAAGGAAGAGGTTGCAGTGAGCCAAGATCGTGCCACTGCACTCCAGCCTGGACAACAAGAGCAAAACTCTGTCTCTAAAGAAAAAAAAAATTATTATAGGTAATAGTTATCACCCTATAAATGTTCTTTTCCTCCTAATTTTCTGAAGTCAAACATTAATTTGACTGGCATTAATTTCTGAAATCCTATATTAATCAAAATATGTGAAATAATGTTGAACTAATCAGACACTCTAATAAAATTATGTGAAAAGAATGAAAATTATTTATTCCACCAGTATTTGTAAAGCATGTACTAAAGCAAAACACTGTGCTGGGCATGGCTCTCACTGTGCAAGGTGAATTGTTAGGATTCTTTTACACAATGAATACTTCATTAGAAGTGTTCTATTCAAAACCAGCATTTTAGATCCATATAGCTAATAACACTTAACTCAGGAATTATTTTTGTATTAGATTACTTCCTTAGCACCTTAAAGATTAACTCATTTAATGCTTACAATATACTTATGAAGTAGTTACTGTTATTCTCTAACTTTCTTTTTGTATTTTGTGTTTTTTTTTTTTTTTTTTGAGACGGAGTCTCGCTCTGTCGCCCAGGCTGGAGTGCAGTGACACAATCTTGGCTCACTGCAACCTCTGCCTCCTGGGTTCGTGCCATTCTCCTGCCTCAGCCTCCCGAGTAGCTGGGACTACAGGCGACCACCACTACGCCCGGCTAATTTTTTGTATTTTTAGTAGAGACAGGGTTTCACTGTGTTAGCCAGGATGGTCTCGATCTCCTGACCTCGTGATCCGCCCACCTCAGCCTCCCAAACTGCTGGGATTACAGGCGTGGGCCACCGCACCCGACCATTCTCTAACTTTCCTATGAGAAAACTGAAGGCACACAGCTAGTAGTAGGTACTTCTAAACAAAGCTCTTGCTCTCAACCACTGTGATATTCTGCCACTAACAAAATAACTCTGTTGGCAGAATTATCAGGAAAGGCAAATCTTATCTGTTGAACACTAAGCTATTACTCTACAATTTAAAATTGTTCCTCAAGGTTCCTTACTTTCCGTTGTTTCACTTTACAGTGGAAGAAACTTCACCATGGCTCCCTTTCAGTATTTCTGAATAACAGTCTCACTAATATTTTGAAACGGCCTTTGGCCAAAAGTAATAAAATCTGATCCCACTCCCATTTGTTAATCATTTTTGGAGTCTTTTGCCCATTATTAACCTTTCATTTGCACATAAATCATTTCTGGAGTCTTTTTGCCTATTATTAACCTTTTCATTGCTCATATTAACCTTTTCATTTGCACAAGTTTCACCCACATGGCCATTATTAAATGAGTAGAACACAATTACATTTTTTCTTTGCTGTTTTTCAAATTGCAAACAATGCTCACTTCTTATACCAAGCCAAAAAAAAAAAAAAAATACAATGTTTGAGAAAAAGCTCACCCCAATACTACTCATTGAAGTACTCAAATAGTGGCCTCATGTGTTTCCTTCCGTACCTTTCTCCACATATACAAGGATTTTTGTGGTCTTTATTTTTACTGAAATAGATACATACAATATACATCAACCTGCTTTTTATCACATAATATATCATGGACATAAAGACTGTAACTATTAGCTATGCATATAACTCTTCTTTTTCATGTGTACACATACAGCCACAGTTACGCAAAATACTATTTAAAATAACAGACAGCATTCATGCTGAGGTGGGAATGCTTTATCTCCTTTTCTTTTCTTTTTTTTAATCTCCTTTTCATCTCCCTTCTCTCTTTCCTCCTATGTTAATTCTCACTCCCAGATAACATGTTAACATCAGGCATCCTTTCTTGTTCCTCCCATAGTCATAATCATAAACACACACATTTATATATATATATGGGTTTTACTTTTTTAAAAAATGGGATATTATTAAATAATTTTTTAACTAAAAAAATGGGATGTTATCATATTCTTTTTCAGTCAATACCACCTCATGGAAATTCTTCCAAGGAAGATGTAATGTATTTCATCCTATGAATATACCAAAACTGATTCAACCATTATGAGCAATCACTTTGTTTCTACTATCTTATCCTTACTAACAATGTTTCCAGTAAACATCCTTGACCATGGCTGGGTGTGGTGGCTCATGCCTGTAATCCCAGCACTTTGGGAGGCAGAGGCATCGGATCACTTGAGGTCAGGAGTTTGAGACCAGACTGGCCAACATGGTGAAACGCTGTCTCTACTAAAAATACAAAAAAATTAGCCAGCATGATGGTGGGCGCCTATACTCCTAGCTACTCCAGAGGTTGAGGCAGGAGAATCACTTCAACCCAGGAGACAGAGATTGCAGTGAGCCAAGATGGTGTCACTGCACTCCAGCCTGGACGACAGAGCAAGACTCCTAAAAAAAAAAAAAAATCCTTGACTATATATCCTCATGAACTGTTGTTTTCTTGTTTTTGTTTTTTGAGACAGAGTCTCGCTCTGTCGCCTAGGCTGGAGCGCAGTGACATGATCTCAGCTCACTGCAACCTCTGCCTCTCCGGTTCAAGGGATTCTCCCACCTCAGCCTCCCGAGTAGCTGGGATTACAGGTACCCACCACCATGCCTGGCTAATTTTTGTATTTTTAGTAGAGACGGGGTTTCACCACGCTGGCCAGGCTGGTCTTGAAGTCCTGACCGCATGATCTGCCCACTTCAGCCTCCCAAAGTGGTGGGATTACAGGCGTGAGCCACCACGCCCAGCCTGGTGTTTTTATTTTTACAGAGTAAGTTTCAGGTGTGGGATCCCTAGGTCAAAGGGTAAAATATTTATTTTAATACATATTGCCAGATGGCTTTCCCAAAAGCTTCCATCGAAAATGTATGGGCCCTTTTCTGCACATTCTCACCAGCAATCAGCATCACTGTTCTTTTTCACTGTTCCTAGTTTAAAGGAAACAAACTAGTATCTTGTTACTACAGTAACAATGAGTTTGAGCTCATCATTCATTTTTTGGGCCATTCGGTTTTGCTCTCCTATGAAGTGCCTACTTCGACTGTTTTTCTACTGAACTGCTTTTTCTTTTTCTTGTCCACTTAAAAGCCTTCTTACAAAAATTTTTTTTTTTTTTTTTTTTTGAGACAGAGTTTCGTTCTGTCACCAGGCTGGAGTGCAATGGCACGATCTTGGCTCACTGAAACCTCCACCTCCCAGGTTCAAGTGATTCTCCTGCCTCAGCCTCCCAAGTAGTTGGGAGTACAGGCGCCCACCACCACGCCTGGCTAATCTTTCTATTTTTAGTAGAGACGGGGTTTCACCATGTTGGTCAGGGCAGTCTCGAACTCCTGACCTTGTGATCCGCCCGCTTCAGCCTCCCAAAGTGCTGGAATTACAGGCATGAGACACCATGCCCAGCCTGATACACTGTTATTATGGAAGCCATATTTTATTCAGATGTCCTCTTTTTTTTTTTTTTTTTCTGAGATGCAGTCTTGCTCTGTCACCCAGGTTGGAGTGCAGGGGCATGATCTCAGCTCACTGCAGCCTCTGCCTCCTGGGTTCAAGTGATCCTCCTCCCTCAACCTCCTGAGTAGGTGGGATTACTAACGCAAGCCACCACACCCGTCTAACTTCTGTATTTTAGTAGAGACGCGGTTTTGTCATGTTGGTCAGGCTGGTCTCGAACTCCTGACCTCATATGATCCACCCGCCTCAACCTCCCAAAGTGCTGGGATTACAGGCGTGAGCCATCTTGCCCAGCTGATAAGTTCTTGATATGGTATCAGAGAAGTCAATAATAACAACAGACAGCACTTATACAGCACTTATTATCTGCTAAGCACTATTATAAGTGCTTACATTTATTTACTAATATAGTCCTCACAACTCCTCTCAGGTATCATTATTATCCTCATTTTATAGATAACTGAGGCACAGAAATATCAATGGACTTGCCCAGGATTATGGCCAGTAAATTATGAATCTGGGAAATAAACCATACTCTTTAATCACTATGCTTGACCACCTTTCACCTAGAAGGTGTTGGGGTACCAAAGTTGAAAGTTTAGGGTCTCTCTGGTATCAGACCCTAAAATATCCCCTCTTTGCTAAATGCTGCTCTTTTATTACCTTTACTGGAAGGTAAAAATGCAAAAATGGAAATCTCTCTGTCCCTAGGCCAGTCCCCTGAGTCCCTGTCTAGTGCTTCATTTTCTGAAAAGTTAAAAAAAAAAAAAAAGAAAAGAAAAAGAAAACAAATAGGAGTTTATATAGAGATAACAGATACATATACTCACTATACAGATGACAGATATACATAAATGCATACAGAAACATAAATCCATATTCCTAGCATAAGACCCTAGTTCCTGAAGGAACCAGAAAAAAAGTGAGCTTTGAGATAACCATAAAAATTTTCTTTTTTTAATACAGGATGTTGCTCTCTTTTTTTTTTTTTTTTTCCTCTGAGACAGAGTCTTACTCTGTTGCCCAGGCTGGAATGCAGTGGCACGATCTTGGCTGACTGCAACCTCCCGCCTCCCAGGTTCAAGTGATTCTCCTGCCTCAGCCTCCCAAGTAGCTAGGATTACAGGCATGTGCAACCACGCCCTGCCAATTTTTGTACTTTCAGTAGAGATGGGGTTTCACCATGTTGGCCAGGCTGGTCTTGAACTTCTGACCTCAGGTGATCCGCCCACCTCAGCCTCCCAATTGATAGGATTATGGGCATGCGCCACTGCAACCGGCTGGATTTTGCTATTTCTGTCAGTGCTTTTTTTGCTAAAGAATGTTCCCATGGACAACTGTCCAAGTGGCATGTGAGATCTGATAGATTCCTTATGAGGCTATACTAACAGACAGATGGACATCTAGCTCTAACACTTCCCTCCTCCCTACAAAAAGATGGATTCATTAGAATCCTGTGAGAAATGATAAAAGATAGCTTTATTGGAATAGACTATAAGTTCTTGCCGTTCCCATAGCCTCTTCTAAAAAGACAACCACAAATTATTCCTTGATCATAATTTCTTTCCAGAGCCTCACTGACTCGATTCCCAAGCAAACGTAAGCATTTTTAGCATGAGCCTAAGACTCATGCTCTTAGGCGCTCACTGTCAGCTCAGATGATCCAAATAAGAATGCTAGTAAGGGGCCAGGCGAGGTAGCTCCGGCCTGTAATGCTACCATTTTGGGAGCCCAAGGTTGGAGGATCACTTGAGGCCAGGAGTTTGAAACCAGCTTGGGCAATATAGAGAGACCCTGTCTCTACAAAAAAATATAAAGATTAGCCAGGTGTGGTGGAACATGCTTGTAGTTCTAGCTACTTCAGGAGGCTAAGGCCCTGAGACAGGATGATCACTTGAGCCCAGGAGATTGAGGCTGCAGTGAGCCATGATTGTGCCACTGCACTCCAGCCTGGACCACAGAGTGAGACCCTGTCTCTAATAATAATGATAATAATGTTAATAAGGGTGTGCCAAAGATGAACTGATCAACTCTCTTGGGGAGTTCTTGAGAGGAGAGAAGTACCATTAGTCTCTTATAGTTACTGTTGAATTCTGAGCAGTAATAAATAATATTCCAGTGTCATGTGGCTTGGCTGTGTGACTGCTGACAGTTTCCAGTTTATTTCCCCACATAGCCTTAATGACCCACAATGTGAGATAACCTAATCACCCCTCGTCCTTGTATCCTGAAAAAGTCCTAATACAATGGCAAGTTTAACAGCCAACAGCAACAAGCACAAAGTAGACACACTGAAGAGCAGTTGTATGGGAAGTGGACATGTTAGCAGTCTGCCTAGCAGCTGGCCTGGACAAGGACAATGAGGGTGGCAGTATAAAAGATGGCATGATTATCAAGGTTGAGGGAGTCTTTATCTAGTCATAGGCAAAACCCAAGAAGGGTAAGCTGTGTCTCTGCCTAAAGGATAGTATATTTAAAAGGTGACACTGGACTAAAGATCCAAAAGAAGGCTTTCCTTCCATCAGGTGGAATTTCCAAGAACGGGAATGTCTCCAACAATTGAGGCAAATCATCTGGGAACATTTCCATTCCTAATAATTAAGGATCCTACAAGGCAGACACTGGCAAACTTTTTCTATTAAGAGCCAGATAGCAAGTATTTTCAGCTTTGTGGATCATAATGTTTCTGTCAGAACTACTCAACTCCATCTTTGTAGTATACAAAATCATCCACAAATATTACATAAACTAATGGACATGGCTATATTTCAAAAAATCTTTACTTTCTAAAACAGGTAGTGGCAAGATTTGGCCCACAGATCATAGTTTGCCAAGCCCTGCTGTAGGGCAAAGGTCCTTTTTAGAGCCAACTTCAAAAAATATAATAGATTTGTGGGTTTCCATAGAAAAAGGGGGAAAAAAAAGCAAGACTAAGAGAGTCCTGGGTACTTTCAATCCTTGGAAATCCATTAAAATAATTTATCATTGAAAATACAATGAAAGTACATATACAGATCACCTTCACCCATTTTCTTACTGTGACTGATACTATATCAAAGTTAAAGCCATTCAATAAACTCAACAGTGAGTAATCTATCAGTTAAGAAAGAATAAATTTGGGCCAGGCACGGTAGCTCACGCCTGTAATCCCAGCACTTTGGGAGGCTGAGATGGGCGGATCACCTGAGGTCAGGAGTTCGAGACCAGCCTGGCCAACATGGAGAAATCCCATCTCTACTAAAAGTACAAAAATAAGCCGGGCGTGGTGGCGGGTGCCTGTAATCCCAGCTACTCAGAAGGCTGAGGCAGGAGAAGCTTGAACCCAGGCGGCGGAGGTTGCAGTGAGCCAAGATTGCGCCACTGCACTCCAGCCTGGGCGACAGGAGTGAGACTCTGTCTAAAAAAAAGAAAAAAAAAAGAAAAAGAAAAAGAAAGTATAAGTTTGGCTATTGCAGCAAACCCCAAAAGCACAGTGGTTTAAACAATGAAGTTTATTTCTGGCTCATGCTACACAGGAGTCAGTAGGGGACACTGATTGTTATAGCTTCTCTAGGGCCCAACTGAGAGAACAACCCATCTCCAGTGTTGCTGATCATGCTGCCAAAAGGAAAGAGGGCTTTAGAGGGTCATATCCCAGCAATTAAAGGCTCAGACATTATTTCTGCTAATAACCCACTGGCTAGAACCAATCACATGGCCCCACCTAACCAAGTGGGGCTGGGAAGTGAAATCCTAGCAGCAGCAGATGAAGGGCAATGAATATTCAGCGAGCAGCAACAATGACTATCATAAAGCAATGGTTATGCCACTTTTACCTAAATGATCACAAAATGAGACTCTTATTCAAATACATTTTTCTATTTTTTATTTTATTTCTTGGAGATAGTGTCTCGTTCTGTCTCCCAGGTGGAGTTCAGTGCCGTGATCTAAGCTTACTGCAACCTCCACCTCCTGGGTTCAAGTGATTCTCCTGCCTCAGCCTCCTGAGTAGCTGGGATTACAGGAGCCCGCCACCATGCTCAGCTAATTTTTGAATTTTTAGTAGAGATAGGGTTTTGCCATGTTGGCCAGGCTGGTCTGGAACTCCTGACCTCAAGTGATCCATTCCTAATAATTAAGGATCCTACAAGGCATGAGCCACCACACCCAGCCATTATTCAAATACATTTCTGATTAACTAGTTAGCCAGAAACCACTGTCACCTTCACTTAAATTAAAATTTCAGGGCTGGGCACGGTGGCTCACACCTGTAATCCTAGCACTTTGGGAGGCCAAGGCAGGCAGATCACGAGGTCAGGAGTTCAAGACTAGCCTGGCCAACATGGTGAAACCCAATCTCTACTAACAATACAAAAAATTAGCTGGGCGTGGTGGCACGTGCCTGTAGTCCCAGCTACTCAGGAGGCTGCAGCAGGAGAATTGCTTGAACCTGGGAGGCAGTGGTTGCAGTGAGTCAAGATTGTGCCACTGTACCCCAGCCTGGTGACAGAGCAAGACTTCATCTCAAAAAAAAAAAAAAAAGTTTTAAAAATAGTTCAGTTTCCTCACAAGCAAACAAATGACACAGATCTACTAAAGAATCTTTTGACCATACCGTGTCTTCTGCAGAAGTGTGTTCATGACACACTGACTGAGCCACATTAGGGTTATGAATAGAAGCCAGGGTTAGAGAGAGGACTTGGGTCACGTTCTGAGGGCTTAGAAGCCTTCTTCAACACTCGACTTATTTGGGCAGAATGACATCAAGGAAGAAAAAAAGCATTTCCTTTCTAGCTTTTAGTTTTCTCTTTGTCCGCTTTCCCTTCTTCCAATATATTCCCCTTCCCGCCCCCCACTATCCTCAGCAGCAAAATCATGCAAAAGAGCAGCAGTCCCAGGAGTTTGGTCTCTAGATCTAGGGATGCCCTGAACTGTCATAAGAAAACCCTAGCAAGCCCCTGAGGTACTAAAGAGGAAAGAGGATCTCACACATCTAAGGCTGAAGCTGGGACATGGCACCCAGCAACAACACACAGTGCATGCTCGGTTAACACTGACTGAATAAATGAATACATAATCTATGGACTGAATCCAGAACAGCCACAATAAATGAATGTTGACTAAAACTACATTATAGCTGTTCTTTAGGTTTCCCCCAATCCTTTCTGCATTAATTTCCACATATTTGATCTTCAGGCAAGATAAACATTACCAGGTCAGTATCTTCCACAAAGCACCATTTTCATATTTTTGATTGTGTTCACAAGAGCTCTTTATCACCTTTTGGTATTGGGTCCTGTCAGCACTCTGAAAGGTAGTCCAATATATCAAAGATGCTTCAAGTTTTTTTGGTTGCTAATACTTTTATATAAGAAAACAAGCCTGGAGGATGGAGTTTTTGTTCTTAACATTCATTCCTGCCTATGTGGAAAAACTTTCTGCAATCAGGCTGCTAGGAGCAAATTTCCTGTTTTTAATACTGTTTAGTCTAAATGGGTCTCTAGAGACCAATCTTAATGTAAGAGAAGCAAGGGAGCTGAGCCTCTGAGACAATTCCGGTTTCATTGTTGGGTTCAGCCAGCCCAGCTGAAGCCCATATCATTCTTGGCAATCCAGGGTCTGGTTGAAGAGATTAGTTATGTGTTGATCTGAACAGCATCCACCTCACGCATCCGGCTGGCAGGGTCCCGTCTTCCCTCAAGCCACACTCCCCTCAAGCCACACTACCCTCCTCCAATCCTAAAGACTAGCTTGCAGAAGGGCAGTGCTGCATGCCAGAGTCACGATATCTCTAACCACACTGGTCTGTGGCACTTCTTACACCTCAGCCCTTCATAGCAAGTCACTTCAACCAAGCAAGCAAAGCCTGACTCCAGCCTTAGTCCATATCCCTGGACAAAGGTGTTTCTCAAGGTTGTCTCAGCAACTTACCAAAGTGTATGCAAAAAAACAAAAAATAAGATAATGGAAAAGAGACCTGTGGGGGGTGGGGGTGAGCACTCAGCTCCACAATTACTTGTTAGTGACAACTAAGAAATATACTGACATAAACCTGGACAGTCAATCAGGAACTTGAAGCTGATTTTCAATAAAACATAGTAAACCTCTAAAAATCCTAACAGAGCTGACAAATGCCTAAGAGATTCATCCTCCTACTGTGTAAGTACTTCTATGTGGAAGATACTGATCAGAGGGGGTAAATCCTTGCTAGAAAATAAATACTTGGAAGCAGGTGGGATTTAGGAAAAACCTGTAAAACAATATAGGATTTAATTATATTCAAATATATGTGTGTGTGTGTGTGTGTGTATAATATATTAAGATTCTCCTAGATTCAGTCTGGAGGTCCTGTATTTATTCTTTCCCTCTCTAATATGAAACTGGAATTCCTAGGGTACTCCACAGATGAGAAAGAATCTACTCAGAAAAAGAGGCATCAGGAGGATGGGCACGGTGGCTCACGCCTGTCATCCCAGCACTTTGGGAGGGTGAGGCGGGCAGATCACTTGAGGTCAGGAGTTTGAGACCAGCCTGGCCAACGTGGTGAAACCCCATCTCTACTAAAAACACAAAAATTAGCCGGGCATGGTGGCGCATGCCTGTAGTCCCAGCTACTCAGAAGGATGAGGCAGGAGAATTGCTTGAACCCAGGAGGCGAAGGTTGTAGTGAACTGAGATCGCACCACTGTACTCCAGCCTGGGTGACAGAGCGAGACTCCATCTTAAAAAAAAAAAAAAGCACCAGGAAATGCAGGGTTGTGCTGGGAAGGAAACAGAGCACAATGGTTACAGGGTTGTGCACAGACTTTAGACTCCTCCATGGGTACCTCTGGTTGTATTTCACCACTTTTAAAGTACGCTTCAAGTCAGGCACAGCAGCTCAGGTCTGTAATCCCAGCACTTTGGGAGGCTGCAGCGGAAGGATCTCTTGAGCTCAGGAGTTCAAAACCAGCCTGGGCAACATGGCAAAATCCCATCTCTACAAAAAATATAAAAATTAGCCGGGCTTTGTGGCGCATGCCTGTAGTCCCAGCTACTCAGGAAGCTAAGGTGGGAGGATCACTTGAGCCCGGGAGATAGAGGCTGCAGTGAGCTATGATCATACCACTGCACTCCAGCCTGGGAGACAGAGTGAGACCTTGTCAATCAATCAATCAATCAAGTACACTTCAAAACCCAGCCTCTGGGTCAGAATGGGTGAAATGAAGCATCCATTTGCTATAATGGATTTTTTTGTGCCTTAGAGAGTAGCTGGGTCAGTTAGGTCTACTCAGGGGATTCAGAAGAAAGCACCCTGACTGTACATGTATACAAGCACTTATTCTGGATACAAAACTAAAAATAGGCTGGGTGTGGTGGCTTACACCTGTAATCCCAGCACTTTGGGAGGCTGAGGTGGGAGGACTGCCTGAGCCCAGGAGTTCGAGACCAACCTAGGCAACATGGAAAAACGCCATCTTTAAAAAAAAAAAAAATTACAAAAATTAGCTGGGTGTGGTGGCACGCACCTGTGTTCCCAGGTACTTGGGAGGCTGAGGTGGGAAGATAGCTTGAGCCCAGGAGGTGAAGGTTGCAGTGACCTGAGATCACACCACTGCACTCCAGCCTGGGCGACAGAGTCAGACCCTGTTTCAAAAAACAAAACTAAAAATAGGTGGTGTTCTCCACATCTCAGAGAGAGGGGCCAATAGAGAGGCTTGAAAACACATGTTGTATATTCATGACTCTTGGTCTTTTCCTACAGTAAATGCAAGATTTAACAGTCCAATATTTTCCAATTGTCAGCTAATTCATGTCATACTCCAAATATTAGAGGTTAGCACAGAGAAGGAGTGCAAAGGCAGCAGGATGTGGTGAGATAGTAGAATGGACTAAAACTGGGCTTCATCTCTGAACCTCAGTAAGCACATCTGTAAAACAGAGTACTAACCCACTTTACAGGGTTGTTGTGAAGAGTGATAAGTACTCAATACAGTACCTGGAAGACTGTAGGTTCTCAAAAAGTGCTATTTTCTTTTCTCCCTTCCCATTGAAGCAAGCTGGTTTGAACTTTTTCCAAAATTAAGTACAACTTTTCCAAACCCTGAAATTGAATCTAAACTCCATGGGAATGTTTCCAGATGTTTATGGAAAGAGGAAGTTGTTTCTGTTTTCTTAAAATCTCTGATGTGGGAGAAAAGGAAAAGCAATACCAGCCAGAGACCACGACATGTTTGTGCTTTAAACATCGCCACAACACCACCACAAACAAGATGAAATTAGTTTAACAGGCGAGTAACAGTAAAGAAAGAAAAGTAATTATGGGTTTCCATCCCTGTCAGATGTCTTCTCATCTCAGCAGAACCATGATCTCCACCAACTGCACGGAAGCTGCATTAATTTTCCTCGGACACCAATTCAGTGCATATCCCCAGAATGCAGCTGTATCTTTTCTAACTGCCTAACTAGAGAGACAAGAATTGGGCAATAAAGTTATTGACAAAGGGATTATCCCCCACTTCTATGAAGAGAAGCAAGAAAAGTGAGTTTGAACACACTGTTGTTTACCTCTTCCACTCCTGAGGACCAGCTTTTTAAGGGGCTATTTGTATACAGATGGTGATCCTATGGGCTTGAGTACACTGCTTCTGCCCTGAAACCAATTCCCCAGGGGCTCTGTCTTTTATAATTTTGACATCCAGACTTGGGGGATGCCTGGGCACATCTGGTCACCATTTGATTTCAGGCTTCTATTGTGTTCAGTCTGTTGGGGAAGTGAGTCTATAAATAGCTCATGTTCCTTTGCCTCATACTTGAAAAATAAGAAACTGTCAACTCTGCCTTTCCTGCAGAAAGGTTTTTGCTGAAGTTCGAACATCTGAATCCAGCCCCTCCATAATGACCATACATCAAGTTAATATGCTAAGTAGCCAGCCTCAACCAAATGATTCATATACCTATTATAAGATTAAATGGCATCTAGAATAAAACTCAGGAGAGAGCTCCATGTTAGGACTAGTGAATACTTCATATGATGCTTTGAGAAGTCTTTGATCTTTTTGGAAACTCACCAAGCTGTGAGGTTAAATCTATGTATATGAAACAGCACCCTCAAGTTTTAAGAAATGTCCTTCCCATCTTTGGAACAGAATCTACGGATTTAAATTCCATTCAATCCAGGTCAGGCATGATGGCTCACACCTGTAATCCCAGCACTTTGGGAGGCTGAGGTGGATGGATCACTTGAGCCCAGGAGTTAGAGACCAGCCTCAGCAACATAGTGACACCTTGTTTCTACAAAAAATAAAAAATTAGCCAGGTGTGGTGGCACATGTTTGTAGTCTTAGCTACTCTGGAAGCTAAGTTGGGAGCATTGCTTGAGCCCAGGAGATCAAGGCTGCAGTGAGCTAAGATCACACCACTGCATTCCACTCCAGCCTGGGTGACAGAGAGAGACCCTGTCTCAAAAAAAAAAAAAAAAAAAAAATCAATTTGATCCTGAATAAAGCAATCATACTATGAACTAGATTTCCTCCCCTGACAGAAACAATCTTCCTCCCTCTTCACGTTTTTTCAAGTCCTTGGTTAAAATATGATAACATTTACCATACTGTGGAGTAATTCTCTCTTTAGTATCTGTCTCTGTCAAGAACTATTAGTTTTTAAAGGGCAGATACAATGTTGGTTCTTATTGGTTATTTCCAGTGCCTAGCACAATTCTTGGCATATTTTTAAGTAAATGCATGTTGAATGAATGAACAAGGTAGAATAATCACATATTATATGACCTTATGAGCTTCCACAAATAAAAACATCAAATTTGACGCTGATCTAAGGGAAAGGTAAGAGAAGCGTGGATCAAACAAGTAGAAGCAGACAGATTGAAACCGCCTTTGCAAAAATTATAACAGTGAAAAATCTGACATAGGAAGTTATGGCAGTGAAAGAAATCTGACCTAACCAACTCCATCTTACTTCTAATCTCCAGGCTACCTTGTTCACTCCTGGGCACAGGTCAAGCTAACTAAGGAAGGAATTTATAGTTTGTCTTTTAAACAGGTAACAGCCCCTTCCCCAAACAAACCCCCTCCTTGCCTGGGGACCAGACCACCTTTGTAAAACTAACACATTAGCCACAAGACTAGAAATTATGGTGCAGGAGTCATGCAGTCAGGGACCACAAGATTCTTAACCTCCTCAATTGCTCCTATAGATAACATCATTATTACAAAACCAAAGATAGGAATTGAAGTATTTTTCAGACCCTGTATTCTGATGACCAGCTGGTGCCACCCAGACCTTACAAAACTGGCTGATCTGGTCTTGTGGCCCTCCCACCCAAGAACTGACTCTGCACAAGAAGACAAGCTTTGATCCCCTATGATTTCATCCCAGACCCAACCAATCAATATTCCCCATTCCCTAGCCCCTGCCTGCCAAACTATCCTTTAAAAACCCTCGTCTCCAAATATTCGGGGGGACTGATTTGAGTAATAAACTCTGGGCTTTTGCTTAGCTGGCTGTGTTTATTCAACTCTTTATTGTGATTCCACTGTCTCGGTAAATTGGCTCTATGGGGCAGCAGGCAAGAACCTTGTAATGTGGCGATTACAAGAACAAAGACACAAATTGTTTCCTTTTCACCTCCACACCTGCTCACAATTCTAAAAAGTCTATTTCTGGCCGGCACGGTGGCTCATGCCTGTAATCCCAGCACTTTGGGAGGCTGAGAGGATCACAGGGTCAGGAGTTCGAGTCCAGCCGGGCTTGCATGGGGAAACCCAATTTTTACTAAAAATACAAAAATTAGTCAGGCGGGGTAGCACGTGCCTGTAGTCTCAGCTACTCAGGAGGCTGAGGCAGGGTGCACTCCAGCCTGGGCAACAGAGCAAGACTCTGTCTCGAAAAAAAATAAATAAAAAGTCTATTTTTACTGGAAAGTGGGCTTGTGTAAATATATGTAAATCACAGAATAACTGGAGCCAACATATTGTAACATCCACCTCTGACTTTGGATCCTGGAAAAGAATATATGAGGCCAAACTCCAGTCCCAAAAAATGCAGTTCAGAAAGAGCAGCAAGTAGCAGCAAGGATCCATACTGGATATGAGGCAGGAGAATAGGGTCTAGAGGCAGGGAGGAACCTAAGGCTCTCATGCCAACTTCCCAGAACTAAACTGAAAGGAAAACCCTAGACTTTCCACGCCTAAGTAACAAAGTAACAAAGGGGGTGGGATGAAGGAGTGGGGGGTCTTGGCTTCATTTGCAACTTTGTAACTTCACTTCACAGCTCTGAATGGTTTCTGTCTACAACCAATCAGGCTGATTGCTGGCTGAGTCTTCTTCGTTTAGCATAGAAGTATGTCTTTGTAACTTCACCCTAACCTCTGTTTGCACAGCAGTGTGACTTTTGTAACTTCACTTCAGGCTCTGGTTGGCTGCTTTCTGCAACCAATCAGACACATTGCAAACTACCACTTCATTTACATGAGGTGAGCATGCACTGGCCAACGGGAAAATTTCTAGAGGGTATTTGCACCCAAGGAGATTCTGTATCTGATCCCTTGAGTCAGTGCTCACCCTGCTCCCACACTGTGGAGTGTACTTTCATTTTTAATAAATCCCTGCTTTCATTCTCTTGTTGTTTCATTCTTTCTTTGCTTTACTGGGCGTTTTGTCCAATTCTTTCTTCAAAACACCAAGAACCTGGACAACTTGCAGTCACGACCCCTCTACCTTGAACATACTTTAGCCAGGTATATCAAGATCTGCAACTGGAAATGCCCCAAAATATTTCATAGTAAATTATCAATTTCTGACTTTGGCTTTAAGAGATAAAGTCACCCAGCCATGTTCTAGAAGCCAGAGCATACTATTGCCATGCCTGACAAAGATTCTGCCTGCCTTTGGCATAGGAAACAAATACTAAATTAAAATTTGCTCTAGGCTGGGTGCAGTAGCTAATGCCTGTAATCACTTTGGGAGGCTGAGGTGGGTGGATCACTTGACGTTAGGAGTTCAAGATCTAAGCCTGGCCAACATGGTGAAACACTGTCTCTACTAAAAATATAAAAATGAGCAGGGCATGGTGACACACACCTGTAGTCCCAGCTACTCAGAAGGCTGAGGCAGGAGAATCACCTGAACCCGGAGGCAGAGGTTGCAGTGAGCTGAGATTGCACCACTGCACTCCAGCCCAGGTGACAGAGCAAGACTGTCTCAAAATAAATAAATAAATAAAATAAAGTAAAATAGGCTCTA
Organism: Pongo abelii; assembly: GCF_028885655.2. Taxonomy (NCBI): domain Eukaryota; kingdom Metazoa; phylum Chordata; class Mammalia; order Primates; family Hominidae; genus Pongo; species Pongo abelii. Next base: position 45,535,626 of record NC_072001.2, on the reverse strand, counting down.
GAGTCCATAGAGCAAAATGTAAATTTTTTGCAGATCATCTGCTGACACTAGACTTAATGCTATAGGGTTTGTGGGATATAAATCAAACAGACTCTCCATCTTTGCACTGACAGGTGAAATAAAGAATATATTAATAGACCAACAATGGAGAGTTTTGCTCAGAAAACCCTCCTGTAGAAAAACAGATATATCAAGTGAGATAAAGAAATGAAGCAGGCTGGGCACTGTGGCTCATGCCTGTAATCCCAACACTTTGGGAGGCCAAGGCAGGCAGATCGCCTGAGGTCAGGAGTTTGAGACCAGCCTGATCAACATGGAGAAACCCCATCTCTACTAAAAATACAAAATTAGCTGGGCATGGTGGCGCATGCCTATAATCCCAGCTACTCGGGAGGCTGAGGCAGGAAAACCGCTTGAACCCGGGAGGCGGAGGTTGCAGTGAGCCAAGATCGCGCCATTGCACTCCAGCCTGGGCAACAAGAGCGAAACTTGGTCTCAAAAAAAAAAGAGAGAAAGAAACGAAGCAAAACCCTCTCTCTCTCTCACACACACACGCACACGTACCCCCCATTTGTTTACCCAGCACCTAGCCCATCCCTGGCATATAACAGATAAATGTTTGTTGAGTGAAGAATGCTTTTTCTGTGACCTATAACCTTGTATCCAGTATACACTGCTTCCTCTCCTCAGGTTAAAAGTCCTCATAGCTCCTCCAAATTATCTAAAGGAAAAGCACCCATCCTCCCTTTCTTGCTTCCTGGAATGGGAGTGATGACATGTCCTATATATGCTGGACTCAACTAAGTATCCAGTATGCTCCTGAAACCACTTTGTCATTGTACCAGAGAAACCGTTTGGTCTTCATCTCCTCTAGGAGTCTGGACCAACTTAGAGGTGAAATATAGGAGTCTGGCCTCCTGAAACACTTGGAAAGATGGGCACTGTGACTATATCCTCTTAGTTTCACCCAGACTAGCACCACCTGATCCCCTCAAACACATCGTGTACATTCCTGCCTTAGAGTCTTTAAGCTGTCCCCTCCAACCAAAATGACCTTCCCTGAACTCATTCAAAACAAACTTTGGATATGTTATTCCTCTGGATTCCTTAAGTACTTACTCTAAGTACGATTATAACACTTAAATGCTTGTTATTCTTGATGATCTTTACGTACCTAAAGCCTGGTAATCCCAATAAGACTGTAAGCTTTTTGAGGGCAGGAATCACATCTACTACTCCGTATTCCTTGCAGCACTAAACCCCATGTGTTGCTTCCTAAATGCTTACTGAATGAATGAATGAATGAATGTCACTGTGCTAGGAAATGTGGCATGTTCAAAGATAGATGAGACCTAGTCTGCCTTCAAGGATCACTCAGACTAATAAAATAGATAAGCCTTGTATCCAAAGAGCATTAACTTTAGTTAGTAAACAGAATGTATCACAAGGGAGTAACAAGATACTATGAGAATCCAAGAGATGGTGACTTCAAGGAGGAAGCATCATTTTAACTGAACGTTAAAGAACAAGCAGTATTTTGTATGATAGAAACTGGAGAGGTGAGATGTATTAATATACACTAGGAAGAGGAGCCAGTATAAGCAAAAGCAGAGAAACATATGGCATTTTGGGGAAGGGCAATAACCAAAATAACTAGGACAGTCTGAGAAAGAACGAGCCCTCACCAATATTAAAAAATAGTGAAACAAAATGGTGTTTTCATGTATATTTGAAACTTTCTGAAACAGTATGGTTCAGGCACAAAAATACAATTGAGGAAACAAAACAGAGTTTTAAAAGAGACCCCCAAGTATACGCCGGGCGCGGTGCCTCACATAATCCCAGCACTTTGGGAAGCCGAGGCAGGTGGAGCACCTGAGGTCAGGAGTTTGAGACCAGCCTGGCCAACATGGTGAAACCCTGTTTCTACTAAAAATACAAAAATTAGCCAGGCATGGTGGTGGGGGCCTGTAATCCCAGCTACTTGGGAGGCTGAGGCAGGAGAATCATTTGAACCTGGGAGGTGGAGGTTGCAGTGAGCTGAAATTGTGCCACTGCACTCCAGCCTGGATGACAGAGTGAGACTCGGTTTCCAAAAAAAAAAAAGAGACCCCAAATATATATAGGAATTTATTAACTGATAAAAGTAGCCTTTCACTTCAGTGGAGAAAGAATGGGTATTCAATAAATGGTACTGTGTTAGACAGAAGAAGTAAGCTCTAGTATACAGTAATATAGTAAGAAAATTACAACTAATGATAATTTATTGTATATTTCAATATAGCTTGAAGAGAAGAATTATAACACTCCCAACACAAAGATAAATGTTTGAGGCTATGGCTATCCTAACTACTCTGATTTGATCATGACAGACTGTATCAAAATAACACATGTACCCCCAAAATATGTATATCAATAAAAAAATAGATGAACTAATAGTATTCACACAACTGGATAGTTATCTGGGGAAAAAATGCAAAGCTGAAGCCCTACCTCATTTTTTATGCCAAAGAATTTCAAATAGATTAAATATGTAAATATTTTTAAAAATTCATTACCACGCCATGAAAAAAAAAAAACATGAATACATTTATAATCTCAGAGTGAGAAAGCCTTTCTAAGCCTAACACACCAGGAAGGCACAGAGAAAGGCTGATAAATTTGACTACATTAAAAATATAGGCTGGGCTGGGCACAGTGGCTCACACCTGTAATCCCAGCACTTTGGGAGGCCGAGGCAGGCAGATCACGAGGTCAGGAGATTGACACCATCCTGTCTAACATGGTGAAACCCCGTCTCTACTAAAAATACAAAAAAATTAGCCGGGTGTGGTGGCAGGCGCCTGTAGTCCCAGCTACCCAGGAGGCTGAGGCAGGAGTATGGCGTGAACCTGGAAGGTGGAGCTTGCAGTGAGCCGAGATCGCACCACTGCACTCCAGCCTGGGCGACAAAGCGAGACTCCGTCTCAAACACACACACACACACACACACACATATATATACAAACAAACACACACACACACACAGGCTGGGAGCAGTGGCTCACGCCTGTAATCCCAGTACTTTGGGAGGCTGAGGCGGGCAGATCACCTGAGGTCAGGATTCGAAACTAGCCTGGCCAACATGGTGAAATCACGTCTTTACTAAAAATACAAAAATTGGCCGGGCACTGTGGCTCACGCCTGAAATCCCAGCATTTTGGGAGGCTGAGGCGGGCAGATCACCTGAGGTCAGGAGTTCGAGACCAGCCTGGCCAACATGGTGAAATTCTGTCTCTACTAAAAAATATAAAAATTAGCTGGGCATGGTGGCAGGTGCCTGTAGTCCCAGCTACTCGGGAGGCTGAGGTGGAGAACTGCTTGAACTCAGGAGGCAGAGGTTGCAGTGAGCCGAGATCGTGCCACTGTACTCCAGTCTGGGCAACAGAGCAAGACTCTATCTAAGAAAACAAACAAAAATTAGCCAGGCATGGTGGCAGGCACCTGTAATCCCAGCTACCTGGGAGGCTGGGGCAGGAGAATCACTTAAACACAGGAGGCAGAGGTTGCAGTGAGCCAAGACTGCACCACTGCACTCCAGCCTGGGTGACACAGCGAGAATCCATCTCAAAAAAATATATATATATACATATATATGCATGCGCCAGGTGCGGTGGCTTATGCCTATAATCCCAACACTTTGGGAGGCCAAGGTGGAGCCCAGGAGTTCAAGACCAGCTTGCGCATTACAAAATTATCCAAGAGTAGTAGTACACACTTAAGGTCCCACCTACATGGGAGACTGAGGTAAGAGGATTGCTTAGGCCTGGGAAGTCGAGGCTAAAGCGAGCCATGATCACGACACTACACTCCAGGCTGAGCAACAGAACGAGACCTTGTCTCAAACAAACAAAATATATATATACACACACACACAATCATAAACAGAATCAAAACAAAAGTATAAACAGGGAAAATGTTTGCAGTATCTATGACAGATGAATCAATTTCCTTAATATGCTAACTCCTTTGAAAAATAAGAAATAGATGCTATCTAGAAGGATACCAAAAGAATTGTAAACAATGGTTACGTTTAGAGAATAAGATGAGTGGGAGGTATAGAAAGGAAAAGCTTTTCTAGTTTTACCATTATAGTCTTCTGTACTGTTTGAATATTTTGCAATTATCTTACATTGCCTTTAAGCAAAATATTTTAATAAGCTAATCAATTAGCTGACATTTTCATTTATGCTGTTATCTACTTTCTGCTGAGCACAGAACTAGAGAGAAACCATTTTTTTCCCCATACTTTCTCTGAACCCTTTTCTGAATGTTGTATTTAGAAGGAGTCTTTTGTTGGTCAGCTACACTGGCTTCCCCAAACAGAGGACTACAGAAATGGGGTTAAGAGGGTACTTGGACACAGGCTTACTGTGCAAGTATGTGGGAAGGAAATTTAGCACCTGTTAGCAGTCTGTCTGTGCATGCCTGTCTACTGTGGTGGACATACAGATCTTTTGCTCAAAGGGCTGCTGTTCATTTTATATCCTCTTGTTTAGATGATTTTGCAAATCATTTTGTCCAAAAACTCTCAGAGTAATCATCACCATCATCATACTTCTCTTCCTCAAGCAATTAACTGACAATCGCTTTAAATCCAGGACAAACCCAAGTTTAAGGTGCAAAGGGCGAGTATAAGGAATTTTCAGCATTGCAGATCCAAGCAAGAGAAAAATGGGGTAACATCAAGGACAACTGTCTTAGGAACTCTATATTTATGCTTAGGCTGCCCTTGGTCATCTGCAAATGACTATCAAGCTTTGGGCATGTCTCCCCTACAGATAACCTCTCTCTCCAGCCTGGATCTCAAGGGCTCTAGCTACCACAAGGAATTTCCGTTACCCTTGTCTTACAGGGGGAAAAATCCACATAAGCTTTGGCATTTTAAAAGATTTCTCTAGTTTCCACTGTTCATTTTTGCATAGGCATGTGCCACGAGCAGCAAACATTGTCAAGAATCTCTGTCTTTCAGATGTTTCTACAAGTCTGAAAATTACTCTTTAAAGATTCACAGTCAAGTTTCTAAAGAGGGAAAAAATAAGTTAGATTAAAATCCAGCTCACGGACATACTTATGGAAACAAACAGCTGTGCTGCTGGCAGAGGGACATACTGAAACACTCATAGTAACCCCTCCCTTCTTCCACTCAGCTCTGCAGAGCCCCATCTGATTACTGCACAAAAAGCCTTTTTCTTATAAACTTCTCTCCCTTCGACTTCTGTCTCCATCTTGGTTGGAAAAAAACCAGCACTAGTGATAGAATGTACAAAGCTCTGCAAATATTCATGAGAAAATGCTGCTTTGAATCCATATATTCCCCAGCTCCCCTAGCACATACATGCATCAGAAAAAGGGGATGCACAAAGAAACTGATTGGCATCTGTGGTTCTTTAACTCAGGCAAACTATGAGGCCTTCCCAAAATAGGCAGCAAGATTCAAGAAGGCAGAGTCCTATCTTGTCAGTCATCCATTGAACCTTTAATTGAATAATTAATCTAATAGCCATTGATTGATAATGGAAGATGTGCAGCACTGGAAACATAGGAATAGAGTTGTATGTGGTATAGTGTGCGAGAGCTTGGACGATGGAGTCACACAGTCAAGGTTTGATTGCTGCTTCCATCACTTGGTTGTATGACCTTAAGCAAAAATGCAACAAATCTGAGCCTGTTCCTATCCCTAAAATGGAGATACCTGCTGTAAAAAAGTGACACAATCCTAACAGTGCCCACCCCGTGTGAGCTCTCAAATTCCCCCACACCTTAGTTTGTTCTTCGTGTTTCCCTCTCCTCTAGCTCCTCAAAGTTCCCTCCTCAGTTTCAGTCATTCTTCCACCTTCCCCAAAGCCTTCACTCACACTCCAAGTTCAGCAGATACAAGAAAAGTAAGGCATAAAAGAAGTGAGGGTCACACTCCATCTCTCCAGCTCATCCTGCTTACTTTCTGAGGCAGCAGATAATAGATCACTTGTTATCATTTTGTAATGGGTTGGCGTTTCCCAAACAGAAATGCTGCTTTTATGGCAGCAGTATCTAATCACATCTGGTCACATTAGAGAACTCATAACAACAGGTATGGAATACTTCCCCATACTACTAGATGGCAATAATGCAATTTCCTCATCCAAGTTGACTACAGAGCCAGGGACAGGTTAGATCTAAAGAACAAGATCTTTCCTTGAGATTCTGTCAGTGGCACATTACCTGTTATGCTAGGACCATTGTGTTGCAATCCATGGCCCCTACCATTAGAACAAACAACAGGATTTCCCAGCCACATCAAGAACAATTCTGGACTGGCCAAAAAGAAAACAAACAAAAAAACTTGTAACTGTTATTTTGTCTCTCTAGACCTTCAATCTGAAAGTAAGTATCTTGAATGGTCTCTTAACATTTCTTCCAGTATTAATATTCTGGAATTCTAAAGTCAAGCTATTTAGCTACTATGTTTCAGGATTCAAAAATTCTGTACAAGTTACTCTTCGTGTCCTAATTACGTACAATTTTCTGCAATTTAACTGAAATCTTCTCTTTTATCCTAATGAAAGCAAAGACCAGCTGGTTCTCATGTTCCAGAAACTGTAAAACTCCTCATGTTCAGTACTTATGGAGCATTATCATCTCTGCCTTCCCATCGCAGGATCAACATTCCTTTATTGAATAATCGCATGCGGAATGTCCATGAGGTATACTACACTAATAGTGGCTCCTCTTGGTTCCTGCAGTCCGGTCCTGTAATCATTTGGGGGAGTATGTGTGGTTTCCCTCTGAAGCCTCTCCAGGTTCCTGACATCCTCACACTGAAGTCCAGAAATGGAAAAGATATTCACCAAAGAATCTACAGCACACTCTCTTTTCTCCGTTTGTCTGTCTCTCTCACTCTCACTTGCTCACTCTCTCTCAGGGCTCCTTGACAGTAGGTAATGATGTATTCTGTGTGTTGTTTGGTGTTCAGTATATTGTGGAGACCAAACAAATATTAACACAACAAGAAGCACAACCACGCAGTGGCTCACGCCTGTAATCCCAGCACTTTGGGAGGCCGAGGCGGGCGGATCATGAGGTCAGGAGATTGAGACCATCCTGGCTAACACAGTGAAACCCCGTCTCTACTAAAAATACAAAAAAAAAAAAAGTTAGCCGGGCATGGTGGCGGGCGCCTGTAGTCCCAGCTACTCGGGAGGCTGAGGCAGGAGAATGGCGTGGACCTGGGAGGCGGAGCTTGCAGTGAGCCGAGATTGCGCTACTGCATTCCAGCCTGGGCAACAGAGTGAGACTCTGTCTCAAAACAAAAAAAAAAAGCACAATCATATTACTACTAAAATACTTTCAATTTTGGAGACAGTGGTTGTTTTGAATTCAGACAAAAATCTCCTGCTCACTCAATGTGATTTTTTTTTTGGTCTTGCAGCATTTTTGGAAATGCTACAAATGTTTTAGCTAAATAACAGACCATTTTAAAATAAAGATTTCCAGAAGAATGGGAGCAATTCTTTCCATGAAGAGCGGTTAGCTTTTTGTTCATAGACATGATTTTTGTTGACTCAGTCTGCATTTGTTTTAAACAACCACTTTCAGGCTCTGGTGGGTAAAGCTGAGCTAATAGTCCTCATGGAAAGTTTTACAAACACACAGTCACCCAAACACAATACGCTGGAGCAGAGGACTCCTGCTACAACAGATGTTCCTCACCAGGAGGAAGGGAGGGAAGTTAGTTTTCCAAATGGAGCGGGATGGTCCCAGAAGGGATCATAACCAGATTCAGAAAAGAGGTTTCCAAACCTAGTTCAACTCAGAAAAATATCATGAGCCTTGCTTCTCTTGTACTATGTATGATAATGGTAATCACGGCAGGGACCCAAGGCACAGAACTCATAAACTCATTTGATGCCGAGGTGCCAAGTACTGGGCTGGGCACTTTATTTCATTTCCTCCTCACAATAACTCTTTGAGGCATATATGATCTCTATTTTAGAGGTGAAGAAACTAGAACGCAAAGAGGATAACCAACTTGCCCAAAGTAAGCTAGCCAATAACTGACTGCCTGAATTCAAGTCCAGGTTTAATTTCAGAGAAGCAAATTGACTTTAATACAGATTCAAGCCAGAAAAAATACAGGCCAATTTTGAAGAAAAGCTTCTGCTGCAAGTCCAAATATTAACAAATACTGAAAACAGCATTTAGACCAATAATGACTTGCCTTAAGAATGGAAAGCTGGCCGGGTGTGGTGGCTCACGCCTGTAAACCCAGCACTTTGGGAGGCCGAGGTGAGCGGATCACTTGAGATCAGGAGTTCGAGACGAGCCTGGCCAACATGGAGAAACCCGTCTCTACTAAAAATACAAAAATTAGCCGGGTGTGGTGGCACACAACTGTAATCCCAGCTACTCGGGAGGCTGAGGCAGGAGAACTGCTAGAAACTGGAAGGTGGAGGTTGCAGTGAGCTAAGATCGCACCACTGCACTCCAGCCTGGGTGACAGAGTGAGACTCTGTCTCAAAAAAAAAAAAAAGAAAAAGAAAAAACACGGGAAGCTGACACCAGGGTCAAGGGGTAATGGACAAGACAGGTGCTGTAATCCCCAACCACATCCCATTCACTATAGTCTTTTCTCTCTCTTTCCCCTTCTCCAGTTTTCCATCTCTTCCTTTTCCCATATCCTTCATTTTCTTTTTGTACTGTAGCATAGTGTTGAATATGAACTTTGCAGTCAGATGATCCTGTGTTCAAATCTAGAACTCACATCTTACTGTGTAACTTTGGCAGATCATACAACTTCTCTAAGCCTAAATTTCCTCCACTATAAAAGGGGGATAAAATCCTCTACCTTTTAGGGTATTTAAGAAATTATATCAAATATACATAAAGAGATGATCAGATCACTAGTAGGCTAAATAGTATTTTCTTTTTTTGAGAGTCAGTGAGGTTTAGTGAAAATGATGTAAAATTTTGAGTTAAACAGTCTTGAATTTGAATTCTTGCTCCACCACTTACTGGCAAGTCTTATAAACGTTCTGTGCCTCAGTTTCCTTATCTACAAAATGGAGTAAATAATATAGATCTAATAGAACGTGAATGAAGTGATAAACATTTACAATTGTATCTGGCTATCAATAGGCATTTAACAAATAAAGCTGCGTCTCAGTAGAACTTGCAGTAGCTGACTTGTCCTCTAATAGTCCCTAGTTGGTGACAACTGATCTATGTACTCAGGCATTTCACCACTAAGGACCAGGAAGAGTGCCAAAGCACTAAGGAATTTTAACTTTGAACCTACCTTTTGAGGCTGTAAAGTAAATATAAAAAGACAGAGAATGATACAATGCAATAAAAAGACCATAAGGAAGCCTGGGTCTGTTCCAGCTTGAGCACTAACCACCTGTATAGTGCCATAAATTACATGGCCAGATCTGTAACATATGAGGGTTGGCCTAGATTAGTGGCTAATGTCCGGACTTTTTTTTTTTTTTTTGTAAGATGGGAGTCTTGCTCTGTTGCCCTGGCTGGAGTGCAGTGGTGCGATCTCGGTTTACTGCAACCACCACTTCCCGGGTTAAAGCAATTCTCCTGCCTCAGCCTCCCGAGTAGCTCGGATTACAGGCATGCACCACCATGCCTGGCTATTTTTTGTATCTTTAGTAGAGACAGGGTTTCGCCATGTTGGCCAGGCTGGTCTTGAACTCCTGACCTCAGGTGATCCACCCGCCTCAGCCTCCCAAAGTGCTAGGATTACAGGCGTGAGCCATTGCGCTCAGCCTGGACATGTTTTTTATTGTCACAGTTGGGGGATTGCTACTGGCATCAAGTGGGTAGAGGCCAGGAATGCTGCTAAACACTCTACAATGCACAGTACAGACCCCCATAACAAAGAATTATATGGTCAAAATGTCAACAGCGCTGAGGTCAACAAACTCTGGCCTAGATGACTAACAAGTTCTCTTCAAACTCTAACATACTAAGAGGCTATGACAAGGCAGCACTGATACAGTTTGTATATCTGTCCCCTCCAAATCTCATGTTGAAATGTGACCCCCAATGTTGGAGGTGGGGCCTGCTGAGAAGTGTTTGGGTCATGGGGACAGATCCCTCATGAATGGCCTGGTCCCCTCCCCACAGTAATGAGTGCGTTCTCGCTCTATTAGTTCACACTGCAGCTGACTGTTTAAGAGAGTGGCCTCCCTCCCATCTCTCGCTCTCTCTCTCGCTGTGACATGACTGTCTCCTTCCCCTTCTGTTACAACTGGATGCTCTCTGAACCCTCAGCAACAGCAGATACTGGCACAATGCTTTCTGTACAGCCTGCAGAATTGTGAGCCAAATAAACCCCTTTTCTTTATAAATTACTAAGCCTCAGGTATTCCTTTATAACAATACAAAATAGACTAACACAAGCACCAACACTGATCAGGCGACATTCTTGTCAACATCTATCTCTGAATGGCTTCTTAAGATGTTGCTCTAAATCCCCCTAAAGTCAGATATTCAGATACTCCCTCCATATCCACTGAGGGAAATTTAGATAGTTCCCTCAGATATTTTGATATCTGAAATCAGTGCCATATTTCTGAGCAGTCCTTCCTTTGTAACAAGAAGAAACCCAGGGATGAAAGACACACTGTATCCTTTACAGTTAGAATCCATGCTTCCGAAGTCATGAGATTCCTTTTGGGAGAGCAGATAATTTAAATAAATATGAATCAAGAAGGTCAGGTATGGTGGCTCACACCTGTAATCCCAGCACTTTGGGAGGCCAAGGCAGACAGATCACTTGAGCCCAGGAGTTCAAGACCAGCCTGAGAAACACAGTGAGACCACATTTCTATAAAAACTACAAAACTTAGCCGAGCATGGTGGCACACGTATCTGTAGTCCCAGCTACTCAGGGGGCTGAGGTGGGAGGATCACTTAAGTTTGGGAGGTTGAAGCTGCAGTGAGCTATGACTGCGCCACCGTACTCCAGCCTGAGTGACAGAGTGAGACACGGTCTCAAAAAAAAAAAAAAAAGAATCAAGGTTAGAAGATGTGACACACACAACAGTAAAGATGAATCTCGGCCAGGCGTAGTGGCTCACGCCTGTAATCCCAGCACTTTGGGAGGTCAAGGCAGGTGGATCACAAGGTCAGGAGTTTGAGACCAGCCTGGTCAACACAGTGAAATCCCATTTCTACTAAAAATACAAAAATTAGCTGGGCGTGGTGGCAGGTGCCTGTAATCCCAGCTACTCAGGAGGCTGAGGCCAGAGAATCACTTGAAACCAGAAGGCAGAGGTTGCAGTGAGCCATGATCGCACCACTGCACTCCAGCCTAGAAAACAAGAGCGAAACTCCATCTCAAAAAAAAAAAAAAAAAAAGATCAATCTCAAATACATCATGCAAAGTGAAAGAAGCCAGATTCAAACAACTACATACTGTTTGATTCCATTTTTATAACGTTCTGGAACTGATAAAACTGTAGGGACAGAAAACAGATCAGTAATTGTGAGGGGCTGGGGAAATAGACTATAAAAAAAGCATGAAGCAATTTTTGGGATGATAGACTATTTTGTATATTGATTGAAGTGTCAGTTACACACCTGAATGTGTTAGTGTACACTAAAAAGGTGAATTTGGCCAAGCGTGGTGGCTCATGCCTATAATCCCAACACTTTGGGAAGCCAAGGCGGGAGGATCACTTGAGCCCAGGAATTCAAGACCAGCCTAGACAATACAGCAAGACCCTATCTCCATTAAAAATAATAATAATAAATAATTGTTAAAAAAGAAAAAAAGGTAAATCTTTCACTATATCTAAATTATACTGCAACAGACTGACCCCTCCCCTCAAAATTTGATCACTAATGCTGTGGAGAGCTGGACGTGGTGGCTCACGCCTGTAATCCCAGCACTTTGGGAGGCCAAGGCAGGTGGATTACTTGAGGTCTGGAGTTCAAGAGCAGCCAAGCCAACATGGTAAAACCCTGTCTCTATTAAAAATACAAAAAATCAGTCGATCATGGTGGCGCACACTTGTAATCCCAGCTACTCAGGAGGCTGAGGCACAAGAATCACTGGAACCCAGGAGGCGGAGGTTGCAGCGAGCCAAGATTGAGCCACTGGGTGACTAAGATCCAGCCTGGGTGACTAAGACTCTGTCCACCCACCCCCCCACCCCCCCACCCCCCCCACCCACCACCAAAAAAAAAAAAAAACGCTGTGGAGAGGATAAACTGGATTACATCCAAATTCTTTTCCACCCCAAGTCCTAAGATTGTATGGATTCCACCTTTCCTACCTGTGGTGGCCTCAGAGCCATTGTGATTAGGGTTAAATCTGAGCTCCAATTTCTGTGTTAAAGCAATGAGGCCCTCTGATTGTATTATGTAGATATGAGTCCTGCCACCACTCTGGGACCTCTGGCTCCACTCCAGCTTGTGACAGAGGTTCCCTTCCTTCTCTTTCCTATCCTAACTCCTCTTGGGACCAATGAGGGACTCAGACAATTAATAAACAAGCCAGAAGAAACCTCAGGAGACACTGGTTTTATCTCTCTGCACAGGCTTCCTGTCTGGATCTCATTTGATCTTTCCATTAAATTTCAAATCAGGCAAAAGAAGAATCATATTTATGAATTTCCCTCCTGTATGGCCTTTTGGGCTTTCACTAGATTTTTATACAGTTAACACACATAAATGTAAAATACGGGACTCACAACCAAACTCATACTCAAGCTTATTGATACTAATACACACATACACACACACACACAAACATATAAAATTTTAACACATTCACACACCCCCTCCAAGATGACTGATTTATCAAATGTTATACAAAATAGTTAATTCCTGTTATGTACAGAACAGCCACACATATGCCATGGCCAGGAGGTCTCAAACAGCTATCAGAATGCTCATACTTTCTGCTAACGGAAAAGCCACTGTCTTCTATGCCACAAATATAGTCACAACTGTGGACTGTTATAGGAGTCCCATCTTTCTTACTGAAAGTTAGTTACTTTGCTGGTTCTTCTTGGAGGAGCTCAAGGGAATGGTTACAAACACTAGTAACCAGATGCCTCATACACACTTGAGTGCTGGGATAAAAAAATCAAGGGCCGGCCTGGCGTGGTAACTCATGCCTGTAATCCCAGCACTTTGGGAGGCTGAGGTGGGCAGATCACCTGAGGTCAGGAGTTCGAGATCAGCCTGACCAACACGGAGAAACCTCGTCTCTACTAAAAATACAAAATTAGCCAGGCGTGGTGGCGCATGCCTGTAATCCCATCTACTTGGAAGGCTGAGGCAGGAGAATCGCTTGAACCCAGGAGGAGAAGCTGTAGTGAGCCGAGATGGTGCCATTGCACTCCAGGCTGGGCAACGAGAGCGAAACTCCATCCCCCCAAAAAATAATAAAATAAATAAATAAATAAATAAATAAATCAATCAAGGGCCACAAGACAAGCCTAGACCTGCCCCTGTCCTCATATTCAAAAGGACAGAGAAGACTCAGTGGAGGGCAGGTAATGTCCACACTGCTCTTTTGTACTGAGCATTCACAGCAAACACATTAGGACTACAAAGGTGAGATGCTTATATAACAGAAGAGGCCCACTGTGACAGCAAATCCCACAGTGGTCTAGGGTCTTATTTCTGTGTGTTCCTTTCAGAAGGGAAGAAAGGGGTAATTTAGAAATATTTAAATGTATAAATATCTAAATCTGTGATTTAGAAACATTCAATCATCTTCAGAAGTCTACAATAGCAGAAAATCAGTACTGTCTCCTCTGAGTCACTCAGACTTGATAATGTTGTTCCTTTGACATAATTATTAAAAGCTTTGTAGCTGGGTGCAGTTACTCATGCCTATAATTCCAGCACTTTGGTAGGCCGAGGTAGGATAACTCCTTGAGCCGAGGAGTTCAAGACCAGCCTGGGCAACATGATGAAAACCTGTCTCTACAAAAAATACAAAAATTAGCTGGGCATGGGGGCACACACCTGTAGTCCCAGCTACTCAGGAGGCTGTGGTGGGAAGATCACTTTCAGCCAAGAAGAAAGAGGCTGAAGTGAGCTGAGATCATGCCACTGCATTCCAGCCTGGGCAAGAGAGCAAGATCATCTCCGCCCCCCGGCCCCCCACCAAAAAAAAAAAAAAAAAAGTTTTATGGAAGACTGAAATACTTGTCAGAAAACATACTTTGACTTTTTATTCAAAGTTATATAGAATCCTAGGCAATGACTGTCCAGGTTTCCCCAAAAATATTTCTATTTCTAGTAGTATTTCCCAAGGATATATTCCCATAGTCTTTTCTTTCATATGTGATATGATGATAATGAACCATGAAAGGCCAAGTAAATGGCTTTTCCAATTTTAGGTTTGGACTTTGGCAAAGTACCCTGATAGCTGCTGGGGCAAGGGCTACTGTCTGTGGCCATAGAAGTGAATGACGCAAGGCTTGCTGGCCATGATGGGGTCTGAGTACATGGCCTTTAACAGTGCTCAAACCAAGACAACACTGCTGCTTCAGAGAAACAGAGAAGTCCTGTAGACCCACTGGCCAGACCTCCTGCTGCCTTGGAAACTTGACAGAGAGCTAAGCGGAACCACAAGACACACGACGTATGACCAACAGGCTCAGCTGGCAAAGCCTTGGCTGCTCAAACAGCAGATCAATAGATTCACCTGCCTCCTACCTACCTTGCAGGCTGGCTGACTAGCTGTCTAGCCCTTTTCCACTCTGCCTAGGAGGACAAGTACAAGCCTAAGGTTCAAAGAAGATACTAACCTCTATAATTCTCTTGTGCTGCACATAATACATGGCCGTTCACCTATCATAGGAGCAGAACACTACCTGAGCTAACTTATACCCACCTGAATCATGAAGAGGCTCAAGCCTAAATGGACACTAGCCAACTTTGATGTCCTGTTCAAGCAGTCTTTTCCCACCTTCTTTGTTCTTTCTGGAAGTGACACCTCTCACTGCCATTTCTCAGACCAAAACATCATTAGTTTCAGACAAAAGTATCATAAGAAATAGCCAGGACTCAGATTTCATGTTAATTTCCCAATGATTATCCAGTTATGAAGAAATGAGGAAATACACGATAATATTACCGCATTTGAAATAAGCTTCTTTTGTTACCTACCATGAAAATGGTTACTTGAAAAGGCCAGTGGTTTCCTGATGTATTGAAGTTTCTTCTTTTTGAAAATTTGTTAGTTATTTCAAAATTTTCTTAAAGTACCAATTAGAGTACTTCCAATCTGTACAACAGTGCTATACTAACCTTGCAAAGTACTTTATCTTTATAATAAACATCTTAAATATTATACATTAAAAAAGAACGGAGGAGAGTGAAAGAAAAATGATAAATGATATTACCACATCTTGAGATGCATACTGGGGATCCTCTGGGTTGACTGACCAGTAGCAGTAATCAAAGCCAAATGCCATAACCTTCTCCCGGGAGTCCCCAAAGCCATCTGTTCGACTGTCCACCTAAAATCAAACACAGGATCCAGTGTCTTTTCTATCATAATATTAGAATCTGGCCAGTGGCACTTGATCACCCTCTACTATAGCTAGAGAGACTTGGACTGGTCATGAGACTGTTTATATTATCTTCCTGAAAAAGAAAAGGTAACCTTTGTCTCCATCTTATTAGATACAAATAAAGCACAGATAACTAAATTTGTCTGTCATTCTATCATATATCTGCCTACATATGAACCAACTATATGAGATGTGGTAAAGCTTGGGAGAGAAAGCCTCTCCCGCTCTGGGCATCTTCTTATCACTACAGGTTGAATGTCCCTTCTTTGAAATGCTTGGGACCAGAACTGTTACAGATTTTTTTGGATTTCAGATTTTTTTGGATTTTGGAATATTTGCATATACATAATGAGATATCTTGGGGATGAATCCAAGTCTAAACATGAAATCCTTTTATGTTTCATATACACTTTATAAACATAGCTTGAAGGTAATTTTATACAATATTTTTAATAATTTTGTTCATGAAATAGTTTTGGCTGCAACCCATCACATGAAGCCAGCTGTGAAACTTTCCACTCATGGCGTCATGTCGGCATTCAAAAAGCTTTAGATTTTGAAGGATTTCAGATTTCAAATTTTCAAATTAAGACGTTCAACCTATATTATTTCTTTTCTAAGTATTTCTGCAGAGGATACTGGAAGTGCGTGAGTAGTTTGGCCATGGTGCCTGACAGGCTTCATCAACCTGGGGCTTTCACTGAAGTTCCTGGAATATTCAACCCCCATTTAGACACCACATTGGACAGAAGAGTCAGAAGCAATCTAGCTGCTCAAGGTAGATGAGAGTAGAGCCAGAGCTTGGCCTTGCACTGACCTCCAGGTACTAAGGAGAATGGCATTATTCACAGAAATGCCTTATCTTATACACTCTGGACAGGGAAAGACAACCCTGCCACTAGCCATCATAAACTACAGAAGAATGAGGCTGCCAGAATGATTAAGAGATTCTTCGTGGATAAATGACCACAAGGAAGTCAGCAGCCAGGGAGGTGTGCAGAAGGCAGATTAAAGTTTGATCTTGGCTGAGACTTATTCTTAAGAACCAAAAACATGAGAATCTTACAACAAAGCAGCTGAAGTGATTAGGCAACAGAGATACAAATAAGAGAGAGCAGAGAATAAAAGGTCCTTTGTCCCTGGGGAGCCCTGTTGAAAGTCTGATAGGTCCCCATTGTTTTTTAGCAGAGAACTAATGACAAGAGGAAACACATCATATCACAGGAGTAACAAGAGAGCAGGCATGACTGTGAAGACTGGGGTCCAAATAACTCTCACTTTTGCCAGTTTCCTCAGCTCTCAGGAATGCTGAGTACCACCTGCAAGCTGACTATAGCAAAAGTCACATGGTCAGCTTCCCCAGTCTCTCTCCACTCCCCAAGGCCCAGAAAGAAAGAAACCCCTCCATCTTCTGTTTGCCTAGTAAATGGAGGAACAAGATGGAGAAAATTAGCCCTAAGGGAGACTGAGGGGTATGGAAGGAAGTTCCAAATGTCTGTCCAATTATGACTCTAAGTTCAGTAAGATCTGTGAAAGAGAATCTGTAACAAAACCCAGGCTAGTGACTGACTCCCTTCTGGGATCTTAAAGATGTTACTTGGATCTCAGTATAGCTAAAAGAAACCCTGTATTACCAGGTGCATACTACAATCCCTAATAATGTCTCTAGATAAAGTGGTATCAACTGAAAAGATTAGGACAAAGTTTAACTGGTGGTCAGGTGAGTTAAATAGAATATGGAATGCCTGCAGCACGATTTGAGTTAACTATTGCCCCCAAAACATCCCAAGTTTACTTTCAAAACATCTACCAACTAATTTCCAAAATAGATGCACCCTATTTGATAAAACTTAGGCTGCAGCAGCTAAATGCCCTGCACTTCTTTCTTGATTTCTTAATTTGCTTTATGATTGGCGTAAGCTCCTCCCCCTATTCCCCTTATATACCCCTTCCTCCCCAACTCTAAACACATTCACATATACACCTTCAGCCTGGAAGCCCCTGTAACAATATTAGCTCCTCAGTGGAAAGAAAATGAAAAACAATTTCAGGCTTACCTTTAAATTCCTGATTTTTGCCACTTTGCCATCAACTTCCACAATAATTCTTCCCCCTTCTTTGGTCTCCCTAGAAACAAGACCCAAGCTCAGAAGAAATGTTGTTTTTAAAGTCAAGAAAAAAGAAGCTGAAACCAGTGCTAGTGGGACAAAATATTTCCCTTCTGCTGTACCCTTAAGAGAAGTGTCTGTCTCCATAAATGGCTATAAGCGACGCATCAAGCAGTCCCCTAGCTGGCATGCTTCCCTGGATCTTTACAATTTGGCTCTGGAACAGCTCACATTCACATTTAGTACCCTCTATGTGTGAGGCACTGTATTAGGGGCACTACATATTGTTCTTCATCTTAAGCTATCCTCCTACATACCCTCCTGACATAGCTTGCTAACATATCATTTTTACAGGAAGAGGACTAAAGCTGAGAGAAATTATGTAACTTGTCCAAGGCCACACAGCTATCAGTGGCAGAGCTAGCATTTAAACTCATATTTGTCTGACCAGGAAGCCTAGGCTCTGAATTATACCTTAGAAGTCAGGCTTAGAAACCCTAGAGAGTGCGGGGAGCAGTGGCTCACACATACAATCCCAACTACTTGCAAGACTGAGAGTCAGGAGGATTGCTTGAGCCCAGGAGTTCAAGGCTGCAGCAAGCTATGATCACGATGCTGCACCCCAGCCTGAGTGACAGAGCAAGATCTCATCTCTCAAAAGAAAAGAAACTCTAGAGACCATCCTTGGCCCAGCATATAACACGGCATCATCTCTCATTTTCTCCAGCATTTTGGGCATGGATATTGACAAAAAAAAGTATCGGAATCCTCTCTGCTGAGACCCTGAGAATTTTTTCTCAAATCCTTTCTTTGTATCTTCTTAAATCAGAAGGAGGGCCAAGCTCCTCAAGAATCTTCCTATGTTGCAGTTATGTAGTAATACTGCTAACAACTAAACAATCTCTACACTCACTTTAATGGGCTTAATCCAGATGACCCACATACCTGATACCTATCCTTTTTCATGATATAAAAAGCCACAGCTAAATGTTAACAGATGAGAATTAATTAGAACATCCTCCACTACAAACAAAAGTTATCAATTAAATTACTCCTAGCCTAGAACCTGAAAGTTGAGACAATACCTTCAGTCTTATTTTTTATCCTTCCTCAGGCTTCCCAGGCTATGACCTAGAGGACTGGGGATAGGAGAAGCACAGTGAGACAGGGGTCTTTAGATTTAATTTTGTTTATTGATTTATTTAGAGACAGGATCTCACTCTGTTGCCCACGCTGGGGTGCAGTGGTGCAATCATAGCTCACTGCAGCCTCAATTTCCTGGGCTTAAGCATTTCTTCCACCTCAACTTCCCAAGTAGCCAGGATTACAAGCACGTGCTACCATGCCCAGCTAATTTTTATTTTTTTATTTTTTGTTGACACAGATTGGTATTGAACTCCTGGGTTCATGCGATTCTCCTGCCTCAGTCTCCCCAAGTGCTGGGATTACAGGCATAAGCCACACTGCCTGGCCCTTTCTAAAACGTTTAAAAACCAGACAGCCAAGCACAGAGGTCTGAGGAATAAAAATTGTTGTAATGTATTCTTTTATCAAATGTTCATAAAAACCATTGAAGTAGTTATCCCTATTTTACAGACTTAAAAACAAAAAACAAAAAATATGTAGGTTTCCTGTCATCGTCGTCGTCGCCGCCGCCGCCGCCGCTGCTGCTGAAGCTGCTGCCGAGGCCCGAGGATCGGGTGGCGGCAGGGGCGGAGCCAGACGAGGGAACTAGAGGAAGCGAGCGAGGAGCGCGCAGAGCTCGCTTTTCCACCCGCCGAGGAGCTGGAGCAGACCGGCCCGGCGCCGCCGCCTACCCGCCACACAAAGCCCAGAGCCCGCGTCCACAGCCATGTCCTCCTCCGCCGGCAGCGGCCACCAGCCCAGCCAAAGCCGCGCCTTCCCCACCCACACCGTGGCCATCAGCGACGCCGCGCAGCTACCTCATGACTATTGCACCACGCCCGAGGGGACGCTCTTCTCCACCACACCAGGAGGAACTCAAATCATTTATGATAGAAAGTTTCTGTTGGATCTTCGTAGTTCTCCCGTGGCTCAGACCCCACCTGCCATCTGCCCAATATCCCAGGAGTCACTAGCCCTGGCACCTTAATTGAAGACTCCACAAATAGAAGTCAATAATTTGAACAACTTGAACAATCATGACAGGAAACATGCAGCTGGGGGGGTGATGCTCAGTTGGAGATGGACATCTGACTCTCCTGCAAGGATTAGAAGAAAAGCAGCAACACTGATACCTGTGTGCACCTGATTTGGCCAATAGGATCAACAGTGAAAAGACAGAAGAGGCAATACCAGAGGTCCCCATTACAGTCTCCGTCTCCCACTCTTCCTCTGGGTGCCAAATGATGGGAAGATGAGCTTCATCTGACCATTTCTTCTCCCTGTCTCCTGTTCCCCTTCCCAGTTAAACAAGTTAGATTGAAGGCCCTTGGTGTATTTCTGTAGAGCTAAGCAGTCCTTAGAGGAAAACAATTAAACTCTGGCTTTCCTAGTTTTTTGTTTTTTTTTTTTTAGACAAAGTCTTCCTCTGTCGCCCAGGCTGGAGTGGAGTGCAGTGGCATGCTCTCTGCTCACTGCAACCTCTGCCTCCCGGGTTCAAGCGATTCTCCTGCCTCAGCCTCCTGAGTAGCTGGGACTACAGGTGGCCGCCACCACGCCGGGCTAACTTTTTGTATTTTTAGCAGAGACGGGGTTTCACCATATTGGCCAGGCTGGTCTTGAACTCCTGACCTTGTGATCCTCCTGCCTTGGGCTCCCAAAGTGCTGGGAGTACAGGCGTGAGCCACCACGCCCGGCCTTCTAGTTGTTTTTTTATTGAGAGCCACCCTCATACCCTCAATTTTGTCCCAAATCAAATATCAACCTACAACTGCCTGGCTTGTTGTTGTTGTGCTTGGGAAGAAATGGGGAAGTCTGAGGAAGGGATACAGAGGCTTGGTGGGCCTAACACCATTCATGTTCCTTTGTATCCCACCTATGGTTCAGTGTTGCAAGATTCTGGGCTTGGGGTCTTTAAAACTAGCAGGGGGGAATGATAAAAAAGAGAGCTGCTTTTCCTTTTACCTTGAGGTATTTGTCCCTTGGGACAGAGCACAGTTTGTGCAACTCTGGTAGCATTACCCTGTGACACTGTTTTCAGGTCCTCTTCCCTTCTTTCCTCTGGGAGGAATGTCTTCTGTCTTTGGTATTATAGTTCATCTTCCCATTCTTTTACTTAGCACATTTGTGCAGGTATTTTTAACTCTGTACATCAGAAGAGAGCCCTTGATAACCAGTCTTGCTCTTCTTCTGCCATTCCTCCCTGCTTGCATCTTGTTGCTGGCAGAGTCCTCTTGTACTTCAAGAAAGTGAAGTGATTTTGTCTGCTCCTAGAGCAGGTCCATACCTAGTAATAGAGGCACTTTAGCCTCCACTTGGTGGGTAACGCCTGATCACAGTATTGTGTCAGATAATGCCTAAGAATGACCTCTGAAGAGTGTTGACCCATTTGAGTACCCAGTCTCAGTAGTCATTTTTAACTCCAGTGAGCATTGTGATAGTTGTTCTCAGATTGCAGTTTCTTATGTTTTGAGTTTGAAGTTGATTTTCAGAATGTTCTTAGAAAAGAATTGCATTTTTTTTCCTTTGTGGATCTGCTTTGTTTGGCTGCTGGGATAGATAAGCATGGGCTTAAAAAATGTGTTCCTCCCAGTTTTCTTGCCTTTCCTATCATACTCTGAATTTCCCTACCTCCCTCACTGTCTTCCTCTCTCCTTCCTTTCCTTCCTTTTTCTCTACCTGGCCATTTTTCAAATTTACATCAAAGATAGCTCAAGTGTTAGTATCTGAGAATATCTGTCACTCCTCTTATCTGAGAAGTGACCTTTTATTTTTAAGATGACTACAGACCTATTTTTAGATATGTTTTCAATACCATTTTGAACAGCAACTTTTTAATTAAACATCTTCCAGTGTTAGGAAGGTGAGAAATGTTCACAGGCGAGTCTGCTGTTCTATGTGACCATCTTTTGTCTCCTCTCATCCCCCAGGAGCTCTTTATTTTCCCCTCTAGTTTTGGATGTGCATGTTTGGAGTGTGTAGTGGGTGGTTTGTAAAATTGGACCATTCTGCCTTGTTATGGGTTGTTCATGAAAGCCTCATTCTTTTCTCTGACCCTTTAGCTTTTGCATTCACCCTCCTTCCCACCTACCTCTCCTGGAACTACTGACGGGCATAATAATCCCAGGAGAATGACTCCCCTCATAGAAAGATTAAAACATCCATCCCCTCATAGTTAAGTAGCCATTGGTATCCTGGGAATTTCTGGTTGGATTTGGTGCCCTGAACTTTCTTAGTAAGAAATCAGATCCCAGGGTGAGAGTAACAAGCCATTTGGCCAAGAAAGAAACCTGTTTGTTTTCCTTTTGAACTATGAAAAGACCCTGTTTGTGAACACATTTTAGAAAGAAGAGAGGAAGGATGTCTGCAGAACTTTGTTCTGTTTTCTGCTACAAAAATGTGAATAGTTCAGAGTGAAAACCTTTTGTGATGGTTGATGTCTCTCAGGAATAAGCTGGATCTCCAATGTTTTGGGGATGCTTTGAGTCTCAAAAGTTGATATTCAGAAAAGTATCTTTTGTTTGTTTAATGTATCCCTGTTCTGATTTTAATTAAACTCCAAATCTCATTTTACATATTCTTGAAGCTATACAGTGGGTAAAGAGTAAGTTTTCACAGGGCAAATAGTCTTCTAGAGCCTACAGTATTGGCAGATCAGATGTGTTCTCATAATGGTTAATTGGAGTAGACAAAGGGCAGCAATTTCATGAGATATGCAATTTTTGATTATGGGAAACTGTGAGGTAGAGGGGAGGACATCAAAATCATTTCCTATACAGCAGTATCATTTTATTGAGGGTCAGGCTGGGCGTGGTGGCTCATGCCTGTAATCTCAGCACTTTGGGAGGCCACGGCAGGTGAGGTCAGGAGTTCGAGACCAGCCTGGCCAACATGGTGAAACCCTGTCTCTACTAAAAATACAAAAATCAGCTAGGCATGGTGGCAGGCACCTGTAATCCCAGTTACTCAGGAGGCTGGGGCAGGAGAATCGCTTGAACCCAGGAGGCGGAGGTTTCAGTGAGCTGAGATCGCGCCATTGCACTCCAGCCTGGGTGACAGAGTGAGACTCCATCTCCAAAAAAAAAAAAAAAATTGAGGGTCAACTCTAGTCCTACTGAATAAATAGGCACTTGAGACACTAATGCAACTTTTCTGTAATCTCAAAAAGAGCAGTAGGTCTAATGAATCAAATCTTGGCTCTAACTACTTTTAGAACTTAAGCCAAACCATTCTGTCATCTGGAAAAACAAAAAATAGAAGCTTGGGCCAGATCATCTGTAAGATTTCTTCCCAAGCACAACATCAGATCCAATGACTCTGTCAAGTGAGTGTGTGCCAATGACTTATTTGAAGGTTGGAACAAACCACATAATCACCAGGTTCCCCACATTCAGATAAGCCTCGATGAAGACTGTATAACACACCCTGAAGAACAGCTGCCATCTCTGCAGGATTCTGTGAGAAGAGGGAAGTGATCTGGACCTCTTGGCTGGGGCCACACTGGGTTTATCTGTATCTGCTCCTGAATCTTCAGGTTGCTACAATCTGTTCACACCTGGGTATCTACAGTCTTGACATCCTACCACTTGCTGCTCAAGGCTCTTAACTTGAGCTGGAAGTAAATAAATTGTGCTTTCATTTTCCCTTCACTTTTGTTTGGTATGTTATTCTCTACTGTGGCTGCAAGTAAACCAATTTCAGCATCATTTTCTTAATCTAATTCATGCTATTATAAATTCCTAGTGTCCAGCCGGGCGCAGTGGCTCACGCCTGTAATCCCAGCACTTTGGGAGGCCAAGGCGGGCAGATCATGAGGTCAGGAGATCGAGACCATCCTGGCTAACACGGTGAAACCCCATCTCTACTAAAAATACAAAAAATTAGCCGGGCATGGTGGCGGGCACCTGTAGTCCCAGCTGCTGGGGAGGCTGAGGCAGGAGAATGGCGTGAACCCGGGACGCGGAGCTTGCAGTGAGCCGAGATCGCGCCACTGCACTCCAGCCTGGGCGACAGAGCGAGACTCCATCTCAAAAAAAAAAAAAAAAAAAAAAAAGAAATTCCTAGTGTCCAAGGAACTGAGAAGTTACTGAATGTTAGGAGTGGTCAATATTGTTATCCTGAGAACCCTAAAAGAACAGTTTCACAAATACAAAATATACCAGAGGCTACCTCCAGCATAGCATCTGCACTTATAAAAAAAACCCCCCAGCCCTGAGCTACCACATCCAGTTATGAAGAAGTCAGGTGTCACAAGCCATTTACCCATCAAAACGCAGCAGTTCAGGCATCTGCTTTCCCTCTTTCTTCAGTGTACTTCTTTTGCCTTCTTCCTATTCTCTTTTAACTTTTTGTTTCTTTCCATCTCATTGCTCTTCTCATTAGTCTGTCAATTACAAGACTTTTCAAAGCCAATCATTTCTATACGAGGACAAACATAATCCTCACTAGTACCAAATTTTATTACGGGAGACAATTCCTTTCTTGATCCTTCTGCCCAATTATAAAGTTATCTTATGTCCCAGAGATTTTTAAACTTGCCAAATAATTCCAACATGTGCCTCCTGGTCCCCAAAGCACCCTCTGCCAGATTTACCTCCCACCACTCACTTCCCTCCACACCAACCACCCCTTCCCCACCAAAACTTAACCTCTAGTTAGTCCCTTACAGTCTAAGTCCTTTGATCTTGGCGGTCTTACTACATAGAAGGCTCTTTAAATTCTCTCCACCTGTCAACAAACTCTAATTGATCTTTAAAAAACACTTCAACTGGTGACAAAGAGAAAAAAGTTCGTGGCTGCACACTGGATATCTCAAGAGCTGAGATGAGAGGTGCCGGATCAAAATAAGCCACGAGAAAACGGGCACTGAGGGCTGAGAAAGAAGGGGTTGGAACAACTTCTCCTACTTAACAGTTCCGTCCTGGATTAAATCAGCTGTCGAGCATAGAAAGAAACCGCGACCTGTGTGGGCCTCAATTTCCCCCTCACGCCCTCACCTTCTGCTTTCTCCACATCTTCGCAGAGAAACCCACGCGCACCCAGGAGCACACACCATTCAGCCTCAGTCCTCATGGGTACTCCCAAGCCCCCAGAAAGAGAGAGGAGAATGCTCATCCCTCTCCCAGCCTTTCTCCAAGGCCCAACCCGATGTGGCAAGCCTCGAGCCGCGGTCCCTCGAAACTCCTGCTGGCAGGACGCCAGCGACGCTCACCCAGGGCAGCCCTCCCGCGGCCGTCCGGGAACCGCTATCCCCAGGACACAACGCGAAACTCGACTGAGGTCCCGTCCCGCCAGGCCTCCGCGGGTTCCGGACCCCGACCCCCGGGGTCACTTTGTCACCGATTTCTGCGCGCCAGAATCTCTGCAGCGGGAGACGCGGACCTCCCGCTCTTTTCAGCTCCTGTGAAGCCTCAAGCGCCCTCTCCCGCCCAGACTCACCTCTTGCTGAGCGGCCGGACCCGCACGGCGACCTGCACGTTCGCCATCCGTCTGCCACAACCCAAGTCCAGCAGGTCAGCTCAGTGGCAGCATCCCAGGCCCCCGCCCTAAGCCCAGACGCAGCCCCAACCCAGCCCCGCCCGCCCCACGCGCCTCTGGGGACGCCGCCGCGCGGACGCGAGCTGCCGCCCGAGCGGGGCGGTGCCTGCCTAGCTTCGGCCAATCCTGAGCCCGGTGGGCGGGAGACCTCCCGGCCCCGCCTCCCCTCAATTCTCCTTAAAGCCTCCCGACTCGACCCCGCCCAAACACGCGCCGCAGCCCGAGCAGGCGGGCTCCTGGGGACGCTCGGCCAGTTGTTAGCCTGGTGGGCGGGAGGATGCCAGGGCTCGCTCCGCCTCGTTCCACCCGAAGCCTCCCGAGTCGCCCCCGCCCAAGCACGCGCTGCATCCCGAACCGGGTGGTGCCCGCCGAGCCTTGGCTAGTCTGTGGGCGGGAGGACGCCCAGGCTCGCCCCGCCTCGCTCAGCCCCACAGCCTCTTGGGACGCCCCCACCCATGCGCGTGCCGCACCCGGCCCAGCAGTGCCGGCCCAGCTTCAGCCAATCCTGAGCCGAGTGGGCCACGAGGACGCAGTGCCAAGTCTGTTGTTCCTGGCCCCGCTTACCCAGAAATAGTTTTTGTTCTTCGACTCGGTGTCCGTGCTATGTAAAGTCAAGTAAATCAATTAAATTTTGGTCCGAAAGTTTGCAAAGTAATTTGCTAAATACTTTTATTCTCTGAGTTCGCTTGAACTGTCAATTCTGTGGTTAAATTTTCGAGGCAGGCGGGGTGCAGTGGCTCACGTCTGTAATCCCGGCACTTTGGGAGGCTGAGGCGAGATCACCTGAGGTCAGGAGTTCGAGATCAGCCTGACCAACCTGGTGAAACCCCGTCTGTACTCAAAATACGAAAATTAGCCGGGCCTGTTGGCGTGGGCCTGTAATTCCAGCTACCCGGGAGGCTGAGGCAGGAGAATCACTTGAACCCGGGAGGCGGAGGCTGCAGTGAGCCCAGATCACGCCACTGTACTTCAGCCTGGGCTACAGAACAAAACCCTGTCTAAAAAAAAATAAAAAAATAGAAGGCAGTCCCTTACTGGCAAGGTACTTCCTGACATCAGGGACAAAGCATAGATGGAACCAATCTAGAAAAAGGGTTATTGTCCAGGTCTTCTTGTACAACCAAAAGATAGGTGGCTGGTGTTTATCTTTTCCCTTCAAGGCTTGAGGGTTAGCAGCCATATAGATAAGGGCAGTGCTGATCATAAACCCAATTGCATTTGCACAAAATATTAGCCTATCCCTTCCTGCCTTAAATCCTGGTGCTTGCTTCTCTTCCTTACTAATAAATGTCCTTTGTGGCATTTATTTTTCCAGAATAGGGAACTTGCATATGCACCGAAAAGCTGTTCAGGCAGATACCCTTTCTTCTCAATGATTTCCTTAATGGTGTCTAGGAACTCATTTGCTCCCTCTTGGTCAGCAGAAGCTGCTTCTCTTGTTATCTTGACATATTTTAAACCAAACCTTTCCAAATTTATCAAATCATCCTTTACTGGCATAAAATTGTTTAGCTTTAGATCCTTCACCTTCCTTTTGCTTCAAGTTGTCATATAATGACTTTGCTTGTTCTCAAATCATATTAAGAGTATATAGGTATATAGATATGTTTTCCTTTTTTTTTTTTTTGAGACGGAGTCTCACTCTGTCGCCCAGGCTGGAGTGCAGTGGCGCGATCTTGGCTTACCGCAACCTTCAACTCCCTGGTTCAAGCAATTCCCCTGCCTCAGCCTCCCGAGTAGCTGGGATTACAGGCGTGTGCCACCACACCCAGCTAATTTTTTTGTATTTTTAGTAGAGACGGGGTTTCACCATGTTGGCCAGACTGGTCTTAAACTCCTGACTTCAGGCAATCTGACCACCTCTGCTTCCCAAAGTGTTGGGATTACAGGCGTGAGCCACCACGCTGGCCAGGTATGTTTTTCTTACAGCAATCCTGTACCCACATAAAAGCTTCATTTTCTGTTTGTTGTTGTGTTTTTTGTTGTTTTGTTGTTGTTGTTGTGTGACACAGAGTCTTGCTCTGTTGCCCAGGCTGGGGTGCAGTGGCACGATCTCAGCTCACTGCAACCTCTGTCTCCTGGGTTCAAGCGATTCTTCTGCCTCAGCCTCCCGAGTAGCTGGGATTACAGGTGTGCACCACCATGCCTGGTTAATTTTTGTATTTTCAGTAGAGATGGGGTTTCACCATGTTGGCCAGGCTGCTCTCAAACTCCTGACCTCAGGTGATCTGCCCACCTCGGCCTCCCAAAGTGCTGGGATTACAGGCATGAGTCACTGCGCCTGGCCAAAAGCTGCATTTTCAATATGAGATAAAAAGACATCTCAGGGCTGGGCACCGTGGCTGACGCCTGTAATCTCAGCACTTTGGGAGGCCAAGGTAGGAGTATTGCTTGAGCCTAGTTTGAGACCAGCCTGGGCAAAATGGTGAGACCTCATCTCTACACAAATTTAAAAATAAACATAAACTATAAAAAGGTATTTCACAAAAGCGCAAGGTTTTTGTGCCTCCTGGTGTAGCTGTGGTCATGGCTGCACAATTTTTTAAAATTTTACAATGGTCCTTACAATGGATTCATTTATCATGAAATGGTAGGCAACCACAGCTGCAGATCTATAGTAAATATCAAGCAATTCAGCTTTTTCTTGTAATGTCATGACTTTTCTCTGCTTCTTGGGAGCACTTCCAGCATCACTAGCGGCACTTGGTACTGGCCCCCTGATGTTATTCAAGGCTTATGATATTGCACTGAATACGGTGAAAAACACCCAAGAACCTCAAGAGATCACTTTTTATTGTGATACACAGTTTACTGAAGAGAGGAACTGCTATGATGATTAGCATCACAGAGTTTTAAGCAGATGCTGGCAACACTTGACTCACTAAAACAGGAGGCAGTTACAAAATTACAGTAGTACAGTATGTACTAGTTTATAGTTATGTTTTTTGGGGGGGCTTTCACATTTGTTGATTTTTATTGGCGATCTCTTTTTCAATACAATTTATGCCCTCATCCCCATTTCCAGTCTGATTATACAATTGCTAAGTGGCAGAAAGGTCTGGAATAAATATTTAAAAAAAAAAAGGCAAAGCTGTGAAACTAAGTTGCATGCAACAGGTTCTATGAGGGTGGGGGAAGTGTGTGAGAAATAAAACAGAGTAAGACAATGTAATTGGAAGGTTTTAGCTAAAGTTCTTTTCAGTCATCTTTGTCTTTTATTCCATGTTTCAGGATGCTTGTGAACTCGATGTAATTGAAATTCCCCTTTTTGTCAATAGGTGCTTCTCTGTGCAGCTCATCCACTTCCTCATCTGTAAACTGATCCCCCATGGTTGTCATCAGCTCTCTCAGGTAATCTTCCTGAATGGTGCCTGTTGCTTCTTCATCAAAGCAAGCAAAAGCATTTCTGATGACATCTTCAGGATCTGTGCCATTTAACTTCTCACCAAACATGGTGAAATTAATGGGCCCTGGTACCTCATTCATTGTGGCATCAAGGTATGCATCAGTGGGATTCTTCCCTAGAGAAGCAAGCATATCATGCAAATCTTGTTGATGAAACCATCTCTGTTCTGATCAATCATGTTAAAGGCCTCTTTGAACTCCTGAATCTGTGACTGGTCAAACATGGCAAACACATTGGATATTGTGCACTGAGGGCATTTCTTGGTGGTCTTCGTCTTTACCTTTTTGCTCGACATGGTGGTTGTTTAATTCTGGCACCAAACACCAGAACTGGAGCCACCCTGTGCGAAATGACGAGCGACAACGAAGAGCGTGGGGCTGTGGCTGGACAGTGGCGGCTATAGAGTTATGATTTAATACTGCATTTTAAATTTGCTTACATGTACAGTCTGTATGTTTTCATAAAATTTAACTTTTAATAGATTTGTGTATTTTGTGGTAGTAAATGACAGACTTGTATCTACATATATTTTTTGCATTCAAGACATCTGTAGGCCACATAGTTCATCTGTGAATTTTTTTTTTTTTTTTTTTTTTTGAGACAGAGTTTTGCTTTTGTTGCCCAGGCTGGAGTGCAATGGCACCATCTCAGCTCACTGCAACCTCCGCCTCCTGGGTTCAAGCAATTCTCCTGCCTCAGCCTCCCAAGCAGCTGGATTACAGGCATGTGCCACCATTCCTGGTTAACTTTGTAATTTTAATAGAGACGGAGTTTCTCCATGTTGCTCAGGCTGGTCTCAAACTCCCAACCTCAGGTGATCCACCCGCCTCCGCCTCCCAAAGTACTGGATTACAGGCGTGAGCCACTGTGCCTGACCTGTGAATTTTTCAAGTTGTCACAAAGCTCCAAACAAATTTCCAATATATTTATTGAAAAAAAAAATTGTTGCCGGGCACAGTGGCTCACTCCTGTAATCCCAGCATTTTGGGAGGCCGAGGTGGGTGGATCACGAGGTCAAGAGATCGAGACCATCCTGGCCAACATGGTGAAACCCTGTCTCTACTAAAAATACAAAAATTAGCCAGGCATGGTGGTGTGCACCTGTAATCCCAGCTACTCGGGAGGCTGAGGCAGAAGAATTGCTCGAACCCAGGAGGCGGAGGTTGCAGTGAGCTGAGATGACACTACTGCACTCCAGCCTGGTGACAGTGAGACACTGTCTCAAAAAAAAAAAAAAAATTGCATATGCACTTCAAACTTATATTGTTCAAGGGTCTAATGCATAATTTTTTCAGTAAACTCAAAGTGGATTCCCCAAATTGTGAGATAAATCTTTTATGTAAATTCATGTGTTTTACAGATATGTGAAGAAATCCCACAATACAGTAATTACAATCTTATTAAAATCTCAACTCTATTAGAGATTTTGCATGTCAAGAAATCTTTTAGGTTCTGCTATTCCTCAGACTATGTTCCTGACTTCATTGAGGGTTTCAGAGGATAAATCAGGGGTCAGACTGGTAGAGTCACATAGAGAAAGAAAGAAAATAAGAAAAATGCTAGGAAAACCAGGCAGCATCTCAATTCCTCCAGAATGATCTTCACAAACTGGCATCACTGTTATGCTGGCAATAAATTTGCAAATCTCACACACCTCTTCTAGTGTAAGCAGAAAACACAGACATTCAGGCTAGGTGCAAGGGGCTAACACCTGTAATCCCAGCACTTTGGGAGGCCAAGATTGCTTGAACCCAGGAGTTCAAGACCAGCCTGGGCAACACGACGAGAACTCATCTCAACAAAAAAATTTAAAAGTTAGCTGGGTGTGGTGGGGCACAGTTGTAGTCCCAGCTACTTGGGAGGCTGAGGTGGGAGGATCCATTGAGCCCAGCAGGTTGAGAGTGCAGTGGGCTGTGATTGTGCCACTGCACTCCAGCCTGGGTGAGAGCAAGACCATCTAAAAAAAAAAACAACAACAACAAAAAAAGGCATGCAGAGCTAATTTTTTGTTTTTAGTATCCACACATCTAAAAGTTGAATAATTAAAGAAAAATTAATCAGCACTGATTGACTCTGGAAGAGTATTAAATT
This sequence comes from Pongo abelii, assembly GCF_028885655.2. NCBI lineage: Eukaryota > Metazoa > Chordata > Mammalia > Primates > Hominidae > Pongo > Pongo abelii. The sequence goes on along the minus strand of NC_072001.2, from coordinate 45,504,790 downwards.
AGCTTTTCCCTTTGAAGTAGACCTCAGGCTTAACTTACCTCAAGCTCTTTTGATTCTGAGAGCCTATATGCCTATACTGTATAAGTTAAACAGTGCATCAGTCCTTTCTATCACTTTAAATTCAGACTAGGACTAAAAAATTTTAGTTAGAAATTACAGGTTTATTTTTATATTTTGAAAAAGGCATAATAAAAAACAAAAACAACCAGGCATATCAATATTTGTGACATACACATACACACAAAAATGAATACAGGAAATAATATGAAGAAAAAGCATAGTATGTTTTGAAACCAACGTAGGGTATGAACAGATTTTTGATGAAATACAACTAAAGGCTTTAAGTGTCGATGTAATGTTTGAGATATTACGATCACTCTTATCCTACTAGCAAAAATTAGCAAAGTAGGCTTTAAAACATGATTCCTGTTGTTTTAGCAGGATTTATTTTGGTAATGATCCTGCTTCCTTATAAACAACTACTTTACTTATCATTGTTGAAGTCTTCTTGTGTTAAGGAGTGCAATGAGGCCAGGCATGGTGGCTAACACCCGTACTCCCAGCACTTTGGGAGGCTGAGGCGGGAGGATCGTTTGAACCCAGGAGTTCGAGACCAGCCTCAACAACATGGCAAAACTCTGTCTCTACAGAAAATACAAAAATTAGCCAGGCGTGGTGGCACGTGCCTATAGTCCCAGCTACTTGGGAGGCTGAGGTGGGAAGATCACTTGAGGCTGAGAGGTAAAGGCTGCAGTGAGGTCAAGATCAGGCCACACCACACTCTCAGCAACCTGGGTGACAGAGTGAGATCCTGTCTTAAAAAAAAAAAAAAAGGAAAGAAAAGAAAAAAACAAAAAACAAAACTGATGTATATGTTTTAAAGCAAAACAGAACCCCAAGTCTAAAAGTAAAATCAGCCAAGGGTAGTTACAATACTGATTAAAAAGAGTATATCCTGAGGCAGTTGTTAGTATATCACTCTCTATTATATGCACAATAACCTCCGATAGGTAAAATATCTGAGTATTTTGCAAGGTAAACCTCCAAAGTTATACTACAATGTGCCTTTTTCTTTGCTGTTTCTTCTTTGCCTATTCCTACAGCTACCAGTAAACACTTAGGAACTGCTTTGTGTGCCAGGGTCTCCAAGACTACCTCCAGGTTCCATGATTTGCTAGGAGAATTCACAAGACTCAGCATATCATCACACAGCTATGATTTATTACAGCAAAAGCATATGAAGCAAAACAGCAAAGAGAAAAGGTATAGAGGCAAAGTCTGGGGGAAACCAGGTATAAGCCTCCAGAGTCCTCTAACAGTGGAGTCACACATATGTGTTGTTTCATTCCACCAGCAACTGAATTGTGACAACATGTGAGAAATGTTGTTTACCAGGGAAGCTTGTTAGAGATACAGTGCCCAGGGTTTTTACTGGGGGCTGGTCACGTAGGTACCTTCTACCTATCATGTACCAAAATTCTAGACTCCCAGGAAGAAAGCAGGTTTTCAGCACAAACCACAGGTTAGCTACCATGAACCACTCTTTTCAGTGAGTGGAGCCCTCCTGTTAAGGTTTACATATGTCCCCCAAAGTTCAAGTGTTGGAAATTTAATTGACATTGTAAAAGTGTTATGAGACCTTTAAAAAGTAATTAGGTAAGGAGGGCTTTGCCCTCATTAATGAATTAGTGCTGCTATCTCGGGAGTGGGCTCATGATAAAAGGCTAAGTTTAGACCCATATATCTTTCTCATGCTCACTTGCCACGTGGTGCCTTCTGCCACGGCAAGACCCTCGCTAGATGCTGGCGCTATGTTCTTGGACTGCCTAGCCACCACACCCGTCAACCAAATAAACTTCTGTTCATTATAAAATACTTAGTTTGTGTAATTCTGTTATGACAGCAGAACAGACTAAGATACCTTCTGATATCTAAGTTCCCAGATGCAACAGCTGAGGACAAACCTTATAATCAGGCCTTTCAAAGGATAAGTCAGGCTGGTTATGTTACTCTTTTCTGCATACTTAGTGACATTCCCACAGGAATAATCATCATAGACATTTTCAGATTCAAGAAGACCCTTCTAATTCAGAAACACCTTTTTCCTTTTTTTTTTTTTTTTTTTTTGAAGACAGAGTCTTGCTCTGTTGCCCAGGCTGGAGTGCGGTGGCACGATCTGGGTTCACTGCAACCTCTGCCTCCTGGGTTCAAGCGATTCTCCTGCCTCAGCCTCCTGAGTAGCTGGGATTACAGGCGCATGCCATCACGCCTGGCTAATTTTTGTATTTTTTATTTTTTTGGAGATGGAGTCTTGCTCAGTCGCCCAGGCTGGAGTGCAGTGGCACGATCTCAGCTCACTGCAAACTCTGCCTCCTGGGTTCAAGCAATTCTTCTGCCTCAGCCTCCCAAGTAGCTGGGATTACAGGCGTCCACCACCATGCCTGGTTAATTTTTTATATTTCTACTAGAGATGGGGTTTCACCATGCTGTCTAGGCTGGTCTCAAACTCCTGACCTCAGGTGACCAACCCATCTGGGTTGGCCTCCCAAAGTGTTGGGATTACAGGTGTGAGCCACTGCGCCCAGCCTAATTTTTGTATTTTTAGTAGAGACAGTTGTTTCGCCATGTTGGCCAGGCTGGTCTCAAACTCCTGACTTCGTGATCCGCCCACCTAGGCCCCCCAAAGTGCTGGGATTACAGGCTTGAGCCACCGTGCCTGGCCAGAAACACACTTTTTTTTTTTGAGACAGGGTCTTACTGTGTCGCCCAGGCTATAGCGCAGTGGCGTGATCAAGACTCATTGCAACCATGACCTCCCAGGCTTAGGTGATCCTCTTACCTCAGCCTCCCGAATAGCTGGGACTACAGGCATGCACCACCATGGTCGGCTAATTTTTTGTTTATTTTGTAGATATGGGATTTCACCATGTTACCCAGGCTGGTCTTGAACTCCTGGGTTTAAGTGATCTGCCCCACTCAGCCTCCCGAAGTGTTAGGATTACAGGTGTGAGCCACCACACCAGACCATAAACACACATTTTTAAAAAAAGACAGAGAATTTCCTGCCTGAGAAATGGTTAATTCACTTGTTAATAAATTGTCATGGCTATTTTTTAGCTTCTCTAGTTTTACTGAAAGGTAGAATAAAAATATATGAAAAACAAAAGAAAAGTCAGTTTGGTCTTAATGAAGCTGAGATCTTGATACTCCAATATAAAGCAGGTTCTTTCAGTATTACTAGCAGCAAAGACTATTAATACCCATGTTACAGTCAACTAGAAATAGACTTCATATGACTACACATAATTGAGCAAAAATAGTTGATGACTACTTGGCATTAATAGTTTGGACATGGACTTTAGAAGTAAAAGGTAAAGGAGGCATTATAATATCATGTTTATAAAGATAACTTTCTTCAGCTAATATTTTGGGGATACAAGACGAAACTTCATTTTGTTGTTTACGCCACTTGAGTATATTCTCTGCCAGTTCTTCTGTCTCAGTCACCAATATATCCATCTTTGCTAAAGCCTGGTTCTGTAACATTTGAAAAGGGAAACAGGAGAAATTATGTCTCTTATTAATTCATTATATCATGAGTAACTGATACCAAAGGTTAACACCTGATCTTTTTCCAGCCCCTTACTTCAAAAGCTCCTTAAAACTGCTTTCCCACTTCTTACAGTACAAACCTACTCTTTGTGAGTTCACCTCTTTTGTCTTCAATAATCACTCAATGCAGATGACCCTCAATTTATATTGCTAAACCTAACCTCCTTCCTAAAATTCAGGCCCACATTTAAGACTACTGGTAATCTCTATCTGGATGTACCTTCAATATCTCAAACTCAGTCTAACTACAGTTCAAAAATGATTGACCATTTACTACATGTGAAAGATGTGTCAAAAAATAAACTTACTAACCTCTTTTTTTTTTTTTTTTTGAGATGGTGTCTCACTCTGTTGCCAGACTGGAGTGCAGTGGCGCAATCTCAGCTCACTGCAACCTCCGTCTCCTGGGTTCAAGCGATTCTTCTGCCTCATCCTCCCAGGTAGGTGGGACTACAGGCACGTGCCACCACGCCCAGCTAATTTTTTGTATTTTTAGTAGAGACGGGGTTTCACCATGTTAGCCAGGATGGTCGTGATCTCCTGACCTCGTGATCCACCCACCTCAGCCTCCCAAAGTGCTGGGATTACAGGTGTGAACCATCGCGCCCAGCCCACTTACTAACTTCTTTAACCCACACTTGATCCTGCTCACCTTCAAGTCACCCAGACTAGAAACTTCATTATTTTTGAGGTGTCCCTTGTCCAATTCATAGCCAAGTTCTAAAAATGTGACCTCCAAAATCTAAAAAAATTATCTTCTGTATTCCTACGCTTTAAATCTTTTATCTGAATGACGGTAATTAGTCTCCAGGTTTTTCTGCCTTTGGTTTCTCTGCCTAGTCTTCTAACCCAGAGCTGATCAAACTGTAATGTGCACAGGAATCACCTGAGGAACTTGTTAAAACGTAGATTCTGATTCTGCAGTTCTAGGGTGTATGATGTCTGTAGTTTTGTATTTATAACAAGCTTCCAAATGATGTTGATACTCTCTGCCCATACTCAAGAGTAGCAAGGCTCAGTCTGCTCTATCCAATATTTTCTCCATGATTAAAGCAATTCTAATCAAGTCACTCCTCTGCACCCTTCACTAAAAAAAGAAAACACACACACACACACACACACACACACACACACACACACACACACACACACACACACACACACACACACACATTCAATGGCTCCCCAATACTCAGACAGTAAAGTCTAAGGTTCCTGGTCTGGTTTTTAAGGCACTGCATAAACTAACCCTGAGCTGATCTCCTCAATACCTTTACGCATCAGCCAAAGTGGAGTATCACTTTTCCCCCATACTCTCTCGGTTCTTTGACTTTTATGTCTTTCCTCACATTGCTCCTTTTGCCCAAACTATCCTTTCTGACGCATGTCCGAATTTCACTTATTCTTTAAGATTCAGCTTACTTTGGCAAGTGCGGTGGCTCAGGCCTTTAATCCCAACACTTTGGGAGGCCGAGGCAGGTGGATCACCTGAGGTCAGGAGTTGGAGACCAGCCTGGCCAACATGGCAAAACCCCGTCTCTACTAAAAATACAAACTATTAGCCAGGCGTGGTGGTGGGCGCCTGTTAATCCCAGCTACTTGGGAGGCTGAGGCAGGAGAATCGCTTGAACCCAAGAGGCGGAGGTTGCACTAAGCCGAGATTGTGCCATTGCACTCCAGCCTGGGCAACAAGAGTGAAACTCCGTATCAGGAAAAAAAAAAAAAAAAAAAAGATTCAGCTTACTGCTAACACCTAAATAAATCTTTATTGAAGCTGGACATGGTGGCTCATGCCTGTGATCTCAGCATTTTGAGAGGCCGAGGCGGGTGCCTCACTTGAGCTTAGGAGTTCGAAACCAGCCTAGGCAACATAGTGAGAACTCATCTCTATTTAAAAAACAAAACAAAAACTTTATTGAAGTCTTTCTATCCCTATCCTACTCAGAATCCTCCTAAACTGGAAGTAATTCCTCCCTTTTCTATGCTCAATAGATGGCATCTCTTTATAATTCTTTGCTGCATTTATTATGCAAATATAATCTTATAAGTAGAAAATGTATATTTTACAGCTGTCTCACCAAACATTGAGAATTTGAAGGCAGGGATTGGTCATATCTATCTTTCACAATACATGTAACATAGCCACAGCACAATGAAGGCAACACATGTTTATTAAATGTTGGAATAAAATAATTTAAAATGGCTTCTAAATAAAAATTACATAAAAAAGAAAATGTTAAATCCAAGGTCTAAATAAATAAACACTTCTTCTTCTTCTTCTTTTTTTTTTTTTTTTAATGGGAGATGGAGTCTTGCTGTCGCCCAGGATGGAGTGCACTGGCACAATCTCAGCTCACTGCAACCTCTGCCTCCCAGGTTCAAGCAATTCTCCTGCCTCAGCCTCCGGGTAGCTGGAATTACAGGTGCACACCACCATGCCCGGCTAATTTTTGTATTTTCAGTAAAGATGGAGTTTCACCATGTTGGCCAGGCTGGTCTCCAACTCCTGACCTCAAGTGATCTACCCGCCGAGGCCTCCCAAAGTGCAGGGATTACAGGTGTGAACTACCATGCCCGGCCAAGAAAATATTTCTTGATTTAAAAATTAACTAGCTCATAATATTAGCTATTAAAAAGCTAAACTGGGAGAGCACACTTCTAAGATTCTAGTAAAAAATAACTAAAGATAGCTATATTAATACTCACCATTTTCTTTAGATTTGCAGCTAAATGAGGAATATTTCTAATTGTTTCAAGGTGGGTTTCTAATCTCTCAATGAAAGTCACAGCCAACTCCAGCAAATGTACCATATATCTGAAAGAGAAAGAAAAAAGTCAACCATTTTTTTAAGTTTAATTGTTTTACGTTCCTTTTCTTTTCCTTTAATCAGGACTTTTTATTTGAGATAAGAATTACAATCAACCTAGAGAGCCAATAACAACCTTCCTGCATTCATAGAAATATTAGTGATAAAAAAAGGTCCTTCTCTTTCACTTTAAGGAACTTGTCATCCAAATAAAAAAATGGAAAGAGACAACAGTAATCATATCTGGAACCCAACTTAATGTTAGAGAAACCTCAATGTTAATCATTTTCTCATATAAGTAAAGGAATTTCCCTAGATAAAAAAACCCCATTCCATTTCCTTTTTTTTTTTGAGATGGAGTCTTGCTATGTCACCAGGCTGGAGCGCAGTGGTGCAATCTCGGCTCACTGCAACCTCTGCCTCCTGGATTCAAGCAATTCTCTTGCCTCAGCCTCCCGAGTAGCTGGGATTACAGGCGCCCGCCGCCAGGCCTGGCTAATTTTTGTATTTTTAGCAGAAGGGGTTCATTATGTTGGCCAGGATGGTCTCGATCTCCTGACCTTGTGATCCACCCACCTTGGCCTCCCAAAGTGCTGGGATTACAGGCATGAGCCACCTTGCCCAACCCCATTTCTTTTTTTTTTTTTTTTTTTGGAGACAGGGTCTCACTCTGTTGCCCAGGCTGGAGTGCAGTGGCACAATCTCGGCTCACTGTAACCTCTGCCTCCTGGGTTCAAGTGATTCTTGTGCCTCAGTCTCCTGAGTAGCTGAGATCACAGGCGTGCACCACTACATTCAGTTAATTTTTGTATTTTTAGTAGACACAGGGTTTTGTCATGTTGGCCAAGCTGGTCTCAAACTCCTGGCCTCAAGTGATCCACCCATCTTGGCCTCCCAAATTACTGGGATTACAGGGGTGAGCCATGACGCCTGGCCTCATTCCATTTCAACTTACGCATTCTCTGTGAAGAATGAAGACAATAAGGATAAATGTACTTCATTAAAATAGCCTACATAGAAAGCTACTTTGAATCTCTGCACTTGCAAAAATGCTTTCAAATCATTGCCTAGTTCTTAGATGTAGTACAATATATACATTAAGGGTAATGATAATGTACTAAACAGATACTGAATATAGCCACAAGAAAGGGGTTTTGTTTTTTGTTTTGAGACAGAGTCTCACCCTGTTGCCCAGGCTGGAGTGCAGTGGCACAATCTCAGGTCATCCCCACCTCTGCCTCCTGGGTTCAAGTGATTTTCCTGCCTCAGCCTCACCAGTAGCTGGTATTACAGGCATGTGCCACCATGCCCAGCATATTTCGTATTTTTTGGTAGAGATGGAGTTTCACCATGTTGGCCAGGCTGGTCTTGAACTCCTGGCCTCAAGTGATCAGCCCACCTCGGCCTCCCAAAGTGTTGGGATTACAGGCGTGAGCCACTGTGCCCAGCCTTGTTTTGTTGTTTTGGAAGAATAAGTTTTTGTATATCTATTATTTTTCTACAAAATAAAAAATCTGATACTTAAGAGAAGATACTGATTTGCTTAAGCTAGTGAGGCACTGGCGGAGAAAGTAAGCAATGAGATCCCCAGATGCTTGCTTCGTATTTATTTATTTGAGACAGGGTCTCACTCTGTCACCCAGGCTAGTGCAATCACAGCTCACTGCAGACTTGACCTCCTGGGCTCAGGTCACCCTCCCAGCTCAGGAATACAGGTGTGTTCCATCATGTGTTGCTAATTTTTATTTATTTTATTTTTTTGTAGAAACGAGGTTTTGCCATGTTGCCCAGGCTAGTATTTATCATTAGTCATAATCTACATCTTCAATTTGATACTTGTAATACTCTGTGAGGAAGAGGGCAATAGAACTCATCTCTATTCTATTTATTGGGAAACTAAGGCAAAAATGTAAATCATTTGCTCAAGGCTTTGAGGCATATAAACAGTAGAGATGAGAACAGAATCCAGGTTTTTTCCTCCCTTAGTTGATAGTGTTTTCATCTGCCCCAGTTAAACCCCGCCAATAGAATTTTTACATAGGCAACATTAACTCAACAATGAATTTACTTTACAACAGTGAATTTACTTCACATACAAACAATTTTTATTGTTACATGTTATGGATCTAATGTCTTTCATTAAAGTCATAATTTATAATTCCCAAAACACAATGGCCAAGTTCTTCCTTTTTGCCATAGGTATAATGGTTTAAAAGCAAAGATTTTCTTTCTGATTTAATATATCAATATTAATAATGTTAACAAATACAATCACTAATTGTTTTATGAATTCTGCTACAAAGTAACTGTAAAACAAAAAGTAAACTCAGAAAACAGGTGTAACTGTTAATTTCTACTTTTCAGTCTAACCTGTGATAAACAGCTTCAATAGGTAAGTTTTCCTGGCACATGGGTTTCAACAGTCTTTGCCTAAGGGATCTCTTCTCTTTCAGCACTGCTTCCAAATGATTATTCATGCTTTGCAGAGTATGACATTTCTGAGCTATACAAATTAAAAACAGTAATTATAGTTAGCAATAGGACAAATAACAGAATCACTAATAATTTCTTCTTTGCCTTGGTTTGATACTACCAATGTCAAAAATTCATCCTATCATTACCCTCCTGTCTCCTCTTTGCTATCTTTAATACCAATACCAATTTCATTTTCAACAGCTTTCTCTTAGTCAGTTTTTGTATATCTAATATATTTCTATTATCTCTTTTCCTAGTGATAACCAAATCTAGTGCTAAATTCTTTCTCTGTGTTTCTCATCTCTACCTCTTATTCAGTTCTTATAGCCAGAGCTATATTCTTAACACAAAGTCTTTTTTCCTACCCCTGACTCTAATAGTCTATAAAAGACCATCGAAAAAGAGTCACCTTAGCTGGTGCGCTAGCTCATACCTGTAATCGCAGTGTTTTGGGAGACTGAACCGGGAGAATTGAGGCCATGAGTTCGAGACCAGCCTGGGCAACATAGCAAGACCTCATCTCTAAAAAAAATTGAAAAAAAAAAAATAGCTGGGCTTGGTGGCACATGCCAGTAGTCCTAGCTACTTGAGAGAATCAGTTGAAACCAGGTGTTAAAGTTACAGCAACCTGTACTTCAGCCTGGGTTACAGAGTGACACTCTTAAAAAAAAAAAGTCATCCTACAAGCTATTTCTGATTATCTCATTTTCCCCATTCAGTTAATGGCTGCCAATTGACCTTTCTTTAAAATTCTTCTTTGGAAAAATTCAGATTTGCAGAAAAGTTTCAAAAAAAGCTCGGTGAACTCACATATACATTTTATTTACATTCACCGATTGTTAACATTTGGCTACATTTTCTTTTTATCTTCTTTCTCTCTCTTCTCTCTCTCTCTCTCTAATTTTTGCTGATCCACTTGAGAGTAAGCTGCAGACAGCATGATATTTTTTACCTGTAAAACGTTAGCATGTATTTCCCAAGAACAGGAACATTCTCCTATATAACTACAGCACATTATCAAATTCAAAAAATTTAACATTAATACAATACTACCAATATTTAATACAGTCCATATTTAAACATCACTAAGTATCCCAATAATGTCCTTTACAGCAAAAAGAATTTAAATTTTGAGACAGGCTCTCACTCTTTCACCCAGGCTGGAGCAGAGTGCTACGATCACAACTCATTGCAGCCTCGACCTCCCAGGCTCAAACAATCCTTCCGCCTCAGCCTTTCATGTAACTGGCACTACAGGTACATGCTACAATGCCTGGCTAGTTTTTGTATTTTTTTGTAGAGATAGGGTTTCACCATGTTGGCTGGTCTTGAACTCCCGGGCTCAAGCAATCCACCCACCTTGGCCTCCCAAAGTGCTGGGTTTACAGGCGTGACTCTCCACGCCTGGCCACAAGAACATTTTCTCATCAAATATTCAAAACATTGCCAGCCATGGTGGTATGTACCTGTGATCCCAGCTACTTGGGAGGGTGATTTGGGAGGACTGCTTGAGCCATTCAAGACTACCCTAGGCAACATAGGAAGACCCCATCTCATTAAAATAAAAAATTGATCCATGATCATACAGTGCTTTAGCTGTCATGTCCCTTTAGTCTCCTTTAATCTGAAAAGTTCCTCAGACTTTGTCTTTCAAGTTCTCCTGATTTTGAAGAGCCAATTTGGTGACTTTTTATGCTATTTGTACTACTCAAGCCAATAGAACTTCTATTTCAGCATAGAAATAGAGAATTTCATTAGCTTTGGGACAACACCTAGAAAAACGATGGTGTATCATAATTTGACTGACTGGTGCTTATTTACAGTAATCCAAGAAAAAGTTGAAATTCCAGTGATTATCCACTTAACCAAACCACTTACCCAAAAAGAAAGGATGAACAACATCTGCTGTATCTTTTTCTAGTTTCAGGAGTTCAATTTCCAGGTTTTTCTACATGAGGAACAAAAGTAACATTTAGCTCAATCAGAAAGTGTCCATGGCCAGGTGCGGTGGCTCACTCCTGTAATCCCAGCACTTTGGGAGGCTGAGGCAGGTGGATCACCTGAGGTCAGGATGTAGTGAGCCGAGATTGTGCTACTGCACTCCAGTATGGGTAACAGAGTGAGACTCTGTCTCAAAAAAAAAAAAAAAAAAAAAAAAAAAAAGAGTCCAGGGGATTTACTGAAGTTTTTCATTTTGCTGTTCTTGCCCTGCTGCTGCTACTGTTACTACTGTTACTACTATTAGAAAGTAAACATGTAGCTAGCTAGTTATGTGCTAGATACTGTTCTAAGTTCAGAGGAATTGCTGTTTGAACCAATAAAGTTTTTTTGTTTTTGAGACAGGGTCTCTGTCTGTCACCCAGGCTGGAGTGCAGTGGCGCAAACACGGCTCACTGCAGCCCCGATCTCCTAGGCTTAAGTGATCCTCCCACCTCAGCCTCCCAAGTAGCTGGGACTACAGGTGTGTGCCACCATGTCTGGTTATTTTTAAAATTTTTTGTAGAGACGGGATCTCCCTATGTTGCCCACACTGGTCTCAAACTCCTGGGCTCAAGCAGTCCTCCCACCTAGGCCTCCCAAAGTGCGAAGATTATAGGTGTGAGCCACTACAACTGGCCAACTTTTGTTTTCTGTTTTCCTATACTAGGAGTAGAAAGTGAAAAGTTCAGGCCGGGCACAGTGGCTCACACCTGTAATCCCAGCACTTTGGGAGGCCGAGGCGGGCAGATCATGGGGTCAGGAGATCGAGACCATCCTGGCTAACATGGTGAAACCCCATCTCTACTAAAAATACAAATAATTAGCCGGGCATGGTAGCGGGCGCCTGTAGTCCCAGCTACTCATGAGGCTGAGACAGAAGAATGGTGTGAACCTGGGAGGCGGAGCTTGCAGTGAGCGGAGATTGTGCCACTGCACTCCAGCCTCCAGCCTGGGTGACAGAGCAAGACTCCGTCTCAAAAAAAAAAAAAAAAAAAAAAAAAAAAAGAAAGTGAAAACAACATGATTTACCTGGTAGATTTCAGCTTGAATATTTGTGATCTGCTGTAGTCTGGTGAAGTTCACAAAACAAGAAACTGTTTTCTTAGACATGTTTAACATCTCCTGTTGGTAAATGAACAAGGAAAGTAGCAGAATGTCATAAAAAGTTTCTAGGTACATTGGAATAGCATGCCCATAGTCTAAAATATAAGAATATATTTTGTTCAACACTGCCTTTGAACATGAAGTACAAAGTAAAACAGTAGCAATATGTAATTCCTGTTTTAGAACCTTCACCATCACAAATCACTTGCTCAAATATTTTTTTTAAAAAAGAGAGAAACAAACAACACACTCCCTTTGTATTATTTCCTAAGGTACCATACAAAATAGATTTGTATTACTGATAGTTTATCAAAGGATTCAAAGGCTAAAGTTCTCGGAGAATCACCTCTACCTTTCCAAATGACTCAGGCCCAGTCTCTCAGAGCTTCTGGGGTTGAAATCAAATACTTTTTGCCTTCATGGAATTATTTATTGGATTCGTTAAATGACCTCAGTTGGCTACAAGTCATTCATACTGTGTTTGTTCACATTCTCATCTTTTAGTTAAAGGATTATTTGTATCCAGGCATAATTATTCTTTTAAAAAGGTTACCCCTTCTTTTTCATCCTTTCATTCCATGAGTCCATGCACATTATCTCAGAATTGAGTATTATCTTGTGCATTCCTAGACTTCATCCATAATTTTCACTATCATCTTGCTTTCTAGAATGCTAGCACAGGAAAGAACGTCATATATATATAAAAAATATATATTATATATAAAATATATATAATATATAAAAAATATATATTATATATAAAATATATAAATATATAATATATATAATATACATAAAACATAAAATATATATTATATATAAAATATAAAAAATATATAAAATATATATTATATATAAAGTATATATAAAATGTATATAAAACATATATAATATATAAAATATATAAAATATATAATATATAATATATAAAATATATATTATATATTATATATAAAATATATAATATATATTATATATTATATATAAAATATATTATATATATTATATATAAAATATATTATATATTATATATAAAATATATAATATATAAAATATTATATATAATATATAAAATATTATATATAATATATAAAATATATATAATATATAAAATATTATATATAGTATAATATATAATATATAAAATATTATATATAGTATAATATATAATATATAAAATATTATATATAGTATAATATGTAATATATAAAATATTATATATAGTATAATATATAATATATAAAATATTATATATAGTATAATATATAAAATATTATATATAGTATAATATATAATATATAAAATATTATATATAGTATAATATATAATATATAAAATATATAGTATAATATATAATATATAAAATATTATATATAGTATAATATATAATATATAAAATATTATATATAGTATAATATATAATATATAAAATATTATATATAGTATAATATATAATATATAAAATATTATATATAGTATATAAAATATATTATATAACATATAGTATATAAAATATATTATATATAGTATATAAAATATAAAATATATAATATATAAATATATATAATATATAAAAATATAATATATAATATACATAAAATATATAATATATATAATTATATATAAAATATAATAATATATAATATATTATATATTATACATAAAATATATAACATAATATATATAAAACATATAATATACATAATATATATATAAAATATATATATATTTTTTTAGATGGAGTCTCACTCTGTCGCACAGGTTGGAGTGCAGTGGCGCAATCTAGGCTCACTGCAAGCTCTGCCTCCCGGGTTCACACCATTCTCCTGCCTCAGCCTCCCAGGTAGCTAGGACTACAGGCACCCACTACCATGCCCGGCTAATTTTTTTGTATTTTTTAGTAGAGACGGGGTTTCACTGTGTTAGCCAGGACGGTCTCGATCTCCTGACCTCTTGATCTGCCCACCTAGGCCTCCCAAAATGCTGGGATTACAGGCGTGAGCCACCGACTGAGTTTTGCTCTTGTCACCCAGGCTGGAGCACAATGGCACCATCTCTGCTCACTGTAACCTCTGCCTCTTGCATTCAACTGATTCTCCTGCCTTAGCTTCCCAAATAGCTGGGATTACAGCTTCCCAAGTAGCTGGGAGTTTTTGGGATTACCGCCACCATGCCCAGCTAATTTTTTTATTTTTTATTTTTAGTACAGCTGGGGTTTCACCATGTTGGCCTGGCTGGTCTAGAACTGCTGACCTCAGGTGATCCACCCGCCTCAGCCTCCCAGAGTGCTCGGATTACAGGCGTGAGCCACCGCGCCCGGCCAAAGAACTTTAGAGATCAGATAGGCCAGGGACTGGAAAACTATAGTCCATGAAACAAATGCAGCCCATTACCTGTTTTTGTACAGCCTGTGAGCCAGGCATGGTTTTTATATTTTCAAATTGTTGGGAAAAAGAAAATCAAAGACAATATTTTATAACGGGCTGGGCACAGTGGCTCATGCCTGTAATCCCGAACTTTGGAGGCTGAGGTGGGTGGATCATTTGAGGTCAGGAGTTCAAGACCAGCCTGGCCAACAGGGTGAAACCCCGTCTCTACTAAAAATACAAAAATTAGCCAGGCAGGAGTGGTGCACACCTGTAATCCCAGCTACTCGGGAGGCTGAGGCAGGAGAATTGCTTCAGCCTAGGAGACAAGGTTGTGGTGAGCTGAGATTGCCACTGCACTCTAGTCTGGGCGACAGAGTGAGACTCTGTCAAGAAAAAAAAAAAAAAAAAAAAGCCTGGGCACAGTGGCTCACACCTGTGATCCCAACATTTTGGGAGGCCATGGCAAGTGGATTACCTGAGGTCAGGAGTTTGAGACCAGCCTGGCCAACATGGTGAAACTCTGTCTCTATTCAAAAAAAAAAAAAAAAAATTAGCCAGGCGTGGTGGCAGGCGCCTGTAATCCCAGCTACTTCGGGAGGCTGAGGCAGGAGAATTGCTTGAACCTGGGAAGCAGAGATTGCAGTGAGCCGAGATCGCGCCACTGCACTCCAGCCTGGGTGACAGAGCGAAACTCCGTCTAAAAAAAAAAAAGAAAAGAAAAGAAAATGATCTGAAATTCAAATTTCATGGTCCAGAAATAAAGTTTTATTGGAACATGACTTCTCTCATCCATTTACACACTATCTCTGGCTGCTTTTATACAACCACCTAGTTGTGTAGCTGCAACCATATGGCCCACAAAGCCTTACATATTTACTCTCTGGCTCTTCATAGTAAAAGTTTACTATCCAAAAATAATCAATTTTATGAACACTTACTGAGTTAGGCAATGGAATATTCAAATATGAGTGAAACAAGCTCTCTACCCTCACGAAGCTCATAATGGATGGGAAGAAAAAGGTATTCTAGATAGAAAGATCAAAAACATTATAAATGCTCAATAACCACCAGTGTTAGCATATATGTGAAAAGAGGGGTAAGATGTAGCTGAAAACATAGTCTCCAACATAATCATAGATGATCCTGAGTGCTATGCTCAACAATCATACTGCAGAAAATGGGAGCAACTCAACATTTTCTGGTGAAGAAGTAATATAATCATACATAATACTTATTTAGAAATACAGGCTGGCATGATGGCTCACACCTGTAATCCCAGCACTCTGGGAGGCTAAAACAGGAGAACTGCTTGAGCCCAGGAGTTTGAGACCAGCCTGCACAACACAGGGAGACCCTGTCTCTACAAAAAATTTAAAAAATTAGCCAGGCAGACGGGCGCGGTGGCTCACGGCTGTAATCCCAGCACTTTGGGAGGCCGAGGTGGGCAGATCACGAGGTCAGGAGATCGAGACCATCCTGGCCAACATGGTGAAACCCCATCTCTACTAAAAATACAAAAATTAGCTGGGTGTGGTAGTGTGCCTGTAGTCCCAGCTACTCGGGAGGCTGTGGCAGGAGAATCGCTTGAACCCAGGAGGCGGAGGTTGCAGTGAGCAGAGATCACGCCATTGCACTCCAGCCTGATGACAGAGCGAGACTCTGTCTCAAAAAAAAAAAAAAAAAAATTAGCCAGGCATGGTGACGTGTGCCTATAGTCCCAGCTACTTGGGAGGCTGGGGTGGGAAGATCCCTTGAGCCTGGGAGATTGAGGCTGCAGTGAGCTGTGATCATGCTACTGCAACTCCAGCCTGGGCAACAGAGTGAGACCCTGTCTCAGCAGCGGCAGGGAAGGTGGGGATATTTAACTGGAGCAGTATGAAAAATAAAACTGGCTGGGCGTGGTGGCTCACACCTGTAATCCCAGCACTTTGGGAGGCCGAGGTGGGTAGATCACCTGAGATCAGGAGTTGGAGACCGGCCTGGCCAACATGGTGAAACCCTGTCTCTACTAAAAATACAAAAACTAGCCAGGCATGATGACATATGCCTGTAATCCCAGCTACTAGGGAGGCTGAGCTGGGAGAATCACTTGAGCCCAGGAGGCTGAGGCTGCAGTAAGCTGTGAGCGCACTACTGCACTCCAGCCTGAACAACAGAGCGAGACTCTCTCTCAAAAAAAAAAAAAAAAAAAAATACACCTACAAAACAAACAAAATAAAAACACTAATGAAGAGGGAGGAGGGAATAGGGAATAGTACAGAGTTTACATCTGGAGTGATAAAGATGTTTTTGAAAAGAGTTGCACAATATTGAGTATAGTAAATGCCACTGAATTGTACATTTTAAGATAGTTAAAATAGTAAATTTTATGTTATATGTATTTTACCACAATAAAAAAAAAAAAAGGAAAACCCTGGTAACTAGCTAACATAAACAAAAAACACTAGTGGAGAAATAGACTGGAGAGGTTAGATATTTAAACAGGTGGCTGCTACAGTATTCCAGATAAGGATGAGAATGTGGACTAGGTCAGTAACAGTTAAAAAGGAAAGGAAGAAAAGATGGGAGTTCCTGCAAACATGGAATTGAGAAATCTTAGTTGATATGGTGAGGGATAAAATCCAGTTAATACTCTAAGGATTCTGCTTCAGGTGAGTGGACAGAGTTATGCCATTCACTGAAGTAGATAACACAAGATATTTTACTGATGGCAAAATTGAGGAACAGGAAAGTATTACTCCAACTTCACACTGCCAGTGTGTGCCAGGATGGAAGTGAGAACACATCTAATCCACTGCCCTTCCATCATATCAGCTGACCCTTTTTTCTTTGTTTCTCTCAGGAGGTAAATGAAAGCAAAATATTTTCTACAATTCATCACATTGTAACCAACCTGTTCCCTGGTATATCTCCCTCTCTCCATGCTTATACACTGATCTTAGTTGTATATCTGGCAAACTAGTGAATTGTCGGGTTCAACAATAGAGTAATGGTGCTTAGCTAAGAACATGCAAGAGAAACCAGAGGAAAAATAAGAATGTTTAAGAAGCAGATAACAAAAAAGGAGAGAAGAAAGAGAGAGGATCAGGTGCAGTGGCTCTCACCTGTAATACCTGCACTTAGGGAGGTGGAGGCTTATTTTCTATAATAAATAGAAAGTACAACTATTTGAGGATTGAGACTTAGTTTAACACATTTAAAAAAAAAAAAAAAGAAAAAAGCATCAGGGATTTGGGAATACAGAAAAGTCTTTTCCTTTAGCTATTGTTATTATATATTGCTATTACATGCCCCAAAGGGCAAAAGAACCCTGAAAATGAAAGGATCCTGAGAAAAAGGAGTCTATTCAGGGTATTTCTGTTTATTCCGTGGCTAGGCACAAGAAGAAGCCGAAATCCAGAACCTTTATACTTAATATAAAAATCCTGGCCTGTAATCCCAGGACTTTAGGAGGCTGAGGCAGGTGGATCATGAGGTCAGGAGTTCGAGACCAGCCTGACCAACATGGTGAAACCCCGTCTCTACTAAAAATACAAAAATTAGCTGGGTGTGGTGGTATGTGCCTGTAATCTCAGCTACTTGGGAGGCTGAGGCGGGAGCATTGCTTGAACCCGGGAAGCAGAGGTTGTGGTGAGCTGAGATCGTGCCATTGCACTCCACCCTAGGCAATAAGAGCGAAACTCCGTCTCAAAAAAATCCTGGTAACATTATATACCATATATGTATGTATAAATTTGTAATTTGTGGGCACTCTTTCTTCTTTTTCCTATCCCTTCCTTTTCATACCGAATTCTAGCTTAGGGACATTAAAAGGGAGGTAGTATAGCAGAGAATTTAAGAGCAGAGGCTCTCAAATGGGAGAGGAGGTGTAGAGGAGAGTAGGACACAGATTAAGAAAATAGAATTAGTAGATTCTGTGGTTTTTTTGGTAGATCCAGACCCTGATCTTATTAATTGCCAATAAGCAATGATCAAGCTTTGGTCAAGACTCCATGACTCACTCACACTTGCTGGAAAAATATCTAGAATGTAAGGCCACTAAAGCAGTCCCTAGGGGAATAAACTAAAGCAATACCCCATTATCCTGCAGAGAGCCCTACCTTTCTTTCACCAAATCACTCTCTAATGGATTGAAACAAAACTTCAAACAAGCTATGTTTTCTAGAAGAGTTGTATCAAATCACAATTTTAGGAATCACTCAATTTTTTAAAAATCCTTGCCAGCAGGAACTCAATAGTCTTAATTTTTAATGCACGAAAAATGATGTGCATTAAAGGGATGGGCTGTTTAAAGGGACGACGTGACAAATTATTTTGAAAGAATCAATGCTAAATCCTTCTAATAGGAAAAGGTTTTTGGCTGGGTGTAGTGGCTCACGCCTGTAATCCCGGCACTTTGGGAGGCCGAGGCGGGTGGATCATTTGAGGTCAGGAGTTCGAGACCAGCCTGACCAATATGGTGAAACCCCATCTCTACTAAAAATAAAAAAAATTAGCCGGGCGTGGTGGTGCACGCCTGTAATCTCAGCTACTCAGGAAGCTGAGGCAGGAGAATTGCTTGAACCGAGGAGGCGGAGGTTGCAGTGAGCCAAGATTGTGCCACTGTACTCCAGCCTGGGCAACAGAGTGAGACTCTGTCTCAGGGAAAAAAAATAAATAAATAAAAAAGAAAAAAGAAAAGATAAAGGTTTTTATGTATCAAGTTTGCTTAAAGTAAAACCAACCTACAAGTCTGTAAATAGCTCCCTCATTGGGACTAGCTGTGTAGTAAGGTTGTCAGAGGTCTTAAGGAGCTATGGAGTGGGATCTTAAGGGGCTATGGAGTGGGACATGTCAACTGTAGGTAAAACCAGTAACTGTCTAATTAATGTTACTTGAGAGACAGTAGACACCCTCAAGACAACCACCACCCCCAAAAAAGAGTTCACCCATCAATGCCTGAAATTCTGTCACCAGTGCCTCACTCCTTTGGTTTAGGCATTTGTATTTCCTACCAATGCTCTTTAGAGGGATACCAAGTACCAAAAGTTGGGGGGTTTTTTTTTTGAGACAGGGTCTTACTGTGTCACCCAGGCTGGAGTGCAGTGGCACGATTTTTGCCCACTGCAGCCTCCACCTCCAGGGCTCAAGCGATTCTCATGTCTCGGCTTCCCGAGTAGCTGGGATTACAGGCACCTACCACTATACCCGGCTGATTTTTGTATTTTTAGTAGAGACTGGGTTTCACCATGTTGGCCAGGCTGATCTCAAACTCCTGACCTCAGGTGATCCACCCACCTCGGCCTCCCAAAGTGTTGGGATTACAGGAGTGAGCCCTCAAAAATGTTTTCTATTATGAGTTTGCCAAACTATTTTGTGACAGGAGAACTGGACAATACAAGTGAGAGTACTAGGTAACCTGATAAGAAGAAAAAGGCCGGGTTCGGCTCCCAACACTTTGGGAGGCCGAGACAGGCAGATTACCTGAGGTCAGGAGTTCGAGACTACCCTGGCCAAAATGGTGAAACCCCATCTCTACTGAAAATATGAAAATTAGCAGGTGTGATGGCAGGTGCCTGTAGTCCCAGCTACTCGGGAGCACGAGAATTGCTTGAACCCAGGTGGCGGAGGGTACAGTGAGCCAAGATCACACACTGCACTCCAGCCTGGGCAACAGAGGGAGACTCTGTCTCAGAAAAAAAAAAAAAAAGAAAAAAAAGAAAAGAGAAAACACAGGAGAGGGCTGGGTGCAGTGGCTCACGCCTGTAATCCCAGCACTTTGGGAGGCAGAGGCAGGCGGATCACGAGGTCAGGAGATCAAGACCATCCTGGCTAACATGGTGAAACCCCATCTCTACTAAAAATACAAAAATTAGCTGGGCGAGGTGGTGGGCACCTGTAGTCCCAGCTACTCAGGAGGCTGAGGCAGGAGAATGGCATGAACCCAGGAGGCAGAGGTTGCAGTGAGCCAAGACTGTGCCACTGCACTCCAGCCTGGGCGACAGAGCGAGACTCCGTCTCAAAAAAAAAAAGAAAACACAGGAGAGAAGGGAGGAAGGATTACACTGTAGAGTGCTGTGGTCACCCCTGGTAAAGTCAGTCAACTAGGACCACCTGAATCTCACCATCACCCAGACAATGGGTGTTCAACGAAAGCTTAAAATCTTTTAAGACAGTATCACAGCCTCTTATAACAGTTTATCTTGAGAGAGGATACAATGTGTCAAAAGGGAGAGTACTAAGATCTAATTCTCCTTTAACAGTCTAGTGACCATGGGCAAGTTTCTTGGTCTAAGCCTTAGTTTCTTAAATTAAAAAATATTGTAAGGTATTAGAGTCTCTAATGGCGCTTCTAACTATAAAAAGTTATGTAGTTTCCGTAAATCTTCCATCATATTTGTAGTGCTTTTTTTTCTTTCTTTCAGAGACAGGGTCTCACTCTGTTGCCCAGGCTAAGTGCAGTGGCCTGATAGCATCTCACTGCAACCTCTATCTCCCGAGCTCAAGCCATCTTCCCATCTGAGCCTTCAGGACCCACGTGGTCCCCGGAGTAGTTGGGACCACAGGTGTACGCCACCATGCCGGCTAATATGTGCTAATTTTTACAGATCAGTTTAACTTTTCTGTTTTCTTTTTAGTGAAATTCCTCAACTTCCTCTATATATCAAAATTTACTTCCCCATTTTTCTCAATGCCCTTGATCCCACTTTCCCCAGGCCCTCCTGTCACTTGCATTCCATTATTTCCTCACATGTTCAATTTCTCCCTCTGTTGGCTCCTTCCCCCGACATGCTCTTCTTGCCCAACCTAAAACTGCCACTCCGTGACTCCTTGGGTTAATGTCTCTTCTCTCCTTCTCAAAATTAATGTCTTCCTCCATTCACGTTCCAAGGTCTTATCTTTTTAGCCAATACTTTTTTTTTTTTTTTGCCTTTAAAGATGCCAAGGCCGGGCACGGTGGCTCATGTCTGTAATCCCAGCACTTTGGGAGGCCGAGGCGGGTGGATCACGAGGTCAGGAGATCGAGACCATCCTGGCTAACAAGGTGAAACCCCGTCTCTACTAAACATACAAAAAAGAAAATTAGCTGGGCGTGGTGGCACGCGCCTGTAGTCCCAGCTACTCGAGAGGCTGAGGCAGGAGAATCGCTTGAACCAGGGAGGCGGAGGTTGCAGTGAGCCGAGACCGCGCCACTGCACTCCAGCCTGGGCGTTAGAGCGAGACTCTCTCATATAAATAAATAAATAAATAAATAAATAAATAAATAATAAAAATGCCAAAAAAGAGCTTCTGGCGCTCTTCTCTACCCAGTACCTCCCGCCCCAAATACGATTCAACACTTCCTACAAACGAGCGTTGTTGGGAATGCTTGTTCCGCAAAGGGACAGAACGATCCGTATTTCCCATCCCCGCCTTACACTACAGTCTAGAGGCAGTATCACTGGATGAAAAAAAGGCCGGTAACAGTCTAATCTCCCACAAACTGGACTGGGACAAATTTACCCTACAGACACTCAAAACAAAGTCTACCCTAAACACCATCTACTCAGATCCCCGCATTCCAAGCACCCACGGCAGAACGGTCGCGGCTGTTGCCTGGAAGGGGCTCTTATTACTCTAGTACAGACCCCAACCAGGACCCTCACCACTCCCACATCCAGCAGCACCAATTCACAGCCATATTGTTGCCACCGTGGGCACCCCCTTGATGACACCACCGTCGCCCCCACGTACCTGATTGACCATCCCCGAAGCTATGAAGTGGCCTAGCACTAGCCCAGCGCCGTTAGGCGCGGACGCCGGGTCCCAGGGGTTGGCAGCGGCCATGGCTCGGACGCACCTCCCGCGAAGGCGCCAAGAGTGAGCTGGATCTCAGGGCGAACGCACGGCGCGGCTCGATGACGTCACAGGGCGTTCCCGCCCGGGACTAAGCCGGCGAGCGCATCCCGGCTACTGCGGGTTCTGGGTCTTCACTTGCGGAGCCATACGGCAGCCGAGCGGTGGGAGGCGAGTCCGGGGATCCCTGATCTTCCGTAGGCTCCCAGAGGCGCCTGGCCTCCGCAGAGACGCAAAGGCGGCAGGGCTTGGTGGTCGGGCTATGTATTTTTCCGTTTCTTCCTTGTTGCTCTTGGGTCGGGCCCCAGGAGCCAGGGATCGGCGGGAGATGAGAGCTGGGGCAGGAGACCCAGCCGGGAGGCCGACCGGGCGGACTGGGCGGTGACTGCTGCGCTTCCTTCCCGCAGGGACCTGAGCCGCGGCGCTAGGATGGGAAACAGTGCGCTCCGCGCTCATGTGGAAACGGCGCAGAAAACTGGTGTCTTTCAGCTTAAGGACCGAGGGCTGACCGAGGTGAGACTGGGAGGGACACGACCAGGGAACTTAAAGGGAGAGGGACGGCGGGGGCGGCGAACTTAGTCGGTGCGGGATTCTCCACGCTGTGAACTCCTTTCTCCAGTTCCCTGCAGACTTGCAGAAGCTGACGAGCAATCTTAGGACCATCGACTTGTCCAACAACAAGATCGAAAGCCTACCGCCTTTGCTGATAGGAAAGTTCACTCTGCTGAAGAGCCTCTCCCTGAACAACAACAAACTGAGTATGGCTCTTGCCAGGGAGGCTTTTGCTAGTGATCAGCTGTTACCAGGGGTGGTTTTCTCTTACAAGCTGATTTTTGTTTTTGTTATGAAACCGTGAAGGAGGGCTCAAGTTGCAGAATGCCGGAATCCTTGAAGCCTTCTTTCTACTTCTTGTAATTACATCTAAAATAAGCCTTATAATGATTGGGTGTTATAATGATTGTTACTGGGTTAATTTGGACTTGAAAGAGAAGAACATTTTGGGGATGTAATGTAAACAAAGCTACCTAACTTGGAATGGGGGATGGATGAGAAGGGGAGGATCTTCCAAATATCACAAAATTGCTGTCGGATTGTGTCTTGGGCCCCTTTACAAAAGGAGCCCATTATACACACAAATGCTCTGCGGCATTTTGATAGCACCCTCACCTTCTAAAGACTATGTTGGTAAAATGCAATATCTAAAAATGGCACATGTGGGAGTTTTACATATATTAACAAGAGGCGAAGCAGGCTGCCATATAGTCTTTATAAACTTCATCAAAGTTGTTTTCAGCTCTATCAGATTCAGGTTTTAAAAAAATTTTTCTTTGCCAGCTGTTCTGCCTGATGAGATATGCAATCTGAAAAAACTAGAGACGCTAAGCCTAAACAACAATCACCTTAGAGAGCTGCCGTCTACCTTTGGGCAACTCTCTGCCCTCAAGACCCTGAGCCTCTCTGGGAACCAACTGGGAGCATTACCTCCCCAACTTTGTAGCCTACGGCACCTGGATGTGATGGATCTCTCTAAGAACCAGATTCGAAGTATACCTGACACAGTGGGAGAGCTGCAAGTCATCGAACTCAACCTCAACCAGAATCAGGTCTAAAGCCTTTAAGGTTTTTTTTCCTACAGGATATGTGGGGGTTTATGGTCTCCTGATACCTGTTAACCTCTTGTTTCCTAAACTGCCATCATACAGCTAAGTATCAGAGGCTAAATGAGAGGTTTCTTCTATAGGCTGAACTAATTTCAAGGCCCAAAGTTCCGTGGAATTAGTTGAGACACTGGATGTGTTAGTTGTGTAGGTGTTTAGGGGAGGGTGGGGTAGGTAACAGGGAGAGATCATTTCAAAAGTTAAACTACTGTCTCACAGATCTTGAAGAATTCTTCAGATCCTCCTCAAATATATGCGCCTAACCAGCTAGCCAGGAGCTATGTCAGGGATATAATGTGGAAATAAGGCCTAAACTGAGGTTCTCAGAGTCGGGCGTCAGAGGTAATTCAGTTTTGTTTTTCGTTTTGTGTGGAGTTTTGACATCTTTGTTACAAAGTGTGTCTCCTGCTTTTGCTGAAGAATATTAAGTGATAGGCTTTCTGGAGATAGCCCATTTCACTGTTGTACAGCTTTAATTATAATATTTGAAATTTGTTTCCATTACTTTGGAAGCTTTTCAATTAATATTTATTTGTCTGGAAAACCAATCCAAAGATTCTTGTCTAGGCATGAAGGCACAAGTGGTGAAATATTAAACACTGTGAGACTGGATGGCCTTTAGTTTTCTAGTGTCTGTATTTGTAGATCTGCATGGTCCATTAAAGTAGCCAGAAGCTGCATGTGATTATTACTTTTCTAGATTGTAGTGATTTTACATCATGATGAAATTCAGTCTGTCTTTGAGGAATTGGCCTCATGTTTTTTTACCTTAAGTGGATATTCTTGTATGTTATAGAGCTTCTTGGGGAAAAAAAAACTGAATCAATTAAGCAGCAAGTATTAGTTGAGGATTTGCTCCACATTCACCTCTGCTAGTACCTTTATTCAGTGGTTCTCTAACTTTAGTATGCATCAGAATTAACCAGAAAAGCTTGTTTAAAGAGATCACTAGCCCCCTACCCTCAGTGTGTCTGATCCAGTAGGTCTGGGATGAGGTCTGAGAACTTGCATTGCTAGTTATTGAACTTATTAAAGTTCCCATGATTTCTAATAAGTGATGGTCTGAGGTGATACTAGGCAGAATCAAATAATTTGGTGACTTTTAGTATTTAAATGGCAAAAGGGGTGAGTCAAAGACAATTGCTTGGTATTGAGCTTGAGGGCCTAAAGGAATAGTAGTGCTATTGAGAATGGACATGCTGAGTTGTCTGTGGTGAATCTTGTAAATGGAAATATCTTACTGAAAGTTGGAAACATGGGAGCAGAATAGAGGTATGAGTATAGATACAGATCTTGAGGTCATAACAAAAGTGATGGACTTTAATGAATGAGCTTTCTAGAAAAAGTTTAGAGAGAAGATGACATATGAAGTATTAGGGACAGCTACTTGAAAAATGCCCATAAAAACAAGCGAAGTAAGGAATAATCCAAAAGATAGGAGGAAAAACCAAAAATGACAAAAAGAAGGGGTTTTAAGGAAGGGATAGATAGTACAGTTAAATGCAATAGGGACTGAGGACGATGGATCCTTGAATTTGGTAGTAAAGTGGTCAGTATCTATGTACACATAAAACATTGGCAGTAAATGTACCAAAATGTTTATGGTGGTTATTTCTGGGTGGTGGATTCCAGGTAAACTTTTTTCTTTAAACCTGTGATTCTCAAATTTTCTATAATGAACATACAGTGCTTTTATCATCAGAAAATTTTGTTCCCAAAAAGCCACTGGTGACCTTCATAAAAGCATTTTTTTTTTAAGTGGGGGCGTAGTAACAGAAGCTAGATAACAGAGGCTTCTGGAGTGAGTAGGCAGTGAGAAAATGGAGGTGGTAAAAGAGGGGAAAACTAGAACAAATAGTCAAGTAAAGATTTTTGTTTTGTTTTAACGTAGTGAAAGTAATCAGTATAGTGCTTATGCTTTTTCCTGTTATTCTTTTGTGGTTTTTCAATAGATATCTCAGATCTCAGTGAAGATATCTTGCTGTCCACGCCTTAAAATTCTTCGCCTGGAAGAGAATTGTCTTGAGCTCAGCATGCTTCCCCAGAGCATCCTCAGTGATTCCCAGATCTGTCTGCTTGCTGTGGAAGGCAATCTTTTTGAAATAAAGAAACTTCGAGAACTGGAAGGCTATGATAAGGTATGAATTAATGTACTTCTGCATTTCTAGTCACTACCCCAGAGAAAACAATGGTGAAGTAATCTACAGAAATGTTTATAGCTCATGTCAACAGGATTTGTTCTTCCCCATTTTGGAAGTAGATTCAAAGCATCAGCTGAATGGTATTGTACCAAGATGACTTTTTCTCTATAGACAGCTTATTGTAAAGCATCTTTGTCTTCATCTTTGTCTTTTGATATATATACATATATACGTATATATACGTATATATACATATATATATTTTGTGTGTGTGTGTGTGAGACAGGGTCTCACTCTGCCGCACAGGCTGGAGTGCAGTGGCGCAATCTCAGCTCACTGGCACAGCCTTCACCTCCTGGGCTCAAGCGATTCTCATCCCTCAGTCCCCCTAGTAGCTGGGATCACAGTCGCGCGCCAGTATGCTTTGCTAATTTTTGCGGAGATGGGGTTTTGCCTTGTTTGCCAAGCTGGTCTCAAACTCCTGGGCTCAAGTGATCTGCCCACCGCAGCCTCCCAAGGTGCTGGGATTACAGGTGTAAGCCACCATGCCCAGCCCTATGTGCTTTATTTATTTATTTTTTTTGGAGGCAAGGTCTCGCTCTGTCACCTGGCTGGAGTGCAGTGGCAGGATCTCAGCTCACGTGATCCTCCCTCAACCTCCTGATTAGCTGAGACTACAGGTGCTACCATGCCTAATTTTTCTATTTTTGGTAGATTGCCCAGGCTAGTCTGAAACTCCTAGGCTCAAGCGATCCACCTACCTTGGCCTCCCAAAGTGTTGAGATTACAGGTGTGAGCCACTGCACCTGGCCAAAACTATGCACTTCATTTTGCATTTACAGCAGTTATATTTTGTAGGAAATGAAAAACCACATGCAATAAAAACCAAAATGAAAAAAAAATAACAAATAGTTAGGCTTATATTTATTTACTCATGCCAAAATACCCCTTATGTATTCTTTCATGTTTTTTAGTACATGGAGAGGTTCACAGCCACCAAGAAGAAGTTTGCGTGAAGTTCTCCAGGACTATGGAAACCTTACAGGATACTGACTTAGAACCTCTGTTGGAATGTGGCTGAGTCAAAGCCTCCTGTTGTTAGGGGTATGAACAGTAAGGAGATGATACTTCAGGAGATTATATTTCTCTCAATGATCTTTTTTCATTTCAGGGCTCTTCTCAAATAAGCTAAAAGAAAAAGGATCAGGAGACAGGAAAAGTCTTCCATTTTGAGTCACAAGTAGGGCAATAGACAAGGTTGATCTTCAAAACCATCATTAGTTTGGCTTTAAGAAACCAGTAGCTAGCTGCTATTTATATGGTGAGGGGGTGCTGCCTGGTAACAGAATAGCTCCACACCACAGCTTGAGATTTTGTTTAGTTTCAATGTGTGAGCTTTCATAAAGTCAGTTGCCATTCCATCTCTGTGTTAACACTTCATATTTTTATGAAATTCAGATAATTTGTGAGAGGCTGGCATGGATCTAAGGATTTATTATTTTTATTCTAGTCCATCAGTTCAGTCGCAGTTTTTATACTAGGACTTTAGGATGTACATAAATGTGTGACTGTTTGTCTTGGTTAAAAGTGCACTTTGGGCTGGGCATGGTGGCTCATGCCTATAATCTCAGCACTTTGGGAGGCCAAGGCGGGTGGCTCACTTGAGGCCAGGAGTTCAAGACTAGTGTGGCCAACATGAGGAAACCCTGTCTCTGCTAAAAATACAAAAATTAGCTGGGTGTTGTAGTGCATGCTTGTAATCCCAGCTACTTGGGAGGCTGAGGCAGAAGAATCGCTTGAACCCAGGAGGTGGAGGTTGCAGTGAGACGAGATTATGCCACTGTACTCCAGCGTGGGTGACAGAGTGAGACTCCGTCTCAAATTAAAAAAACAAAGAATAATTTTTTTTTTTTAAAGTACGCTTTCTTGGCTGGGCACGATGACTTACGCCTGTAATCCCAGCACATTGGGAGGCCGAGGCAGGCGGATCACGAGGTTAGGAGTTCGAGACCAGCCTGGCCAACATGGTGAAACCCTGTCTCTACTGAAAATACAAAAATTAGCTGGGTGTGGTGGTGGGTACCTGTAATCCCAGCTACTTGGGAGGCTGAGGCAGGAGAATTGCTTGAACCCAGGAGGCAGAGGTTGCAGTGAGCCGAGATCATGCCATTGCACTCCGACTCTGGGCAACAGAGCAAGACTGTCTTGGGGGAAACAAAAAAAAAGTGTGCTTTGTCAAGAGAAGCACCAGCAGACCTCTAAGAAATGCTCTCTAAGGCTGCGGTAGCTAATTATTTACTATTGCAGGTGCCTTATTGGTAAAGGGCTCTGAAGAGCTAAAACTGTATATGCAACTCTTGTAAGATAAAAGGGACTTTAATAATCAAGATTTTCTTGAAGATTTGTTAGAAATAATGTCTTATTTCTGGTAACCTTTCCCTTTTTGTATTTATAACTCTACTAACCAAATTACCTATCAATAAACCATTACTATAATATTTTAAAACAACCTATGTTTATCAAGCTTACTCTCTGAGTGAGAGAGAATATACTAAATAAAGAATTTTTTAATGAACTTTGGCTGGAAGCAAGGTTAATCCTTTAAAGGAGGAGGACAGGAGAACTTTAACCTATAAATAGATTAGGAAGACATGTTTCATGCTCATGTTCAGATTGTATGAGTAGTGAAATGCCTTCATGTGACATAAACATTTTGTGATACTAGAACTATGCTTATTAAGAGAATCTGAGGTTGGGCGCGGTGGCTCATGCCTGTAATCCCAGCACTTTGGGAGGCTGAGGTGGGTGGATCACGAGGTCAGGAGTTCAAGACCAGCCTGACCAATGTGGTGATACCCCGTCTCTACTAAAAATACAAAAATTAGCTGGGTGTGGTGGCACGCGCCTGTAATCCCAGATACTCAGGAGGCTGAGGCAGGAGAATTGCTTGAAGCCGGAAGGCGGAGCTTGCAGTGAGGGTGCCATTGAACTCCAGCTTGGGCGACAGAGTGAGACTGCGTCTCAAAAAAAAAAAAAAGAAAAGGGCCGGGCACCTTGGCTCACGCCTGTAATCCCAGCACTTTGGGAGGCCGAGGCGGGCAGATCACAAGGTCAGGAGATCGAGACCATCCTGGCTAACACGGTGAAACCCTGTCACTACTAAAAATAACAAAAAATTAGCCGGGCGTAGTGGTGGGTGCCTGTAGTCTCAGCTACACAGGAGGCTGAGGCAGGAGAATGGCATGAACCTGGGAGGCAGAGCTTGCAGTGAGCGGAGATCGCGCCACTGCACTCCAGCCTGGGCGACAGAGCCAGACTCCATCTCAAAAAAAAAAAAAGTATCTGAAGGTACAAAGGTAGAGGATTTCAGATTACCACTAACATGAACATTTAGAGAGCTATCATTTTGGTCATTTTCTGATTTTATCTTAGTCACAAAGCTATTACTAACTATATATCAACAGTTCTCAATAATGGTTAAACCTAGCTTATCCATTAAGTCAAGAGATCACACAAACCTACTATTTAACCTCTACGACAAAATCTTTCTGACGTAAATCTGGTCTAGGTGTACTCTTTTTCCCATATGTTACTTTCTTTTTTGAGACAGAATTTCATTCCAGGCTGGAGCACAGTGGCACTATCTTGGCTCACTGCAACCTCCACCTCCCAGGTTCAACTGATTCTCGTGCCTCATTCTCCTGAGTAATTGGGATTACAGGCATGCACCACCACACCCAGCTCATTTTTGTATTTTTAGTAGAGACAGGGTTTCACCGTGTTGGCCAGACTGGTCTTGAACTCCTGGCCCCAGGTGATCCACCCACCTCGGCCTCCCAAAGTGCTGGGATTACAGGTGGGAGCCAACACACCCAGCCTCCCATATGTCATTTTCTGTTTCTCACTTTGAAAGGGGTACTAGTTTATCCATATCAGTTGAGGAGTTTTGTTTTTTCTAAATTTTAATGTTTAGTTTATTAATCTTATTGATCTACTGAACAATTAACATTTCTGTAAGTGTTTTATCAGTACTTCTCATCTAATAAATCAGAACTTATACATTTTTTTTTTTTTTTTTGAGACGGAGTCTCACTCCGTCACCCAGGCTTGGAGTGCAGTGGTGCGATCTCGGCTCATTGCAACCTCTGCCTCCCAGGTTCAAGCAATTCTCCTGCCTCAGCCTCCTGAGTAGCTGGTACTACAGGCGCACACCACCACGCCCTGCTAATTTTTTGTATTTTTAGTAGAGATGGGATTTCACCATGTTGGCCAGGCTAGTCTCTAACTCCTGACCTCAGGTGATCCACCCACCTTGGTCTCCCAAAGGGCTGGGATTACAGGCGTGAGCCACCACGCCTGGCCAGAACTTATACATTTAACAGTTTAAATGTTCCCATTTAATTATTAATTGGAGTTTAATCCACACTCTTATCAGAATCTGCAACTACCACTCTTCACAACTTGGGCCTAGACTTATTGCCCTTTCTTCACTCTCATTTGCCTGCCCACCCATATTAGATTATTCTGTCTAAACCCACAGTGCAGTCTCCTCTGACTCCCTTTATACAGCTTGTCCCTCAGTGTCCATGGAGGATTGGTTTCAATACCTCCATGGATACCAAGTCCATGATGCTGAAGTCCCTTATACAAAATGACATAGTATCTTCCTGATACTTTAAATTATCTCTAGAATACTTATAATACCTAATATGCCTACACATAACTTCATCTGCATAGATTCAACATAGTATTTGATGCATGCTAAATTAAGGTTTTGTTTTTTGGAATTTTGAGGCATTTTCCCCCTCAAATATTTCTGATCTGCAGTTGAATCCACAGATGTGGAACCCATGGATACTTAGGGCCAACTGTATTGTTCACTCAGTTGGGAATGCCCTTTTTTTTTTTTGTCCAGAGGCTCACTCTGTTGCCCACGCTGGAGTACAATGGCGTGATCTTGGCTCACTGCAACCTCTGCCTCCCGGGTTCAAGTGATCCTCCTGCCTCAGCCTCCTGAGTAGCTGGGATTACAGGCAGGCGCCACCATACCTGGCTAATTTTTGTATTTTTAGTAGAGACGGGGTTTCACCATGTTGGTCAGGCTGGTCTCAAACTCCTGACCTCAGTTGATCCACCTGCCTTGGCCTCCCAAAATGCTGGGATTACAGGCGTGAACTAACGTGCCCAGCCTGCCCTCTCTTAATTAATATACTCATTCTGTATGTCTAAGCCTCTTTCCTGCGTCTAAGCCGAATTAACTGCTCACCCATCTGTTACTATAGCACTTCTCACATTCTATATTTATCTTTCATGATAGACTAACTCTTTGAGGGCAAGGGCTATATACAGTAATATGCCCAAAGTTACAGCAAACAAGATTTAGATTTAAATATGAGCTAATCAAGTAGACTGGCTTGTGGTCTAAAGACCCAGATTTGAATTTGGCCACTAGTCCAAGTCACCTGATTTTTTTTTTTTCTTTTTTTTACGACAGATCTTGCTGTGTTGCCTGGGCTAGTCTTAAACTGGACTCAAGTGATCCTCCCATCTTGGCCTCCCAAAGTATTGAGATTACAGGCGTGAGCCACTGCCTGGCTTTTAAGTCACTTTTTTTTTTTGAGACAGAGGCTGTCTGTGTCACCCAGGTTGGAATGCAGTGGCACAATCTCGGCTCACTGCAACCTCCACCTCCTGAGTTCTAGCAATTCTCCCGCCTCAGCCTCCCAAGTGGCTGGGATTACAGGCGCCCACCACCACGCCCAGCTAATTTTTGTATTTTTAGTAAAGATGGGGTTTCACTATGTTAGCCAGGCTTATCTCAGACTCCTAGCCTCAGGTGATCTCCCTGCCTCGGCTTCCCATAGTGCTGGGATTACAGGTGTTAGCCCCCACACCCAGCCTATATATATTTTTTGAGACAGGGTCTTGCTCTATTGCCCAGGCTGAAGTGCTGTGGCATGATCACAGCTCACAGATGCCTTGATCTCCTAGGCTCAAGCTATCTCCTCCCACCTCAGCCTCTTGAGTAGCTGGAGCTACAGGTTATCTGCCACCACACTCAGCTAATTTTTAATTTTTTAGAGAGACGGGGTCTTCCTGTCCCCAGGCTGGCCCCAAACTCCTGGGCTCAAGCAATCCTGCCTTACCTCCCAAAGTGGTGGGATTACAGGTGTGAGCCACCACATCTGGCCCAAGTCACCCAAATTTTTTACAGCTTGGTTTGGAAGGCAATGTAGTATATTAAAATTATGGGCCCTGGAGTCAGAAAGATCCAGGTTTGAATATAGAGTCTGTCATTTATTAGCTTTATGAATTTGAGCAATTTCGTCTCACTTGTAAATATAGGGAATAGCTCCTACCTCTCAGGTATGTTGCAAAAAATTATATAAAACTTAGCATAGTGGCCATGACAGAGTAAGCACTCAGTAAATCATGCCATTTATCTCATCTATAAGGCATGAAAGTAGAATTTTACAAGTTGTACGGAAATAGAAGGCTTGGAGTGGACACTACATTAAAAGGATAAAAAAATGGAGCCAGGCAGAGGCAGGCATCTATAGTCGCAGCTATGCAGGAGGCCTGAGGCTGGAGGATCACTTGAACCTAGGAGTTTGAGGCCAGCCTGGGCAACAATATGAGATTGTGGCTCCAAAAAAATAATAAAAAATAGGCTGCTCTGCCTATGGAGTAGCCATTCTTTTATTCCTTTACTTTTTTAATAAACTTGCTTTTACTTTATGGAAAAAATAAATTTTTAAATGACTAGATGAGAAACTTGAATATCAATCTGAGAAATAAAATCTGATTAGGAATGTAATTGGGATAACCTAAAGTTTTGGTAAGAGTGACCTAAAGAAAACAGCACTTAGATAAGCTACTTTCTTTTCCTTTCTCACTTTACTATTTTTTTGATATATATTTGTTCATATTTATGGGGTACTTGTGATATTCTGAGATATGCATAGAATGTATAATGATCAAGTCAGGATATTTATGTTATTATCTCAAACATTTATCATTTGTTTGTGTTGGGAACATTTCAAATCTTCTAGCCATTTTGAAATTTACATTAAGTATAGTCACCCTACTGTGCTATCAAGCATTAAAACTTATTCCTTCTATCTAACTGTATGTTTGTATCTACCCATTAACCTACCTTCTTTCATCGCCCCACCCTGTACACCCCCTACCCAGCCTCTGGTAACTATCATTCTACTCTCTACCTCCATGAAATAAATTTTTTAGCTCACATGAGGAAGAACATGCAATATTTGACTTTCTGTGCCTGGATTATTTCACTTAACACAATGACCTCCAGTTCCTTGGATTCACCTCCAGTGTATTCATGTCACTGCAAACAATAGGATTTCATTCTTTTTATGGCTGAATAGTATTCCACTGTGTATATAAACATTTTCTTTATCCATTCATCTGTTGATGGACCCTTAGGTTGATTCCATTATCTTTGCTATCATGAATAGTGCTGCAATAACCATAGGAGTGCAGGTATCCCTTTAATATATTGATTTCCTTTCCTTTCAATAAATACCCAGTAGTATGATTGCTGGATAGTATGGTAATTCCATTTTTAGTTTTCTGAGAGGCCTCCATATTTGTTTTCCATAGTGGCTGCACTCATTCACATTGCCACCAAGTGGGAATGAGTTCCCTTTTCTCAGCATCCTTTCCAGCATTTTCTCGCTTTTGATAATAGCCATGATAACTGCAATGAGATCATCTCATTGTAGGTTTTATTTGCATTTCCATGATGATTAGCAATGTTGAGAATTTTTTCACATACCTCTTGGCCGTGTGTGTGTGTGTGTGAGAGAGAGAGACACAGAGAGAGAGAGATGGGATCTCACTATGCTGCCAGGCTAGTCCTGAACACCTGAGCCCAAGTGATCCTCCCGCCTCAGCCTCCCAAGTAGCTGGGAGTGTATGTCTTTAAAAAGCTAATTCTAAGTGCAACTGAGTACAGGATGTCTGGGCCATAGATGTTTAAGTTAAGGACAGACTCATAATCCACACATGAAATGGAAAGATTTAGAGTTGAAGTATAGAAACAAAAGATGAATTAAAACTGAAGGAAAAAAATAGGCATGGCTATAGGGGACACAGATCATTATGGTTATAAGACTGGAAACTTGAAGAGGGAGCTTAGTATTAAAAAACAAGCTCAGTGGGGAATACAATTTTTTACCTCTTTAGTTATAGGTCAGTATTATGCTCAAGGCCACACAACTAGAAGTAAATGAATGAACCAAAATTTGATCCCAGGTGGTCAGACTCCAGAGCTTGTGTTAACCATTTACTACCTTTCAAAAGTGAATCAAGTTTCCAGACAATGTTATGGGAGAAAATCAGAAAGGGCTTTAAGTGAACAGCCATTTCTAATGCATGATGGAGTCTAATTTCTATGGCCTCACCTCTCTTTTTTCTCTATAGCAGAAGCTGTGGGAAAGTTTCAACCTGGGTTCCATGGACGGGCTTTCAAGACGTCCATTTATGGACCTCACTTATGCATGATTCGCATTTGTGTGCCTGTTTGTCTGGGGAGAGGCTATGTTGTCTTTCATCAAATTCACAGAGATGCTTGACTAGAAAGAGGTCCCCTTTAGAGAGAATAGCAGCTATTGCTTATTAAGCTCTTACATTAGCCAGGAACTGTGAACTGTTCTAAGTGCTTTACCTGTGTTACCACTCTATGCAATACAATGCTATGTAGGAATTATAGGCATACCTCATTTTACTGCACTCCATTAAGTTTTTTCACAAATAGACAGTTTGTGGCAACCCTACATCGAGCAAGTCTATCAGTGCCATCTTTCCAACAGCATGTGCTCACTTCATCTGTCTCACATTTTGAAAATTCTCACAATATTTCAAACTTTTTCATTATTATGATATGTGTTATGGTGATCTATGATCACTGATGGTACTATTTTAACTGTTTTGGGATGCCACAAACCATGCCAATATAAGATGGCAAACTTTTTTGACAGGGTCTCGCTCTGTCACCCATGCTGGAGTGTAGTGGCGCAATCATGGCTCGCTGCAGCCTCAACCCCCTAGGCTCGAGCGATCATCCCATCTCAGCCTCCTGAGTAGCTGGGACTACAGATATGCACCACCACACCTGGCTAATTTTAAAATTTTTTTGTAGAAACGCTCTCGTCTTCTTGCCCAAGCCATAAGATGGCAGACTTAATTGATAAATGTGTGTTCTGACTGCTCCAACAACTAGCCATTCCTTATCACTCTCCTCTCCTTGGGCCTCCCTAATCTGAGACAGAATATTGAAATTAGGCCAATATATAGCCCTGCAATGGCCTTTAAGTTCAAGTGAAAAGAAGAGTCATAGCCAGGCACGTTGGCTCACACCTGTAATCCCTGCACTTTGGGAGGCCGAGGCGGGCGGATCACCTGAGGTCAGGAGTTCGAACCAGCCTCCCCAACATGGCAAAACCCTGTCTCTACTAAAAATACAAAAACTAGCCAGACATGGTGGCACACAACTGCAATCCCAGCTACTCAGGAGACAGAGGTTGCAGTGAGCTGAGATCTGCAGTGAGCTGAGATTGTACTCCAGCCTCGACGACAGAGCAAGACTCTGCCTCAAAAAAAAAAAAAAAGGCCAAGACAGGCTAAAGGCTAGGCCTCTTATGCCAGTTAACCAAGTGGTGAATGCAAAGGAAAAGTTCTTGAAGGAAGTTAAAAGTGCTACTCCAGTAAACACAAGGCCCTAACTCCCTTCAATGCTATAAAGGCTGAGAGGTGAGGAAGCTGCAGAAGAAAAGTTGGAAGTTAGCCGAGGTTGGTTCATGAGGTTTAAGGGAAGAAGCTGTATCTGTTAACATAAAAGTGTAAGATAAAGCAGCAAGTGCTGATGGAGAAGCTGCAGCAAGTTATCCAGATAATTGATGATGGTGGTTACAGTAAACAATAGATTTTTCAATGTAGATGACACTGCCTTCTACTGGAAAATGACACCGTTTAGGACTCCCATAGCTAGAGAGAAGTCAATGCCTAGCTTGTTTCAAAAGACAGGCTGACTGTCTTGTTAGAGGCTAATAGAGCTGGTGACTTCAAGCTGAAGGCACTGCTCATTTACCATTTTGAAAATATAGAGGCCTTAAGAATCATGCTAAGTCTACTCTACCTGTGCTCTATAAATGGAACAATGAAACCTGGATGATAACACATCTGTTTACAGCATGATTTACTGAATATTTTAAACCCACTGTTGAGAAGTACTGCTCAGAAAAAAAGTATTCTTTTCAAAATCTTACTGCTTATTGATAGTGAGCATCAGAGCATATGGTCACCCAAGAGCTCTGATGAAGATGTACAAGATTAATATTGTGTTGTTTTCATGCTTGCTAACATATCCATTCTACAGCCCTTGGATCAAAGAGTCATTTCAGCTTTCAAGTCTTATTGCTTAAGAAATAAATTTCATAAAGGTATAGCTGCCGTAGTGATTCCTCTCATGGATATGGGCAAAGTAAACTGAAAACCCTCTGGAAAGGATGCCATTAAGGACATTCATGATTCATGAAAGGAGGTCAAGATACCAACATTAACAGGGGTTTGGAAGAAGTTGATTCCAACCCTCATGGATGACTGGGCGTTTCAAGACTTCAGTGGAGGAGGCCGGGTGTGGTGGCTCACGCCTGTAACCCCAGCACTTTCGGAGGCTGAGGCGGGTGGATCACAAGGTCAGGAGTTTGAGACCAGCCTGACCAATGTGGTGAAACCCTGTCTCTACTAAAAATACAAAAATTAGCTGGGCACGGTGGTGTCTGCCGGTAATACCAGCTACTCAGGAAGCTGAGGCAGGAGAATCGCTTGAACCCAAGAGGTGGAGGTTGCAGTGAGCCCAGATCACGCCACTGCACTCCAGCCTGGACGACAGAGCGAGACTTCATCTCAAAAAAACAAAACAAAACAAACAAAAAAGAGACTTCAGTAGAGGAATTACAGGCACATGCCACCACACCCAGCTAACTGTATTTTTAGTAGAGATGTGGTTTCACCATGTTGGCCAGGCTGGTCTCAAACTCCTGACCTCAAGTGATCCATCCGCCTTGGCCTTCCAAAGTGCTAGGATTATAGGCGTGAGCCACCACGCCTGGCCCATGGTAAAGTATTTTTAATTAAGGTATATACATTGCTTTTTAAAGACATAATGCTATTGCACATTTAATAGACTACAGAATAGTGTAAACAGAACTTTTATATGCATTGAGAAACCAAAAATTCATGTGTCTCACTTTATTGCAATACTAGCTTTATGGTAGTGGTCTAGAACTGAACCCTAAGTATCTGAGGTATGCTTATATTAATCTGCATTTACAGACAAATTAAGGGACAGAAATGACCTTACAGTCACTTCAGCTAGAGTGAAAATTCAGAAAATGCCTCAGCCCATGCTTCTAACCAATTATACTGTGAGTGTAGCATGCTGGTATTCTCAGAACTATTTCCTTTATCCAGAACAGTGCCGAAATTTTTTTTTAAGTAAATGGTTTTAGGAAAGGCATTTAGATAAAGCACAATCCTCCGTTTTACACCTTCTTACTTTACATATTTACCATCACCTGCCAAACCACTCATTTTGACAAGGAGCATTTCTATTACAGAGGGTGTAGTTGCATCTCACTTTATTTAAATATTTTCCTCTTTAGCCTTTGAAAGCTCCCACCTTAACTGTATCTTCTCCAGTGAGTTGTAGTTCTCACACAGAACCATTACCCTTCCAGTCACTAGTGTATTTAAGCTCAAGTGAGTAAGACTAGTAATGATTAAAATGAACCTCACAACAAATTTTAGCAAGGTAAGTTTAAGTCCTATCAATATTTTCAATAAATACTGGAAAGATGCTAAAGGCAGCTTCCTGTTGTAGTGTTTCTTGATGTATGGATCTTTGCTTTATTAATTTGTTAAATGAGAGCTGATGAAACTATTTTCCCCCAAATAACAGTCATAGAAACATGTTACCTATTTGAAAGAACAATACCATTAGTTAGTTAAAAAATTTAATTGTAAGGATCAAGCAGTGGTTATTGGTGAAACCAATACACACTGACAGCTTTGAAGTGTTCAGATGCTAATTTTAAAATAAATGTGACAAATACCAATCAGATTTTCGTAACACTTTTCAGGATCCACATCAACTTGATTATGGACATAGTTCAATACACAAGGGTAAGAGAAAGACAGTGTGTAATCACCAATAATTAAACCAGAGGCATAATTTTTTCAAATAATTTTTAGTAACAGAATAAATTCTAACTTTTTAAAGTCTAAAGCTACATAAAGCTCAAAGCAATCTATTTTTTTACCTGAGGTCAAAATGACTTTCCTTTTTCCTAACGAAACATAATTCTTAGCATTGAGGTAAATCTGAATTCATGTGGTATACTTTGTCAAACTTTTCCAAAAAATTTTAAGCCCTGCTTTAGAGAGAAATTCTCATGTTACACATATATATTTACATATTTTTTCTTCAAAGACTAATGACAATGTATGAGGTTAATAGGCCTGTAATGAAACCATGATACTACTAATAATATGAAATAAAAAGCCACTCATTTATACAAAGTGTTCCTGAATGGTGCAATAAGAAATGGGATCACAGATTTATGTACATATATGAATCACTAAGAGTTCAGAAATTAAGCTCACTTTAAGAAAACTTGGCCGGGCACGGTGGCTCACGCCTGTAATCCCAGTACTTTGGGAGGCCAAGGTGGGTGGATCACGAGGTCAGGAGTTCAAGACCAGCCTGACATGGTGAAACCCTGTCTCTACTAAAAATACAAAAATTAGCCAAGCATGGTGGTGCATGCCTGTAATCCCAGCTACTCAGGAGGCAAGGCAGGAGAATCGCTTGAACCAGGGAGGCGGAGGTTGCAGTGAGCCCAGATCGCGCCATTGCACTCTAGCCTGGACAACAGAGCGAGACTCTGACTCCAAAAAAAAAAAAAAAAAAAAGAAAGAAAGAA
Source organism: Pongo abelii (assembly GCF_028885655.2). NCBI lineage: Eukaryota > Metazoa > Chordata > Mammalia > Primates > Hominidae > Pongo > Pongo abelii. The sequence goes on along the minus strand of NC_072001.2, from coordinate 45,465,819 downwards.
AGAAAACTCATTCTACTTTTCTCTTTGGAGCAGAGGTTGCAAAACTGTGATGCCTATCAAAAACGTTGTGTATAAAAGCTCCAAAACCAAGCATTAGCCTAAATTGGCTATAACTGCAATTTAAATCAAAAACTATATCCAACTAGATCTTCGCTGTGGCTATGCAACTTTTTGCTTTGTGGCCTGAAGGTTTTTACTGAGGTAACAACCTCTTATCTCTTGTCCCACCCTCTACCACAAAAGCAAAAATAAACAACAACAAACACCTCTACAGCTTCCTTCTTCATGGCTGTCTTTGGCAATGCTTCCAAATCTTGAAAGCAAAAGAACCTGCTCAAGTATATGAGGATGATGAAAACACTATACATGACATATGAAAACCAATCTAAGGGTATGAATTGAGAAAGAAAATACTAGAAGGAAGGCAGAGCAGCAGTCGGCCCTCAACAGAAAACAAAAAAGGAGGAGGGCTGTGACTGCTCTGGCCCTTCTTCCATATTATCTCCCAATTAGAAGAGCGTGGAACCGAAAATTTAAACTCTGAAAAGGTAATAACTTTCAAGGAGGAGCTACGGAAGTGAATAAATGATAAAGAAGAACAGCAGTAGCTTTAGCTGTCAATAAGTTTCTTTGCTCTGGCATTGGCAATATCAATACGATCTTTGTTGGTGTCGGCCTGAAAAACAAGAAAGATATCAGCTTTGCAAGGTAAGTAACTCTAACAAAAATTAAACTTTTTACACTTGGAGTAACTGACACACTGAGAAAATCCAAGAAACCACGTGAAGTTACATTACAAAACTCATGTTGGGCAAGAAGTAACAGAATATGAAATTCATTTGGAAAACCCCTGGTATATAAACATGACAAAGGTGTAACATATAAGACCTTGCCAATATTTCATAAATTCTATAACACATTTTTTCATAGTTTAACATGCCTGAAACTGGGATGCATCCTGTAATCAATGGCATTTTTTGATGCAATGAAATATGAAAGAGTGCTCTTCTCTGTTAAAGATCTGGACCTTGTGTGAGTCCTCTGAACTGAATCATAGAATGTCATCTGGATTCAGACACCCTAAGTCTAACCTGGAGAGACTGAAATAACCTTTCCAAAGATCTTTGGAACGAATCTATTACCATCCTCACCAACATCTGAATTAAAATGACAGGTAAATGTAGCCTAAACCCAGACTGCAGCATTTAAAGCATCTTGTGAACCACTGTTTTAATTAAATCCATCAAAAGTGATTTAACAGAGACCCAAGCTTAAAAACTCACCCTAAACTTTAAAGTTCACGGAGATTTTAATCACGTATGGCTTTCTTTTTTTTCTTTCTTTTTGAGACAGGGTCTCACTCTGTTGCCCAGGCTGGAATGCAATGGTGCAATCACAGCTCACTACAGCCTTCAACTCCTACACTCAAGCAGTCCTTCTGCCTCAGCCTCCCGAGTAACTGGGACAACAGGCACATGCCACCATGCCTGGTCAATTTTTAAATTTTTTTAGTAGAGTCGAGGTCTTGCTCTGGTCTCAAACTCCTGAGCTCAAGCAATCCTGCCTCCGCCTCTCAAAGTGTTGAGATTACAGGCGTGAGCTACCATGGCTGGCCAAGGTATGACTTTACATGTGACACATCAAAATACTGAAAACAATTTCACTTTCACTATCTTTATATCATGTAAAGTTAAGGGGGAAAAAAAAAATCACAACTTTCTTTCACTCACATGACTATTTCGTGTGTCCACTCCATAAGAACTATTCTGCAGAACAGATTTTCACCTACGGACTCTTTCATGAGATGAGGATTCAGGAACTTAATTTATTTTTAGTTAACAAAATAGGCTGATGTAGGAGGAATGCTTTAGCCTAGGAGGTAGGCTGCAGTGAGCTGTGATTGTACCACTGCACTACCCTAGGCAACAGAGCAAGACCCCATTCTCAATTAAAAAATTAGTTAACAAAATAAAACTTACTCATTTGGGAGAGAAAAAAACACACTCAAAAGCTAAAGTAGACACTAAGCTTCATGTGTGAAGGTTTAAGTAAAACTACTACATTCCAAAACTCTGGTTTCAGAATGCACCAACTGCCATGACGGGGAGGACTTGGCTCTTGTTTTATGTGTTAGAACCACCACCTCATCAGAACTAAGACCTATGAGGACAGGAGCTTATTCTACCGTGTCCCCCACAGTATCTAGCACAGATGTCTATTACTGATACACTGAACTGGGTGTCTCATTTTCTTGTGGCAATAAAAAGCTTTTACCTTGTCTGTGATTCGTTTTATTTGTGGATTTTGAGCATCAATCTCATTGCCTATGTTCAGGGCCATGTCTTTTAGATTTCCCAGGATACTGCCCACTTGAGTCAGGTTCTCTTCCATTTCATCTTCTCTGGCATCATTAGTTATGCTATCACAAGAAGACAGTTAATTCCATAGGTTTTGTTGAATTTAAATAAAGTCTGGATTTACTTTTCACAAAAATAAGTAACCAAAATGACTCTCAGCAAGTATAAGATCCAAAGGAATATAGGTTACCATTCTTAGGAAACATTCCATAATAAAAACTGGAAGACTCATCAAAGAGAGCAGTGTCTTAAAGCCATGTAAGAAAAGAAAGAAACAACTCTAAAACAGTGTTTCTCAAAGCGTAATTCCCAGCATCACCTGGGAAGCTGTTAGACATGAGAACATGCTAATTCTCATACTGCACTCCAGACCTACTCAATCAGAAACTTTTAAGTGCATCCCAGAAACCTACAGTTTAATAGCCCCTCAAGTGGTTCTAATGCACAGTTAAGTCTATCTAAAGAAACACCGCCCTAAAAGAGAGGTTGGAAAACTATGGCCCGAGGACCAAATCTGGCCACCATCTGATTTTGTAAATCAAGTGTTATTCAAACACAGCTGTGCTCATTTGTTTACATATTGTTTATGCCCTGCTTTAACCCTACAACAGAGTTGAGTAATTGCAAGGGACTGTATGGCCTGAAAAGTCTGAAATATTACTCTCTGGCTCATTACAGATCTTCTTATAGGAATCTAGCTGACCCTTGTTCTAGATGACACATTTTAAAACATATTTTTTTCTATATATAAAAGTAAAATATGTCTAGTTCAATAATTTGGAAAGTACAGAAAAGTATAAAGAAAAGTTAATTCCATCACCCAAGGTCAACCACCACAGTCAACATTTTGTCTGTCCAGGTGTGGTAGCTTATACCTGTAATCCCAGCACTTTGGGAGGCCGAGGCAGGTGGATCACCTGAGGTCAGGAGTCCAAGACCAGCCTGGTCAACAGGGTGAAACCCTGTCTCTACTAAAAATACAAAAATTAGCTGGGCGTGGTGGCACACGCCTGTAGTCCCAGCTACTCGGGAGGCTGAGGCAGGAGAATAACTTGAACCTGGGAGGCAGAGGTTGCAGTGAGCTGAGATCGCGCCACTGCACTCCAGCCTGGGCAACACAACAAGACTCTGTCTCAAAACAAAACAACAAACAAACAAAAAAAACCCACATTTTGTCAGTGGGCAGATTTTTAAATGCATTTTAAAAATGGAATAAATAAAATTTTTATTTGTTTTATTAGTTAGGGGTCATGTACTGCTAAACTCATCTCCTAAGTGAACCACTCATTAAGAAAGGTACAGGAGTATCAAGAGGAGTTGGCATACCGTTTAATGTATCCACCACTGGCTGCTCCTGTCGTTGGTTGCTGAGGCTGACCATTTGTCACCAGGCCTGGCTGTTTAGATACTACATTGCAAGGTGAGTTTTCTCCACCATCTCCCCATGTTGTCTTATAAGCCTTGCCAGACTCAAAGTTCTTTGTTCTATATAAGAGTCAGGAGTGTAGGGAGATACCAAAAAAAAAGAAGAAGGAGAGTTCTAATTATTAGTGCCTGTTACCTTGAGGATGACACTAATAACTCTAGTAGAAAAGCTGCATACAGCTAAGTCTAGATGATCTATACTATGCTCCATGGCAATATGGAATAGGAAATAGATGAATTATGTAAACCCACTGACACTAAAAAAAAATTTTAAAAAGGTCCAAATACTACTTCTACCAAATCTTCATTAGGCTGTTAGCAAGTAGCAAAAGGCAACTATTTGATTTTTCAGGTTCCCTTAGCCTCTGGCACTATCGTTTTGCTTTTCTCTTCCTAGTGTATCCAGCACTATCTAGAAAAGAGGTTAATGCACATTACTTAAAAAAAGATCCCTTAGAAAAGGTGTTCAGGGATACCTTAAGAGGTTCCTTGAAGGCATCTCAGAGGTTGACAAGGGATGACAGACTAAGAAGACTGATGCTGGGTGCAGTGGCTCATGCCTGTACTCCCAGCAATTTGGGAAGCCAAGGCGGGCGGATCGCTTGAGCTCAGGAGTTTAAGATCAGCCAGGCCAACACGGCAAAAACCCATCTCTCAAACTCCTGACCTCAAGTGATCCATCCACCTCGGCCTCCCAAAGTGCTGGGACTACAGGCTCGTGAGCCACTGCTCCCTGCCTCAAAATGCCATCTCTATAAAAAAATACAAACATTAGCTGGGTGTGGTGGCACACGCCTGCGGTCCCAACTACTTGAGAGGCTGAGGTGGGAGGACTGCTTGAGCCCAGAAGGTTGAGGCTGCAGTGAGCCATGATAGTGCCACTGCACTCCAGCCTGGGTGACAGAGTGAGACCTAATCTTAAAAAAATAAATAAATAAATAAAATTTTAAAATAAGAAGACTGAATTTGAACCAGCGTAGTTCCAGCTAATCAGTTTTTATTAGAATTTTCCATGAAATTTTAAACAATGGTTTCTTACAAACAAACCAGCCATCAGGAAAGAAAGGCATCAATAATTTCCAAATTGGACAATCAGCAGACAAATAACTACCTTGACCACACAAGCGGTTATTCATAAATCCTGTAGTGTAGGAGTTTTTCATTTAAGAGTTTCCTCTTAAAAAAAAAGATCAAGGCCGGGCACAGTAGCTCACACCGGTAATCCCAGCACTTTGGGTGGGTGGATCACCTGAGGTCAGGAGTTCAAGACCAGCCTGGGCAACATGGTGAAACCCCATCTCTACTAAAAATACAAAAATTAGCTGGGTGTGGCAGCACGTGCCTATAATCCCAGCTACTGGGGAGGCTGACGCAGGAGAATCGCTTGAACCCAGGAGGCGGAGGTTGCAGTGAGCCGAGATCACACCACTGCACTCCAGCCTGGGCGACAGAGCGAGACACTCCATCTCAAAAAAAAAAAATCATAAGTCTAAGTGTCTTAAAAAGAAAGAAAAAGTGGCTATTACAGGAAAAAAAAAATGGCTGTTACGGAAAAGTGACACAAAACTTTTCTTGATTATTTGGCTAAAGTCAAGCTTTCATTCAATTTTAGTTTTCACTTTTCTATAAACAAAAACGAAATAGTATGTTGCTCAAACATTGGTCTCTGATTTATTCTACATTTTACATTAATAAGGAAGTTTTAAAATTGCAAAAATTAAAAAGGTAGGGAAGAGATTTTATGAAAAAAGTGACTTCTTTCTTAATAGGCATGTGAGGATTCATTTTCGGCAAACCTAGAATTGAATCTTAGACTTTATCATTAATATTACAGAAAGGATACTACTACTTTTTTTTTGTGAGAGGCATTGCAAAGGCAAATTTATGAACACTGAAGAGCTAGTTCTCCAAGTGTGTTTCATGGTACCACTTTAAGTTATCATAATTATGTTTCTATGCTATTTTTATTAATTAACCCATTTATTTATTAAGAAGCCATGTTAAATTTTTCTTGGAACAAGGTAGGATATACATTTTTAAAATAAATATTCACATGTATTCTTTGTTAATAATAAGAAAGGTCCCAGGCAAAATTCTAGAGCAGAGTAAGTGCTAGTAAATAAAACAAAAGCAATATATTAGTTTATCAGAAAGTTAATAACCACAAATATTAACAGAAGTAATAGAAGTGAGGCTTTTATTAGAATTTCGGATTGTGGAACAGGTGCAAGAGAGAGGGTTGAAATTCCAAAGTAACTAATGAGATACTATGTTTCTGACAGCACAAAAAGAGGAGTGGACTGGGACATGACCTTGGGTTCTGGTCTATTAAGGGATATATATGCATTCCAACCTCCTTCCCAACATTAAGAGGCAATATTTGAAAAAAGTCTTTACACTTATGAGAATTCTTCTTTCCACAATTAGATATAAGGGCATAAAATGCAAATGAATTGTTTAAAAATGATCATGTGAATGATTTTTAATTTAAGCATAGTCTATAAACAAAGAATCAGATTGGTTATCAAACTCTGCTGTCTTTAAAATGACTGGATCTTGGCCAGGTGCGGTGGTTCACACCTGTAATGCCAGCACTTTGGGAGGCCGAGGCACGCAGATTATGAAGTCAGGAGTTCGAGACCAGCCTGGCCAACATGGTGAAACCCTGTCTCTACTAAAAATACAAAAATTAGCTGGGTGTGGTGGCGCTCGAATGCAGTCCCCGCAACTCAGGAGGCAGAGGCAGAAGAATCGCTTGAACCTGGGAGGTGGAGGTTGCAGTGAGCCCAGATCGTGCCGCTGCACTGCAGCCTTGGTGACAGAGTGAGACTCTATCTCGAAAAAAAAAAAAAAAAAAAAAAAAAGACTGTATCTTTGAAGATGTTCTTTCTGTACCAAGGGGAAAAGACATAAAAAGCTGACTTTGAAATTTTTTTTTTTTTTTTTTGAGACGGAGTCTCGCTCTGTCGCCCAGGCTGGAGTGCAGTGGCACGATCTCGGCTCACTGCAAGCTCCGCATCCCAGGTTCACGCCATTCTCCCGCCTCAGCCTCCTGAATAGCTGGGACTATAGGCGCCCGCCACCACGCCCGGCTAATTTTTTGTATTTTTTGGAGATGGGGTTTCACCGTGTTAGCCAGGATGGTCTCGATCTCCTGACCTCGTGATCCACCCACCTCGGCCTCCCAAAGTGCTGGGATTACAGGAGTGAGCCACCGCGCTGCGCCTGGCTGACTTTGAATTTTTTTACAGCTTTGCATTGTGTTGGCATGTTTACCTTCAAATGGGATGGGAAAAAAAACTACTTGTTTTTCTTGCAGTTATAGTATGTTCTGCATGTTTATGAAGAGGTGGTGTGACAGTTCAGTGTGTCTCATTCAGCACGTCCACTCTAGGTAATGCCTTTTGGTTGCTCAAGATCCTGTCACTTCCTATCACCCTGGAGTTTCCTCCACCAAGTTGGAACCTGTTTTTAAGGCATTGTCAGATAGCTGCTTATCTAAGTTAATAAAATTAAAAAGTTCACAAATATAAATATGTTTTTAAACTAATTTACTTTCCTTCCAAAGGGTCTTAGATGCTTTAAAGGTAATACCTTCCAAACTTGACAGAGTATCAGAGCGACCTCAGCAGTCCCCAACCTTTTTGGCACTGGAGAACCAGTTTCATGGAAGACTATTTTTCCATGAATGGGGACCAGGGGATGCTTTGGGGATGAAATTGTTCCACCTCAGATCATCAGGCATTAGTTAGATTCTCATAAGGAACGTACAACTAGATCCCTCACATGCACAGTTCACAATAGGGCTCTTGCTCTTGTGAGAATGTAATGCCACTGCTGATCTGAGAGGAGGCAGAGCTCAGGCAATAATGCTCACCTCCTGCTATGAGGACCAGTTTCTGTTAACAGGCCATGGACCAATAGTGGTCCATGGCTGGGGGCGTTGAGGGCCCCTGCTGTAGAACACATAGATAGTAGGTTGCACTCTGAAGATTCTACTCCAATACACATGGGGTAAAGCCTGGGAATCGTTTGTTGTTGCTTTACATAAGGTCAGTGGGACATTTAGCGATCTAGGAGGAGTACTTTAGATTACTCTGGTAGTCTATTATAGACTCTAGTAGTCTATATATTGGAACACTAAATAATTAATCTGGAAGAAGCAAAGGGACATGTCAGGATTAAAACAAAACAAAACAAAAAGCCAGTCGCGGTGGCTCACACCTGTAATCCCAGCACTTTGGGAGGCCGAGGTGGGTGGATCATGAGGTCAGGAGTTCAAGACCAGCCTGGCCAAGATAGTGAAACCCCGTCTCTACTAAAAATACAAAAAATTAGCCAGGCGCAGTGGCAGGCGCCTGTAATCCTAGCTACTTGGGAGGCTGAGGCAGGAGAATCACTTGAACTCGGAAGGCGGAGGTTGCAGTGAGCCGAGATCATGCCTGAGCGAAAGAGTGAGACTCTGTCTAAAAACAAACAAACAAACAAAAAACAAAAAACAAAAAAGTAACAGCATTTGGAGTAAAATAACTAAATCCCAATCCTAGGCATGTCATTCAGAAGCTACAGAATCTTAAGCAAACTTCAATTTCAGAGCATCCCTTTCTTTGTACATAAAGCTAGGATAATAACAATACTTAATGTTTAGCAGAGCTGTAAAATGTTCTGTTGATAACAGACATAAAACTGCTTTGTAAATCACTGGATAAATATTTTTATTCATTGGCTTCAACTTCAACCTGACCCTTAGTCAACAGTTCATGCCTGTAAGTGCACGGATTACCAACTGGCATGTTTACTTTTTGGTCCATTACCATTTCTTAGCTTTGAGATCTACAGGTAGATGAATGTAGTTGGAATATCGTGACATGAAAGATTACTAGGACCAGGTTGTTTTAGTCTACAGTAAGAAAGAATAGTTCTAATCTGTGACAGGACTCTTGAAAATAAAATGTACAGCCCCTCTGGGAAGAAATTAGTCTTCATGATAAAATGCCTAAGTAAATTTGTGGTAAATTTTAATGAAGTTCAGAACTCCACCTAGAAACTTAGATTTACAACTGACTGTTAGTTTTGAGTGGTCTAATAGTCTTTAACTGGAACTTTTTTTTTTTCCACTTAAATGTCTCATTCAAAAATGGCAAGTTTTCGGGTGTGTGGCTCACGCCTGTAATTTCAGCATTTTGGGAGGCCAAGGCGGGTGAATTACTTGAGGTCGGGAGTTCAAGACCAGCCTGACCAACATGGTGAAACCCCTTCTGTACTAAAAATACAAAAAATTAGCCGAGTGTGGTGGCGCACGCTTGTAATCCCAGCTACTCGCGAGGCTGAGGCAGGAGAATCGCTTGAACCCAGGAGGAGGAGGTTGCAGTGAGCTGAGACTGAGCCACTGTACTCCAGCCTGGGGGACAGAGCAAGACTCTGTCTCAAAAAAAAAAAAAAAAAAAAGCAAGTTTTAAGTAAGAATCTGAAATATCCCTTAGTCAATTCAGGAAGCTGCTATCAAGCATAAAACTGTAAATATCAAGGTATAAGCACAAAAACAATAATTTCTTTTTTTTTTTAGTTTTGGTTGCATCAATATTAGTTTTAACTGAATTAAAAATAGCAAAAATAAAACTAAATATTAGCTGTGACTATTTCACATCAAGGAGAAAAGGGACCAAATAAATATTAACTAATAATAAAGAGTGAATGTGAGTGTGTGTGTGCTTTGGATGGTCAAACTACGGAAAGAAGAAAAAAGGAAGGAAGGAAACAAAGGGTAGAAATCAAATACTTAATTTTTTAACATTTAATCATGTTCATAATTCTCATAAAGATTTAAACTTAAGAAAAGAGTCAGACACAATAATAAACAGTAAGCTGATCTCCCATGAAAAATTAAGATTAGTTAGTTCTGTATTAATTCAACATGAAATCACAGCAAGTTAACACATGATGTAACAGGAATTATAGAATAGTTTATAACATATGTAGAGGGGAAACCCTTATTTAAGGAAAGAAGATACCAGATATGGTAGCATTTAAAATTTTATATCCCACCTTGTTCCAAATAGGATTTGAGATGACTAGACTGGCATTGATTCCTTAATTTGGCAGTGGCCTAAATCATGGGTAATCCAAATCATTAGAAGCAAAACTTTAATAGAAGAGATCATGACTCAAGAACCAGAAAAAAGTAGGGAAACTTAATGGAAGACAGGATGCTAAAATCAAAGTCTATGAAGACAGAGAAGCATTTAGCATGACTTCCCTTACCTTTTATCAGAACTAGACTGCAGCAGCTGTCTCAAAGATCAACCTATTTTAAATTTCTTAAGAAACTCTAGGAGTATTGTTATTTTGGTAATCTTAAATGTTATTTAGCAAAAACTTAGTTATCAGAGACACTTGTCAAAGGATGGTATTATAAATTAAGGTCCTTTTGTCAAGTCCATCTTTTGTGAGATAGCACCCATCAAGAACAAATTCACTTTACACTACACACCACCACACAGGTTTAGAGACAGTTTTCACCATTCATAAAATCCATGCACATGCACAGAAAAGCCATTTGAAGCATCACCTTTAGATAGCAGGTTAGCAGCCCAAACTGCGCCACAAGACTGCATCTTAAAGTTCCCTTTGATCAGTTACTGAGCTCGGCTTCTGATGTTAAATCTTCATTTTTAGTAAGCAGATTAGAAAGGAAGAGATTAGGTGAGAGAATGAAATGCAGAAAATAGTAAATGCCAGTCAAACAGAACAGAAGCAGGTTTAAAGTTTTAAAAACATAATGCATTCAATTTCCTGCCTGGTTTCATAGAAACAACCAACATCTGAGAATCTAGATAAAAAGAAAAATAAGAAAACTATTTAAACCAGAGCACATTTCATTTTTCCTCAGAATTTTCGGTGATGATATTCTTTCCTAAAATTAGACAATATGAGAGAAGGCAAAAACCAATGGACTGCTTTGAGACTCCTTCCTCTTAGTGATTAAGATTTCTCTTAATTACTTCTATTATGTATTTTATTTTCTTATATATTTTCATTGTAATTTTAAAAAATCTTTTTACACGTCAAACTCTCCCACCAGCCAACAAGTTTCTCAAGGACACTCAAATCAACAAGTGTTTATCAAGTAACTACTGTATATCCGATACTATGTGAGGTATAAAAAATAATGTCATGATAAATAAAACAGGCAGGGCCAGAGGTATGCCTTACTCATATTTGTGTCTCCAGTGAGCAGGATGGAAGAAGCACTAAACTACTGAATGAAATATAATTCAATATTCATTTTAATTAGTCAGAGCTGAATTTTTACATCTCAGTATGACTTAAGATCGGAATAGCAGAAAACCCATAGTGCCAATTTGGAACTTCTCTAGTAAGTGGTCCAGAAATGCCAATTTGTCTTCAAACTCTGTGCCATTGTTAGACTTTATAAAACAGGCAAGTTAAGACAGAAGAATACCTTATCTAAGAATGTTTAAGGCCAGGCGCGGTGGCTCACGCCTGTAATCCCAACACTTTGGGAGGCCAAGGCGGGCAGATCACGAAGTCAGGAGATTGAGACCATCCTGGCTAACACGGTGAAACCCCGTCTCTACTAAAAATACAAAAAATTAGCCGGGCGTGGTGGTGGGCGCCTGTAGTCCCAGCTACCTGGGAGGCTGAGGCAGGAGAATGGCGTGAACCCAGGAAGCGGAGCTTGCAGTGAGCCGAGATCACGCCACTGCACTCCAGCCTGGGCGACAGAGCGAGACTCCATCTCAAAAAAATAAAAATAAAAAAAAAAGAATGTTTAAACTGGGACATCAAGCAGTTTACTATTCTGAGACTTCCCATTTTAAATCTGTCTCCTTTCAAATTCTTGTTAATTAGAATTACAATTTATCAATTACTGCCTAAAATATGAGATTTTAAAAAAGGATTTGTGGGCTGGGCACGGTGGCTCACTCCTGTAATCCCAGCACTTTCGGAGGCCAAGGTGGGTGGATCACGTGGTCAGGAGTTCCAGACCAGCCTGACTAACATGGTGAAACCTCAGCTCTACTAAAAATACAAAAATTAGCCAGGCGTGGTGGTGCACACCTGTAATCCCAGCTACTCCAGAGGCTGAGGCAGGAGAATCGCTTGAACCTGGGAGGCGGGGGTTGCAGTGAGCTGAGATCATGCCACTGTACTCCAGCCTGGTGATACAGCAAGACTCCGTCTCAAAAAAAAAAAAAAAAAAGCAAGGGTTCTGCCTGGTTTTGAATCCAGCTCTTCCACTACATAGTGTAGCCTGGATGTAAAATTATAATAATAAAGAACATCTATCTCATATTAAGGCTACTGTTTAAGGATTAAATTAACATGTTCAGAATAGTACCTTAAATTAATGCACAGGCCCACAACTGTTACCCCAATCCATTGGGGGCAAGATGTTTTGGACAGTACCACATAATTAAATACATTAGTATTTCTGTAGTGACGTTGGGCGTGGTGGCTCATTTCTGTAATACCAACACTTTGGAAGGCCAATGTGGGAGGATTGCTTGAGCTTAGGAGTTTGAGACCAGCCTGAGCAACATAGTGAGACCTCATCTCTACAAAAACTTTTTAAAGTCCAGGTGTGGTGGCTCATGCCTGTAACCCCAGCACGTTGGGAGGCCAAGGTGGGTGGATCACTTGAGGTCAGGAGTTCAAGACCATCCTGGCCAACATGGCAAAACCCCGTCTCTACTAAAAATACAATAGTTAGCAAGGTGTTGGTGCATGCCTCTAATCCCAGCTACTTGGGTGGTTGAGGCATGAGAATCGATTGAACCCAGGAAGCGAAGGTAGCAGTGAGCTGAGATTGCACCACTGCACTCCATTCTGGGCGACAACATAAAACTCTGTCTCAAAAAAAAAAAAAAAAAGAAAAGAAAAGAAACAGGGTCAGGCATGGTGGCTCATGCTTGTAATCCCAGCACTTTGGGAGGCCGAGGCAGGTGGATCACCTGAGGTCAGGAGTTCAAGACCAGCCTGGCCAACATGGTGAAACCCCGTCTCTATTAAAAATACAAAAATTAGCTGGGCGTGGTGGCAGGCACCAGTAATCCCAGCTATTTAGGAGGCTGAGGCAGGAGAATCGGTTGAACCTAGGAGGCAGAGGTTGCAGTGAACTGAGATTGCATCACTGCACTCTAGCCTGGGCAACAGAGTGAGACTCTGTCTCAAAAGAGAAAAAAAAAAAAAAGAAACAAAAGTTTTTAAAAACAAACCAGGCATGGTGACATGCACCTGTAGTCCCAGCTACTCATGAGGCTGAGGTGGGGGGATCACTTGAACCTAGGAGGTCGAGGCTGCAGTGAGCCAAGATCATACCACTGTACTCCAACCTGGGTGACAGAGTGAGACCCTGACTCAAAAAGAGTATTTCTGTAGTGAAACCAATTAATATTTACAGCAAGTAATAAAGACTAAACATAGCTTCAGTTCAGGTTACATTTTATACCCTAATGAGTTGTGGCACCATTACAGCAAAAATAAAACAAAACTTTAGCTTTCAGAGTTTTTTAGATTTCTGAATGGCCAGCAGGGCTTAATGGCTCATGCCTGCAATCCCAGCACTTCTGGAGGCCAAGGTGGGTAGACTGCCTGAGTCCAAGGGTTCGAGACCAGCCTGGCCAACATGGTGAAACCTTGTCTCTACAAAAGATACAAAATTAGCTGGGTATGGTGGCATGTGCCTGTAATACCAGCTACTCAGGAGGCTGACGCTGGAGGATGGGTTGAGGCTGTAGTGAGCCATGCCTGAGTAACAGAGCGAGACCCTGTCTCGAAAAAAAAAAAAAAAAAAAAAAAGAGAGAAAGAAAAGAAAAAGTTTTTCCAAACAGCAAATAAGGAACTCTGGACCTGACCTGGGTTGTTACTACTACTGCTGGTATGAAGACTAGGTCTTATACAAAGGACTAAGATCTCATGTCTACCTTTAAGAAGCTCATGTTATGGTTATTCATATGATGAGCCTAACTGAAACACAGACTAGCAGATTAGAAAGATCAAGACACAGGCAAGAATGATAGGAACAGAGCTGAGGATAAGAGATATCATACTGGCCAAGGTCTCAATGGTATAAGAAAGAAATAGGTGGAAGAAACGCAATTACAATCAGACATCTTTAACTGAGATAATACTTTCTTCTCTTCAGGGAACTGTTTTGTTACAGCAGCCCCTTGATTCCATCTCTCAAGAAGTGCCAGAAAAAAAAAAGAAAGAAGTGCCAGTTGGGTGCAGTGGCTCAAGCCTGTAATCCCAGTGCTTTGAGAGGCTAAAGTGGGAGGATTTCTTCAGGCCAGCAGTTTGATAACAAGCCTGGGCAACATAGCAAGACCCCTGTCTCTACAAAGAATTTCAAAAATTAGCTGGGCATGGTGGCACGCACCTGTAATCCTAGCTACTTGGGAGGCTGAGGTGGGTGGATCGCTTGAGCCCAGATGTTTGAGGCTACAGTGAGCTATGGTGGCACCACAGCATTCAAGCCCGGGAGACAGAGGGAGAGGCCATCTCTAAAAAAGTAGTGCCTTCTCTTGATCCACTGAGAAAGGGTTCTACTGAGGTTAGAGGCTGAAGAATGCTGATTCAGGACCATACCCTACCTTGTTTCCCACCAGTCTTCAAGAAAAGCTTGCCTATGCTTGGCTGGGATACACAAAGAGACATAAAATTAATACTCTGTAGCTGCATTTCCCACTTTCTATGATATTAGACCATCTTAGGTCTAATTCAGTGCTCTTCCTGTTTATCAACATGTGACTTAGAGCTGATCTTGCTCTAAGATTTTAGGGGAGACTTCTTTCTCCTTGTTCTCCTAACATCTGATCTCAAGAAAATTCATCTACTTCCCCTCTTCTGTACTCTTCCAAGAAGGTACATGGAACACAAGAGAAAGGTACAATTATGTTTGTAAAACATATCTAAGAGTTTGTATCAAATAATCTGTACATTTTAACTTGTTTGCTTAAAGTAATCTGCTAAACTCTGATTGACAAGTCATAGTTATTAAAATATGAACTTTTGGCCAGGAGCGGTGGCTCACGCCTGTAATCCCAGCACTTTGGGAGGCAGAGGCGGGCAGATCACCTGAGGTTAGGAGCTTGAGACCAGCCTGGCCAACATGGCGAAACCCTGTCTCTACTAAAAATATAAAAATTAGCCGAGTATGGTGGCACACATTTGTAATCCCAGCTACTTGGGAGGCTGAGGCAGGCGAATCACTTGAACCCGTGAGGTGGAAGTTGCAGTGAGCCGAGATCACACCACTGCACTTCAGCCTGGGTGACAGAGCGAGACTCCGTCTCAAAAAATAGAAACTTTCAGTTGGTCAACCAAGGTGTAAACAGGTCAACAGACTTGTGTTAGAATAGGAAGCCAATGGATAAGACTAGGAAGAACACTGTCAAACCTTAACTCCTCATGGCCAAAACAAACACTAAAGTTGACTGACAAGCAATTAATCTCTACTTTCTATAGTAGAAATGGCACAAAAATGTTGTTACATAAAAACACTTATCTGAAAATATAAAAATATAACCACTGTTGGTTTACAAGACCAGCTGAGAACTGGATGAAATACTAATGTCTAAGAACCTCTTTAAAAATGAATACTTTGAGGCCAGATGTGGTGGCTCACACTGGTAATCCCAGCACTTGAGGAGGCTAAGGCGGGCGGATCATGAGGTCAAGAGATCAAGACCATCCTGGCCAACATGGTGAAACCCTGTCTCTACTAAAAATACAAAAATTAGCTGGGTGTAGTGGCATGCGCCTGTAGTTCCAGCTACTCGGGAGGCTGAGGCAGGAGAAATCACTTGAACCCAGGAGATGGAGGTTGCAGTGAGCTGAGACTGCGCCACTGCATTCCAGCCTGGTGACAGAGTGAGACTCTGTCTCAAAAAAAAAAAAAAAAAAATACTTTGGCTGTGTGCAGTGGCTCATGCCTGTAATCCTAGCACTTTAGGAGGCCAAGGTGGGAGAATCTCTTGTGCCCAGGAAAGAGAGGCTGCAGTGAGCTGTGATCACACCACTGCATTCCAGCCTCAGTAACAGAGACCCTGTCTCAGAAAAAGAACAAAAACAAAACTTTCAGCAGTGAGTACAGTCATTCAATGTCCAGATACTGTCATTTCTTTTTATACTCCACTCCAATCTGTCAACTCCTTAGTTTAGCATTCAAGTTCCTCTACTACCTACTTATATCTTACTTTCCACTTCTCATCTACATGAGTCACACAGCTCAGTTAAGTCAAGCTCCTTGTTAATCTTTATTTTGAACCTTTCATAGGAAATGCCCTCACTGTTCCTCCCTGTTCGTCCAAATCCTTCTAATCACTCAAAGCCTAATCCACATCCTACCTCTTCTATAAGATGCTCTCCAACCCAACCTTTATCAGTTCTGTATACCTAGCCTTGGTCACTATCATATAATCTAACATTAGATTTATGTATTTTTTATGTTTTGCCATTCTTTCCCAACTCTTCTACTCTTTTGGCCATCCCTCATGTGCCTACCACAAAATATATATTTTGTTAATACTCCTCCTTTGAAAGGAAAAGAAAATAACTCCATCCTGCTCTCCATCATCCAGATATACATTTCCCTATACTTCCTAACCTTTTAGGAAGTATATTACTTCAAATATTACTACAAATTGAAATTGGACTTGATCCCAGGATTGGTCAAATATAAGGCACAGTTTTCAGTGAACACGCAGTATTTACACAAAAAGCTTAATCTGCCTGAAGGAGAGATAACTTAGATTTATCTAATAGAGTTCCTCATTCAGCCCAGTCATACTTCTGACCTTAGCTGGTGGGAGAAGGTGGGGTACTCTCATTATTTATTTTGAAACCATCTTAATTTATCAACTCACCTATTACATGGGCAGACACAAAGGCCACAGCATTTGTTGAGTTCTGTTAAAGTCTTCTCTGTCTCTCTCATGTCTTTATTTATTTGGTCCAAGCCTTCTTCTATGCGGTTTAGTTGTTCTAAGAATAAGTTGTGAAGTTAACACTTTGTGTTCCATTCACAGTGTCAACCAGAAAATGCTATTATTATGGAACAGCAAACTTCAACCTTGAATCTACCAATAACTCCCCACAGTGAGTATGTCAAAAGGTATTAGAAGCAATTCAACATGATAACAATCTTTCACGTACTGATCTGGAGGCACCTAGCCTCTTGCTGTGGAAAAATTTGTTCTAAAAAGCTTGTATATGGCTGGGTATGGTGGCTCACGCCTGTGATTCCAGCACTTTGGGAGGCCGAGGTGGGCGATGACCTGAGGTCAGGAGTTCAAGACCAGCCTGGCCAACATGGTGAAACCTCATCTCTACAAAAATACAAAAATTAGCTGGGTGTGGTGATGGGTGCCTGTAATCCCAGCTACCTGGGAGGCTGAGGCAGGAGAATTGCTTGAACCTGGCAGTTGGAGGTTGCAGTGAGCTGCGATTGCACCACTGAACTCCAGCCTGGATGACAGAGTGGGACTCCCCCTCAAAAAAAAAAAAAAAAAAGAATCTTGTATAGTAAGACCAAGGGACGGTTATTTAGAGATCATCCTTACAACCAAGTTAAGGGTACTTTGACCAGGTCAAATCCCCATCATTTCTATAACAGGTTCAAAACCTGAGGGCTATTATAAGAGTAATAAAAACTAGACCTGATTACTCAGGGCCAACTCAACTCAAGTGTTTCCAAGCACACCTGAATCTAGATCTGTTTTAGAACTTGATTTCTGAGGGTGATGTAAGAATATCGTAATGTCTGGCCAGACACGGTGGCTCACGCCTATAATCCCAGGACTTCGGGAGGCCGAGATGGGTGGATCAAGTGACTCTTGAGGTCAAGAGTTCGAGATCAACCTGGCCAACATGGTGAAACCCTGTCTCTACTAAAAATGCAAAAAATTAGCTGGGTGTGGTGGCGAACACCTGTAATCCCAGCAACTCAGGAGGCTGAGCCAGGAGAATCACTTGAACGTGGGAGGTAGAGGATCCTGGAGTAAGCTGGGATTGCACCACTACACTCGAGCCTGGGTGACAGAGCAAGACTCTGTCTCAAAAAATAAAAATTAAAAAAAAAAAAAAAAAAAAAAGCCGGGCATGGTGGCTCACACCTGTAATCCCAGCACTTTGGGAGGTCAAGGCGGGTGGATCACCTGAGGTCAGGACTTCGAGACCAGCCTGGCCAACATGGTGAAACCCCATCTCTACTAAAAATACAAAAACTTAGCCGGGTGTGGTCGTGGGCGCCAGTAATCCCAGCTACTCAGGAAGCTGAGGCAGGAGAATCACTTGAACCCAGGAGGAGGAGGTTGCAGTGAGCCAAGATCACGCCATTGCACTCCAGCCTGGGCAACATGAGCGAAACTCCGTCCCCCACCCCCCAAAAATAGACAAAAATAGCGAAACTCCGTTCCCCACCCAAAAAAAATAGAAAAACATAGCTGGGTATGGTGGCGGGCACCTGTAATCCCAGCTACGTTACTATCATAATGTCTAAGGCACATATAACCAATACACAAAATAAGCCATGCTGGCCTAACACATACTTGGTATATACAGTTGGGCATTGTTTCCCGCCATCCCAAATAGACAGTGAACATGATATATAATTCAAATCAGAAGACACGAAGTAAACATAACATTCTTATTTTACAAAGGGAAGGCTCTCCCAAAGGCTGAAATTTGTATGTGGCTAATTTGATAGGGCTTTTTGGCATCATAGTCAAATTAAGAATTTCTGCTAATAATTTAACTTACCCTTTTGTTCATCCAGCATAGTGATGGTCTTGATTCCTGCATCCTGAGACTAAGAGAAGGGGGGAAAAAGCTGATAGTACAACAAAACAAACCAAAAACAACAGAAACAAAACCTACAAGAGCTGACAAATAGCAAGACAGAATAATTTAGAAACCCAAGCTCTCAGAGGATTAGAGCTACAGACAGAACTAGTATTCTTAAACTAACACAATTTAACATAGCAGCCCCCCAAAATAATTAAGTCACAAACTCATAGTGAATTCATCTTCCCTGTCATATTCCAATACTGTCAAAGGGAAAAACAGAAAATTCCCATTAGTGCATGGTTTCACATTTCAGCAACTGTTAATTTCAAATAATAAAGCATATTGATACATTACCCTTTAATACTAATTCCAGCCAGAAGTATTAGGATCTCTCCTATAAATTTCTATACTTAAGTTGATGACTAACATTTTCTTACCTCAACGGCTAAACCCAGGATTCTCCTCGTACTTTCCAGAGACTAGGAAAAAACACAGAATTTTAGCATTCCAAAATATGTAGAAAAAAAAATCTGATCACAGGCCAAATTCATGATGCTATTCTATCTTTAAAAATTGCCAGCTCAGGCCGGGCACAGTGGCTCATGCCTATAATCCCAGCACTTTGGGAGGCAGAGGCAGGAGGATTTCTTGAGTACCGGAGCTCAAGACCAGCCCAGGCAACATAGTGAGACTGTTTCCATTAAAGGAAAAAACAAAAAGAATTGCCAGCCTATCCTACCCTTTAAAACAAAACAATGGCTGGGTGCGGTGGCTCAAGCCTATAATCCCAGCACTGTGGGAGGCTGACGTGGGCGGATCACGAGGTCAGGAGTTCGAGACCAGCCTGCCCAACATGGTGAAACCCCGTCTCTACTAAAAATACAAAAATTAGCTGGGCGTGGTGGCACGCACCTATAATCCCAGCTACTCGGGAGGCTGAGGCAGGAGAATCGCTTGAACACGGGAGGCAGAGGTTGCAGTAAGCCGAGATTGCATCACTGTACTCCAGCCTGGGCAATAGAGTGAGACTCCGTCTCAAAAAAAAAAAAAAAAAAGTAAGTTGATCACTACATTTTTAGTTATTTTCAGGTGCTCCTTAAGAGAAAATGTGTAAGGACTTCCAGTGTGATGTTGAAAGAAAAAGTTTTTTTAAAAAAGAGAGAATATTTGGATGGTGAAGTTCATGGGAATAAAAATTTTATAAAGTCATAAAAATTTAATGTAGGTAGAAATCTAAGTAGATTACAGATATTAGGAAATTGTTAAATAGAAGTCTAGCATTTCTCAAATACATAGTAGAGTATCTTTGTTGCACTTCAGTAATATTAATAATTACCTAAAAAATAAAAATCATACAAATTGTTTTTACTTTAGTTTTCTGGTGAGTTAAAAAGAAAATAAAAACCAGCAATGGCACTAAGGAGCAAATGTGTTCTTTGATATTAATGGACTAGGAAGAGGCCAAAATGGTCCCTAAGAAGGCTCTCTCACCCCTCCAATATGAAAACTGAAATAGAATTATTTACTTATTTTAGGTAAAACATTTACCTCATCAGTAATCTGGTGAGCTCTCTGTTGAATTTCTTCTGACGACAGATTATCCATGATGAATCAAAACTCTATTAGGCACAGAAATGGTAATGTGGATATTGTATAAGAATAAGGATATATAAAAGTTTGTGTGAGCAAGAAGTGTAGATTTATGGAATTTAGGAACTTATCAGGAAAACAGGATAAAAGAACCTCTTTCTATATCTATTAGTCTACCACAAGTAAAGAAATCAAGACGGAGAGAGGCTAAATGAAATGTTTAATAAGAGTGCCAAGGGTGAACCTAAAATACAGGTTTTAAGACTTCTAGGGAAGTGCTCTTTCCAACAGGAAAGTGGATCCTCTACTTAGAGAAGCAAGGCACTACTGGAAAACAAGCATTAAAAGACTATTAAAGTGAATTTTTGGTTGTTCAATGTTCTTCATGTGTTGTCTGAACATGGAAAAGCAGTAAGTGAAGAAAAGTCCTATTTAGTAAAGTAACAAAATTTGAAGTTATGTGCCTGAAGAACACAGGAAACATTTCTAAATATGCCAGTTGTCCAGGATACTCATTGGAGAAAATACTTTCACTCTTAACAAGAAAAGGGAAATGCTGGAACAAACAGCTCGGAAAAGACTAAGGTTTTTATTATGCATTAGACTCTTTCCCTCCAGTGGCTTATATTGTTTTGTTGTTTTAGTGGAGTCCCTAAGAAACCAAACAATTATTCTCCTATATGTCTATGAGACATCCAAGCTAAAAAATAAAACATTTCGTAGGTGTTACTCAGCATGGCTGTTATCTAATTCCTCTTTGAGAAGTCATGTGGAGTAATAACAAGCATTGTGCAATGGATCTAGGTTCCTTCTTTGTTACATCTGCTAGCTTTGTATGAATTTTCTCAAAACTCATTTATCAAAACTCACGGTCAATGACACAGATAAACTCTGGTTCTTATTACAGATTTGATCCCAGGAATCTGGCAATGTCTGGAGTTGCTTGATTGTCACAACTTGGGCCAGGTGATGGGGCTGGTTACTGGCATCTAGTAGGTAGAGGCAGGGAAACTGCTTAACATCCTACAACACTCTTCAGGAAAGCCCTCCAGCAAAGAATAATCTGACCCAAAATGTCAATTTGAGGTGAGAAACCTTGCCATGGATATACTCTTTGATAAGCAGAAAACCTAATTCCCCAAGAATGTACTGGACTGAATTCTTAGAAGGCAGAGATTTTATCTTTGTATCTCTAACACCTAATAGGATCTGATGGTAGACACTCCAAAAATAGCTGAATGAACAAATAAGCAGAAAAACAGGGTGTACTCTCAAAGTATTTACGTGGCTCTTAGAAACAAAGCTGCATGTAACAGTAGCACAAAGCTAGCAAAGAATCACTAGAGCCACAAACCAAAAACTGCTATTGCAAGTGTATGATATGATCACATATAAATCTTTTCAGTCACTTTTGGCTGGGCGTGGTAGCTCATGACTGGAATCCTAGCACTTTGGGAGGATGAGGTGAGTGGATGGCTTGAGCTCAGGAGTTGGAGTTCAGCCTGGGCAACATGGCAAAACCCCATCTCTACCAAATATACAAAAATTAGCCGGGCATGGTGGCACACACCTGTGGTCCCAGCTACCGGGGAGGTTGAGGTGGGCGGATTGCTTGAGTCCAGGAGGTTGAGGCTGAAGTAAGTCAAGATCATGGCACTGCACTCCAGCCTGGGTGACAGAGCAAGACCCTATCTCAAAAAACAAACAAACAAAAAAATTTAAATCTTTTCAGTTGTTTTTAGTTGAACCACTACTATCATTTTATTTTTTTTATTTTTTTGAGATGGAGTCTCACTCTGTTGCCCAGGCTGGAGTGCAGTGGTATAACCCTGACTCACTGCAACTTCCGCCTCCTGGGTTCAAGCAATTCTCCTGCCTCAGCCTCCCAAAGAGCTGGGATTACAGGCATGCACCACCACGCCCCAATAATTTTTGTATTTTTAGTAGAGATGGGGTTTCACCATGTTGGCCAGGCTGATCTCGAACTCCACACCTCAGGTGATCTATCCACCTCAGCCTCCCAAAATGCCGAGATTACAGGCCTGAGCCACCGCGCCCGGCCCTGTTTATAATTCTACTGTCATAGCTGTTTTATGGTTTAAGATTTTGAGGGCCAGGCACAGTGGCTCACGCCTGTAATCCCAGTACTTTGGGAGGCCGAGGTGGATGGATCACGAGGTTAGGAGATCGAGGCCAGCTTGATCAACATGGTGAAACCCCGTTTCTACTAAAAATACAAAAATTAGCCAGGAGTGGTGGTGAGCGCCTGTAATCCCAGCTACTCTGGAGGCTGAGGCAGGAGAACTGCTTGAACCTGGGAGGTGGAGGTTGCAGTGAGCCAAGATTGTGCCACTGCACTCCACCCTGGGTGACAGAGCAAGACTCCGTCTCAAAAAAAAAAAAAAAAAAAAAAAAAAAGATTTTGAGCCTTGATTAAAGCCCTTAGTGCTCATGAAAAAAAGTATTTTAAGTTCCAAATTTAGGTTTCTATCTTGCTTGCCATAGACTGTGCTTCAGGCAAAAAGTTTCCACACTAAGATATAATCAAGATATAAAGATATCATTCATTAGATACAAGCATAAAAGGAATCATGTATTTTATTAATTTGCTAATTGTTTGAGTCTTAAGCTTTATCATACATACACATGTCCATGCTACTGTTCCTCTTTTGTCACTCTTTCCTATTTGCAACTACAAAAAGAAAATGGAGATTTTTTTTTACCCTCTCACCTCCACACTTTTACACACCTTTCCTTTCTATAATACCCCACGTCTGCCCAGGTAGCCTCATGCTTTTCCATCACTTCCTAAAGCCCCAACCGAGATACCTCTCCAAAGCCTGCCCTTCCCAGGCAGTAATGCTCTGAAGTTATCTATTCCTGTCATGTATAACTCCTCAATGCCCGACAGAGAAGAAAATATGAAAAATAATATACACTAATCCATTAGTGCCTGGAAAAGGCACCGTTAGTGAGGTTTTCAGATATAGTATCCTGTGGGTCAGGAGACATTCTGGGGTAAGAAAGCCCAAATATCACAAATTATGTAATTTTGTAATTCTATTCCTAGAGGTGATTATTGCCAATTACAAGTCAGTCTTTGCTAGCTTCCTAGGAAAAAAAAAAGCAAAACTCCAGAGTTAGGAGTGAATGCACTCCTGACCTCTGTGCTGCCTTCTTTAAAAGAAAAAAGAAAGCAGATATAACTGGGAGATGGATAACGTGAGGAATCACCCCTGACATCGCAGTGAGGTCATTCTGAAGGACACATCCTTTCCATGTGAACTCAAAGTTCTGCTTAATATTTTTTTTTCTTCCCTGACCAGACAACACGCAAGACAAGTAACAGATATCTACTCCCAAGTTTGGCATGCTGACGCCAGGATGCAGCTGCCTAAGATTACTCTGTATTCTTGAGGGTTTTGAGCACAAGATTAGTGTGGCCGTCCCTCAGAGGGCTGGATTCAGGACTGCCTGTGGATACCAATTGGCCCTGAGGAACCTGCAGATACAAAAGTCGGCCCTCTGTAAACGGGAGTTTTGCATGCATGAATACCGTATTTTCTTTTCTTTCTTTCTTTTTTTTTTTTTTTTTTTTTTTTTGAGGCAAGGCTCCACTCTGTCATCCAGGTTGGAGAGCAGTGGTGCAATCAGGTTCACTACAGCCTTGCCCTCCCAGGTTCAAGCAATCCTCCCATTTAGCCTCCTGAATAGCTGGGACTACAGGTGCATGCATCATGCCCGGCTAATTTTTAAGCTGTTTTATAGAGACAGGGTCTCACTATGTTATCCAGGCTGGTCTCAAACTTCTCAAACTTTTGGGGTCAAGCAATCCTCCCACCTCGGCCTCCCAAAGTCCTGGAATTACAGGGACGAGCTACCATACCTGGCTGAATACCATATTTTCTATCTGCATTTGGTTGTATATGTGGAACCTGCTGATATGGAGGGCTGATTGTATTTACTGAAAAAAAAATTTACCTATAAGTGGACCCACGCAGTTCAAGCCCATGTTGTTCAAGGGTCAACTGTATATGAAAGTAAGAGAGTCAAAGTAGAATTGTAAGGGGAAGGACAAAGACAGACAAGGAATAATACTCCTCAAGTTCTTATTGGTCTTTGTAAGTTTGCTGAGGTGGGTCAGAGAGAATGTAACCTGTAATTAGCTACATAGCCTTACTCATATTTATTATTCTCTGCAGACATTTTCCTTATGGAATCAGGAAAAGGTTATCCAGAATATTATAGAAAAGAGAACTGGTGGGGTGGGATGAAAAATAAAACATCAGTTGATACAAAGATGCCATTAAACGTACTTTTCTCAGATTTAATCTAATCTATTAAATACTTGTGTCATTTTTCCAGTGCTGCTGGGAGCTTATACTATGCTAATTGTGTGCCTTTCAGAGGAAAATGCAAGATTTTTCTCAGTGCTTTTACACCCTATTTCTCATGCTATGGTTCACTTGGGCTTACTAAAAGACTCCTAATTTGACCTTTTTCTTTTCTAATTTAAACCTAGGCAGGGAAAGAAAAGTTCACTGAGTACCTCTTAGGCATCAGATACCCTACAAAGTATTTATCTACATCATTATCTACATTATACTATTTTACAGATGGAGAAACTAAGGCTCAGTTTAGGTAACTTACCCAAGGTGGCTGAGTCAGTAAAGAGCAGATTGATTATTCAAGTCGGGATCTACTCGCAAATTAAATATAGTTCATGGTCTGATAAAGAGTCTTTCTGGAGCTGGGAGTGGTGGCACATGTCTGTAATCCCAGTACTTTGGGAGGCCAAGGCAGGAGGACTGCTTTGAGGCCAGGAGTTCAAGACCAGCCTGGGCAACATAGTGAGACCTGGTCTCTACAAATAATCAAAAAATTAGCTGGGCATGGGGCGCATGCCTGTAGTCCCAGCTACTCAGGAGGCTGAGGCACAAGAATCACTTGAACCTGGGAGGCAGAGGGTGCAGTGAGCCGAGATGGCACCACTGTGCTCTAGCCTGGGCGACAGAGCAAGACCCTGTTTCCGGAAAAAAAAAAAAAAAAAAAAAAGATTCTTTCTGTTGACTGTATCCACCGCCCCCTTAACAAACAATAGATCATATGAGAGCTGCTGAATATTGGAAAATAGGCCAAGCAATCCTATATGATGGCTCATTTCAAAATTTCAGATGTTTTCTATAAGACCATGAAATTTTATCTCTTCTACAGACTCAAATAAGACAGTTAAATTGAAGGAGAAATAGAAAGACCAGAGTAATCATGGTTTTCAACTGTCTTCTAGTATTTCAGAAGCTGAAAATAATCTACATTAATTTAGAAAATGAAAAGAAGTCTATTGGCTAGGCGCAGCGGCTCAAGCCTGTAACTCTGGCACTTTTGAGGGCTGAGGTAGGAAAACGGCTTGAGGCTAGTTTGAGACCAGCCTAGGCAACACAACAAGATTGTCTCCACAAAAAGTAACAACAAAAATAGCCAGGTGTGGTGACCAGTGCCTGCAGTCCCAGCTACTTGGGAGGCTGAGTTAGGAGGTTCACTTGAGCCTGGGAGTTCAGGGCTGCAGCGAGCCATGATCCCCACTACACTCCAGCCTGCCTGACAGAGCAAGACCCCAAAGAAAGAAAAGAAATGGGCCGGGCACAGTGGCTCACGCCTACAATCCCAGCACTTTGGGAGGCCAAGGTGGGCGGATCACAAGGTCAGGAGTTCGAGACCAGCCTTGCCAAAATGGTGAAACCCCATCTCTACTAAAAATACAAAAATTAGCCAGGTGTGGTGGTGGGCGCCTGTAGTCCCAGCTACTCGGGAGACTGAGGCAGGAGAATCGTTTGAACCCGGGAGGGAGAGGTTGCAGTTAGTCGAGATCATGCCACTACACTCCAGCCTGGGTGACAAGAGCAAGACTCTGTCTCAAAAAAAAAAAAAGAAAAGAAAAGAAAGAAGGAAAAGAAATGGAAGGGAGGGAGGGAGGAAGGGAGGAGATAAGAAAACAAGCAAGCAAGAGGCCAGGTGCGGTGGCTCACGCCTGTAATCCCAGCACTCTGGAAGGCCAAGGTGGGCAGATCACCTAAGGTCAGGAGTTCAAGACCAGCCTGGCCAACATGGTGAAACCCCGTCTCTACTAGAAATACAAAAATTAGCCAGGCGTGGTGACGCACGCCTATAATCCCAGCTACTCAGGAGGCTGAGACAGGAGAGTTGCTTGAACCCGAGAGGCAAAGGTTGCAGTGAGCCGAGATCATGCCACTGTACTTCAGCCTGGGCAACAGCAAGACTCCGTCTTAAAAAAAAAAAAAAAAAAAAAAGGCAAGCAGAAAGGAAGTAAAAGAAAAGAGAAGAAAAGAAGAAAGGAAAAGTAAATAAGCTTCTTGGAAAGAAATACACAGAAAAAAGGCCCTGGAATTTAAATAAGGCCTTGGAAGATCCATGTGGCTTCATTTGTAAAACTGGAGAGCTACTCAAGAAGTAATGAAGAAAGAGCATTTTAAATCACCATCAGGCCAGGCGTGGTGGCTCATGCCTGTAATCCCAGCACTGTGGGAGGCAGAGGTGGGCGGATCACTTGAGGCCAGTAGTTCAAGACCAGACTGGCCAATACGGTGAAACCCCAGCTCTACTAAAAAGAAAACACAAAAATTAGCCGAGTGCAGTACTGCACATCTGTGGCTTGAGCCTGGGAGGCAGAGGCTGCAGTGAGCCAAGACTCACTGCACTCCAGCCTGTGCAACAGAGCAAGACGGTCTGAAAAAAAAAAAAAAAAAAAAATCAACATAAATTTCACAGGGTCCTGCAAAGAATGATTTTATAAGATAATTCTTTTTATATTGGTAAACAAGGATTTTGCAGCTAAAATATTCTACCAAATTAGTTTCCTGACTTACTCCTTCTCTGAAAATTAATCACAATAAAGCTCCTCAATGAGTTACACTCAAAGGGTTTATTTATGTACTTTTAAGTTCGGCATTCTCTTTGGCTTGACAGAAGTCTACTTCCATGGTAACCAATGCATCTGCAGCAAGAGGAAACTTCTGTTTATAGCAGGATAGCACAGTGGGTGAGTGGGAATTCCAGCATACAAATTCCAGCCTCACAATGTATTTGTTGTGTGACCCCAAGGAAATTACCTAACGACACTAAAACTCGGTTTCTGTATTTGTAAAACAAGGATAACATTCTATTTCATAGTTTTGTTTTCTTTGTGAAGATTAAAAAGAGATGATCTACACAAAGTACTTAGTACAATGCCTTGCACATGGCCAGTGTTCAATGTTAGCCATTATTTTAATATTTTTACGGAAGTGGAAATAAATAGTAGGGAAAACAAAAGGAAAGTAACAATGTTGAATATGAGTCACATTTATGTAAATGCAGCTGAAAGTAATAGCTACTAAATATTAATAGTTCCATCTGCAAGGCTAAATTTGAATATTAAAGTTGATGATATAAAGTATAGGCTATATACAACTTTTTTTTGAGACAGAGTCTCACTTTTTATTTTACTTTATTTTATTTGAGATGGAGTCTCGCTCTGTTGCCCAGGCTGGAGTGCAGTGGTGCAATCTTAGGTCACTGCAACCTCTGCCCCTGGGTTCAAGTGATTCTCCTTCCTCAGTCTCCCGAGTAGCTGGGATTACAGGTGCCCACCACCACACCTGGCCCTTTTATTATTATTATTATTTTTTCTTTTTGTAGAGGCAGGGTCTCTCACTATGTTGCCCAGGCTGGTCTCAAACTCCTGGGCTCAAGTGATGCTCCTGGCTCAGCCTCCCAAAGTGCTGGGATTACATGTATGAGCCACTTTGCCTGGCAAGGGTCTTGTTTATGTTAAGGATGGCTTCCTCCTTTTACTTCCTCTCTTAGCTTTCCTTTCTATCTCCTTCTACACAAACAACTTTAACCATTTTTATATATAGGCCCCAAAACTATGCAAATATACATACATATTTTTTTCTCTTTTTAAAAACTTTTCTTTTTACCATACAAAGTCTATAACTCAAATGCAAATATACTAAGTACATCACAGAATCATATCTACTAAACAGCTTGGTTTCAGGCCAGGCACAGTGGCTCACATTTGTAATCCCAGCACTTTGGGAGGCCAAGGTGGGCGGATCACCTGAGGTCTGGAGTTTGAGACCAGACTGGCCAACATGGAGAAACCCCATCTCTACTAAAAAATACCAAAGGCCGGGTATGGTGGCTCACGCCTGTAATCCTAGCACTTTGGGAGGCTGAGGAGGGCAGATCACTTAAGGTCACGGGTTCAAGACCAGCCTGGCCAACATGGCAAAACCCCGTCTCTACTAAAAATACAAAAATTAGCCGGGCGTGGTGGCATGTGCCTGTAATCCTAGCTACTTGGGAGGCTGAGGCAGGAAAATCACTTGAACCCAGGAGGCAGAGGTTGCAGTGAGTCAAGATTGTGCCACTGTACTCCAGCCTTGGCAACAGAGTGAGACGCCATCTCAAAAAAAAAAAAAAAAATTAGCCGGGCGTGGTGGCAGGCACCTGTAATCCCAGCTACTCAGGAGGCTAAGGCAGGAGAATCGCTTGAAACCAGGAGGCGGAGGTTGCAGTGAGCCGAGATTGCACCACTGCACTCCAGCCTCAGCGACAGAGCAAGACTCCATCTTAAAAAACAACAACACAAAAAAACAAAACAAACAAAAATCAGCTTGGTTTCAAAGTACACTGAAGCACAAGATTCAAGACAGAAATCATATTAACAAATGGGAAAGTCCCACTAAAAATCAGGAACCAAAAAGAAAACCAAAATTACATTTTCAGGCCTATAGTCCCAGCTACTCAGGAAGCTGAGGCAGGAGGATCACCTGATCCCAGGAGTTTAAATGTAACCTGGGCAACATAGCAAGACCCTGACTCTAATTACAAAAAAAATTAAACTTCAGTTTTACAGAAGCACCTATGGTAACTTAATTGCTTGATGTCCAACGCCTGGTCTTCAAGTCCCTGTCAAATTTAGAACTTCCACAATTCTGGGAGTAGAAATTCCACATCTACTGGGGAGGTAGATGTAGGTTTGATTGTAATCAATTTTATTAACCCTATCAATGAGAATGGTTATGTGAACAGAAAGGGGATGTTCTACGTGAAAGACAAGAACGGGGCTCAAGAGCCAGAAGCTGGCAATCTACCCAGGAAGAGAGAATGAGGCAGGCATAAGTGTGGTATCTGCCAGGGAAATACCAAGTATGGGGTGAGATTAATTGGCAAGGATTCACCTTGCCTGAATGAAATATTCACCGAAACCATCCACATAGTTTAGCTCTAAGTTCACTTAGATGCTTTATGTATGTATGTATGTATGTATGTATAGATAGGGTGGGTGTCTCACTATGTTGCCCAGGCTTGTCTTGAACTCCTGGCCTCAAGCGATCCTTCTGTCTTAGACTCCCAAAATGCCAGAAGGCGTGAATGCCCAGCCACTTAGATGCTTTCTGGTTAGTTTTTCAAATATTCCGATATTAAGAGTCAGAAGCTACAGACAGCGAATATAAGCACTCTGCCAGGCGCGGTGGCTCACGCCTGTAATCCTAGCACTTTGGGAGGCTGAGGCAGGTGGATCACGAAGTCAGGAGATGGAGACCATCCTGGCTAACAAGGTGAAACCCCGTCTCTACTAAAAACCAGAAAATTAGCCGGGCATGGTAGCGGGCGCCTGTAGTCCCAGCTACTCAGGAGGCTGAGGCAGGAGAATGGTGTGAACCTGGGAGGCAGAGCTTGCAGTGAGCCGAGATCGCGCCACTGCACTCCAGCCTAGGCGACAGAGCGAGACTCCGTCTCAAAAAAAAAAAAAAAGAGAGAATATAAGCACTCATGTCCCTGGAAAAGGATACCCCCAACAGAAAAGAGTGGCATTCTTGCTTATACAAAAGACAAGATAATATAGTGGTTATGTGCCCAATATCTGAAGGCATAATGGTTTCAAATCCTGACTACTGTTAATTTTCTGTGCTTCAGTTTCCTCATTAAATGAGAATAATAATGCCTACTTTAAGTGTTGTTACATGGATTGAGCTAATTCAAGCACAGTATTTAGAGCAGTAGCTGGCACACAGTGCTCAATAAAACTATTATAACTTTTCATAATAATTATGAAATATCTCTCATGATTTTGGCCAGGCATGATGGCTCATGCTTACAATCTCAGCACATTAGGAGGCCAAAGCAAAAGGATTGCTTAAAGCCAGGAGTTTGAGACCAGCCTGGGTAATAAAGCAAGTCCCCCATCTCTACACAAAATTAAACAACAAAAAAAAAATCAGCCAGGCCTGGTGGCGTGCACCTGTAGTCCCAGCTACTCAGGAGACCGAAGCAGGGGGATCACTTGAGCTTAGCAGTTTGAGGCTGCAGCGAGCTATGATCATGCCACTGCACCCCAGCCTTGGTGACACAGGAAGACTGTCTTAAAAAACAAACAAAAAAACCCACAAACACCCTGATTCTCATTTGTGTGGGTCAAAATCCAAGTATGATCAAGTCCAAAAAATTATGATTTTAAATTAAATTACCAAAAAAGAAAAAAAAGCCACAATGTAAGGCTTTGGTGGTGAGGCAGGAATATAACGTGTGTGTG
This sequence comes from Pongo abelii, assembly GCF_028885655.2. Lineage (NCBI taxonomy): Eukaryota > Metazoa > Chordata > Mammalia > Primates > Hominidae > Pongo > Pongo abelii. The sequence goes on along the minus strand of NC_072001.2, from coordinate 45,435,035 downwards.
TGTATGCATGGAGGGCAGGGGATGGCTTTCAAGACAGAACACATATTGTGAAGAGCTTTGTATACTATACCAAGGAGTTTGAAATTTATTTTGCTATGCTGCCTAGGTTGGTCTTGAACTCCTGACCTCAACTGATGCTCCCACTTCAGCCTCCCAAGTAGCTGGGACTACAGACATACCACCATACCTGGCTTGAGTTTTCTAAGTATTGAAAGGCCATCTAAAGTAATTTCAATTTCCAAAACACTGTCAAAATAAATTTAAACAAACTTTACATCTAAGTTACAGAACTTACAGAAAGCAACAAGAAGAGAGAATTCTGGAAAAACATAGGAATCAGTGATTTAAATACTTTAGTAGCAACACAACCTAAATTGAAGCCCAAACCAAAATGTCAGTTAATCTAAATGAATACAAATGGGCTTCTTCTACTCTTACACCCTAAATTGAAACCCAAACCAAAATGTCAGTGAATCTAAATGAATACAAATGGGCTTCTTCTACTCTTAATATTTAAAAAAACACAGTACATTTTGTTTCCTGGCTCCATAATCCACTTCCTCTAATTGTTGGAGGCACTGGATCCATCTGTTTCAAGTTTCTACCTACCACAGCAAAGAAAAGAGCAGTCCTGGCCGGGTGAGGTGGCTCATGCCTGTAATCCCAGCACTTTGGGAGGCAAAGGCAGGCAGATCATCTGAGGTCAGGAGTTTGAGACCAGCCTGGCTAACATGGTGAAACCTCATTTCTCCTAAAAATACAAAAAATTAGCCAGGCGTGGTGGCGCATGCCTGTAATCCCAGCTTACTCAGGAGGCTGAGGCAGGAGAATCACTTGTACCCAGGAGGCAGAGGTTGCGGTGAGCCGAGATCACACCATTGCACTCCGGCTTGGGCAACAAGAGCGATACTCTGTCTCAAAAAAAAAAAAAAAAAGGGAAAAGAAAAGAGCAGTCCTTGTCATCTGCCCCTCTGTCAACCTACAGATCAGGAAACAAAATATAGTAATGGAATAAAAAGTTCAGCACTCTTGGAGATAAGCAACATTATAATATTATACATGCTAATATATACACAATGTGGAGTACAAACATAGCTCAAAAACAGATGTCCAGAGTGTTGCAGATAAAGGAACCAAATTGAGGCGGGGGAGGGGGAAAGCCTGAATTCAGAAAAAAAAAGGCAGCTGATATCAAAGAGCAAACATCCTCTTTTTCCTTTTTGTTATGCTAATCTACAGGAGACTTGACCTCCCAGGCTCAAACGATCCTCCATCTCAGCCTTCCGAGTAGCTGGGACCACAGGCACTGGGCACCAGGCCCAGCTAGTTTTTTAAAAAAAAATTTGTAGAGACAGTCTTGGCATGTTGCCCAGGCTGTTCTCAAACTCCTGGGCTCAAGCGATCCTCCTGCCTCAGCCTCCCAGGGTGCTGGAATTACAGGCATGAACCACCACCCGGCCCTAATCTACTTTCATCTGGTAGAACCAGTTAACTTTGCTAGAACTGTGTTATGATAATGAACACCATCATAGAGATCACAGAATTTTCAAGCCCATAAGCTTTAGTTCAATCTTCATTTGAAAAATGAGCTGATTAGGCCCAAAGCAGTATCTTCCAAAGTGCCAAGCAAGAATATGATTTTAACTGTTACATATGAAAGAGTTATATATTTAATAGTTATGTATTTATTATAATGGATGCTAAAAAGCTATAAAATACATAAAAAACCATGATTTCACAGATTATCACTTTGGAAGTGGGCAATGTTTTTTTAAAAAACCCATTAAACATGAAGTAAAATAACAACAGTACTCTAAACGGCAAAAATTATGATAGTGGTATGACTCATAGGTGAAGACTCCACAGCTGTCCCATGAGTATAGGCCTGTTTTTGTTTACTTTCTTTCTAGTTCTAGGTTGTGTTCTAAATGATTAGAAAAGATGTGACCTTAGACCGGGCGCGGTGGCTCACGCCTGTAATCCCAACACTTGGGGAGGCTGAGGCGAGCGGATCACCTGAGGTCAGGAGTTCGAGACCAGCCTCACTAACATGGAGAAACCCCATCTCTACTAAAAATACAAAAGTAGCCAGGTGTGGTGGCGCATGCCTGTAATCCCAGCTACTCGGGAGGCTGAGGCAGAAGAATCACTTGAACCTGGGAGGTGGAGATTCAGGTGACCCTAGATCGAGATATTGCACTCCAGCCTGGGCAACAAGAGTGAAACTCTGTCAAAAAAAAAAAAAAGAAAGAAAATATGTGGCCTTGTGTGTATTGTACCTAAGTTCATTCAGTGTAAAAGAAACAAACATCAAGATACATATAGGAATTCCACTGTTTATTTGGCACAGTAAGTCATCCTTATGCTGGATAACACTAACTTTCTAGTGCATAAACACATACTACAAGCACCTAAAGAAAAACCTAGCCTGAGACAAATATTCAAGCTGCAGGCTAAGTGATATGATCACTTAAATTACTTTCACATGACCTGTCAAAGGAGCATGGCAATGTAAGGTGTTTCTCTTATTTGCTAATATTTCTTTCTTTTCCTGAGATCACTCAGATCACTGGATCACTGAGCTGAGACCACCAAGTAATTTATAAAGCAAAGAGAAGAAATTTAAGCCAGCTGCAGAAATTTGTGTAAGTAACAAGGAGCTGAATGTTAATCACCAAAACAATGAGAAAAATGTCTCCAGGGCATATCAGAGATCTTCATGGCAGCCCCTCCCATCACAGGACCTGAGGCCTAGGAAGAAAAAATGGTTTCGTGGGCAGCCTCAGGACTTGGGGCCCTGAGTCCCAGCTGCTCCAGCTCCTGGCTAAAAGGGGTCAAGGTACAGCTTGGGCTGTTGCTTCAGAGGGTGCAAGCCCCAAGCCTTGGTAGCTTCCACGTGGTGCTGGGCCTGCAAGTGCACAGAAGTCAAGAATTGAGGTTTGGGAACCTCTGTCTAGATTTCAGAGGATGTATGGAAATGCCTGGATGTCCAGACCAAAGTCTGCTGCAGTGGAAGAGACCTCATGGAGAACCTCTGCTAGGGCACTGCAGAAAGGAAACGTGGGATTGGACACCGCCCACCCCCCAGAATCCCCACTAGGGCACTGCCTAGTGGAGCTGTGATAAGAGGGCCACCATCCTCCAGACTCCAGAATGGCAGGTCTACAAACAGTTTGCACCATGAACCTGGAAAAGCCACAGGCACTCAGTGCCAGCCCAGCAGAGCAGCCTCTGGGCCTGAACCCTGCAAAGCCACAGGGTCAGAACTGCTCAAGGCCTTGGAAGCCCACCCTTTGCATCAGCGTGCCCTAGATGTGAGACATGGAGTCAAAGGAGATTAAAATAAGCTTTAAGATGTAATGGCTGTCCCACTGGATTTTGGACTTGCATAGGGCTGGTAGCCCCTTTGTTTTGGCCAATTTCTCCCATTTGGAATGGGAGCATTTACCAATGCCTATTCCCCCATAGCATCTTTAGAAGTAACTAACTTGCTTTTGATTTTACAGGCTCCTAGGCAAAAGGGACTTGCCTTGTCTCAGATGAGACTTTGGACTTGGACTTTTGGGTTAATACTGGAATGAGTTAAGACTTTGGAGGCCTGTTGGGAAGGCATGATTGTGTTTTGAACTGTGAGGACATGAGATTTGAAAGGGGCCAGGGAAGCCAGGCATGGTGGCTCATGCCTGTAATCCCAGCACCTTGGGAGGATGAGGTAGGTGGATCATGAGGTCAGGCGTTTGAGACCAGCCTGGCCAATAGAGTGAAACCCCATCTCTACCAAAAAATGCAAAAATTAGCCAGGTGCAGTGGCTCACGCCAGTAATCCCAGCACTTTGGGAGGCGGAGGCCGGTGGATAACCTGAGGTCAGGAGTTCGAGACCAGCCTGGCCAACATGGCAAAACCCCATCTCTACTAAAAATACAAAAATTAGCCGGGCATGGTGGCACGTGCCTGTAATCCCAGCTACTCGGGAGGCTGAGGCAGAAGAACTGCTTGACCCTGGGAGGCTGAGGTCGCAGTGAGCCAAGATCGCGCCACTGTACTCCAGCCTGAGCGACAGAGCAAGACCCCATCTCAAAAAAAAAAAAAAAAAAAAAAAAAATTAGCCAGGTTTGGTGGCACGAATTTGTAGTCTCAGCTACTCAGGAGTGTGAGGCAGGAGAATCGCTTGAAGTGTTGGAGGTTGTAGTGAGCCAAGATCGCGCCACTGCACTCCAGCCTGGGTGACAGAGTGAGACTCCATCTCAAAAAAAAAAAAGAAAAAGAAAGAAAGGGGCCAGGGGCAGAATGATACAGTTTGGCTATTCATAATCTCATCTCGAATCTGGTGAGAGGTGATTGGATTATGGGGGTGGTTTCCCCCATGCTGTTCTCATGATACTGGTTTTATAAGGGGCTTTTTCCCCTTCACTGTCTCTCTCCTGCCATCCTGTGAAGAAGGTGCTTGGCTTTTCCTTTGCCTTCCACCATGATTATAAGTTTCCTGAGGCCTCCCCAGCCATGCAGAACTGAGAATCAATTAAACTTCTTTCCTTTATAAATTACCCAGTCTCTAGTATTTCTTTTTCTTTTTCTTTTTCTTTTTTTTTGAGTTGGAGCCTGACTCTGTCTTCCAGGCTGGAGCTCAGTGGCACAATCTCGTTCACTGCAACCTCTGTTTCCCAGGTTCAAGTGATTCTCCTGCCTCAGCCTCCGGAGTAGCTGGGATTACAAGCATATACCACCACGCCTGGCTAATTTTTGTATTTTTAGTAGAGATGGGATTTCATCACGTTGGCCAGGCTGGTCTCGAACTCCTGATCTCAAATGATCCTCTCTCCTCGACCTCCCAAAGTGCTGGGATTACAGGCGTGAGCCACCAAGACCGGCCTCGGGTACTTCTTTATAGCAGTGTGAGAACGGACTAATACAGACTCCATTCCAGGAGATGACAAAGAGCAAAAGGCAAAATGATACTCCCTTCTTGACTTTTTTTTCCTCTCCCACTTTTATGTCTTTACGTTTCCTCCTACCATCAACTGCCTTTCCTAACATTGTGGTGACTAATTATTAAAGAAGAAAAAAAGGACGAGATGAAACTACACTTTACAGTACTTTTTCCCCCCACCACTCCAATCCCGAATTGTGAAATTCATTCTTTTCCTGATCCTCTAATTTGTGCAGTAATGCCGCGAGGTAAGGCTGAACCTTTCTAGAGAGCAAGGGCTATCCAATACCAGGAACCTCAGAGTCCTTCCTCAAGCCATTATCTCAGAGCTATCTGATCACTGTGGTCACCACACACGCAGTCTATTAATGTCAACCACGGCAACACAGTAAGGGTGAGGGGCGGAAAGGGATCTCTGTTTAATTTCGAGGAAGGGTCCAGAGAATCACCATCCAGCCACCCTTCCTCCACTGGCCCCTCGATGTTCTCCCGGCACCTCCCGTCCTCGCTCCGGGCCCATCTGCCGAGTAAGGGCCAGAGCGCCCCCTCCTCCGCTTAAGCCCGACCCCACCAACTTTTCAACCAATACGATACACTCTTTCTTCTCAGGACATACTCTCAGACTTCATCCAGGCCAGCTCCCTCCGTCCCACTCCTGGAGACTCACCAAGCGGGCGAGGCCACTCCTCTCCGGCCGCAACTCGGACACCCCAACACCGGACCTGGCGCTGCACCCTAGTCGCGCCTGCGCGCGCCTAGCCCGCGCGCCTGCGCACTTCCCGTTCGCCGCGGACACGGACACACCCCTGCAGCTGGAGCCAATCACGGTACTGGGGGTTTAAATGTCCCTGCCACGCAGGCGGAGAGTCTGGGAATTCACTAGTTAACCGGATAGATTTCATTCAGTCCTGCCCGAAGCTGGGAGGTGTTCACGCAATAAACATTTACTGAGGGCAAACCGTGTGCCAGGCACTGTGCTGGATGAACGCTGAAGAAAAAGCGAATAGAATGCTTTCCCTGCCCTTCATCGCCTTTCAATATGTCTAGACTAAGATATAGATATGTAAACAAATTATAGTGGATAGAATACAGTGCATAGCACATAGAAAATCTGAGGCGCCTTTGGCTGATAATGAACAAAGCGTTTTATTCTTAGCGGTGTCTGGAAGGGTTCCCGGAGGAAGTGACTTGAGTCATGAAGGATAAGTAGGAGTTCCCCCGGAAATCCGGCAGAGAAAGAGCTAGAGTTTTCCAGGCTCTGGGGAACAGCTTATGTCGAGAACAGCATAACGCCTTCTGGAAATTTCTAGTAGTTCAACCTTGTTAGAGGCTTAGTGCTAATCGTACATCCCCGAGTGTAGAGGAAAGAAGGCTTTAGAAGGCCAACAATCGCTAGATCTTGGAAGGCCTTGGAATTTTAGACCACTTTGTACTATGGGCACTGAAAGCTATTGAAGAGTTTTAAGCAGATGGATGATTATTGTAAACTATTTGTTTCAGGAACCCTTCCATGCACCTCTAAGAATAAAATAAACTGCTGGAAATCAAGAAAAGAAAGTGCTTCACCAGGCACGGTGGCTCACATCTGTAATCAATCCCAGCACATTGGGAGGCTGAAGCGGGCAGATCACGAGGTCAGGAGTTCGAGACCAGCCTGGCCAACATAGAGAAACCCCATCTCTACTAAAAATACAAAAAATTATCCGGGCATGGTGGCAGGCGCCTGTAATCCCAGCTAGTCGGGAAGCTGAGGCAGGAGAATCGCTTGAACCCAGGAGGCGGAGGTTGCAGTGGGCCAAGATCACGCCATTGCACTCCAGCCTAGGCAACAAGAGCGAAATTCCGTCCCCCCAACAACAACAAAAAAAAAATAGAAAAAATAGCTGGGTGTGGTGGCGGGTGTCTGTAATCCCAGCTACATTACTATCATAATGTCTATCACTGTCTGGCGACAGTGGCAGACTCCATCTCAAAAAAAAAAATAAAAGTGCTTCAAGGAGGAAGTAGTCTATTCTTAAGGGAACAAGGAAGAGGAAGCCTGAGAAATTTTTTTTTTTAATTTCATAACACAGAGGTCACTGATTATCTCAGTGCAAGCTGTTTGTTGGAATGCTGGGGTTGAAAAAAACAACTTAGTAGTTTGGAGATGGGGGAGATGTAGAGATGGGGACAAGTTGTAGAATGCTTGTGGAAAGTTTGGCCTTGACAGGGAAGAAGGAGGGAGAATGATGAAGGATCAAGATTTTTTGTTTTTGTTTTTTTTTATTTTTGTTAGAATTAAGACAGGAGAAACTTGAGCATGATAGGGAAGATTCGACTGAGAAAAAAATGGTTGAATAAAGGAAGAGAAGGGATAGTCAGTAGGCAAAGATCTTGAAAGGGTAAGAATAGAGGCAGTTTAGAGGCAGTTCAAAACACTGGTGAGAGTAATAGTTTTGGAAGAGGGGAGGGAGGGAGAAAGAGAGAGAGAGGAGATATCTCCCCAATTATGAGAGGAAGTATATTTCTGTATGTTTAGTAACAGGAAGTTAAAGTTCTCATTTGCTGACTTGTTTTCTCTGTGAAGTTGGAGATGGGGTCATCTTCTGATAGAAAAGGAGGTGGTATTGGGAGTTTAAAGGAAAGTTGAGAAGATTTGGAATATTGTAGAAAGTAATACAACAAGTTGACACAAAAATGTTGTAGGACTGGTAAGCAATATTGAGGTCCTTTTTAATATGGGCAAAAATGAACTCACCATTTTCTGCCCTCCTGTGTAAATTTCTCAAGCAGCAGTCACTTGTTGAGGGCAGAGGTGGAGCAAATGTATGGTTGAGTTCATTAGTTCATTTAGGGTTGTGATGGTCATTGATAATAATTCCGTGGTTCTCAACCAGAGATGATTTTGTCCCGCAGGGGATGTTTGGCAATGTCTGGAGATGCTTTATTGTGATGACAGGGAAATGGGGGTGGGTACTACTAGCATCGTGTCCAGCAGTGCTGCTAAACATACATACACACACACACACACGCATATATATGTATATATATATATATAGAGAGAGAGAGAGAGAGAAGGTCTTGCTCTGTTGCTCAGGCTGGAGTGCATGGTGTGATGTCAGCTCACTGCAACCTCCACCTCTGCAGCTCAAATCCTCCCACCTCAGCCTCCTGAGTAGCTGGGACTACAGGTGTGCACCACCACTGCCGGCTAATTTCTGCATTTTTTGTAGAGACAGGGTTTCACCATGTCACCCAGGCTGGTCTCAAACTCCTGGACTCAAGCGATCTGCCTCCCTTGACCTCCCAAAGTTATAGGATTACATGTGTGAGCCACTGCTCCCAGTCTGCTGCTAAACATCTTATAATGCACAGGATACCCCTGACAAAAAAGTATATGTTCCAAAATGTCAGTAATCCCAAAGTTGAGAAACCATAATCTAGCGTTACCTTGGCACTCACCAATATCTGACTGTGGTCTTCTACAGGCTTTTCCTTGAATGATGGCCCAGAGTTTATAGGGTAAAATAGTTCTTCCATCGCATGCCTTTGAAGGAGAATAGAATGAGCAGCGTACCACAACCCTTGAGTGTTTCAAGGACTTGTGATGTCATAAACACGGAATTGGAAGTTTCCTAAACCTCTAGAACAAATCTGGATTTACATAGAAGAGACATAGAAGAGATGAATATAGCCGCTTCCTTTCTTTTTTCTCTTTTTTTTTTTTTTTTTTTTTTTTTTGAGACGCAGTCTCGCTCTGTCGCTAGGCTAGAGTGCGGTGGCGAGATCTCGGCTCACTGCAACCTCCGACTCCCAGGTTCAAGCGATTCTCCTTCCTCAGCCTTCCGCGTAGCTGGGACTACGGGCACGCACCACCACGCCCAGCTAATTTTTGTATTTTTGGTAGAGAAGCGGTTTCACCATGTTGGCCAGGATGATCTTCATCTCTGGACCTCATGATCTGCCCACCTCGGCCTCCCAAAGTGCTGGGATTACAGGCGTGAGCCACTGTGCCCCGCCGCTGCTTACTTTTATTTGAGGCATTGAAGGTCTTGTTAAACAGAGATGTTATAATCTCAATAATATAGGAGGGACACTCCACGTAATTATCAACATGAATGTCATTTCATTTATCTGATAGTCTTAGTCACTAAAATTAGGTTTCTCAGGGAATGGGTATGGGCTAAGTTTAATAATAAATATAGGCGGCCGGGCGCGGTGGCTCACACCTGTAATCCCAGCACTTAGGGAAGCCGAGGTGGGCGGATCATTTGAAGTCAGGAGTTTGAGACCTGCCTGGCCAATATGGCGAAACCCCGTCTCTACTAAAAATACAAAAATTAGTTGGGCGTGGTGGTGCACGTCTGTAATTCCAGCTACTTGGGAGACTGACGCAGGAGTATCGCTTGAACCCGGAAGGTGGAGGTTGCAGTGAACCAAGACAGCGGCTCTGCACTACAGCCTGAACAACAGAGCAGGACGCCTTCTCAAAATAAATAAATAAATAAATAAATAATAATAATAATAATAAATGTAGGCTGGGCGCGGTGGCTGACACCTGCAATCCCAGCACTTTGGAAGGCCAAGACAGGCAGATCACTTGAGCCCAGGAGTTTGAGACCAGCCTGGGCAACATGATGAAACCCCGTCTCTACTTAAAAAATATTATAAATACCTTAGGCATGAGTAAGAATAAAATCCGTATTATGGAATGTCTGCTCTGTGATAGGCAGCATTCATAGATAAACACTTGACCTATGTTATTTAATCCTAGCAACACCCTGTGAGATAACATTATCCTAATTTTAACTCAAGAACCTGAGGTTCCAAGAAGAATTGTAATTTACCCAAAGTCACAAATTATTAGTAGCTAGTCCAAGATCTGAAACTCAGGTCTGTCTGTTCTAAAGCTCTTGCACCTTCCACTAAACTTCAGCAAGTTTTACAAGGAAGGAGTGTTTTCAAAATTTAGCCTGAACAGTTGCCACTGACTAAATGAAATGGCGGGACACCAAGGAAGAGAGCAGGAGCTACAGGGAGGCCGGGAAAGAACAAGGAGAAACAAGGAGAATGAAAAAGGGACCAGGGAGGCTGTTCATAGCGTCCAACGCTGCGTACTGACTCTCCCGCAAGCGGGCCTGCCTTTGTTCTTCCTCCATTCTTTTTGAGAAAAACCTCTTCCTGTGTGTCCGTTGTTCACTCTCGTGTGTTCAAATAAAGCTAGATTATTGAGAACGGCGGACCGCAAAGGAAAAAAAAGCGAGCGTGACGGCCTCGGTGTGCGCCTGCGCGCTGGCGGCGGCAGTGGCGGGGCCCGGCGGGGAGCGGGTCCGGAGCAGGCTCCCGGACCCAAAACTGAGGGGGGCGTCTGGGGCGTTAGGGAGTTCCCTCGCCTGGCCCTCGGCGGCCTGATGGAGTAAGAGGGGTTGGCTGTGAATGTAAGTATCGACGGGCCGGCCTGCGTTGAGCGTATCGGAGCCCAAGGGTCCTGGTGGTCTGCCCGTTAGGGAGGTTGTGGGGCTGCAAGACACCGCCGGGTTTCTACTCCTGCAGGCTGCGGCTCAGGGGCAACCTGGTGGTCCACTCTCCCAGAGCCGGCGCGGGTTTATGGGCAGGCGGTGCTGCTGGCTTCGGGGTACGGATTTTCGCGGGGGCGTTCCAGCTCTGCTCCCAGCCCCAGAAGGAAACGTGGCTCCAAAGCCTTGACCTTTAGGGGAAGCCACTGACCTCCTTCGTCCCCAGTTGGGCAGGGAGTCCAAAGACCCTCGTCCTTAAAGCCTGTAGGTCTCAGGCCAGGGACACATTTCAACCTCTCGCGACTGACAACCTCCGTTCTTTTTCCTCCTTTCGTTTCTCTCCTTGTGGGATGCGTCTTGATAATAACAACTAATAACAAGTAGTAACAACAGCTTACTGTGTCCATTTAATATTTAGTCCGAATCTCAGTGTATAATTGTGGAGAGGAAACGCTTTACACCCTCTTCCCCTTTCAATTTGTTGTGTAATCGTCTTTGAGAGTAAGATTAAGCCATCTTATTGAGAAGTTTGAGATATCCATGGCTTTTAGCAACTTGAGACTGTCATCCTAGGTAAGGGAAGTTCTCTTACCTAGCAAATAAGTGCTGTATCCACCATGATGGTTTATATCCAGTTTATTCAAACCACAAATAACTTCTTTTTTTTTTTTTTGAGACAAAGTTTCGCTCTTGTTGCCAGGCTGGGGTGCAATGGCGCGATCTTGGCTCACTGCAACCTCCGCCTCCTGGATTCAAGCAATTCTCCTGGCTCAGCCTACCCAGTAGCTGGGATTACAGGCACCCACCACCATAGCTGGCTAATTTTTTGTATTTTTATTTATTTTTATTATTATTATTATTTTTAGGACGGAGTTTCACTCTTTCGCCCAGGCCGGAGTGCAGTTGCGGGATCTTGGCTCACTGCAACCTCCGCCTTCCAGTTTCAAGAGATTCTCCTGCCTCAGCCTCCCGAGTAGCTGGGATTGCAGGCGTGCACCACCACCACACCCGGCTAATTTTTGTATTTTTAGTAGAGACGAGGTTTTACCATCTTGGCCAGGCTAGTCTCCAACTCCTGACCTTAGGTGATTCACCCACCTCGGCCTCTGAAAGTGCTGGGATTACAGGCTTCAGCCACCACGCCCGGCCCACAGATAACTTTTGAGTGCTTATTAAGAGCTTAGCACTGTTGTAAATAGCATGGGAAATCTTAAAATTTGCTTTAAGCCCCGTTCTCAAGTTTGGTCGTGAATGAAATAATGAAAGACAATATTCAGATGCAAATAGAATTTATTTAGTATCTACTACACATTTGCCAAATATCGCGCCGTGCCTAGAGTTAACTCTTGAGTCTAGAAGATAGTAGGAGCCCTTTAATTAGAAATACTACATGGTTTTTGAGGAGAACTTTAAAATGGCCCGGAAGGGGCCAGGCGCGATGGCTCACGCCTGTAATCCCAGCACTTTGGGAGGCCGAGGCTGGCGGATCACCTGAGGTCAGGAATTTGAGACCAGCCTGACCGACATGGAGAAACCCCCTCTCTACTAGAAATACAAAATTAGCTGGGCATGATGGCGCATGCCTGTAATCCCAGCTACTTGGGAGGCTGAGGCAGGAGAATCGCTTGAACCTGGGAGGCGGAGGTTGCAGTGAGCAAGGATCGCGCCATTGTACTCCAAAAACGAAACTCCGTCTCAAAAAAAATAAATAAATAAAAAATAATAAATAAATAAAATGGCCTGGCAGGAGGTAGAGGGTGTGAACGAATCTGATCAGGCTAGTTCAGAACCTATTTTGTGTGTGTGTGTGTGTTTTTTTGTTGTTTTGTTTTTTTTTTACACAGAGCCTTGCTCTGTCGCCCAGGCTGGAGTGCAGTGGTGCAATCCCAGCTCACTGCAACCTCTGCTTCTTGAGTTCAGGTGATTCTCCTGTCTCAGCCTCCCGAGTAGCTGGCATTACAGGTGCCCACCACCATGCCTGGCTAGCGTTTTGTATTTTTAATAGAGATGGAGTTTCACCATGTTGGCTGGGCTGGTCTCGAACTCCTGACCTTAGGTGATCCACCCACCTCAGCCTCCCAAATTGCTGGGATTACAGACGTGAGCCACAGTGCCTGGCCTCAATTGTTTTGATTAAAAAGAAGATATTTAAAAAGGAAAGACTATGAATAGTGATTATTGTACATCTAGATTAGTGCACATGTAGTCTGAAGGCTGCTCTACAAGAGTTGAGAGGAATGGTAGATGCTAGACGACTTGGTTCTGGGACCAGGAATGGCTCGGTGAGAAGTCTATGTATTGTGTGTTTTGTAATTGGAGTATCTTAGTGGAGAGTTTAGGATTAATTTGTGTACCCAATGAATAAGAGCACCTGGGCAGACAAGTTACATATGAATGCTCTACTTGGATCTCTAGCATGTGAAATCACTAGTGGAAACTCTATAGTCGAGTGTGTGTGTGTGTATGTGTGTATATGTGCATGTTTGTGCATGTTTTAATCTGAAAGAAACTATCAAGAAGCTCCCAGGTCTTCATCAGTAAAGGATTGGTTAAATAAATGTATGCATTTGCTAGAAAGAATGAGCCAGCTCTATATGTGCTAATATTGAGTGACCTCCCATATAGTGAGAAAGAAAAGGTGCAAAAGAGGTCTGCATTTTGCAACCACTGTGGTTTTATAAAAATATTATGTATTGCATATACAATTGTTCCTCCATATCCGTCCATGGGTTCTGCATCCATGGATTCTACCAACTTTGGATGGATAATATTTGGGGAAAAAATTCACAAATTTCTGAAAAGCAAAACTTGAATTTGCTACATGCTGAGTACATACTACATTGCATCCACATAAATGAAGTTATGTGTAGGCATTGTATTAGGTCTTGTATGTAATCTAGAGATGATTTAAAGTATACGGAAGGTATGTGTAGGTTACATGCATATACTGTGCCATTTCATATAAGGGTCTTTAGCATTCTCAGATTTTGGTATTGAGGGAGATCCTGGAACCAATCCCCCATGGATATCGAGGGACAACCGTATATGCATAGAATATCCTCTGTGGAGGATAGTCAAAATCATAGAGACAGAAAGTAGAATGGTGGTTGCTAGAGGTTGAGGGAGGGGGAAATGAGTTATTGTTTAATGGATATAAAGTTTCAGTTATGCAAGATGCAAATAGTTATGGAGACGGATGGTAGTGATGGTTATACAACATTATAAATGTATTTAATACCACTAAACTACACTTAAATGGTTAAGATGGTAAATTTTATGTTTTGTATTTTCATGCAAAAAAATTGAAAAATATCTCTGGAAAACAAATAAGAAACTCACAAGAGTGGCTGGCTGGAAGTGGCGGTGGCTAGGAAACAGGAAGGGGTAGTAATAATTTTCCCTAAAAGCTTTTTTTTTTTTTGAGACAGGGTCTTGCTTAGTTATCTAGGCTGAAGTACAGTGACATGATCATGGCTCACTACACCCTCAAACTCCTGGGCCCCGGCAATCCTCTTCCCACCTCAGCCTTCTTAGTAGCTGGGACTACAGGTGCATGCCACCATGCCCAGCTAATTAATCAAATTTTTTTTTTGTTAAGAGGAGGTCTCACTGTGTTGCCCAGAATGGTCTTGAACTCCTGGCCTCAAGTGATTCTGTTGCCTCGGCCTCCTAAAGTGCTAGGATTATAAGTGTGCTGCCACTGCATCCAGGCCATATTTTCCCTATAAGCTTTTTTATTTTATTTTATTTTATTTTTTTAAAAATGGAGTTTCACTCTTGTTGCCCAGGCTGGAGTGCGATGGCACGATCTCTGCTCACTGCAACCTCTGCCTCCCAGGTTCAAGCAATTCTTCTGCCTCAGCCTCCCAAGTAGCTGGGATTACAGGCATCTGCCACCATGCCCGGCTAATTTTTTGTATTTTTAGTAGAGATGGGGTTTCACTATGTTGGCCAGGCTGGTCTCGAATGCCTGACCTGGTGATCCACCCACCTCAGCCTCCCAAAGTGCTGGGATTATAGGCGTGAGCCACTGTGCCTGGCCAAAAAAAATAATTTTTTAATTGGCAATAAAATATATGTATTTATTATGTACAACATAGTGTCTCGACATATATATATAACAAGTCCTCACTTAACATCAATAGGATCTTGGAAACTGTGACTCTAAGCAAAACAGCATAATAGCAAAACTAATTTTGCCACAGGCTAATTGATATAAAAAAGTTAAGTTCCTATGGCATATTTCTGGTCACAGAAACATCACCAAACTTCTAAACAAAGACCCCAAACTCTTCTAATACTAAACATTGAAATGAAGGTGAGCTATACGTAGATGTAAAAAAGAGTAGCCTGGGCATGGTGGCTCATACCTGTAATCCTAGCACTTTGGGAGGCCAAGGTGGAGGACACTTGAAGCTGGGAGTTCAAGATCAGCCTGGGCTTCAAAGTGAGACCCTAATCTCTACAAAAAATTTTAAAAATTGACCAAGTATGGTAGCGTATACCTGTAATCCCAGCTACTTGGGAGGCTGAGGTGGAAGGATCACTTGAGCCCAGGAGTTCAAAGCTGCAGTGAGCTATGATCATGCCCCTGCACTCTACCCCAGGTGATAGAACAAACCCCTGTCTCTGGAAGAAAAAAAAAAAGAAGGGCCGGGCGTGGTGGCTCATGCCTGTAGTCCCAGCACTCTGGGAGGCTGAGGTGGGCGGATCATGAGGTCAAGAGATCTAGACCATCCTGGTCAACATAGTGAAACCCTATCTCTACTAAAAAATACAAAAGTTAGCTGGGTGTGGTGGTACACGAGCCTATAGTCCCAGCTACTCGGGAGGCTGAGGCAGGAGAATCGATTGAACCCGGGAGGTGGAGGTTGCAGTGAGCTCAGATCATGTCACCACTCTCCAGCCTGGCGACAGCGAGACTCCGTCTCAAAAAAAAAAAAAAAAAAAAAAAGTAATAAAAACAGGATATTACAGGATATTTGCCTAATTTTTGGCGAATCAATGGGTGACCACAGTCACACTGGTGGTGGGCTAAATCAAGGAATAAATATTTCCAAAGCAAAAATTTTAAGGAGCACTGGCTACTACCATGTGGTTAAAAATCAACAAATATGACAGGTGGATGCTTTCATACCACATTGTTTATTGTCGTGCATACGTCACACATTTTTATTTTATAATAATTTGTATTTATCCACTCTTTTATTTTCCAACATCTTTATTCCAGTTCAGTGTTCAGGTGGTCAGAGCCTATCCTAAGCAGCTAAGTTTACAAGGTAGAAACCAACCCTGGACAGGATGCCATTCCATCCCAGGGTGCACTCACACACACACACACCCACACTCATCGAGACTGGGACTGTTTAGACACCCGGTTCACCTATCAGGCACTTACTTTGGGGTGTGGGAGGAAACTGGAGACCTGGAAGAAACCCGTGAAGGAATAAGGAGAACATATGAAGTCTACATGGACAGTGGCCTCGGCTGGAAATAATTTATTTTTTCTCATTAATGTTATAACAGCATGATATTGAATGAAACAGTATTTTTTGAGGACCTGCTGTACCTTGTGGAATAGCTAGATGAAACTAATTAACATATGTATTATAAGTTTTTGTGGTGAGAACACATAAATCTTGCATCGCTTTCTAATGTCCCAGAAGATGTTCGTGTAGGTGAAAAATCTGTTTATAATTATCTGAGCCTCAAACCAAATTTGTTTAACATAAACATACAGTATTTTTTTTGTTGTTTTTTTTGAGGTAAGGTCTCACTCTGACCCCCCAGGCTGGAGTGTAGTGGCATGATCTTGGCTCACTGCAACCTCTGCCTCCTGGGTTCAAGTGATTCTTGTGTCTCAGCCACCTGAGTAGCTGGGATTACAGGCATGCACCCCACAAGCCCAGCTAGTTTTTTTTTTTGTAGAAACAGGGTTTTGCCATGTTGGCCAGACTGGTCTTGAACTCCTGGACTCTAGCGATCCACCCGCCTCCGCCTCCCAGGTGCTGGGATTACAGGCGTGAGCTACCGCGCCTGGTCAACACAGACTATTTTTTGCCTGAAGCATAGTTAATGTGTAAATCAAGGGATTGTGATTTCTTTAGTTCAGAAAGATTAGTGAGTTGGTCACTATTTTGGGAAATTATATTGCAGACAGCAATGCTGTTTGTTTGTTTTGAGACAGAGTCTCACTCTGTCACCCAGGCTGGAGTGCAGTGGCATGATCTTGGCTCACTGCAACCTCTGCCTCCCGGGTTCAAGCAATTCTCGTGCCTAAGCTTCCTGAGTATGTAGGACTACGGGCGTGCATCACCACGCCTGGCTAATTTTTGTATGTTTAGTAGAGATGGGATTTCACTATGTTGGCCAGGCTGGTCTTGAACTGCCTCAGCCTCCCAAAGTACAGGGATTACAGGCGTGAGCTGCCATGCCCAGACTATTCATGGTATTTTTTATCAACAATATCACATGCCTGTCTATATTAGTCTGATTTTATAGTAGTCACATTTATAGTTTTATTCTTCTAATATAGTCATGTCTGAGCATTTATATGTTGATATACGTGTTACTTTATAACTCACTTTCCTTTAATTTTTTGTTTTTATTATAGTTAGCACATTATATTGATATTTGAAGTTTTACATGTGTAAGTAAGTTACAGTAGCTCTGCATGTTATTTCAGGAAGGATAAGGTTATTACAAAATATTTACAATAAAAGGGAGTACAAAATATCTTTAAAGAAAAAATTGTGTGGTGACAATTGGGGAAGCTGGCTGATCAGAACACCGGGGATTGTTATAATAATCCTTCTATTTTTATGTATGAATGAAAATTTCCACAATAATATGTTTTAGGAAAAAAGAGTTGGGTCTGATGTGATTGAGAATTGCTGCTCTACGGTGTGCCTCAGAAATAGCCACAATTGGGATAAGTGTTATAAAGAAGAGACAGGGTTTCAGAAGAGCAGTGCACAGTGAGGGGTATGACCTAGTCTGGGAGATGAGGGAGTGCTTTCCTAGGCAACTGACATTTGGACTGAGATTTGGAGGATGAGTAATTAACTAGATGAAAAGGAGTAAGAGCTTTCCAAGGAGAGGGACCAGCATATGAAAAAGCCCTAAGGTGGGAGGAGTGTGGTAGGTGGGAAGAACTGAAAATGCCATTTTGTCTGATCACAGAGATCTACAAGAAAGTAGCTCAAACCTGTGTAATACACATTAGCAAGGGTTGTGTCAAGCGGGCCTTGTAAGACCTTTTAAATATTTTGATTTATATCTTACATAATTAGATGCCTTTGAAGGGCTTTTAATAGTGAGGGACAAAGGCATAAAACATAAGCATGCATGAGAATAGTTTTTTCAGTGTATGGTTGAGCAAACCATGTATGTGTATGTTTAGATGGAGGCACCATAAAATTGAGGTAGTCTGGAATGCTGAGCCACCTCATGAACAGCTGCCATTCAGGAGTCACCCAGGTCCCAGCAGACTTTGTCACTAAACCTAGGGTCTCCTACTCCATTGCATGATTGAGGATATGTCTTCTTTGGTCAGTCTGTTCTGCTTGAGCATTGCTTGGAGCCATTCGAAGAGGCTGGTGGCTCTCAAAAGTGCAAACATGAGAGTCCTGTTCTGGTCATAGGCTGAGTAAGCTCCTCCTGGCCAACGCCGCCACAGATAACAACTATTACCTCTGGATGGAAATACATAAAACCAGTAAAATCTACTGGAGAGTTACAAAAAACCAGGCAGATTCTAGAGGGGAGTTAACACAAGAATGGGACTACTTGGAGTAATTTCCCATTTTCATGGCTTCTAACTTTAGGGCAGGCCCTGATCTATGTCATGTAGGGTGCTTAAAATTCCAATAGTAAACTTTAGTCTTTGTGGCCTGAAGAACCAGAAGATAAAGCTCAAGCAACTACAGCTGTTGGGAAGTGAGAGGAGAATCCTGGAAAGCAGAGAGAGGAGAAGCATCAGACTCTGTAAATAAAGTCTGCCCAAACCTCGGCAGACTGCTGAATTATGCATATGTGGAGCAGACTCCAAAGAAGCCCCACTAAGGATGAAATAACTGAAGATTTTGCCGGGTGCAGTGGCTCACGCCTGTAATCCCAGCACTTTGGGAGGTCGAGGTGGATGGATCACAAGGTCAGGAGTTCAAGACCAGCCTGGCCAATATGGTGAAACCCCGTCTCTACTAAAGATACAAAAAAATTAGCCAGGCATGGTGGCACATGCCTGTAATCCCAGCTACTCAGGAGGCTGAGGCAGAAGAATTGCTTGAACCCGGGAGGCGGAGCTTGCAGTGAGCCGAGATCACGCCACTGCACTCCAGCCTGGGTGACAGAGTGAGACTCTGTCTCAAAAAACAAACGAACAAACAAACAAACAAAACTGGAGATTTCATCTACTGCCTAAGAGACAGATTTGTAGTTTGAGTTAACCAAGTTAGATACTATGAAAACAAAAGTAAAAAAACAAAAGGCAATACTCTTTGGAGGAATATAAAGGACTCCAGAGTTGCTGCAGTATAACATTCAAAATATCCAGGGTATATTCCAAAACTACTCATATACAAAGAAACAGGAAAATGTAACCTATTCTCAAGCTAAATGACACTCTAGAGAGTGATCTTAAAATGCTTAAATGTTGGGATTAGCAGGAAATGATTTTAAACTTTTATAACTGCATTGGTAAAGGAAATAAAAATGATATAAAGGAAAATGTACTCATAAAGAATGAGTGTGAAATTAAGATAACTAAATAGACATTCTAGAACTGAAAAATATGATATCTGAAATAAAAATTTAAACTGGATGGGGCTTAATGGAAGAATGGAGATGACAGAGGAAAGCATCCTTGAAATTAAAGTTGAAGAAAGAGTGGGAGGGAAAAAGAAATACATCCTCAGTGACCTGGGATCAATATTTTAAAAACCCAGCACATTTAATTGAAATCTGGGAGGGAGAAGAAAAACAATGAGGAAGAAAAAATATTTAAAAATGTAATGGCTGAAAATTTACCAAATTTGGTGGGTGCCTTATAGTTAAACTATGGACAGACAAAAGGAAAAATCTAGAAAACAGCAAAGAAAACAACACATTAGATACAGAGAGAGAATTCTGTTTACCACTGACGAATCATCAGAAACAGTGGAGGCCAGAAGATAATAGAGAATCTTTAAAGTGCTGAAGGAAAAAACATGTCAGCCCAGAATTTCAGATTCAGCCCAATAGCCTTCAAGAAAGAATATGGGACCGGGTGTAGTGGCTCATGCCTGTAATCCCAACACTTTGGGAGGTTGATGCGGGTGATGACCAGAGGTCAGGAGTTTGAAACCAGCCTGGCCAACATGGTGAAACCCCATCTCTACTAAAAATACAAAAAAATTAGCCAGGCATGATTAGCTGGTGCCTGTAATCCCAGGTCCTTGGGAGGCTGAAGCAGGAGAATCGCTTGAACCCAGGAGGCGGAGGTTACAGTGAGCTGAGGTGGCAACACTGCACTCCAGCCTGGGTGACAGAGCAAGACTGTCTCAAAAAAAAGAATATGAAATAAAGACATTGTCAGATAATTCATTGCTGGTAGATCTGCACTATAAGAAATGCTAAAAGAAGTTCTTCAGGCTGTAGGGAAATGATACCAGATGGAAAGTTGAATCTTCAGAAAACAATGAAGATTAGAACTTGTAAATATCTGGGTAGATATTTTAATACTTTCTTTTTCATTTCTTAAAAAAATGACTGTAGCACAAAATGCATCATCTTGGGGGTTCATTTCTTATGGTAGATATAAAACATATCCCATAAAGCATGGGATGATGGGTGAGGGTAAATGGGCCTATATGGTTGCAGAGTTTTTACATATTACCTGTAGTGGTACTTTTTTTTTTTTTGAGACAGAGTTTCATTCTTGTCATTCAGGCTGGAGTGCAGTGGTGCCATCTCTGTTCACTGCAACTTCTGCCTCCTGGGTTCAAGTGATTCTCCTGCCTTAGCCTCCGGACTAGCTGGAAGTACAGGCGCCTGCCACCACGCCCAGCTAATTTTTGTATTTTCGGTAGAGACATGGTTTCACCTTGTTGGCCAGGCTGGTCTCAAACTCCTGACCTCAGGTGATCCGCCTGCCTTGGCCTCCCAAAGTGCTAGGATTACAGGCGTGAGCCACCATGCCGAGCCAGTGGTCTTTTTAATACAGTAAAGAGTATAATGGTAAAGATATATGTTGGAATTCCTAAAAGCAACCACTGGGGGGAAAATATAATCATGCAAAGAAGTGTTGCTAAAGAAAAACTAGTAGAAAAATTAAAGTGAATAATCCAAACAAGACAGAAACAGGTATAACTGAAGAAAAATAGAGGAGCTATAAATAATAAAATGGTATATCTAATTCAACTATATTAATAACTTCATTGACTTTAATGAAATACACACTGATTTAATGCATAAAGACAAAATGGCTAAAAACAAATGCATGGAAAAAGATCATACAAAGTAGCATAAGAAGCCTAGAGTGGTTATATTTATATCAGATAAAATAGACTTCAATATAAAAAGTATCACCAGAGTTAAAGGGATCATTTCATAACAATAAAAGCTCAGTTCATGAGAAAGATGTAACAGTTATAACTATGCTTGTGCCTGATATCAGAGCTTCAAAATACATGAAGCAAAAATGGATACAACTAAAGGAATAAATAGACAATTCACTATTAGAGAGATTTGAACATTCTTCTCTCAATGATAACAACAAAAATTAGTATAGATTTTGGGAGGCCGAGGTGGGAAGATTGCTTGAGCCCTGGAGTTCAAGACTAGTCTGGCCAACATGAAGAGACCCAATCTGTTCAAAATAAAACCATTAGCCCAGCGTGGTGGTGTGCCCATGGTCCCAGCTACTTGGGAGGCTGATGTAGGAAAGATTGCTTGAACCTAGAAGGTTGAGGCTGCAGTGAGCCATGTTTGTGTCGTGGCACTCCAGCCTGGGTGACAGAGTGGGACTGTGTCTTTATTTATTTTTATTTATTGAGACGGAGTTTTGCCCTTTTGCTGAGGCTGGAATGAAGTGGCGCTGTCTCGGCTCACTGCAACCTCTACAAGCGATTCTCCTGCCTCAGCCTCCCGAGTAGCTGGGATTATAGGCTCCTGCCACCACACCAGGCTAATTTTTATATTTTTAGTAGAGATGGGGTTTTGCCATGTTGGCCACGCTGGTCTCAAACTCCTGACCTCTGGTAATCTGCCCGCCTCGGCCTCCCAAAGTGCCAGGATTACAGGCGTGAGCCACTGTGCCTGGCCGAGACCCTGTCTTTAAAAAAAATCAATATAAATGATTTCCACACAACAACTGCAGAATATACTTTTTTTCCCCAAGCGTATATATAAACCAGATGCTGGGCTGTGATTCTCAGTATAGTTGAAAGGATTAAAATAATATAGTATATGTTCTTTGACTGTAATAAAATTATTATTATTAATTAATTTTCTTTTGAGACAGAGTTTCGATCTCGTAGCCTAGGCTGGAGTGCAGTGGCGTGATCTCAGCTCACCGCAACCTCTGCCTCCTGGGTTCAAGCGATTCTCCTGCCTCAGCCTCCCAAATAGGCTGGAGTGCAGTGGCGTGATCTCAGCTCACCACAACCTCTGCCTCCCGGGTTCAAGCGATTCTCCTGCCTCAGCCTCCCAAATAGCTGGGATTATAGATGCCCACCACCATGCCCAGCTAATTTTTGTATTTTTAGTAGAGACGGGGTTTCACCATGTTGGCCAGGCTGGTCTGGAACTCCTGACCTCAGGTGATCCACCCACCTCGGCCTTCCAAAGTACTGGTATTAGAGACGTGAGTCATAGCTCCTAGCCTCTTAATAAGATTAAATTGGAAACCAAGATGTGTAAAAGGCCACAAGTATTTGGAAATTCAATGAATCTTCTAAATAATCTGTGAGTCAAAGAAGAAATCACAAGAGAAATTAGAAAGTACTTTGAACTGAATGATAATGAAAATACGACATCAAGATTTGTGGGATAACTGTCATGGCCAAGGGGAGCCAAAGGAGAAATGATGACTAAATGTAATGTGGTATCCTCTATGACATGCTGGAAGAGAAAAAAGGTAGGAGGTAAAGAATGAGGACATCTGGGCTGGGCATGGTGGCTCACACCTGTAATCCCAGCACTTTCAGAGGCCAAGGAGGGCAGATTGCCTGAGGTCAGGAGTTCCAGACCAGCCTGGCCAACATGGTGAAACCCCGTCTCTACTAAAAACACAAAAGTTAGCCGGGCGTGGTGGCAGGTGCCTGTAAAGCTACTCGGGAGGCTGAGGCAGGAGAATTGCTTGAACCTGGGAGGCGGAGGTTGCCATGAACTGAGATCATGCCACTGCACTCCTGCCTGGGAGACAGAGCAAGACTGCGTCTCAAAAAAAAAAAAAAAGAGGACATCTGAATAAAATATGGCTTCCATAATAACAGCGCATCAGGCTGGGCACGGTGGCTCATGCCTGTAATCCCAACACTTTGGGAGGCCGAGGTGGGTGGATCACAAGGTCAGGAGTTTGAGACCAACCTGGCCAATATGGTGAAACTCCATCTCTACTAAAAATACAAAAATGAGTGGGGCGTGGTGGCGGGTGCCTGTAGTCCCAGCTACTTGGGAGGCTGTGGCAGGAGAATTGCTTGAACCCAGGAGGTGGAGGTTGCAGTGAGCCAAGATTGTGCCATTGCACTCCAGCCTGGACAACAGAGTGAGACTCTGTCTCAAAAAATAAAATAAAATAAATAACAATGTATCAATATTGGTTTGTTAGTTGTGACAAATGTAACATTCTGATGTAAGATTTTTGTTTTTTTTTTTAGACGTAGTTTCAGGCGGAGTTTACAGAGGTTGCAGTGAGCTGAGATAGCACCACTGCAATCCAGCCTGGGCAACAGAGTGAGACTGTGTCTCTAAATAAATAAATAAATAAATAACAGTGTATCAATATTGGTTTGTTAATTGTGACAAATGTAACACACTAATGTAAGTTTTTTGTTTTGCTTTTTTTTTGAGGCTGAGTTTCACTCTTGTTGCTCAAGCTGGAGTGCAGTGGCCCGATTTTGGCTCACTGTAACCTCCACCTCTCGGGTTCAAGTGACTCTCCTGCCTCAGCCTCCTGAGTAGCTGGAATTACAGGTGCTTGCCACCAAGCCCAGCTAATTTTTTTCTTTTTAGTAGAGACGGGGTTTCACCATGTTGGTCACGCCGGTCTTGGAACTCCTGACCTCAGGTGATCCACCTGCCTCAGCCTACCAAAGTGTTGGGATTACAGGCATGAGCCACCATGCCTGACCAACCTGGATAATTTTTAATTTTTTTGTGGATACACGAATTTTGCTGTGTTGACCAGCCTGGTCTTGAATTCCTGGCTTCAAGCCATCCTCCCAAAGTGCTGGGATTACAGATGTGAGCCACTGACCTGGCCAAATGAAAGATGTTAATATGGGAAACTAGATGTGGGGTATATGGAAACTATACTATCTCTATCTTTGCCACTTTTCTATAAATCTAAAACAATTCTAAAATAAAATGTTTATTAAAAAGTACTAAAAAATATGGGATGCCATTAAAGCAGTGCTTACAGAGAGGTTTGTGGGTTTAAATATATTTATTGGAAAAGAAAGAAGGCCTAAAGACTTGACCTCAAGTTCTACCTTAAGAAGCTAGTAAATGAAGAACAAAATAAACCCAATGTATGTAAAATGAAAGGTAATAAAGACAGCAGTAGAAATTAAAGAAATAGAAAAAGACAATGGACAAAATTGGTTCTTTGAAAAGATTAATAATATTAACAAACCCATAGATAGACTGATAAAGAAAAATACAGTTGACCCTTGAACAGCTCAAGGGTTGGGGGGACTGATACCCTGTGAAGTCAATAATCCATCTATAGCTTTTGATTTCCCCGAAACCTAACTACTAATAGTTTATCGTTGACCAGCAGCCTTACTGATAACATGAGTTAATTAACACATATTTTGCATGTTATATATGTTGTGTACTGTATCCTTAAAGTAAGCTAGAGAAAAGAAGATATTATTAAGGAAATCTTAAGGAAGAGAAAGTATACAGTTGACCCTTGAATCGCACAGGTTTGCAGTTCGCAGGTCCACTTATACACAGATTTTTCTCTGCCTCTGCTACCCCTGAGACAGCAAGACCAAGCCCTCCCCTGCTTCCTCCTCAGTGTACTCAATGTGAAGACTGAGGATGAAGACCTTTATGATGATCCACTTTATGAATATATACATATACAAAATGGATAAAGATTACTAAATGTACTGTTAACAATGAGATGAAGCTGGGCGTGGTGGCTCACACCTGTAATCCCAGCACTTTGGGAGGCCGAGGCTGGTGGATCACCTGAGGTCAGTTCTCGATCAGCCTGGCCAACATGGTGAAACCCAGTGTAAGGTGGCTAAAGTGAGGATGGCAGTAGGTTTGGATTCCTTGTTTACTTACTTGTAGTTTGTCACTTCTCAGTCACCTTGGTTGAGATCACAGAGTTGGATTGTTTGTATTTCCTTGGCTTCTAGTCTTTGTCAAGGCCTTTAAAAAGAGCAGTGGTTCCCATCTAGAAGACTGGGCTAATTACAGTATTTCAGAAAGCTTAATGGAATTTATGTATTTACCCAATTTAAGAATATATAAACTAAAGTTACTTTGCCTGGAATCATGTCACCTCAGGGTTTAAATACTAAATCTTCCTTATCGATTGAATACTTTGCTGGCAGTTATATTTTGACTTTTTCAGAAAATGAAAATGAGTATTCTTAATACATGCAGATTAGAAATAAGCTTGTGAAAGGAAAAAATAACTAAAAAGAGGGAGAATTTGGTTAAAAGGTTGATATAGAGTATTTCTATTATACTGTATGGCTTTATTTTTTTATCCATTTACTAGGGGTTGATGTTGGCTTTGTCAAATAAAAGTACAGTTTGTATTTTAGTGCTTGGTTTTCAACCAAGTGAATATATAAAAACTCCACAGTAACTGCTATAATTTCTACCAGAGAGTCACACTCTTTTACTGACTTAATTGCTTCTAAGTTTCTTGTTCCTGTTTTGCTTTGGTGGTTAATAACTGGAAGCACAATTTAAAACATTTCTGGATGTATCTTTACCAATTTCTCCAACCCTTAGAATAGTGCTTAGTGCTCAATAAATGTTTGTTGAATGAAGTAACAAAATAACGCATGTAAGTAATAATTAAAGTTGAAGTAGATGTTACATTGTAAAGCAGTTAGAAGTAGTATGCTATAGCACTTAACATTTCTGTTTGAGATTTAAGAGATTATTAGTAATATGGAAAGTATAAATAATACTGTACCTATCCACAAAGGTATATTTCTTTGTTTTGGTAGCTAATTGACATTCAGCTTTCTTAAATGTCCATATTTTTACCCCATAATCTTACTTTAGTGTTTTGAATTTTATTTTTTATTTTTATTTTTTGAGACAGAGTCTCGCTGTGTTGCCCAGGCTGGAGTGCAGGGGCATCATCTCGGCTCACTACAACCTCCGCCTCCTGGGTTCAAGCGATTCTCCTGCCTCAGCCTCCCGAGTAGCTGGGATTACAGGCACGTGCCACCATACCCAGCTAATTTTTGTATTTTTAATAGAGACATGTTGGCCAGGCTGGTCTTGAACTCCTGACCTCAAGTTATCCACCCACCTCGGCCTCCTGGGATTATAGGCATGAGCCACCATGCCTCCTGGGAATATAGGCATGAGCCACCATGCCTGGCTTGAACTTTATTATTGAATAAAATTATTTAGGCGTTCAATAATATTATGAAGTGGGTTGCATGGCAAGAAAACTGCCGAGTAATCAGAGGAGTGGAGAACCTTAGGCCTCTTTCATTGGTCATTCTGCCATATTATCTAGGAGTTACAGATTAAACTATGGTAGTTTGTAACCTCATTATGTCGCAGTTTTAAAATCTCCTAAGGAATGTACCCCAGATGAGGAAGCAGATCTATTAGAGCTTGATGTTTTCTGTAGAGGAAGGAACAATGCTGCTTGGGAAGTAGATTTAAAATTTCATATAGAGCATCTCTAGCAGGGACTTGAGGAAAGTGTGCTAGTGCTAGAGGATTATGAAAGAGTAAACCATTGTTGAGTCTTAATTTAAACCCCTGGTATTTTCTTTCTTTTATTTTTTATTTTTATTTTTATTTTTTTTTTATAGAGAGCCTCACTCTTGCCCAGGGTGAAGTACAGTGGCACAATCATAGCTCATTATAACCTCAAACTCCTAAGCTCAAGGAATCCTCCTTGCTGTGCCTCCCAAGTAGCTGGGATTACAGGCATGAGCCATAGTACCCAGCTAATTCTTTCATTTTTTGTAGAGACACTATGTTGCCCAGACTGGTGTTGAACTCCTGTCCTCAAGTGACCCTACCACCTCAGCCTCCCAAAGTGCTGTGATTACAGGTGTGAGCCACTGTGCCTGGCCTCAAACCCTAGTATTTACTCAGCTCAGTTACTAAACTCACATTTAGTAACCCAAGATGGATAGTTCCATTTGGAATAATCAACAAATACTTTTGAATTGCCTACGATATGTCATATACTGTTCTAAGTGCTAGACCGAACTATACTAGTGAACAAAATATGCAAAGTCCTTTTTCTCATGGAATTTAAATTTTAATTGGCAGAGACAGAATAACACATACTATGTCAGGTAGTAAAAGATAATGTTCAAGATATCGCTTGTTCATAAACTATTCCAAAATTTCCTGGCTTAAAACAACTCTTGTATTGTGTCTCACAATTCTCTGGGTTGAAGAGGGCTTGTCTGGATGGTGTATGTATTGGTCTCACTTGCGGGTCTCTCATTGGTGGCTGGACCTGGAGCCCCCAAGATGGCTCACGCTTCTGGCTGTCAGTTGGTCCTGCTTGTTGTTTGGGTACTCAGTGAGGGCCTCAGTTCTTTTTTTACCTGGCCTTTCCCTGTGGCTTTGGCTTCTCACAGCACGGTGGCTGGCTTTCAAGAGGGAGCGTAACAAGTGGGCAGAGGCAGAAGGTACAGATTTCTGAAAGCCCAGCCTCTTAAGTTATACAGCATCACTTCTGCCACATTTTATTGATCAAAATAGTTCACAGGGAGGGGAAACAGACTCCATCCACCTTTTCATGGATGGTGGCAATATCACATTGCAAAAGAGCACATGGGGTAGCAGATATTGTTGAGGCCTTCTATGGAAACATGATCTACCACAGTGCTATAAAAAATTAAGCAGATTAATAGGGGAATAGAGAAACTGGAACTATGTGGAGAGGTGGGGTGTCAGAAAGTGAAATAGTATGTAGAGGGTCAGGCAGGGCCTCTCCCATAAGGCAATATTTTAGATACCCGATGGAAATGAATGAGTCACGGGAACCATAAGGACTTTTTAAGGAAGAATATTCCAGGCAGAGAACAGAAAATGTAGAGGTGCTAAGGTGGGAGGATCTGTGATGTGAACAAAGAATAGCAACGAGGGGAATGTGAGTGCACTAGAATGATAGAGGAAGAATGGGAGGGCATGCGAATGATTCGGAGAGGAAGAGAGAAACATATTGTAGCCATGGCAAAGACTAGGTTTTCTGTGAGTGAGATGGACGCCATTGGGAAATTCTGAGCAGAGGAATTACATACAGGTTGAGTTCCTTTATCCAAAATGCTTGGGACCAAAAGTGTTGTGGAGTTCAGATTTTTTCGGATCTTGGAATATTTGCATACTTACTGGCTGAACATCCCAAATCGGAACATTCCAAATCTAAACTGCTCCAGTGGGTATGTCCTTTGAGCATCATGTTGACACCCAAAAAGTCTCTGGTTTTGGATCATTTCAGATTTCAGATTTTTAGATTTGGAATGTTCAACCTGTATATGTTCTAACTTAAACTTTTTTTTTTTTTTTTTTTTTTTTTAAAGACGGAGTCTTGCTCTGTTGCCAAGGCTGGAGTGCAGTAGTGCAATCTCGGCTCACTGCAACCTCCGCTCCCGGGTTCAAGCAATTCTGCCTTAGCCTCCTGAGTAGCTGGTATTACAGGCACCTGCCACCAAGCCCAGCTAATTTTTGTATTTTTAGTAGAGACGGGGTTTCACCATGTTGGCCAGGCCGGTCTCTAACTCCTGACCTCGTGATCTGCCCGCCTCGGCCTCCCAAAATGCTGGGATTACAGGCGTGAGCCACTACGCCTGTCCATTCTGAATTAAACTTTAAAAGAATCTTATTCTAAGAATCTTTGGCTACTCTCAAAACACTGTTTTGAGAATCAGCTGTGAGAGGACAAGAGCAGAAGGAAGGAGCCGTTTCAGTAGTAGGGTAATGCCATGTGGGATGATAGGTGTGCTGGGTGGTGAGAAGTGTTGGAATTTGGCTATATATCAAGGTAGGTCTGACAATTTCCTAATGAGGGTGGATATGGGGTGAAAAAGAAAGATCAAGGATGGCTCCCAAAATGTTTACCGTATGCTCCCAAAATGTTTACCTGGAAACAGAAAGACTGGGGGAGGAGCAAGGTGGAGGTGAGGAAGATAAGACTTGTAATTTTGGTTATATGAAGATGAATGTAAGAAGGTATCTGAGGAGAAAAGGTTACTAAATGTTACTTCCTCATTGCAGGTGTGGCGCTGAGTGCTTCAGATCTGGTCACTATGGTACGAGAACGAAAATGCATATTGTGCCACATCGTGTACAGCTCAAAAAAGGTAATAATGGAAGAGGGAGAATCTGAGGCTTTATGACTATTTTTTAAAGAGACATGTTATTAATAGATGTTATTAATATTAATAGACATACGTATTAATAGGAAAAGCTTTGACAATGTCTTATTTATGCTTCTTTTCTTTCCTAAACCATAGTCTCATTCCACTGGTTTCTTTCTCGTTACTGCCTCCTAAAGCCAGTACCTGTATTATTAAACTTCTGTCCATCCAGAATTTGAGGGTATTCATAACTAGATGACACAGAGAAATTTAGTAACCAGTTATAGGGAAGATACCTTAAAATTCCAAGGTTATTTGAAGTTATACTGCTTTCTGCAATTTTAAAATCATGTACTTTTTGATTAGCTAAGGATATAGCATTTATTATATGTACCTACAATTTGTTTATGCCTATGCTTGTGAAAAGTGCAGCACAGCAGAAATGGTATTAACAATATCCTAGATGTCCACAAGGTGGGGATGTTGCTCAAAGTAAAACTTTTTTTTTTTAAATGGAGTCTTATTCTGTTGCCCAGGCTGGAGTGCAGTGGTGCAATCTCAGCTCACTGCAACCTCTGCCTCCCCAGTTCAAGTGATTCTCCTGCCTCAGCCTCCCAAGTAACTGGGATTACAGGCATGTGCCGCTGGGCGTGGCTGATTTTTGTAGACAGGGTTTCACCATGTTGCCCAGGCTGGTCTTGAACTCCTGACCACAGGTTATTCACCTGCCTCGGGCCTGTCAAAGTGCTAGGATTACAGGCATCAGCCACTGTGCCCGGCCAAAACATCTTTTTAGTACCTAAAATTGGCTGCAATTTGTGTCACTTTTTGCCTTTACCTGCCTTTATCATTTGCTTTCAGAGTAGTGCTGCTGGTTTAAATACTGAGGAATTTATTCTCTTTGCTTCTAAGATGCTCTTGATTGTCACTGGAAATTCAGAGAACTGGGAGGATCATGGGCTAGGTTAGCCAGGGAAGTGTGAGTGGAAGTGGTAAACTTTGAAAAGTGTCTAGAGTAACGATGGTTTAAGAGAAATGAGGAAGAGATATTTTAGGTAGGAGAACAACATGTACAGAGACAAATGGAATGGAGTATGACAGTTCTAGGAGTTGGCAAGAAGGCTCATCTGATTAAAACAGTTTTGCCTTGGGAATAGCAGGACTGTAATTTGTAATTAAGTGAAGATAGTTGATAAACAGTGTTGGATGCCAGATTGAAGGGTCGATTATGATCCACCAAGTAGACTTGGATGGATACTATTTTTTTTCTATCTAGATTTCTGTTAGTGATGGAAAAATTAGTGAGATTTAAAAATCATGTTTAATACTATACCTGCTACTGTTTACAAAAATAAAAGAATGCTCTTCTGGTTTTAAAAATTTGATGAAGGTTTATACAAATTGTCAATAAGTCAGAATTCCTTATGACTACTTTCACGTTGGACAGAGGTAGGGAGAAGACGTGAGATGGATAGGCTGCTGCTCAGAGATGTGATATCGGAGTTTCATAGAACAGCAGCCCTATTTTGTGATACCATGATTTTGTGATTTTGCCATTTTAAATCTTTCTGGCTCTTCTACTCTGGTTTCAAACATACTTTTATCTCTTCATACTTTTCCATGATCATAATGAAGTTAAATGAAGGGCTAGAATTATCTACTCTGCCCTAGGAAAAGCTGATTGTAGTTTTATTTATTTTCCTTTTTTTTTAAAAAAAGGAAAGCTGGTTGTAGTTTTCATTTTTATTTTTATTTTTTGCCTTTTTATTTTTTTTTAAAGCAAGGGAATGGCCTGCTTTAAGTGAGCGGTATGATTTAAGAAAATAACAAAATGGGTTAGTTGGAAGGGATAACTGATACTTATTTTCAGATAGGACTATGAACAAGTGGTGTTGAAGCTGTGCTTGTCTCCAATTTCCCAAACTAGTGTAACTCTGGTTTCTCCAAATAAACTATGGAGGAGAAAAGGTTCTAAGTGACTTGAGTATGGGGAAAAGCTGTGCAAGGTATCCCTGAGTATCCTGAGGCCCATTAACATATAAAATACTGAGAAGCCCTGGAGTTAAATATATGTGTAATTAATAGAGATGGAGTCTCACTATGTTGCCCAGCTGGTCTTGAACTCCTGGCGTCAAGTGTGAGCCACTATACTTGGTCATATTTTTTGTATTATTCAATGTTTTCCACATGTGTTTAACCATGAGTCCCCCCCCCCTCCAACCAACCCAGCCTTTAAAAATATAATACTGATTAATATACAAGGCCTAAATAGAAGCCTAATACATGAGAAGGAATGCATTTGGGGCTATTACCTTAATCCTGTGCCTGTGGATCTTTTTTCTTTTCTTTCTTTCTTTTTTTATTTTTTGTTGTTGTTGTTTTGTTTCGTTTTGAGACAGGGTCTTACCCTGCTGTCTAGGCTGGAGTGCAGTGGAGCCATCTCAGCTCACTGCAACCTCTGTGTCCCAGGCTCAGGTGATGCTCCCGTCTCAGCCTCCTGAGTAGCTGGGACTACAGGCATGTGCCACTACGTTCAGCTATTTTTTAATTTAAAAATTTTTTTTGTAGGGATGAGGTCTTACTAGGTTGCCCACACTGATCTTGAACTCCTAGGCTCAAGTGATCCTTCCACTTCGACCTCCCAAAGTACTGGGCTTACAGGTGTGAGCCACCATGTCTGGCTGAATTTTTTCTAATGATTTTTGAAAGCT
This sequence comes from Pongo abelii, assembly GCF_028885655.2. NCBI lineage: Eukaryota > Metazoa > Chordata > Mammalia > Primates > Hominidae > Pongo > Pongo abelii. The sequence continues at coordinate 45,403,164 of NC_072001.2, read as the reverse complement.
CAGTTGTCTCACTGTTTGCATTCATTCCTTGGAGCAGGATGGGAGAAGGTTTTGCATGTAAATTTAGGACAAGATTAGTGAAGTGTTTTTAAAAAAAAGTCACATTAAAACTATTAGTGGGTGATAACATTTTTATAGTAAGAAGAATCAGTTTTTTTGTCAGACAAACCCATTTCAATGAATGCTGTTTTGGTCAGGAATGGTTTTGTTGTAAGGAACAGAACTCACTTAAATTTAGCTCAAGTAAAGGGGATTAGGCACATTGGTAAGCATCTAAATCAAGGAAGAATTGAATAACAGGAAGCATAAGGACTTTTTTTTAGACGGTGTTTTGCTCTTGTCACCCAGGCTGGAGTGCAATGGTGTGACCTTGGCTCATTGCAACCTCCACTCCTGGGTTCAAGTGATTCTGCTGCTTCAGCCTCCTGAGTAGCTGGGATTATAGGCATGTGCCACCACGCCCAGCTAATTTGTATTTTTAGTAGAGACGGGGTTTCACCATGTTGGTCAGGCTGGTCTCGAACTCCTGACCTCCGGTGATCCACCCGCCTCGGTCTCCCAAAGTGCTGGGATTACAGGCATGAGCCACCGCGCCCCACCGAAGATGTGTATATTAATGGGTTTTTCATTCTGTTCTGTCACTAACTTGTCTAGTTTTCAGGTCCACAAATGTTAATTTTAGTTAGTGGCCAATCAGTTGTGGCTAGAAGAGGTAATGTGTAAAGCTACTCTCCCCTTATTTATTTATTTATTTTTTTTGAGATGGAGTCTTGCTCTGTCTCCAGGCTGGAGTGCAATGGCGCGATCTCGGCTCACTGCAACCTCCGCCTCCTGGGTTCAAGTGATTCTCCTGCCTCAGCCTTCTGAGTAGCTGGGATTAAAGGCACGCGCTGCCACGCCCGGCTAATTTTTGTACTTTTAGTAGAGATGGGGTATCACCATGTTGGTCAGGCTGGTCGCGAACTCCTGACCTTGTGATCCGCCCACCTCGGCCTCCGAAAGTGCTGGGATTATAGGCGTGAGCCACCGCACCCGGCCTACTCTCTCCTTATGAAGCATCTGTAGAGATAGGAAGGAAAGGATGGTCATCTTCAGTAAAATTGCCATTTAAAAGAAGGGTTTTGGCCGGGCACAGTGGCTCACGCCTGTAATCCCAGAACTTTGGGAGGCTGAGGCGGGTGGATCACCTGAGGTCAGGAGTTCAAGACCAGCCTGGCCAACATGGTGAAACCCCATCTCTACTAAAAATACAAAAAATTAGCTGGGCATAGTGGCGCATGTCTGTAATCGAGGCTACTCAGGAGGCTGAGGCAGGAGAATCTCTTGAAACCCTGGAGGCAGAGGTTGCGGTGAGCCGAGATCAAGCTACTGCTCTCCAGCCTGGGCAACAGAGCGAGACTCTGTCTCAAAAAAAAAAAAAAAAAGAAGAAGTGTTTTGAATCACAACCCTGTTTATCACACTATAGTAGATAACTTTAAGTAACAGTGAGTTGTGTTGTATTGTTTTTGACAAATGAACTGTATATAATGAAAAATCTCAATGCACCAAATGCTTACAGTGTGACATGGTGTTTGAAACATTAGCTTTGGTGTCAGATCTGTCTGGGTTTGAATCCCACTTTGACCACTTGATTATTTGTTACTCTGAGACGGCAAGACTAAATATTTTGTTTGTTTGTTTGTTTGTTTTTTGAGACAGAGTCTCACTCTTGTTGCCCAGGCTGGAGTGCAGTGGCGTGATACCGGCTCACTGCAACCTCTGCCTTCCCAGGTTCAAGCGATTCTCCTGCCTTAGCCTTCCAAGTAGCTGGGATTACAGGCGTTCACCACCAGCCCAGCTAGTGGTTTTTTTTTTTTTTTTTTTGTATTTTGTATTTTTAGTAGAGATGGGGTTTCACCATGTTGGCTAGGCTGGCCTCAAACTCCTGACCTCATGATCCGCCCGCCTCAGCCTCCCAAAGTGCTGGGATTACAGGCATGAGCCACTGTGCCCGGCCAAGACTGAATATTTTCACACTTAACCTTCAATGCCTAGCTCTATTCTTGGCGTATAATAAGAACTTGATAAATATTTGGTGAATGAACGAGTTAACTTCTCTGCATTCTTCAGCATGAAGTTAATCATACTCCCTCGGCAGTATTTTGCAGTTCAAGTGGGAAAATGTTTGAGGGACTTCACATGGAATGCAGTAAATAGCAATAACACAACAAGTGTAGTAGCCCTTTATAATTATATATGTGAACAGCCATTCTTTAATTATGGCATACTGGCTGTATATACTGTAGAGTGACAAAGGGATAGACATTTATAGCTTTTTGAGTTTTGTGTATGTGTACATGTGTGCATGTTTTTTTCTTTTTTCTTTTTTTGAGACGAAGTCTCGTTCTGTTGCCAGGCTGGAGTACAGTGGCACAATCTCGGCTCACTGCAGCCTCTGCCTCCCAGGTTCAAGCGATTCTCCTGCCTCAGCCTCCTGAGTAGCTAGGACTATAGGCACGCACCACCACACCCAGCTAATTTTTGTATTTTTAGTAGAGATGGGGTTTCATCATGTTGGCCAGGATGGTCTCGATCTCCTGACTTCGTGATCTGCCCACCTCGGCCTCCCAAAGTGCTGGGATTACAGGCATGAGCCACCGCGCCCAGCCGTGTGCATGTTTTTAAGTGGCAGCTTTCCCACATATTTTCTTCCCTCTAAGGATGGGAAGAAGGGAACCTACTATAAATGTTCAAACTTTTCATTGGAACCAAACAAATCCACTGGGGAACTGAGGGAGTGGACAGTGAAGATAAAGGATTGATTAAGCTGCTATGTTCAAAGTATTTTTTTAAAACTTTCTTATCTAGCATAGAGAGGCTCTGTTATGTTTGTAACTCCTATCTAGGATTGATGTATCCATCTATATTCATTCAACAAATGCTTATTGATGACTATATGCTAGGCCCTGTCCAAGACATGGGTAAAGTAAGAGTTGTAGCTTACTCTTGAGAAACTATGGATAAAGGAAGCCAAATAGTTGAAAAGTTGAGTGATTTGAAAGGTTTTTTTAAAATGAACTTTAGTAAATTCTTTGTAATGGGATAGAATTTAACCTACTTAGTTTGCTCTTAAGTCTTTTGCTTCCTAAAGATAATACTTTCTAATCTTTTTGGAAAGCCACTTAAATACGTCTTTTTAAGAATTCTTTTTATTTAAACATGAAATATATTAAAAAACAGTCAATTGTTAAGGAACTGATTTCAGTATTAAATTGAGAATAACCACAAACACATTTTGACATAAGGAGTTTGAGCACCAATTTTTGATTGAGTAGGAACAGAGGAGTTTTTTTTTTCCAAAGCAATCCTGCTTAGTTTTAATCTACTTTCTTTAATTTTGAAGGAGATGGACGAACACATGCGGAGCATGTTGCATCACAGGGAACTTGAGAACCTCAAGGGCAGGTATGGGAACGGCTCTCTTCCATAAGTTTGTGAATGTGGGTGGATCTGAGTGAAGATGGTGACTGTCAGTTTGTTTTGCAGTAATCCATCATAAGCAAATGTTGTCTTATGGCGTAGAACAACCTTTTAGAATTAATACCAAGTATAGTAGATTTTTGGCATTCAAAAGGGATAAACTCTGATACCTTTCGGCATCTCAAATGTGTGAATTCACAGCAGCCCTATCAAGTAGATTACAAGAAAGGTGAGTTGGGATGAGCTAACTCTCTCATTAGTAAGCTTTCTCATTCCTACGTGCTAGCCTTGCAACTAGGACATTTTGTATTTTTACTTCAGCAGTGTTACGAATTACCGCATGCCGTAAACATTTAGTATTGCTGGAATTGTCTGAGACATCCAAAGTCTGCTAGATAGCACTGAATCTCATTGGTATAAACAAAATTGAAATATAAACCTTAAATGTATGTAAGAATGCTGGCCAGGTGCAGTGGCTCACGCCTGTAATCCCAACACTTTGGGAGCCCAGGGTGGAAGGATTACTTGAGCCCAGGAATTTGAGACCAGCCTGGGCAACGTAGAAAGACCTTGTCTCTACAAATAAAGAAATTAGGTGGGTGTGGCAGCTAATAGCCTGTGGTCCCAGCTATTTGGGAGGCTAAGGTTGGGAGGATCACTTGAGCTTAGGTAGGTCTGGGCTACAGTGAGCTGTGATTGCGCCACTGCCCTCCAGCCTGGGTGACACAGTGAGACCCTGTCTCAAAAAAAAAGAAGAATGCTATTCTGTGATTTGAAGCTTGAGATGTTTAAGGAAAGGAAATCTAATAAGTGGACACCTTTAAAAAATGAAATGTAGGCTGGGTGCAGTGGCTCATGCCTGTAATCCCAGCATTTTGGAAAACTGAGCCAGGCAGATTTCTTGAGCCCAGGAGTTCAAGACCAACCTGGACAACATGGGGAAACCCCATTGTATTAGTCTATTCTGACGCTGCTAATAAAGACATACCCGAGACTGGTTAATTTATAAAGGAGAGAGGTTTAATTGACTCACAGTTCCACGTGGCTAGGGAGGCCTCATAATCATGGCGGAAGGTGAATGAGGAGCAGAGTTACGTCTTACATGGCAGCAGGCAAGAGAGCTTGTGCAGGGGAATTCCCATTTATAAAACCATCAGATCTCCTGAGACTTATTCACTACCATGAGAACAGTATGGGGGAAACTGCCCCTATGATTCAGTTATCTCCACCTGGCCCTACCCTTGACATGTGGGGATTATTGCAATTCAAGGTGAGATTTGGGTGGGGACACAGCCAAACCATATCACCTGTCTCTATCCCCTGCCCCACAAAAAACCCCCAAAATTAGCTGGGCATGGTGGTGTGTGCCTGTAGTCCCAGCTACTCATCAGCCTGAGGTGGGAGGATGCTTGAGCCTGGGAGGTGGAGGTTGCAGTGAGCCAAGATCACACCACCACACTCCAGCCTGGTGACAGAGCCAGACTCTGTCTCAAAAAAAAAAAAAAAAAAACAAAAGGAGCATGTGTGTATATTCCATGTCTTTTGTCTATTTGTGATTCCTTTTTTGATGTATTTGACTTCTGTCAATTTGAAGTTTGGAAACAGGATAGATGGAGAAACATTGGGAACCTAGGAAATAGGAATTATATCTTATCCCATGAATAATAGTTACAAGTTTGTGTGTTTTTTTTTTTTTTTTTGAGATGGAGTCTCACTCTGTTGCCCAGGTTAGAGTGCAGTGGTGCCATCTCAGCTCACTGCAACCTCCGCCTCCCGGGTTCAAGCGATTCTCCTGCTTCACCCTCCTGAGTAGCTGGGATTACAGGCGTGCGCCACCACGCCCAGCTAATTTTAGTAATTTTAGTAGAGACAGGGTTTCACCATGTTGGTCAGACTGATCTTGAACTCCTGACCTTGTGATCTGCCCGCCTCAGCCTCCCAAAGTGCTGGGATTACAGGCATGAGCCACCGTGCCTGGCCAATAGTTACAAGTTTTGATCAGGTTGTCAACCTAGGTCATTTGAAATTTATTTTTTTATGACCTACAGTTTAAGATTCTGTGGGCAAATTAATGCGTTATTAAACTTTCAGCATCTCTTTAGCCTATTAGTGGAATTTTTCCCTGCCCCCAGTCTCTTATTGTGTGAAGGTTAGGTCTTAGCGCAATATAAAGGAGACTGTCACTCAATTTTAGTATGGGAGCCCTTATTATTTTTAATATATACTTTTTTGAGACAGGGTCTCACTCACTCTGTCACCAGGCTGGGGTGCCATGGCATGATCACAGCTGACTGCAACCTCGAACTCCTGGGCTCAAACAATCCTCCCACCTCAGCTTGCTATGTAGCTGGGACTACAGGTGTGTGCCGCCACACCCTTTTGGCTTTTATTTTTGGCTTTTATTTTTTGTAAAGGCAGGGTTCCACTCTGTCTTTCATTTGGCCTTTATTTTTTGTAAAGACAGGGTTCCACTCTGTTGCTCAGGGTGGTCTTGAATTCCTGGGCTCTAGCTGATCCTCCTACCTCTGCCTTCCAAAGTGGTGGGACTACAGGCATGAGCCACTCTGCGTGGCCAGAGCCCTTATCATAATACCTTGAATATATATGATCTCTACGTCATTAACATTCAAAATCTATGAAATGCAGTCAACTTTTGATTACGTGGAGTATTTTACTTCAAAATCCCATTTTCAACAGACTTCCTTCTAGAGTTCATTTTATTATGGGTTACTTACCTGCCACCCGACCCATATGCACTACATCATTAAACAAAACAAACGAGGTCAGTAAATCTAGTCTGTAGGAGAGAAGCCCATTGCATTCAAAGATTAATGCCTCATTTATTTTGGACATCACTAATCAGCCATTTAAAACATTTTTAAAAGTTTGGGCCGGCCACGGTGCTCGTGCCTATAATCCCAGCACTTTGAGAGGCTAAGACAGGAGGATCACTTGAGCCCAGGAGTTCGAGACCAACCTGGGCAACATAGTGGGACTCCTGTCTCTACAAAAAAAACGAAAAACAAAACAAAAAAAAGCCAGGTCTGGTGGGTTGCACCTGTAGTCCAGCTACTAAGGAGGCTGAGGCAGGAGGATCCTTTGAGCCCAGGAGTTTGAGGCTGCAGTGAGCTATGATTGTGCCACTGCACTCCAGCCTGGGCGACAGTGAGACCCTGTCAAAACAAAACCAAGTTTGGTCACATAAGACTCATGTTTATAATCAATACAGAATCATAAAAAGTTGTTTAAAAAGTAAAAGTCTTCTCTCCACCCCCATTTCCCCTCTAAATCCTATTTCTGTCTTAGAGGAGACTCAATGGTTGGTGTGTATCCTATCCAGACCTCTTTGTATGTATTTACATACTTATTTATTTATTTATTTATTGAGACGGAGTTTCACACTTGTAGCCCAAGCTGGAGTGCAATGGTGTGATCTCGGCTCACTGCAACCTCTGCCTCCCTGGTTCAAGCGATTCTCCTGCCTCAGCCTCCCAAGTAGCTGGGATTATAGGCACGCGCAACTACGCTGGCTAATTTTTTGTCTTTTTAGTAGAAACTGGGTTTTGCCATGTTGACCAGGCTGGTCTTGAACTCCTGACCTCAGGTGATCCACCTGCCTCGGACTCCCAAAGTGCTGGGATTACAGGCGTGAGCCACCGCGCCTGGCCTATACATTTATATTTATAGATACACATTTTGTTTTGTGATGTTAACGAACCACATTGTCATTTATGTTTTGTTCTGTAATGTGTTCTTTTCCACCCATGCAACTACACTGTGCTATGGAGATTTTATCTACCATTTAAAATTATTTGGATCACAGTAAAATAATTAGGAAAAAGGCACTAAAAGCCTCCCTGAGCTGCCAATAGAAATGTCAGGTTTCGCACCCTAACTCATTTTCTTTAGAGGGTAGCCTTTAATACTTATTTACTCACATATTGGATATAGTGTTCCTGACCTGTAACAAATTATGTTACATATAACAGAGAAGACAAACAGGTAGCAAGAAAAAACAGCTTACAAAATTATAGAAAACCCCATAAAATCTCAAAAATTGTTTACTGACTTGGAGCATTTACTGTAAGGACGGTCTTCAGCAGCTTGTACCATCAGGACAAATAATTATCAGTCATTATTTCTTTACCCTGTTATCCTGAGTTTGTGATTATTTCCTCTGGATTTCATTTTTAACTACTGGGTTTCTGACACTGAGACTTTCTTTTTCTCTTTATAGTTGTGTCTACAGTTTTTGGTTGTGATCTGGTTAAGAATTGCAAAGTACGTGTTATTTAGGCTTTGCATGCAAGCTTGAATAAGCAATAAGTAACTGGTCTTACTTGGTTCATGGCTGTGGACATGTGAAACATTTCCCTATTTTTTCCTAATATACTTCTTCAGAAGTGTGGGCCATAAGTAACATCTCCAGCTAGAGACTATTAAAAAGGCACAAACCTTTATTTATTCAGCAGCTGTTGTCGGGTAGTTAGAGCAAGCTTAATAAAGAAAAGCTTATGGAGAGAGTATCTTAAGACTTTGTGTTTCACACATGAGAGGAAATTGTGTGGTAACAGGATGAAGCTAATTTAGGCCCTCCTTTAAATGCCCTAAGGAAAATTATTGCCTTTGCTAGCCAAGGAGCAAAGCTGTACATTTCCCCCATGATTATTTTATTTATTTACACAGTATAGTAAGTATTTTAACTGATTGTTAATAAATAATTATCAAGTAACATCATTAAAATATTAATTTGCTATTAGGCTTTTAAAACATGGTTTCCCAAACACTATATGTTGAAGCATGAATGCCTGTTGTGTAGAGAACAGAGGTAATATGCTTACTCCACACACACTTGAATTTTCAGAAGATGTGGCTAGGTAGAGAAAGAACAGGGTAGTATAACCACATCTCCTGAAAACGCAGATGTGTGTGGAGGTAACCATATTACCCTTACACACTTTTTGAAGTTTCTCTTTTTGAAGTTTCTTATAAAGTTTTTTTTTGAAGTTTCTTGCAAAGTTTCTATTTTAAACTGGATTTTATTTATAAGAAAAATGTTAGGGATTTGGTTTTTGAAAAATTATTTTTAGTTTTAATTTTTTTTTTTTTGAGACGGAATTTTGCTCTTGTTGCCCAGGCTAGAGTGCAATGGTGCAATCTCGGCTCACCGCAACCTCCACCTCCCAGGTTCAAACGATTCTCCTGCCTCAGCCTCCTGAGTAGTTGGGATTACAGGCATGCTCCACCACGCCCAGCTAATTTTGTATTTTTAGTAGAGACGGGGTTTCTCCGTGTTGGTCAGGCTGGTCTTGAACTCCTGACCTCAGGTGATCTGCCCGCCTCGGCCTCCCAAAGTGCTGGGATTACAGGCGTTGGCACCCGGCTAGTGTTAACTTTTATACTGCATTTATTGCATATGCCCTTCTGGGCAGGGTCTCTGATTTGTTCTCTGTCAAATAATTTTGGAACTATGGTTATATTCTTTCTCACTAGGATTGCAAAATGGTTTGAAAATGTTCCACTGTTAAGAATCCAACATATGTTTGTGCTTTGGGGGTTGCAGGGTGTGTGGGTTTACGATTATGGATGTTTATTTTTAACAGTTAAGTTCTGCCTACTTTATACAACATTCCTTAATATTTTGGAAAGTCAGTATTGCTTTCTAGTTGTGTCTTTTAAGAGCGAGGGGTTTTGATAGTTTGAGCATTAGACAGATTCTCTGCATTTTAGAAGTAAGGATAAAATCAGGGATTTTATTTTAAAATACTTTTTAGGGACTATACTGAAGTCCCCAATTGAAGGATGTCCCTGGTACTGCAATATTCAGTTTAGCATTCTATGAGCTTTTAGGTAGAAAAGTAGGCTAAGATATTTTCCATAGTTTTAGAGAGTTTTAAGACAAAAATATTTTCTTTTTTTTTTTTTTTTGAGACCAAGTCTCACTCTGTCACCTAGGCTGGAGTGCAGTGGAGTGATCTCGGCTCACTGCAACCTCCACCTCCAAAGTTCAAGCGATTCTCCTGCCTCAGCCTCCTGAGTAGCTGAGATTACAGGCGCGTGCCACCATGCCTGGCTAATTTTTGTATTTTTTTTTAGTAGAGATGGGGTTTCACCATATTGGCCAGGCTGGTCTCGAACTCCTGACCTCGTGATCCACCCACCTCGGCCTCCCAAAGTGCTGGGATTACAGGCTTGAACCACTGCGCCTGGCCGACAAAAAGATTTTCTAACTGGAAAATTGAGTTGATTGGAATGTTTATAGTGTAAATGAGATATTGTAGATTTGTTATAGTCCTCAGACTGTTCTGATGCTGCCCATTGTGATAGATTTATATAATTAACTTCTTTGTGTGTTGCTTTGAGAAACAGCTTGTTATTAACGTTCAGTTGGAATGAGCTACCATCAATTTAATTGCTTGAGAGAAAAGTATCGGTATCCCTGGTAAACTGGAGAAAGTGGAGGATTATTCTTTTTTCTTTTTTTCTTTTCTTTTTGAGACGGAGTCTCACTCTGTCGCCCAGGCTGGAGTGCAGTGGTGCGATCTCAGCTCACTACAACATCCGCCTCCCGGGTTCAAGTGATTCTCCTACCTCAGCCTCTTGAGTAGCTGGGATTACAGGTGCCCGCCACCATGCCTGGATAATTTTTGTATTTTTAGTAGAGATGGGGTTTTACCAGGTTGGCCGGGGTGGTCTCAAACTCCTGACCTCAGGTGATCCACCCGCCTCGACCTCCCAAAGTGCTGGGATTACAGGTGTGAGCCACCATGACTTTAAATTGAAGCCATTATCACTCTGAAAATCCTAAGGCCAGGCTGGGCGTGGTGGCTCACAGCTGTAATCCCAGAACTTTGGGAGGCCAAGGCAGGTGACTCTCTTGAGCCCACAAGTTCAAGACCAGCCTGGGCAACATGGTGAAACCCTGTCTCCACAAAATACACAAAAAATTAGCCAGGTATGGTAGCGCATGGGTGGGAAAATGAATCACATGAGCCTGGGAAGTTGAGGCTGCAGGGAGCTGTGATCATGCCACTGCACTCCAGTGCCTGGCCGAAGATTATTCTTTAAGTGTATAAATGTAGTAAGTGCAGTTGAAAACCCTCAGTAAAAATAATGTATTTAAGTACCTGTGGAATTAGAATATTGATATTCTGGGTAATCAGGTATTGATATTTTTAGGAAACCTGGCCAGAGCACATTAAAATGAATCTTAAAAATGTCAGTATTTGAGGTTACAAAGTCAAAAAAGAGTGAAAACTTGCAAATTTTCTCAGTTTTTCTGAGCTCTTCTCCATGATCCTTACAAAATAAGGAACAGTGTTTTTTTTTAAACTTACTGGGCATTGTTTGAGTGTTTAGACTTTGTCACCCTAAACAAGAGTGTCTATGCTAAGTATTTACTAGAAGACAGTTTCTGTTACAGGTCACCTGAATATTCATTTAAAAAAAAAAAAAGAAAGAAAATACCTTACCAAAAAACAGCATGTCTAGAATCTAGCTGTTTTTTGGTAAGGTGGTTTTTTTTTTTTTCTTTTGTTTTTTTGAGATGGAGTCTCACTCTGTCGCCCAGGCTGGAGTGCAGTTGTGTAATCTCGGCTCACTGCAACCTTTGCCTCCCGGGTTCAAGCGATTCTCCTGCCTCAGCCTCCCGAATAGCTGGGAATACAGGTGCACACCACCACACCAGGCTAATTTTTGTATTTTTAGTAGTGATGGCGTTTCACCATTTTGGTCAGGCTGGTCTCAAACTGCTGACCTCATGATCTGCCCGCCTCAGCCTCCCCAAGTGCTGGGATTACAGCCGTGAGCCACCAAACCCGGCCTTTTTTTTTTTTTGCTTGAACGAATATTCAGGTGATCTGTAACAGTAACTGTCTTCTAGTAAATGAAGTGCCCAGTTTTGAGGGTCTCTTCTGGTTGATGTAAATTCTGCCTATGTCTCGTTAGGTATTTGTGAGGGAAAGATGGAACAGAGGTGCACGTGTGTGTATGTGTTTCTGTCTGGACAAAGACGGCATGTCTTTTTGGGTTGTTGGCTTTTTTTTTTAATAGATTGGCATAGGAAGTGCAAAAATATAACTAGTCTAAATCCAAGACACATGATACAGAGTTAAGCCAATTTGGATTGTTGAATGGATACTGCTGTCTTGTAACTATCGTGTTCAGATGTTTCTCATAAATGACTGCATAGTCAGCTGACCCAGTCAAGGGCTTTCCAGGAGCTAAAAAGCAGTTAAATTTTTGATCTGCTACAGCTCTGGACACCGATTCAAGACTTTGGCTTCTGAAGATTGGCTAAGTGAGATTTGCCATGAAGTATGTAAAGTAAAAAAACAAAACAAAGCAAAAAAGTCTGCCTAGTTTAACTAAAAACGTGGTTTTGCATCTCTCTCAATGTAGCATTTTCTGAAACTTGAGAAAACACATTTGCTTGGCACAGCTGTTAACTTCCTACAACTGAAATGCTTTCCATTCCCTTTAAAATAAGCCCTTCTGAAGCAGAATGTAGATCACATGTATCATCCAGACCAAAAAAGTTTGCCTGGACTACTCCTGGGGTCCGGAATTCTCACATTCCAGGCAGAGCTCCAGCTGTTCCGATTTAGTTACCCACTTGGGATTGGCTGCGCCACCTACTCTTGTTTCCACCCCTTAACTTTCACTGGAAGAAAGCTCTAGACCGAAGATTAAATGTAAGCGCTGTCACCAGGCCTTCTGAGTGCAGCTGGCACCATGGGTGTGCTCCAGAGCAACTTCTGCTTGCTCTGAGCCCCCTGCCCTGCCTCCCCTTTCACCATGTTTCCTCTGACAAGATTTTAAGTACAGCAATTCAAGAAGATTTCTCCTCCTAAACGACATTTATCTGAAGTGTATTGCCTCTTGATTGCTGGAAAAGAATCTTAAACTCATTTCAAAAGTAACTTATAAACAAACTTATTAAAAGTGATGAAAGGAGCATTGAAATTAATTAGCACTAATTCTTCACTCTGCCAAAGTGTGCAGTGTCCTTCAGAGGAAACAATAACAGATCTGGTGAGTGTGCCATGCCAGTGGGGAGAATTGAATGTCCCTCATCTCCCTCTTTCCCTAGGGACATTAGTCATGAGTGCCGAGTGTGCGGGGTCACAGAAGTGGGTCTTTCTGCATATGCAAAGCACATTTCTGGCCAGTTGCACAAAGATAACGTTGATGCCCAGGAAAGAGAAGATGATGGAAAAGGAGAGGAAGAGGAAGAAGATTATTTTGACAAGGAACTCGTTCAGTTAATAAAACAAAGGAAAGAACAAAGTCGGTAAGTAATTGATTTTTTTAAAAAAGCCTATCTATAACAGAACACAGCAGAGAATACATTTTATATCTTTGTACTGTTCAGCCCTTAGCATTTAAACTTAGGTATAAAGTTTAAGCTTGAGGTTGTTGTCTTATTAATCAAAGGGCAATGGAATGTTTTCTTGAACTACTGTAATATCTTCTTAAAAAAGCAAACTCAGTATTGTTCCTACATAAGCTGTAGCTACATATCTGAAATTTTTGCCATGTTGGTAACTATGTTGAGAATGGCTTTATTGATATCCAAATCTTTTTTTTTTTTTTTAAGATGGAGTCTCACTCTGTCACCCACCCAGACTGGAGTGCAGTGGTGTGATCTTGGCTCACTGCAACCTCTGCCTTCTGGGTTCAAGCAATTCTCCTGCCTCAGCCTCCTGAGTAGCTGGGATTACAGATGCCTGCCACCATGCCTGGCTAATTTTTCTTGCATTTTTAGTAGAGACGGGGTTTAACCCCATTAGCCAGGCTGGTCTCAGACTCCTGACCTCAAGCAGTCTGCCTGCCTCAGCCTCCCAAAGTGCTGGAATTACAGGCGTGAGCCACTGTACCTGGCCAGTATCCAAATCTTTTGAATACCAATAAGTTTTTATTTGGCGTTTAAATTTTCTAGTGGAAGGTATTAGAATATAAGCTTCATTGTATAAATTGTATAGTATATAGTATAGTCTTATTGCCAAAATAACAGTATAGTCTATAGTATATAGTATAGTCTTATTGCCAAATAACATTTCTTAGGAAAATATTTTTTGACTGGTGTGAATTAATGTGGTGTTTCTGCCAAATTTGATTTATCTTTTTGTCTTTGAATCCCCAGTGACTAACACAGTGCTTTATTGAAGAAATTTTTTTGATAAGTGTCAAGATAATTTAAGCAATATAAATTTTCTAATTTGTATTGCATAATTTCATACCTATATTTATACATTCAGGTATTAGGCATTTATGTTTTTACCTTACTGCTTTCTGGTCTAAAGAGTTTAATTATAAAATTTGTTAAAAAGAGTTTAATGAGGTAGAAATTTTCAATGTGAGGGAAAGAGAGAGAGAAGCACTTATGAGGTGGGATAATTTTTTAAGTCCCAGAACATGAAGAGAATCATTTCAGATTCTAAAATAAAATTTTAAAGATTCTTCTTGAATACTAGTTATACCCGGTCTGTACCTCCTTTTTAGTTAGAGGCTTGACTATAAAAAGGAAGTCGTTTTTACTCTATATGTTAAAAGTTTTTTTGCCGGGAGGCACAGTGGCTCAGGCCTATTGTCCTGGTGCATGAGGAGACAAGGCCAGGGCTTCAAGACCAGCCTGGGCAATATAGGAAGCCCTTATCTATGTAACAACAACAAAAAATTAAAATTAAAAAAAAATTTTTTGAACAAGTCCTTGAAGGAGACTTTCTTCATCTTAAAATATCAATAAAGGGTGAGCATCCCTAATCCAGAATCTGAAAACACCAAAATCTAAAACATTTGAGTGCCAACATGAGGCCACCAGTGGAAAATTCCACACCTCATTTCATTTTACAAAATTATTCAAAATATTACCTAAAATTATCATCAGACTGTGTATAAAAGCTGTATATGAAACATAAATGAATTTTATGTTTAGACTTGGGTCCCATTCCTGTAATATCCCATTATGTGTATGCAAAAATATTCCAAAATCCAAAGCAGTTTGAAATGCAAAACCTTTCTGGTCCCAAGCATTTCAGATACGGGACACTCAAACCACATGGTTCTTGAATCATTTAGTAGCTTAGTCCTTCAAATGACATTTTCATTACTTTTAATATAGTTGCAGTTTACTTTCTCCTGCTTTAGGCGGTTGGAGCCTCTGGGAGACTAACTTCTATTTTCTTCTTACATACTAGTGCCATTATTAGCTTTATCTGTGTAAATAATTAAACATTAAGTCAGAATAGATTACACATTTGTATCATAGTTACTATTTTTTGAGTCTTTTGATGTGCCTCCTTGGTGACCTATTTATAAAATCATCTACTTCTTTTTTTTTTTTTTTTGAGACAGGGTGTCGGTCTGTCACCCAGGCTTGAGTGCAGTGGCACGACGACACCTCACTGCAGCCTCAACTTCCTAGGCTCCAACAGTCCTCCCACCTCAGCCTCCCGAGAAGCTGGGACTACAGGCATGCATTGCCACCATGTGTGGCTAATTTTTTTTTTAATTTTTATTTTTGGTAGAGATGGGGTTTAGCCATGTTGCCCAGGCTGGCCTTGAACTTCTGGGCTCAAGTGATCCACCCGCCTTGGCCTCCCAAAGTGCTGAGATTACAGGCATGAGCCACCACACCTGGCCAAAATCATCTACTTCTTCAGGAGGTTTTTTTTTTTCTTTTTTCCTTCATGAGTTTTTAACTTAGATTATTCTTTCTGGTCTATGGGTTTAGCTGAATGCTCCTGTCTTCTGAATCTAGCCAATTCATGATGATCTAGGAATTCTACTTTGTGATTTATTTATCCCCCAATTCTCCCATTTCTGATCATATCAGTATAACTGAGTTAGTGGTCTCCTTGGATGCCAGAAGTTGCATATTGCATAGACTCAAAAGACAAAGGCGATTTGGTTAATTGTTATAAAAAAATTCTGCTACTGCATGTAATAATAGTTGTTACTTTCTAAACAGAGTCTCCTGTTTAGAAATGATTGTAATTTATATGAGTGGATGTTTGAACCTTCTAGATAGACTTTTAAATTCCGTCTTATGAAAAAGGAAGAAGTTCCAATTTGTGTCCAAAATATCATAGACATTGAAAGCCTTTAAAGCCAGTTAAAGTCAGTATTGAGTTTAAGATTTTTAAGTCAAGTTCAGAGGAAGGAACTTAAATGTGGAAACTTTGTTTTGAGATGTTGATTCTCTGAAGGCCTATGGTTAGGAGTATAGACTCTGACTGGAGTCAGACCGCCAAGGTTTAAATCTCTGCTCTACTACTTTCTGGCTGTCTTATTCTAGGCAAGTTATGTAACCTCTCTACTGCTCAATTTCTCATCTATAAAGTAGGAATAGTAAGAATACTTGCCACGCCTGTAATCCCAGCACTTTGGGAGGCTGAGGCGGGTGGATCACGAGGTCAGGAGTTCAAGACCAGCCTGGCCAACATGGCGGAACCCTGTCTCTACTAAAAATACAAAACTTAGCCAGGCGTGGTGGCGGGAGCCTGTAATCCCAGCTACTCAGGAGGCTGAGGCAGGAGAATCGCTTGAACTGGAGAGGCGGAAGTTGCAGTGAGCCAAGATCGTGCCATTGCACTCCAGCCTGGGCAACAAAGCGAGACTCCATCTCCAAAAAAAAAATACTTGCCTCAGGATTATAAAAACTAAGTGAGATAATCTATATAAGGTGCTTAGCATTAAATGCCTGACACTTAGGTACTCAGTAAATTTTAGCTAGCAGTACTCAGTATTTTGAGCACTTACCACATGCTAAGCACCATGCCCATGCACACCATAGGCAGTTTGTAGAAGAAAATGGTTTTTACACCTATTGCTATGATGCTTACTGAAGCTTATTCATGTTTCTGTGGACTCCTCGTCTGACATGAACATGAAACAGCTGTAGTTTCTTTATAAAAACCTCTGGCTCGTGAAGCTCCTTATAGCACATAATATGGTTACTACTTGTTTGGTATATGCTATTTTCCTCCTGTTTGTGACCTTACTGTCTCAGCTAGGTTCTAAGCCCTTCACAAACCGGAACTGTACATAAAAGTCTTCTTATACCACTAACAGTTATTGAATGGGTACTGGACAAAGTGTTTATTAATAAAAATAACCATGCAAAGTATCATCTTATTTAAAATAGGTTAAGAAATGGAGTTTTTCAGAAAGAACCTACAACTGGAAAAATCATGGTATTAAGGGCAGCTGAACATAAAATTGTACTAAATATGATAACTAGGCTGGGCGCAGTGGCTCATGCCTGTACCCCTGTAATCCCAGCACTTTGGGAGGCCGCGAGTGGGTGGATTACCTGAGGTCAGGAGTTTGAGATCAGCCTGGCCAACATGGTGAAACCCCGTCTCTACTAAAAATACAAAAATTAGCCGGGTGTGGTGGCGCATGCCTGTAATCCCAGCTAGTCGGGAGTCTGAGGCAGGAGAATTGCTTGAGCCTGGGAGACAGAGGTTGCAGTGACCTGAGATTGTGCCACTGCACTCCAGCCTGGCCAACAGTGCAAGACTCTGTCTCAAAAAAAAAAAGATAACTATAGCTATAAAATATACTTGTTCTTTTTCCAAAAAAGCTGCATAATACAAAAATAATAATTGGATGATAGGGACAAAATCTCAGAAAACACGACCAAGAAAGGGAGGGAATATAAATGTGCCAAATTTTTGTTTGTTTTTTTGAGACAGTCTCGCTCTGTTACCCAGGCTGGAGTGTAATAGCATGATCTCAGCTCACTGCAACCTCCGCCTTCTGGGTTCAAGTGATTCTCATTCCTCAGCCTCCCGAGTAGCTGGGGTTACAGGTGTGCTCCACTATGCCTGGCTAATTTTTGTATTTTTAGTAGAGATGGGGTTTCTCCATGTTGGCCATGTTGGTCTTGAACTCCTGACCTCAAGTGATCTGCCCGCCTCGGCCTCCCAAAGTGCTGGAATTATAGATGCGAGCCACCACACCTGGCCAAATGTGCCAAATTTTTAATATTTCTGAGTGATGGGGGAGATGGTTGTAATTACTTGAAATTTAAATAATTTAAAATGTTTAATTTTTAAATTAATAAGTTGAGGAATATACGTTTAAATATATCATTTAAAGATATGAAAACAACCACTATTAGATATAAAACTAGACTCGGTTACATATTCTAAGTAACGGGAGGAAAGTACAAGGGAAGTTTGGTGGGTTATGCCTTTCAAGGTAGCATAGGAATTCCTTTAAATCGCTAATGAAAAACTGTTTTTCTTCCAGACAAGATGAACCTTCCAATAGCAACCAAGAAATAAACTCTGATGACAGACGACCCCAATGGAGACGAGAAGACCGAATTCCTTACCAAGACAGAGAGAGTTACAGTCAGCCTGCATGGCATCATCGTGGACCTCCACAGCGGGATTGGAAATGGGAAAAAGATGGCTTTAATAATACTAGGAAAAACAGCTTTCCACATTCTTTGAGGAATGGTGGTGGACCAAGAGGACGTTCCGGGTGGCATAAGGGTGTTGCAGGAGGCTCCTCGACTTGGTTTCACAACCATAGTAATTCTGGAGGTGGTTGGCTTTCAAATAGTGGAACAGTAGATTGGAATCATAATGGTACAGGAAGGAATTCCAGTTGGCTTTCTGAAGGAACAGGTGGCTTTTCCAGTTGGCATATGAACAACAGTAACGGAAACTGGAAATCCAGTGTACGTAGTACAAATAATTGGAATTACAGTGGCCCTGGAGACAAATTTCAACCAGGCAGAAACAGAAATTCTAACTGTCAAATGGAAGATGTGACTATGCTATGGAACAAGAAATCTAATAAGTCAAACAAATACAGTCACGACAGATATAATTGGCAGCGGCAAGAAAATGACAAACTTGGTACAGTTGCCACATATAGAGGTCCTTCTGAAGGATTTACAAGTGATAAATTTCCTTCAGAAGGCTTACTTGACTTCAATTTTGAGCAGGCGGAAAGCCAAACCACTAAACAAGCAGACACTGCTACTTCCAAAGTTAGTGGAAAGAATGGCAGTGCGGCAAGGGAAAAGCCTCGTCGCTGGACGCCTTACCCTTCTCAGAAGACTCTGGATTTACAGTCGGGATTGAAAGACGTCACTGGTAACAAGCCAGAAATGATAGAGAAACCTCTCTTTGATTTTAGCTTGATAACTACAGGAATACAGGAGCCCCAAACTGATGAAACACGTAATTCCCCAACACAGAAAACACAAAAAGAAATACATACTGGATCTCTTAATCACAAGGCCTCTTCTGATTCTGCTAATTCCTTCGAGGTGGTGAGACAGTGCCCCATTGCAGAAAAACCTGAACAAGAGCATACACCAAATAAAATGCCATCATTGAAATCCCCACTCCTTCCATGTCCAGCCACTAAATCATTGTCTCAAAAGCAAGATCCAAAGAATATCTCAAAAAACACCAAAACGAATTTTTTTTCCCCTGGAGAACACTCAAATCCCTCGAACAAGCCCACTGCGGAAGATAACCATGGTCCTTACATATCCAAACTGCGTAGTTCATCTCCTCACGTTTTAAAAGGGAATAAAAGTACATTTGGCTCTCAGAAGCAATCTGGTGATAATTTAAATGATACTTTACGAAAGGCCAAAGAGGTGCTACAGTGTCATGAGTCATTGCAAAATCCAGTTCTTAGCACTTCTAAAAGGACCAGGAACTATGCAAAAGCAAGTAGAAATGTAGAAGAATCTGAAAAAGGGTCTTTGAAAATTGAGTTTCAAGTGCACGCACTAGAAGATGAAAGTGATGGAGAGACATCTGACACGGAAAAGCATGGAACAAAAATTGGAACCCTAGGTTCTGCAACTACGGAATTGTTATCCGGCAGCGCTCGAACTGCTGATGAGAAAGAGGAGGATGACCGAATCCTGAAGACTTCTAGAGAACTATCCACTTCCCCATGTAATCCCACAGCTTGCCAAAAAGAATCTGAATTACAAATGACATCTGCAGCCAGTCCACACCCTGGCTTATTGCTAGACTTGAAAACCTCTCTAGAAGATGCACAGGTTGATGACTCTATTAAATCTCATGTATCTTATGAAACAGAAGGCTTTGAGAGTACTAGCTTGGATGCAGAGCTTCAAAAAAGTGACATCAGTCAGCCCTCGGGCCCTCTCCTGCCTGAACTAAGTAAGCTTGGCTTTCCTGCCTCACTTCAAAGGGATCTAACCCGGCACATTAGTTTGAAGAGCAAAACTGGAGTACACCTTCCTGAGCCAAACCTCAATAGTGCCCGCCGCATTCGCAATATTAGCGGTCACCGAAAGAGTGAGACAGAGAAGGAGTCTGGGCTCAAGCCAACCCTACGGCAGATTCTAAATGCATCTCGGAGAAATGTCAACTGGGAACAGGTCATTCAGCAAGTAACCAAGAAAAAGCAAGAGCTGGGCAAAGGCTTACCCAGGTGTGTGCTGCTTTTCGGTGTCTTTTTTTTCCTTACTTTCTTTTAAAGTAACCCTTTGACCCTGATCAAGAGAATTCTCTGTGTTTCATTTAATTAAATGTTTGCCAACAATATCTGTTGTAGATGTCTTGATTTAATATCAAATAGTGACTAATACTCTATGACAGATGGAATAAAGTATTTCCTAGCAGAGAGTACAGGTTAAAATGGAAGCACACCTACTTGAGAAACAAGATGGTGACGTAGGAAAAAAGTCATCACTTTACAGGGGTAAAATCCGTCACTTTGTAGGGGTAGAAAATGACAGCATAAAAATGTAGAGCTATAGATCTGTGTCTTTTTCTAGATCTTAATTTTGGAATGCGTGCTATAACTTTTAAATATAACTGTTTTCATTACCTTTTACTTAGAACCTACGAATAGTTAACTTTTCTGTATGTACTCTGGGCATTATATTTATGACTACAACATGCTTTCTCTTAAGCACTTGTGTAATATTTTGGCTCTCCATCGTATGTTGAGGTACTAGACTTTTCTGAATGGTAAAACAGTGTTCAACATAGGTTTGCTACTTGAAAGTCATAACTCTGCTGCATGATGATACAGTTCTCCAGGCTTCAGGGGCATTTCTGTACTTGTTGAAATAATGGATTTATTTCCCCCCACTTTCCTTTCCCACACCTTGTGAGTAGCACTTGAAATTATAAGTATAAAGCACTTGTAAATGCTCAGTAAAAGGTTTTTTTTTGTTTGTTTTGGTTTGTTCGCTTTTAAAAATTATATGCTGTATGTATTATTATAGATTTAGAGCTCCATATGAAATAAAACTCAATTTTTACTCCCTCAAATATATTATTATAGCTGTATACAAACCTCTAATCTGGTACTTGTCACAACATAATATATTTATATCTGTACCACTTACTAGACTGTGAACTCCTTGAAGACAAGAGCCACCTTACTTTTTATAACCTCAGTGCTTGAGAGAGCCTGGCACATTAAAAAATAATGCCCCTCCCAACAACCATATCCAATTTATGTTTTCATTTTTTCTTTCTTCCTTAAGGTTTGGCATAGAAATGGTACCCCTTGTTCAAAATGAACAAGAAGCCTTAGATTTGGATGGGGAACCTGATCTGTCCAGTCTAGAAGGATTCCAGTGGGAAGGTGTTTCCATTTCCTCGTCCCCTGGCTTGGCAAGAAAGCGAAGCCTTTCTGAGAGCAGCGTGATCATGGACAGAGCTCCTTCTGTGTATAGCTTCTTCAGTGAGGAAGGTACAGGCAAAGAAAATGAGCCCCAGCAGATGATTTCACCTAGTAACTCATTGAGGGCTGGACAGAGCCAGAAAGCAACCATGCACCTCAAACAAGAAGTGACACCTCGGGCTGCCTCCCTCCGAACAGGTGAAAGGGCTGAAAATGTTGCTACCCAAAGGCGACATAGTGCACAATTACCCTCTGACCATATAATACCTTTGATGCATTTGGCAAAAGGCTTGAACAGCCAGGAGAGGTCTATACCACCTTCAGAGAATCAGAATTCCCAGGAGAGTAATGGAGAGGGAAACTCTCTGTCATCAAATTCGTCCTCAGCCCTTGCGATCTCCAGTTTAGCGGATGCAGCCACAGATAGTAGCTGTACCTCTGGTGCTGAACAAAATGATGGCCAAAGTATTAGAAAGAAACGAAGAGCCACTGGAGTGAGTATAATTCCCTCTGCTTTTTGTAGAACATCGCATGTGGCAAGTTGGTTGCTTATGAAAAAAGGTTCAAGTATTTTTCTTGGGTATCTGGGATTGTGATTCTCTCAACTTCTATAAGAATTGTGAGGTTCTTACTTTCATCCTACTGGTTTCTTACACTGAGTAATTCTGCTAAATTAAATGTAATCTAATATGAATGTACAGTACCAGGAAAATATGAAGTCATATCTAAAACCAGTGTCCAAGCCAATGATTCTTTGTATCACCTGACCAAGGATAAGTCACATCTTCAGCTGTAACCCAATCTGTTTTCATAGATGCGTTCTGCACTGCTACTGAAGAAAGGTGTTCTACTGTTGCACTTGTAGGGCATGGATGATTGCTGGATTCAGGAGTGCTAGGCTTAACACTAAGATGGTTTTAATACTATTAGACTGCGTATATATGAGCAGAGTATAGAAATATTTTTAGTCTGTGTAACTCTGTCCTTCATCCTTCAGTTACCCAGCCTGGCCTTTAAGAGTCTTTTATTTCACTGATACCACTTCTGCTCTTCCGGCATTTCTGCCGCTACTATTGCTTAACCCTCTCAGTATTCCTTTCTGAAAAGAAAGAGTTGCTGGTAGTGATACAGTCTGGGATCTAGCAATGTGAAAAAAAATGGGTTCTTCTCTTCATTATTTATTTATTTATTTTATAATATTTTAAAATTTATATTAGAGATGAGGTCTCACAATGTTGTCCATACTGCTCTGGAACTCCTGGACTCAAGCAGTCCTCCTGCCTCAGCCTCCCAAGTAGCGGGGACTACAAGCATGTGTCACTGTGCTGGGCTTCTCTCATTTAATACTGAGGTGATAAGCATAGTAGTTAAGGTCATGAATTTTAGACTTGCTTCAAATTGCAATTCTGCTGTTTGAGATATAGCATCCTTTGAGCTAGATGCTATATGTAGTGGATGTTATTGGATGACTTAAAATACACTTTAAGCTGAGGGATTGTCCTCTGATGAAGAGCTTGTCTCATGGACTGTTAAGCTTTTTGTTGTAAAAGTTTTCTTGCTGAAATTTAAAGTAGAAACTATGCCAAGTTATAAATCAGATATAGATATATATATATATTTTACTGGCTTTGTCTATACTTCTACTTGTGCCTTACTACCAAGATGAAATGCTTTGCCTGACCTCCATGGGCTTTCCTACCTCTAGGATGCTAGGAGGCACTTCACCCGGGATTCCTTTTTTTTTTTTTAAATCAGATACGTTTATTCAACTAAAAGTTGAGTTGGTACCATGTGAGTGAAACTCCTACGATCATGTTAGAGATGGTAGCAATAGTGAAGAACAGTGTATGGCTATCTTAGAATTGATTCCTTTTTCTCCTCTTGGATAATGGCTTTTACACACTGGATTTTATTCAGTTTTCTTTATCCCTCCAGGATGGATCTTCTCCTGAACTCCCAAGTCTTGAGAGAAAAAATAAAAGAAGGAAAATTAAAGGAAAAAAAGGTATGGTGCAGAATATTTTGGGAGAAAGAAGTTGGTGTTTTTTGGTTTTTTTTGGGGGGGTGGGTTTTTGGTAACCTCCAACTCTTGGGCTCAAGCAATCCTCTTCTCTCAGCCTCCCGAGTAGCTAGGACTACTGGTATGACACTACACTAATTCTTTTTATTTTTTTGTAGAGACAGGGTCTAGCTATATTGCCCAGGCTGGACTCAAACTCCTGGGCTCCAGTGATCCTCTCACCTTGGCCTTCCAAAGTGTTGGGATTACAGGTGTGAGCCACCGTGCCCAGCCCCAAGAGGTTCTTGTAGCAGTTCAGCATTTGTGCAACTTGACACATAGCATAGCTTGTCATTTATCAAACACTGATTGTCCATTTACTTTTTTTGGACATTTTTGTTGCCTTGCTTAAGAGGAAAGAAAAGTTTGATTTCCTAATACATCCAGTTACAACTGTAGAAGAAATATATGATGTCACATAGACTTGTAAGCCAAGGTTAGTATACCACTTGGACAATATAAAGCCAGGAAGTTTCCTTGAGCCTTTTCAGTGGGATGAAACGTGTTGGCCCTCTTGGTCATGTATAGCCATTTCTCTCACTTTCTGTTTTTGAGGCATCTTGGTTGCTTCCCCCCTGCCCCGCTTCCATACTCCCTTCCTTGGTTGCTTTTCTAAAGTGAACTATGGAAAGAAGTTATTAACATTGCTCCCTCATTGATGTATTTCTGTGATTCTTGCTTTTCCTTGACTCTAACCCAGTTCTAGTATAAGGGCTAGTCCCGGAAGTGATTGGATGAGGCTTGAGTGAGTGGATGTGATGGATAAGGGAGGAGTCAAGGACAACCCACATTTCTGGCTGGGCCAACCAGATGGATCATATGTAGAGCTAGAAAACTCCATGAGAGGAGCAGATTGAGAATAGAGAAAGATGATGAATTCCCTCAGGGATTCTTTGACTTAAAGGACCTTTGAGATAACCTAGCTAGAAATATCATAGTCAGTAGTTGGATATGTGGGTGTGGAGCTTAAGGGAGAGGTCCTGGCATATTGAATAGGAAACAGACAAACACAATGATGGTAAATACATACACAGAACATTTTATTCAAACTAAGTTAAATGTACTATTTCAAAGCTGTATTTTCTTCAGGAGGTCTTCTCCAATAAAAACAATTTTTAAGTAAACTAACAGACTAAATATGGATTGGAAAGAGAGTGCAAGCAGTCTAGGTCCAGAGTCTAATCTAAGCAAAAGTCCTGTGTGAAGACAGTGGTAGATAAAGGAAGAATGGGGAACGAGACCTAGAACAGGTGGTTTGCATGGGACAGATTTCACCTGGAAAGGTAGTGGTGGAAGGCGGTGATTAGATGAGACAGAATGATGTGATGGTACACTGGAGCTTATGAGACACCTCCATCTTAGCAGTTCTCACTTTTGGTTCCTAGCTTTGATATCATTGTGCTTGACTAAATGTTTTATGAATTTCCAATGACCTATTGAGGAGAACATAAAGTCTTATCCTAAATAATGGGTATAGTTCAGTCTTCTGAGGAGCTGTGTGATGAGAGGGAAATCTCTCGTGTTAACCTGAACCTTATGGTTTCTTTTGGCAGAACGTTCTCAGGTTGACCAGCTGCTGAATATTTCTTTAAGGGAGGAAGAACTTAGCAAGTCATTGCAGTGCATGGATAACAATCTTCTGCAAGCCCGTGCAGCCCTTCAGACAGCTTATGTGGAAGTTCAGAGGCTACTGATGCTCAAGCAGCAGGTAACGGCATGTGGAGGATTTAATAAAAATGGATCATCTCTGAAATCATGTTTTGTGCTGCCAAACCCATGGCTGGAGTCACCCCAAAAGCAATGGCAGGGGAGTTTCCACAAGGGAAGTGCCCCAGACTGTGCCTAATGGGGGACAGTTAGGATTCCAAAGAAAGAAGCACTGAATGCCAGGGTGATGAGTCCAAAGCATTTATTATGAGAGCCTACTTACAGAGTAGGCTGCAGCAGTCCCCACAAGGGACAGCAAGAAAGGGGTGTTCTCCCTAGGTATATCCACAGCCAGGGGGCGGGATGTGGAGTTTATATGAGGGTTTAAGGAATTTGGCTCAGGGCCAGGGCCAATTTCTTTCAGTGTTTTGGGCAACAACCTAGATACTTTTATCAATGCCTGGGAATCTTCAAGGCCCCAGGTAGGGTTCAAGCCTGCTGGAGAAAACCTGCGACTGGCTGGGTCACAGAGCAGTCAAGACACTGATTTTTGGTCAGGACATGGAAGAAAAATGGGGAGACCTAGAGGACCTTACAAGTTGGATTTCAAAATGCTTAATAAAATACTTTATTTTTAGATAACTATGGAGATGAGTGCACTGAGGACCCATAGAATACAGATTCTACAGGGATTACAAGGTATTCAGAGGGCATCTGATGGACTGGGCCCTCTATAGCATGTTACTTTTTTGTTTTCTCTGCTTTTTTTTTTTTTTTTTTTTTTTTTTTGGAGACATAGTCTTGCTCTGTCCCCCAGGTTGGAGTGCAGTGGTGCAATCTCTGCTCACTGCAACCTCTGCCTCCCAGGTTCAAGTGATTCTCATGCCTCAGCATTTGATTAGCTGGAATTACAGGTGCCCACCCCACCCCCAGCTAATTTTTGTATTTTTAGTGGAGACAGGGTTTCGCCATGTTGGCTGGACTGGTCTTGAACTCCTGACCTCAGGTGATCTGCCCGCCTCAGCCTTCCAAAGTGCTGGGATTACAGGCATGAGCCACTGCACGAGGCCTTTTTGTTCTCTTTGAGGGAATGAAAAGTAGTCATGAAAAGGTCATGTTATTTCTCTCCTGTCTCCTTGGTTTCATCCTTTTTTTTGTTTTTTTGAGACAGGGTCTTGCTCTGTCACTCAGGCTGGAGCGCAGTGGCACGATCATGGCTCACTGCAGCCTTGACCTCCTGGGCTCAAGCAATTTTCCCACCTCACTCCCCCCAGTAGTTGGGACTACAGACGTGTGTCACCATGCCTGGTTATTAAAATTTTTAACTTTTAATTTTATAAAATTATAATTTAAAATTGTAAAAATTTAAAGGTTATAAAAAGTTATATAAAATTATAAAAAGTTATAAAAATTAAAAAAATGCTTTTATAGAGATGGAATCTCCCAGTGTTTCCCAGGATAGTCCCAAACTCCTGGGCTCAAGCAGTCTTCCTAACTTGACCTCCCAAATGGTTGGGATTACAGGTCTGAACCACCACGCCTGGCCAGTTTCATCCTTCTCTAGAAAGGTCTGTAAACTGTGCATCCCAAAAATGTTTCGCAACAGACAATATGTTATGGAAAGAGTTTTGATTAGGAATCAAAAGGCCTGGGTTCAAATCTTCACCCTTCCATTAGTAGCCTGTGTAACTTTGGATAAGTCATTTAAAATTTGAAAAATTGGATTGTTGCTAGGTGCAGTGGCTCATGCCTGTAATCCACGCACTTTGGGAGTCTGAGGCAGGTAGATTCCTTGAGCCCAGGAGTTTGAGACCAGCCTGGGCAACATGGTGAAACCCTGTCTCTACAAATAAATTAAAAAATTATTAATAATTATTATTAGTAATAATAATTCCAGCCTGACCAACATGGTGAAACCCCATCTCTACTAAAAATACAAAAATTAGCTGGGCATGGTAGCGTGCACCTGTAATCCCAGCTACTCAGAACGCTGAGGCAGGAGAATCGCTTGAACCCAGGAGGCGGAGGTTGCAGTGAGCCGAGATTGCACCACTGCACTCCAGCCTGGGCGACAGAGTGAGACTCTGTCTCCAAAAAATAATAACAATAATAGCTGGGCATAGTGGCATGTGCCTGTAATCCCAGCTGCTTGGGAGGCTGAGGCAGGAGAATTGCTTGAGTGCACGAGGTCAAGGCTGCAGTGAGCAGTGTTTGCACCACTGCACTGCAGCCTGGGTAACAAAGCCAGACCCTATCCTCCCCCCCCCCCAAAAAAAAAAGAAAGTTGATGCCTATTCTCTCTGTATCCTTGGTGGTTGTAGAGATTATATTCTCCATATTTCGGAGGATTATGAGGGACTATACTAATATAGTTATTAATTTATAATTCTTTTCTAATGTTTAAAAATACAAATTAGCTCAGACACAAATGACTTTTCAGATAACATTTTGCATTTCTATGTATGTACGTTTCCCATTCTAGAAACATATGAACCTTCTGAGCACCCAGACCAGGTTCCCTGTAGCCTCACACGAGAACGAAGGAACAGTAGATCTCAAACATCCATTGATGCCGCACTGCTGCCCACTCCCTTTTTCCCACTTTTTCTGGAGCCTCCATCTTCCCATGTGTCTCCATCACCCACCGGAGCTTCTCTTCAAATAACCACGTCTCCTACTTTCCAAACCCATGGCAGTGTCCCTGCTCCAGACTCATCAGTTCAGATTAAACAAGAGCCCATGTCTCCTGAACAAGATGAGAATGTGAATGCTGTGCCACCAAGCTCTGTCTGCAATGTGTCCAAGGAATTACTGGAAGCTAATAGTATGTAAGCTTTTCTCTGGGTTAAGGGCATCCCAGTAGTGGGACTGGGGCATTTTTATATGAGTGATATAAGCCATACTTGCTCATTAAAACTAAAATGAGCAAGTACAACTAATTTTTCACTGAAATTCTCTTCATATATACAGGAGGATTCTTTTAAAATATTTTAGAGAATGTAATTTGAATATCAGTCATTTTCTTTCATTTCCTCTAATCTAGGGTTAGAGTTGACTTTGTATTAGCACCCACAAGGTTCCATTTATTAGGATAAGTACAAAATTTGTTTTGTGTGAAATAAATGGGGTTGAAGTTAATTCAGCCAATTTTCTGAATAAGGTCTACCCTCTGAATTTCTTTGCACTTACTGTCTATATAATCTCAATACAAACCAGGATTAATATAAGCTTGAGAGGCACGTGGCCATGATGGGGTTTGGAATCATCTACTAAGAACTTGCTGTTGAGAAATAGCCAGGGTTTTCACTCTTTTCAAAAAATAACACTTACCTGGTTATCATTTGAGAATACGTCTAAGCTATGTAAAATCCTGTTAGAAGTTTGCATTACCACAGTGGTGCTGTATTTGAAAATTAAGTCCAACAAACTGGCATTGTGTGGTTTCCTGAGCAGAAGTAAAAAGTTTAAAAAATTACTCTAGATTTTACTACCAGTACTGTGTATTAATCTAGATGTTAGTATCAAATGTATAGCTTATTTATTTATTGAGACAGAGCCTCACTCTGTCACTCAGGCTGGAGTGTGGTGGCATACTCACAGATCACCACAGGCTTGACCTCCTGGGCTCAGGTGATCCTCCCACCTCAGCCTCCAGAGGAGCTAGGACTACAGATGCCGGCCACCATGCCCAGCTAATTTTTGTATATATATATTTTTTTGTAGAGATGGGGATTCACCATGTTGCCCAGGCTGGTCTTGATCTCCTGGGCTCAAGTGATCCACCCACCTTGGCCTCCCAAAGTGCTCGGATTACAGGTGTGAGCCACTGTGTCTGGCTTAGCATATATATATATATACACATATGTGTATATATATATATATATACGTACGTATATATATATATACACGTACGTATATATATATATATATACACACATACGTATATATATATAATATATACACACACGTATATATATATATACACACACATACGTATATATGTGTGTGTGTGTGTATATATATATATACGTGTGTGTATATATATATATACTTTTTTTTTTTTTTTTTTTTGAGACAGAGTTTCGCTTTTTGTTGCCCAGGCTGGTGTGCAATGGCATGCTCTTGGCTCACTGCAACCTCTGCCTTCCAGGTTCAAGTGATTGTCCTGTCTCAGCCTCCCGAATAGCTGGGATTACAGGCACCCACCACCATGCCCAGCTAATTTATGTATTTTTAATAGAGACACGGTTGGCCATGTTGGCCAAACTGGTCTTGAACTCCTGACCTCAAGTGATCCGACCGCCTCGGCCTTCCAAAGTGCTGGGATTACAGACGTGAGCCACCATGCCCAGCCCCTAGCATATTTTTAAAAATTATTTTAAATTTTTGTGGGTACATAGTAGGTGTATATATTTATGGATTACATGAAATATTTTGGTACTATTATTTTTCACATTACATATTATTTCAGTCTTTCTTAAATCATATTTTTGTGTTTACATGTAGAACTTGTACAAAGGAGCAGTCATATATAACTTGATTTTTCCATTTAATATATCATGATTTTTCTGTCGTAAAAATAATTTATCTAAAGTATTTTATATTACAAGTTGCATAATATTTGAATAGTTGCATAATCTGGATAAACAATAATTTATGTGGTGAATCTTTTTTGAATATTTAGTTTTCTAACTTTTTTCATATTCTGTGTAACACTGCATTGTATATGTCTTTGAGTACATCTGTGATTATTTCATCACTTTTAATTCCTAGACATGAAGTAACTAAGTCAAAGGAAATTGACATTTCTAAGTCAGCAAATTTTTTTAACTACTAAGATGTAGCTAAATTGGATGGGTGTGGATAATGAAAACTTCAAAGAAATAAAAGTAAAAGGACTTCAGCTAAGTAGACATTTAAGTGTCTACTATGAATAAACCACAATGTTAAATGTGTGGACATTTAAAACAAGAAAAAAGATTGATAGAAACAATCCCTCCCCACAAGGAGCTTTTGTAGGGAATAAGACACACAGTGTCTGTGAGATTCACGCAAGGCAGAGGGTAGTAAGTGTCATAGGAGTGTGTATGTCGGTGATGGGAAACAGGGGTGAGATACCAGCTGAAACAGTCATGGTTTTGTGAACATATCATTGAAATATTTGGTAGAGTTTCAGTCAGTGATAAATTGCAGCAAACACAAAAAAGGATGCAATAATTTTTTTCCTCTCAATTCAGGAGAGATCAGTGACAGTTGTCCAGTTTATCCAGTCATCACTGCTAGATTGTCCTTATCAGAGTCAACAGAAAGTTTCCATGAGCCTAGCCAAGAACTGAAGTTTTCTGTGGAGCAAAGAAATACCAGAAACAGAGAAAACTCTCCCTCTTCCCAATCAGCTGGTCTTTCTAGCATAAATAAAGAAGGGGAAGAGCCAACCAAAGGCAATAGTGGATCTGAAGCCTGTACCAGTTCTTTTCTAAGATTGTCTTTTGCTTCAGAAACCCCTTTGGAGAAGGAACCCCACTCTCCAGCTGACCAGCCTGAACAACAGGCAGAATCCACTTTGACATCAGCTGAGACTAGGGGAAGCAAGAAAAAGAAGAAACTTCGGAAGAAGAAAAGTCTACGGGCTGCCCATGTTCCTGAGAATAGTGACACTGAACAGGATGTTTTGACTGTTAAACCTGTAAGGAAAGTAAAAGCTGGAAAGTTAATTAAAGGGGGGAAAGTAACAACCTCCACTTGGGAAGACAGCAGGACTGGTCGGGAGCAGGAGAGTGTCAGAGATGAGCCAGATAGTGACTCGTCTCTGGAAGTCCTAGAAATTCCTAATGCTCAGTTAGAAGTAGTAGCCATTGATTCTTCAGAATCAGGAGAAGAGAAACCAGACAGCCCATCTAAAAAGGATATTTGGAACTCTACAGAGCAAAACCCACTAGAAACGTCTCGTTCTGGGTGTGATGAAGTTAGCTCTACCAGTGAAATTGGCACTCGCTATAAAGATGGCATCCCTGTAAGGTAAGAATATTGTATTGGTCCAGTCAGAACAACTTTCACCAACTTTATTTTTTTAAATAGAATTTTAAATTATGAGTCAGAATTTCTTTAAAAACCAAACTTTATGTGAATGCAGTAGGGATTGTGGATATGGAAAAATTAAAGCTCAGCAGTAGAAACTTTCTGCTTTCTCTTTTGACTGTGTTATAAATATTCACTCTGCTTTTATTTCCCTTCATTAAGAAATTTCAGATGGAAAAACTAATCTCTTATATCATTGCTACTTTGCCCATTGTTTAGAAAAATCCTTTGTGTCAGGAAATTTTTACTTTTACTACCCGCCCTGTTCACACAGATGCTGAGAACACTTTTGCTATTATTTTGTAGTGTGGCAGAAACTCAGACTGTGATCTCCTCCATAAAAGGATCAAAGAATTCTTCAGGTATTTGCTGTTCAGTTTCATTTAAGTTAACCACAGAATTAAAAGCCTTGTAAATATTAAAGCCAGGATTTAAACCTACTTAAATATATTTATAGAACAGGAGAATGGGGAGGGGTTTATCACCAAGAGGATTGCCTTGATCAACAGTTCTGATATTCTTAAAACCTCAAATCCTGGTCTTTCAGATTCTTATTCTCATCTATCTGATTGATTGATTGATTGATTGTAACAGAGTCTTGCTCTGTCACCTGGGCTGGAGTGCAGTGGCGCTATCTCTGCTTACTGCAGCTTCCACCTCCCAGGTTCAAGCAGTTCTCCTGCCTCAGCCTCCCAAATAGCTGGGACCACAGGTGCGCGCCATCACGCCTGGCAAATTTTTTTTTGTATTTTTAGTAGAGACGGGGTTTCGTTATGTTGGCCAGGCTGGTCTCGAAGTCCTGGCCTCAAGTGATCCTCCTGCCTCGGCCTCCCAAAGTTCTGGGATTACAGGTGTGAGCCACCATGCCTGGCCTTTCTCATCTGTCTTATCCCGCTCCCTTATGTGTTCAACTAATTAGTATTAAGGTTTCATTGGCTCTAAGGATATTTGCTTTCAGAAGGAACTGCTTAAGGAATACTATGTTATTCAAAGAAATAACTTTTTGGGAGTGTGGGAGAGATTGGGTACCTTCCAAGTATCACTCAAAGCTCTTTTTTTTTTTTTTTTTTTGAGATGGAGTCTCTGTCGCCCAGGCTGGAGTCCAGTGGTGTGATCTTGGCTCACTGCAACCTCTGCCTCCCAAGAATCACTTGGGTTCAAGTGATTCTCTTGCCTCAGCCTCCCCAAGTAACTGGGACTACAGGCGCACGCCACCATGCCTGGCTAATTTTTGTATTTTTAGTAGAGATGGGGTTTCACCATGTTGGCCAGGCTGGTCTCCAACTCCTGACCTCAGGTGATCCGTCCACTTCAGCCTCCCAAAGTGCTGGGATTAGAGGTGTGAGTTACCACGCCCAGCCCAAAAGCTCATTATATAATTATCTATCTTTTTCCTAAGTGAAAGGCCTTCTCTGCCTTTGCTTATTATGCAGTCTTCATAGTGAAGATGTGTATTGAAAATTGTAATAGTCTGATAGGGGAACTAAGATTTAAGGGATCTACTTTTGGTTTAATCTAGGGACTACTGTATTGTATAATAGTTCTGATTTTTGAGTATCTTTTCAGACTCTAGCAGACATGTCTCTGAAACCTATTCTTGTTTTCCAGAAATATCTTCAGAGCCAGGAGATGATGATGAACCCACAGAAGGAAGCTTTGAGGGACACCAGGCTGCTGTAAATGCAATTCAGATATTTGGAAACTTACTATATACCTGTTCAGCAGATAAAACTGTCCGGGTTTATAATCTGGTGGTAAGTTGATAGAACATGTAGAATGTTTTTGGTTGCAGGTTTTGGAAAATCCAGTTTATACTTTTTTAAACAATAAAGGGAATTTGTTGGCTGTCTGAAGGAAGGGGTGGGCCTGAGACTGACTTTGGATGCATTTAATCCAGTAGCTCAGCAAGGTCATTGGGGACTTCATTTCTTTTTGTCTCTCTACTCTGCCTTCTCTGGTGTCACCTCTTCCTGAAAGCTAGTTCCCCTCTTGCTCACAAGATAAATGTCAGGAGCCACTGGAGTCTCTTTTTCCCTCCCACCAGCACAGAAGGGTCCTGTGTTTTATTCCCTGAACGATCACCTTTGCCTGTGGCAAAGAGGGTTGGGATTACACCAGTGGTCTTGGACTGTTCAGGTCCCAACGCTGGAGTTGGTACTGGGGTCACTTGCATAGCAGCTACATAATAGAGGAGGGATGAAGTGAATATGGGGAAGTACTGGAGGAGGTATTTTCCCTGACAAGTGATTGATTACAGAGTTCAAGTTATTAAGGAGAGCAACACTTTTCCACTGCCTCACACTTAGTATTATCTGATGCTTATTACTCTCAAAAGAATGAACTTTTGAGTTTTTAATTTGAATTTGTTCATAAACTAATTATGTTTATGAACAATGAAGGCTTAAGAAATTTGAAGAACATGATGTCTGAATGAACACCATGAAAATATTTAAAATTGGTAGAGTCAGTGAAAATTAAAAAGTTAGATGATGGACCAGGAAAATGTGTTTGCTATATAGGCAACAGGTATGTAGATTCCTTTAGCTTAATGATATGAGGATTAACACGAATGACTGAAAAAAGGAAGCAATGCTATCAGGATGTATAAGATCTAGGGGAACAGGATATCAAAATATGTATGTGTATGTACATATGTACATTCTAAATAGATCTCAGTATGTGCACTGAGATAACATTTGGAATGTACCCATAAGAAACAACACCAGTGGCTGGGCACAGTGGCTCACGCCTATAATCCTAGCACTTTGGGAGGCCAAGGTGGGCGGATCATGAGGTCAGGAGATTGAGACCATCCTGGCTAACATGGTGAAACCCCGTCTGTACTAAAAATACAAAAAATTAGCCGGGCGTGGTGGCGGGCACCTGTAGTCCCAGCTACTCGGGAGGCTGAGGCAGGAGAATGGTGTGAACCCAGGAGGCAGAGCTTGCAGTGAGCTGAGATCGCGCCACTGCACTCCAGCCTGGGCGACACAGCGAGACTCTGTGTCAAAAAAAAAAAAAAAAAAAGAAACAACACCAGAACCACTAGACCTGTGATAGCACCTGACATGTTTTTGAATACCATGGTGCATTCTCACAAACTGCTTATCAAATGCTTATCTTTTGTGGGAAATTAGCTACAGTTTGGATTTGCTAGGTCCTTGGTCCATATATCAGAAAGCTTTGCCCTAAACATTAATTAAAATTCTGGCTATCTTACAGTGTTGCCATAAGTATTTTTTGGTATGGCTCAACTAACATATACTTTCAGATACCTCATTGCCTGTGACTGTTTGCTGGGCATTTGGTGAACATACATTTACTGAACATCTTTTGTGTACCAGGTGCTGTTTTAGACACTGAGGATACAGCAGTGAACTGAATGTTTTAGCATCTTTTTGTTAAGGAAATATATTATCTAATCCTCCTATATCTCATAAGTAATAATCTGGTCTGTGCTTAAACCTTAGAGTCGGAAATGTATTGGTGTCTTTGAGGGTCATACCTCCAAAGTTAACTGCCTCCTGGTTACTCAGACCTCCGGGAAGAATGCTGCCCTTTACACCGGGTCCAGTGACCATACCATCCGCTGCTATAATGTTAAGGTAGGTGGGTCCAGAGAAATCCAAAGTGGTTCATATTGAGTCACCTTTGTATTTACTGTGTGGAGTGGAGACACTGTGGCAGACACTTCATTCTACCCACCATCTCCTTTTTGCTTCTAAACAATGTTTAGCACATTGTTGTAGCCTTAGGTAGATATGAGACTTAGACATAAACCATATTTTCTGTCTCCACCAGTATTTTTTCACTTCCTACATTAATAATATACCTTCCTTGGTCTTTGCCACAAATGTTATGCATATCATATGTCAAAATTAATCCTAGATAGAATAAAGAGAAAAATGTAGGCCGGACACGGTGGCTCACGCCTGTAATCCCAGCACTTTGGGAGGCAGAGGCGGGTGGATTCACCTGAGGTTGGGAGTTTGAGACCACCAGCCTGACCAACATGGAGAAACCCTGTCTCTACTAAAAATACAAAATTAGCCAGGCATGGTGGTGCATGCCTGTAATCCCAGCTACTTGGGAGGCTGAGGCAGGAGAATCGCTTGAACCCAGGAGGTGGAGGTTGCAGTGAGCTGAGATTGTGCCACTGCACTCCAGCCTTGGCAACAAGAGCAAAGCTCTGTCTCAGAAAAAAAAAAAAAAAAGAGCAAAATGTATAAATTTTTTAAATCTGCAGAATTAGAAATGGACATCTCCTCTGAGAGTTTTTTAAACTTAAATGCACTGAAAGAAATGAGAAAATTACATTTAAAATTATATACAATATGTTCTTAATTTCTTTAAAAGATGGAGATATGTGAAGCAGAATTTATAAGGCTATCATTAAGTTTATAACATAGGTGGAATATATGTGATAACAGGAACATAAAGAAGGGGGAGGGAATGGAGCTGTGCTAGGACAAGGATCTTATATTTTACTGGGAATAAGTATTAATTTGAACTAGATTGTTATAATTTTAAAAATGTAATCCCTAGAGGCACTGGCTCACAACTTCAGTGTGCATCACATTGACCTGGACAGCTTGTTAAAACACATTACTGGTCCCCACTCCCAGAGGTGTTTTTTTTTTGTTTGTTTGTTTTTTGTTTTTTAAGAGACAGGGTCTCACCATGTTGCTCAGGCTGGTTTTGAACTCCTGAGGTCAAGCAATCCTCCCACCTCGGCCTCCCAAACTGCTGAGATTACAGGCGTGAGCCACCACACACAGCCCTTCCCAGAGTTTCTGATCCAGTAGGCTTGGGATCAAGCTCACAAATTTACATTTCTAGGCCAGGTACTATGGTTCATGTCTGTAATCTCAGCACTTTGGGAGGCCAGAGCAGGAGGATTGCTTGAGGCCAGGAGCTCAAGACCAACCTAGGCAACATAGCAAGACACTGTCTCTATAAAAAATAAAAATCAGCTGGGTGTGGTGGCGCACACCTATAGTCCTAGCTGTTTGGGAGGCTGAGGTGGGAGGATCGCTTGAGCCCAGGAGTTCAAGGTTATAGTGAGCTGTGATTGTGTCACTTCACTACAGCCTGGGTGACAGAACAAGAACCTGCCTCAAAAAAGCATAAAAATTAACCAAAACAAAAAGAATTTACATTTCTAATAAGTTATTAAGTCATACTGATGCAGATGGTTTGGGGACCGCACTTTGAGAAATACTGCCCTAGAGTAATTAGTAAAAGAATAATGCAAAGAGGATCATGAGGTCAGGAGTTTGAGACCAGCCTGGCCAACCTGGTGAAACCTTGTCTCTACTAAAAATACGAAAATTAGTTGGGTGTGGTGACGCACACCTGTAATCCCAACTACTCAGGAGGCTGAGGCTGGAGAATCACTTGAACCCAGGAGGCAGAGATTTCAGTGAGCCAAGATCATGCCACTGCCCTCCAGCCTGGGCGACAGAGCAAGACTCTGTCTCAAAAAAAATAGAAAAAAAAAAAAAAAGAACAATGCAAAGAAATTGAGCTTAGAAAGTCAATTGAGGAATTAAAATGGCGAGCTAAAAATATACTTAAGGCTGGGTGCGGTGGCTCACGTCTGTAATCCCAGCACTTTGGGAGGCCAAGGTGGGTGGATCACGAGGTCAGGAGATCGAGACCACCCTGGCTAACACGGTGAAACCCTGTCTCTACTAAAAATACAAAAAATTAGCCAGGCGTGGTGGTGGGCGCCTGTAGTCCCAGCTACTCGGGAGGCTGAGGCAGGAGAATGGTGTGAACCTGGTAGGCAGAGCTTGCAGTGAGACAAGATAGCACCACTGCACTCCAGCCTGGGCAAAAGAGCAAGACTCCATCTCAAAATAAATAAATAAATAAATAAAAATATACTTAATACAAGAGAAGGTAGAAGGAGAAATAGAGGAATAAAAATGAGACAAATAGAAAGTAAATAGCAAATTGGAGACCTAAATTTACCCATATTTAATAATTATATGAAATGTGAGTGAACTGACACTAAAATCAAAAGACAGAAATTGGCTGGATACAAAAGTAACATCAAAATCTTTGTTGTCTACAAGAGACACACTTTTATTTTTGAGACAACGTCTTGGCCTGTCACCCTGGCTAGAGTGCAGTGGCGTAATCATAACTCACTGCAGCCTCGAACTCCTGGGCCCAAGTGATCCTCCCGCCTCAGCCTCCTGAGTAATTGGGATTACAGGCATATGTCACTATGGTTTGCCAATTAAAATTTTTTTTTTTTTTTTTAGAAACAGGGTCTCGCTATGTTGCCTAGGCTATTCTAAAGCTCCTGGGCACAAGCAGCCCTCCTGCTTTGGTCTCCCACAGTGCTGGGATTACAGGCATGCACCACCATGCCCAGGCAAAGAGACATACTTTAAATGTAAAGACAAAATAGGTTGAAAGTAAAAGAATAAGAATGGAAGAAGATATACTATGCAAATAGTAACAGAGCTGGAGTGGTTATGTTAATACTGAGCAAGCAGACTTTAAGACATGTGACTGGGCACTGCGGCTCATGCCTGTATTCCACTTTGGGAGGCTGAGGTGGGAGGATCACTTGAGACTATAAGTTCCAGACCAGCCTCGGCAACATAATGAGATCCTGTCTCCACAAAAAATAAAAAAATGAGGCAATCATGGTTATATGTACCTGTAGTCCTAGCTACTTGGGAGGCTGAGGTGGGAGGATCATTTGAGCTGAGGAATTTGAGGTTATAGTGAGCTATGACAATGCCACTGCACTCTAGCCTGGGTGACAGAGTGAGACACTGTCCCTTTAAAAAATGAAAAAGACAAGGAATACTACTGGAGAAAGGAGGACATCCCATAATGATGAGTCAGCACACCCGAAAGATATAACAATTATAAGTACAGGTACCTAATAACAGAGCTCTAAAATACATGAAACAATAACTGATAGAACTGAAAGGAGAAATAGACAAATTCACAATTATAGTTGGGGACATTAACAACTCTTTCTCAATAATTGATAGACTACTAAATAAAAAACCATGAAGGATATACAAGAACTGTACAACACTGGCCAGGTGTGGTGGCTCATGCCTGTAATCCCAGCACTTTGGGAGGCTGAGGCAGGTGGATCACTTGAGGTCAGGAGTTCGAGACCAGCCTAGCCAACATGGCGAAACCGCATTTCTACTAAAAATACAAAAAAATTAGGCTGGCTGTGGTGGCTTAATGCCTGTAATCCCAGCACTTTGGGAGGCCAAGGTGGGCATACCACCTGAGGTCAGGAGTTTGAGACCAGCCTGACCAACATGGTGAAACCCCACCTCTACTAAAAATACAAAAATTAGCTGGGTGTGGTGCGTCTCAAAAAATAAGTAAACTCTGTCTCAAAAAATAAATAAACAAAAATAAAAATACAAAAAAATTAGCTGGGCCTGGTGGTACGTGTCTGTAATCCCAGCTACTCAGGAAGCTGAGGCAGGAGAATCACTTGAATCTGGGAGGTGGAGGTTGCAGTGAGCTGAGATTGCGCCACTGTACTCCAGCTTGGGCAACAGAGAAAAACTTCATTTCAAGAAAAAAAAAAAAGAACCGTACAACATCAGTAACGATCAAGATCCAATTAACATTTATAGAACATTCCACTCAAAACTGCAGAATACACATTTTTTTCAAGAATGGGCACATAGAACATTCACCAGGACCACATGCTGGGCTATTAAATAAGTTTCAATCAATTTAAAAGCACTAAAATCATACAGAGTATGTTCTCTAACCACAATGACATTTATTAGAAAGCAGTAACAGAAATCTAAGAAATCCCCAAATATAGGGAGATGAAAATAAAATTCTTCTAAATTATTGTGGTTCAAAGAAGGAATCACAAGGGAAATTAGAAAATACCTAACTAAATGAAAATGCAACGTATCATTCGTAGGATGCAGCTAAAGCATTGCTGAAAGGGAAATTCGTAGTTTTAATTGCTTCTATTAGAAAAGAAGAAAGCTTTAAAATCCAAGAAACTA
The DNA here is from genome assembly GCF_028885655.2 of Pongo abelii. Taxonomy (NCBI): domain Eukaryota; kingdom Metazoa; phylum Chordata; class Mammalia; order Primates; family Hominidae; genus Pongo; species Pongo abelii. The sequence continues at coordinate 45,364,250 of NC_072001.2, read as the reverse complement.
GAAAAAGAGGCTGGGCATGGTGGCTCATGCCTGTAATTCTAGTGCTTTGGGATGTTGAGGTGGGGGGATCATTTGAGGCCAGGGGTTCAAGCCTAGCTAGGCAACTTGTACAATCCTGTAAAAAATTATACAAACTTGTAAAAAAAAATTGTAAGCATATTTTGGCAATAAATAGTCTTACATAAAACCGGGGGAAAAGCTGTAACTTAAGATAGGACAAACATAGGTTTGGTATATGTTGTCAGGGGCTTACACCTTTAAATTCCTATAGCCAGGTGCAGTGGTTCATGCCTATAATCTTAAAACTTTGGGAAGCCAAGTTGGGAGGATCACTTGAGCCCAGGAGTTCAAGAACAGCGTAGGCAACATGGCGAGACCTCATCTCCCCAAACAATTTAAAAATTAACTAGGCATGCGCGATGGCCCACGCCTGTAGTTCCAACTACTCGGGAGGCTGAGGTGGGAAGATTCCTTGAGCCTCGGAGGTCAAGGCTGCAGTGAGCAGTAATCATGTCACTGCACTGTAGCCGGGAGGCAGAGCGAGACCTTGTCTTTTAAAAAACAAATAAATAAATCCCTAAACATACATTGACAAAAAACAAGCAAGTCTTTTAAAAAGAAATACAAGTAACTGAAAAAAATACAATCTTGCAAATAAATGCAAATTAAAACCAAAGTACAAGGAATACCATTTTTACTCACAACATCAGCAAAAACTCTTTTAAAAGGCTTTTCAGTATTAAGGGTTCTAACATGTAGTCTTTGGCATAGCAGGACCGTACACTAGTGAAAAAGATTTTGTAACCATTTTTTGACATCGAGACATAACTTCATACAGTAAAGCACACAGATTTTAAGTATACAGCTTGATGAATTTTTCTGCAGATATTTGTTTGTATAACTACCACGAAGATCAAAACAGACCATTTCATAGCCCTGAAGCTTCCCTCAAATGCCTCCCTGGGCATAACCTTCTTCTAAAGCTAATCACTATTTTGACTACTGTCATAGATTACTTTTGTCTGTGCTTGGCTGTCTTATCAGTATAACTATACCACATGTATTCTTTTATGTCTAGCTTTAGCTCACCATGTTTGAAAATTCATCTGTATTGGTACATGTGCCAATAGTTTGTTCTTTTTTTATTACTATGTAATGTTCAGTTTCCCCTATAAAGTTACAAAAGATCTCATAGGATTAACCGGAAGCAACATGAATCTTAATATTTAGGCATATTTATTGTCTTTTGCTGTATCTTACAATTTCATATATGGCACTTATGTTTGTAATTTTTTCAGGGGAGAAATTGAATAATTTAAGTGACTGACTCTTTTAGGTATGAAAGAAGGTTGGGAGAGGAGATCAATGGATTTGACAAGCCACAGCTTTTCTCATCCTACCCACAGCTTGTCCCATCCTACCCAATTGTAACCATCTTGATTTTAATATCTACAGCCAAGCCCACTTAAAAAGCTACACCTGGGTCTTCAGTATCATTCAACAACAAATTTTTTTTTTTTAATTGAGATGGGGTCTCGCTCTGTCGCCCAGGCTGGAGTGTGGCGACGTGATCACTGCTCACTGCAACCTCCGCCTCACTGGTTCAAGCAATTCTTCTGCCTCAGCCTCCCAAGTAGCTGGGACTACAAGCGCTCACCACCATGCCCAGCTAATTTTTGTAGTTTTAGTAGAAACGGGGTTTCACCGTGTTAGCCAGTATGGTCTCAATCTCCTGACCTCGTGATTCACCTGCCTCGGCCTCCCAAAGTGCTAGGATTACAGGCATGAGCCACTGCGTCCGGCCTCAACAACAAATTTTGAATTTACTATGTCCTGGCCCAATTCTTTGTTCTAGGTAAAGACATTTGCTAGTACAATCTAGTTGGAGGAAGTTGGTAGAAATCATTTTCTGGCCGGGCATGGTGGCTCATGCATGTAATCCCAGCACTTTGGGAGGCCGAGGCGGGCAGATCACGAGGTCAGAGGATCGAGACCATCCTGGCTAATACGATGAAACTCCGTCTCTACTAAAAAATACAAAAAATTAGCCGGGTATGGTGGCGGGCGCCTGTAGTCCCAGCTACTCGGGAGGCTGAGGCAGGAGAATGGCGTGAACCCGGGAGGTAGAGCTTGCAGTGAGCCAAGATCGCACCACTGCACTCCAGCCTGGGCAACACAGCAGGACTCCGTCTCAAAAAGAAATCGTTTTTTGAAGGTCAGATCAAACAGTGGGTATTAAATCTGCATGTGCATCTGAATTACTAGGGAAATTTTTTAAAACACAGATTCTAGAGCCCACCAAATTAAGAGTCTCAGGGATGGGGTTGGAGCTTGGGTTCTATGTATTTTAAAAGCCTCTTGAGTAATTTAGCCCAGCTAACCTGGCACCAGTTTGAAGGAGACGTTTGGGAGCTATTGAAATAGAGAATCAGTTGTGGGAAACCACATATTTGATTAGTGCATTTATCAAATATGTAACTATAATCCTGATTTTCCTCTTTAGATGTCAAAATACAGCTTTGTCTTTTATATTTGGCCTCTTAATTTAAGAGGCTAAGACCCAACTCATAGTACCCTTTGAAGAATTTCTACATTCTAAGTTAGAAACATGGGTAACATTACTAGAATTTATGTTTATTTTTCATATTACCTACAGCTTGGAAGTCTTAGGCCTCATATTTCAAAGGAGAAACAGATCTAAGATAGTCCCCTACAAAATAGAGGATGTCACATTTTCTTCCACATAAGAATCATTTTAAAGTCTGCTTTCTGGAGGAATTGTTTTTGACATCTCATTTGCCAGTACCCTCTGCTGATTAAAGGTTGTGTGCTTTTATCAGAGCCGAGAGTGTGTGGAGCAGTTACAGCTGGAAGACCGGGTCCTCTGCCTCCACAGTAGATGGCGAATCCTCTATGCGGGACTGGCAAATGGCACTGTGGTCACCTTCAACATAAAGGTTAGTGGTTGGAGGAGAAAAGGCTTACTTCCCATGCACTTGAAAATAGTGTGAGCATGTGTGGGAAGAAGTAGCAGGCAGGGATTTTCCTGTTTTCTTCTGTGAGGAAGCAGCAGAATTAACCGCTACTCAAACACAGTTATCTTCTGATGTAAGTGAAACAAGATCCTCCATTCTCTCTGCTTCTACTCAAATGTTCCAGGACCAAAATGTAACTCCACTAAATTAAACCAAGTCTGAAGATTTGGGGCCAAATAATGAGTCATGGATTAAACTAGTCTGTCTCAATTTAAGAATGACATCATAAAAAATGAACTTAAGTGCTCACTTCGACAGCACATACACTAAAATTGGAATGATACAGAGATTAGCATGGTCCCTGCACAAGGATGACACGCAAATTCATGAAGCATTCCATATTTTTAAAAAAATGAAGAAAAATGAATTTAAATTCTGTTGAGTATGACATTGGTGTGGTTTGGCACTGGTTTAGGGTTTCATGAGGGCGGCCCATCTGTGAGGTGAACTAAGAGGTTTGCTGTAATGCCCATATGGCTTCATTCTTTCCTAACCCAGAGATAAATTCATTTGTTGACCTAGCCTTTATTGAGCATCTGTTACGTGCTAGGCCCCAGGATAAGGTTTAGTTTTTGATGGCCCTATGTGCTTTGTTAAGGTAGTTGGACTTCATCTTACAGGCTTTAAAGTATGAGAGACATGATCCCATTATATTTTAGAAAAAGTCACTGGAGTTGATAAGATTGGGAAAGATTGATATTAGCAAAGGCAGGGAGATCATTTAGGAGGTTTTGTAGTGGAAGCTGACATGAAAAAGGTTAAACAGGATGAAGAGAAGGGAATGGAGGAAAGATATAATCTAAGAGGCAGAATTGATAGGTTTGATTGCTAGTTAGTTGTGGCACCATATCCTCTGCTCATCTTGTAACCGTATGTTACAATGGTACTATTACAGTGTCATTCATAGGCTGCATGCTAGCTGGAACTAACAGAAGGTGTGCATTAAAATATGTCATGCTTTCTGCCTACAGGAAACTTAAAAATCAAGCTAGAAGAATCTAGCATGTATATAATCAAGTGCCAAGTGATTTGGTCTGTTTGATATGATACATCACAGAAGGGCAATTCGTGAAGATTTTTGCATTTTAGATGCAGACAAGTTCTAAGTCTGAGTAAGTTGGATTAGGGCAATAGAAATGGAGAGGAAAGTAAATTTAAAATATTTTAAAGGCTAAAATGTGATAATTACCTAATTATCTTCTCTTTTGTGAGGTTATCAGAAGTAGACAGAAGTGGTTGGATATGGTGGCTCATGCTTATAATCCCAGCACTTTGGGAGACTGAGGTAGGAGGATTGCTTGAGCCCAGAAGTTCGAGACCAGCCTGGGCAACAAAACAAGACCCCTGTTTCTCAAAAAAAAAAAAAAAAAAGCTAAGTATGGTGGCACACGCCTGTAGTCCCAGCTACTCAGGAAGCTGAGGCAGGAGGATTGCTTGGGGCCAGGACTTGAAGGCTGCAGTGAGCTATAATCATACCACTGTACTCAAGCCTTGCTGACAGAGTGATACCCTGTCTCTCTCTCTTTTTTTTCTTTTAAGTAGTAGACAGAAGTAAGGAGCAAGACAATCTTGAGGCAAAATGATGAGATGATGACAAGAAATTCAAATGGAAAAGTTCTTTAAAGGATTGAAAAGCCCTGGAGAAGATGGTCCTAGAGACAGACATTTGAGAATCTCTGCATAGATGTGAATTTTGAAGATGAGGGCTGGGTTCTTTCCTAGGTTGCCCGTACTCTTAGAATGTAGTGCTTCTGGAGTCACAACAGAGAGCCAGTACTGTTTACCAGGGCCAGTCCACCTTTGGGTCCTGACCTCCATTCAGTCTGTCTCCCTAGCACTTCAAGACGGCTGAAATTATTGCTCAGCAATGTAGGCTCCCAGCTGTCACTTTCTGCTTAGTTTTAGGAGCCTTACTCCAGGCGTGCACCTAAAGAACTTTTGTGGAAGTGGGAGGCTTAATGAACAGGGTTGGTTGGGGCATGAAGGAAAGAAGTCTAAAATCTGAGATAAAAGAATGTTTTGGGATTCAGGATGTGACCCTGCGACTCTGATATAATTAGGCTTCTATAGTCTACTAAATGATGTTGTGAGAGATGACATGGAACCAGGTGCCAGAAGAACATCATAATAAGGTGGAGAATTTAGGCCAGGTGTGGTGGCTCACGCCTGTAATGGGAGGCTGAGGCGGGCAGATCACCTGAGGTTAGGAGTTCAAAACCATCCTGGCCAACATGGTGAAACCCTGTCTTTACAAAAATACAAAAATTAGCCAGATGTGGTGGTGGGTGCCTGTACTCCCAGCTACTCAGGAGGCTGGGGCAGGAGAATCACTTGAACCCAGGAGGTGGAGGTTGGAGTGAGAGGAGATGGCGCCATTGCACTCCAGCCTGGGCGACAGAGTGAGACTCCGTCTCAAAAAAAAAAAAGTGGAGAATTTGAGACTTACTGAAATTACCTAGGAAGATAATTCTAAATAGAGATTTTTGGAAACAGCCTGACACATAGATTGCCTAAATTTTGGATGACAAAAATAGTTCCTGGGTCTATGTCAGGGAATATGCACTAGAGTTTGAAAAAAAAGGTTCACCCTTCATTATTATTAACTTACAGGTGGTGAAAGAAAGCATAAAAAGAGAACCAGTTTCTAATTAGGATGGAGATGGTGTGGGTTGAAGTTATAAATGAGTTTATAATGTAAGCGTTTGCCCTCCTCACATCAGGGGATAGGGGAGGTTCAGTAAAAACGGTTGGAGTGGGAAATAGCAGAGATGGATAAATTAAGGCTGCACAGTGGGTATGAAAATTTGAGTACAGGTGACAGAAATGAGAGTTTGTACCAAGGTAATGATGTTGGTTAGTTGAAGTTTTCCAGCTAAGTTGCTTTTAGCTGTTATCTTGGCTTATTTTCCAGAACAACAAACGACTTGAGATCTTTGAATGCCATGGCCCTCGGGCAGTCAGCTGTCTTGCTACAGCTCAGGAAGGTGCCCGAAAACTGCTGGTCGTGGGGTCTTATGACTGCACAATTAGTGTACGCGATGCCCGGAATGGACTGCTCCTCAGAACTCTGGAGGGCCATAGCAAAACCATTCTTTGCATGAAGGCAAGTACAGTGCAAGAGAATAGGAGTTGTCTGGCACAAATAGAAGGGTTTTGAGGCCAGGCGGGGTGGCTCACATCTGTAGTCCCAGCACTTTGGGAGGGTGAGGCAGGGGGATCGCTTGAGCTCAGAAGTTCGAGACCAGCCAGGGCAACATGGCAAAACTCCATCTCTACAAAAAAATACAAAAATTAGCGGGATGTTGTGGTGTGCACCTGTACTACTTATGAGGCTGAGGTGGGAGGATCACTTGAGCACCGAAGATCGAGGCTGCAGTGAGCCATGATTGTGCCACTGTACTCTAGCATGGGCGACAGAGTGAGACCTTGACTCAAGCAAAGCAAGACAAAACAAAGAAGGGTTTTAAATGGCATTTCTCATGTTGTCTCATGCGTCATTTAGAAACACCACCTTGGAAAGAGCAAGGAGATTGTAAACATTTTCTTTACACCAACATCACCAAGTGATGCACTTTCATTTGAGAAACAATGAGTGTATTTTGTTATAGTGTGGGTATACTCGAATGCCCTTCTAGGCTCCTTCATAATCATTCTGGAAAGGTAACAAACCTAATAATACATTGTTAGTTCATTAGCATGCTTGGTAGGGGGGTGTAAGTTTCAGCTGAGAAAATTCGTCTGAGAAACTTTTATACCTAGTTCATTGTGCTCATCTCAAAATAGGATGGAAATTAGAATTCGCCAATGTGTATTACAAGTTATAGAGAAAATTAAGAACCGTATACAGAATCTGACTTGTTTAATTTTTTTCTTTAAGGTGGTGAATGATCTCGTGTTCAGTGGTTCCAGTGATCAGTCAGTCCATGCCCACAACATTCACGTAAGCTATGTTGGTGTTGTGTAAAGAAACCTTGAATAAAATAATGGTTAAAGCTTGATGGTTTTCTTAAACCTCTTGCAATTTAAATTAAGCCCTTTATCCACTGAAGGGATTCATAATCATCCCTATGCATATGCTCTTGGATAATATTGTGTAACTTAGAAATTCTACCTCATCGAAGTTTTTAATGGTGGACAGACAGGCTTTATGTAAGGTTTAGTTTGAATGCCTCATTTAAACTTGAAATAAACTGAGCAGCTGAGGCTTTCAGAAACTGGATATGATATGTAGTTAAAATAGAACTAGTAAAAACAGCTGAGAGCTGGGCCCAATGGCTGTCACCTGTAATGCCAGCCACTCAGAAGGCTGAGGTGGGAAGATCACTTGAGGCCAGAAGTTTGAGACCAGCCTAGGCCAAATAGTGGCCCCATCTCTTAAAAATTTTTTTTTGTAATTAGCTGGGCATGGCAGTGCGTCCTGTAATTCCAGCTACTCAGGAGGCTGAGGTGGGAGGATTATTTGGGCCCAGGAGTTCAAGGCTGCAGTGAGCTATGATTGCACCACTGCACTCCAGCCTGGGTGACCAAGTAAGACCCCATTTCTTTCTTTCTTTTTTTTTTTTTTTTTTTTGAGATAGGGGTCTCACTTTGTCACCCAGGCTGGAATGCAGTAGTGCGATCTTGACTCACTGCAGCCTCAACCTCCTAGGCTCAAGGGATCCTCCCACCTCAGCCCCCCAAGTAGCTGGGACTAATGGCGTGAGCCTCCATGCCTGGCTAATTTTTTCATATTTTTTGTAGGGATGGAATCTTGCCATGTTGCCCAAGCTGGTCTTGAACTCCTGAGCTCAAGTGATCTGCCCACCTTGGCCTCTCAAAGTGTTGGAATTATAGGCGTGAGCCACTGCGCCCGGCCTGTGAGACCCCATCTCTTAAAAAAATGAACAACAGAAGCAGCTGAGAGACTGTTCTCAGGTCATAGAGGCAGCTTTTTGAAGCTCAATTCCTGGTTCATAACCTCAGAATAATTCCCAACTGATAGACTTGTGGTCTAGATCCAGTGAAATGAAAAAAGTAAAAGTACTTGGAAGGCTATAAATACAGATAGAGTTTTGGCCGTTTTCTTTCCATGACTAATATTAGAGTCTTTCCATCAGGACACAATCCATATATTTTGTATATGTAATAAATGATTGTGGGATACATCTGCTATTAAAGTTAATACAATTGTATTAACTGTATTTGTACGGTTAATACAATCAATTGTATTAATTGTATGTGTACAGTATCCTCAAAATTATGTGTCTTAGAATTATAGAATTATAACCAGGAAGGAGTCTTGAAAGTCAGTCTGGTGACTCTTACTTCTCTTCTGACATAGACTGGTGAGCTCGTGCGGATCTATAAAGGTCACAATCATGCAGTGACTGTGGTGAATATCCTAGGAAAAGTGATGGTGACTGCTTGCCTGGATAAATTTGTTCGTGTCTATGAATTACAGGTAGAATTGATATTCAGTATTTTGCTTGAATGATTTGGGGAGACTGTCTATTTGGGTTTAGTGTTGATTTTTGATACAGTAAGGTGGGATGGAACCCAGGAATCTGTATTTTCACAAGCATTCTAGATAATTATGAACAGCTGGCCTGTGGACTGCAACTTTCAGAAACTGCTCTAAGATACTTGATCTGGGTCATGGGTGTCAAAACTTAATTTCTGGAGAGCAACTCCAGTCTCTTAAAACCTGTCGAGTTCTTGTGTGCAGTTTCAAGTTTGAAACTCTGATTCTAACAAAATTGATTTTATTACTTCTAATTACCAGCTCCCTCCTTGAGTAGTAGAATGTAAAAGAAAAATTGCCATTAGAATATATTTCTGTTAGAATGCTACTAGTGCTTCCACTTAGCGCCTCAGGTGTGGTTTTAAACCTGCCAAAGGCCTTTAGGGACTGTACTTATTAAATGCAAGGTATAAATAACTTCAATTCTCTTTCTTTTTTTTTTTTCTGCCTAAGTCTCATGATCGATTACAGGTTTATGGAGGACACAAAGACATGATTATGTGTATGACCATCCATAAAAGCATGGTGAGTGTTGTCATGTAAGATATTTGCTTTTGAATGTGTTTGCTAAAAAATTCTTGTCACTTCCAAAAGTGACATCTGCTTCTGATATGCCTCATTGTTAAGTACCTTCCCATCTCTTGGCATAATAGGGAAGTAACCAGGGGACAGTGTTGAATATTCCATTGTCTATTAACAGCCAAAATTATTACAATAAAAATGGTAGTATCAACTACAGTTTAATAGAAGGTAATTTTAAGATGCTTCAAAAAGTTGAGTGGTGCCTTTTCCAGAGACATGATCTGAATGGAACAGTGGAATGCAGTCAGGAGATTTGGCCAATGTGGCATGGTTACAGCAGATCTAAAAGTAGAAACCAACTCACGTAACCCTGCTAAGCCTTGTTTATTTTATTTTTTAAGTTATGGAGTTGAACCAGAATGGATGTTTTTCAGACTCTGAGTAATAGAATCCTTTCTTTTCCAGGGAAATACAGGTGCCTAACATAGAGCACCTGATAGAAACCAGGGCTACCCCAGTTAAAGTATAAAGGACAAGTGGGTGCCTCTGAGCCCTGCCACTCCTCTCTGCCCTGGTCCCAAGTGGCTTTCTAAGGAGCACAGCTGCAAAATACCTAGACTAGAAGATCTGGAAAATACTTCCCCATTCTCCTACTCTGGAGCTGGTTTTGATTTAGGTGTTTGTTTTCTTGTAGCTGCTGCAAGGAGCTTGTGACTCCTGTTTTGAGGGTGTTTTGTAGTTTGTGTGTATTTTGGTCTGATATTATAAACCTCTCTTTCTCCAGATTTACACTGGCTGTTATGATGGCAGTATTCAGGCCGTGAGGCTTAATCTGATGCAGAATTACCGCTGTTGGGTAAGGAGTGAAACTCTTCCTGTCACTGGACTTCTAGAGGTTGCTTCACCCTAGGCTAATTGATAGATCTTCATTATCATCAGTGTCGCATTTTTATATTTTAGCATATTTTAGCATCTACTTTATGCCTTACACTGTAGATCACAGGTTGTCTCCTAGGTGGTGGTTTTGTTTTATTATAAAATCAATACATGCTTAGAAAACAACAGTACAGAAATATGTGAAATAAAAAGTGGAAGTGCTTATTTTGGTAATGGCACTGCCCCCTCTACTCCTGCTCATCAGAGATTACTAGTGTTAATGGTTTGGTTTGTGTCCTCATTGGTTTTTGAGGAATAGGCAAATAAAAAAAATTTAAGGTGTTGTAAGTTCTAAACCTTAGTTCATCAGGCTGAATTGTGTGGTTTTTATTTTGGGGTTAGGACTGATGATTAACCCTTAAAATTTTCACACTATTTCTTATAAGCCTTAATTTTTTTTCGTCAGTTCTAACAATGGTAGCTTTTCCCTAAAACCCTTAGATCCTTTTCAGCATTGATGGCGTGAACTTGACACTCTCCATTTTAAAATTCGACTTTACGCTTGTCCACAGCTTAGTGACTTTTTAGCTCTTTACATATTACTGTCTTTGCTTTTTAATTTTCTCAGTGAAGGCAAGCAAAATCTAGTACAGTTCCTCTTTATCCAAGGGGGATACGGTCTATGTTTTTTTGATGTGATAATCAAGAGGGCTAAGTGACTAACAGGCGGTAGCGAATATAATGTAGATATGTTGGACAGAGAGACAGTTCACATCTGGGCGAGATGGAGTGGGATGGCAGGAGATTTCATCACACTGCTCAGAATTATGTGCAATTTAAAACTCAAGAATTGTTTATTTTGGGAATTTTCCAATTAATATTTTTGAAGATCAGTTAACCACAGGTAACTAAAACCTCAGAAAGTGAAACCATGGATAAGGAGGCACTACTGAATGACAGGATCCAGAGTACACAAATAGAGTTAATCTATAGAGAGAAATGGGGAAGATACCTCTGGCTTTATAGAGAGAAGGATGGAGTAGTACTGACAGAGGAAAAACTTAACTTTGCATTACTTTTTTTGTTTTGTTTTGTTTTGTTTTGTTTTTTGAGACAGAATCTCACTCTGTTGCCCAAGCTGGAGTGCAATGGCACGATCTCGGCTCACTGCAACCTCTGCCTCCGGGGTTCAAGTGATTCTCCTGCCTCAGCCTCCCTAGTAGCTGGGAACACAGGCACCCGCCACCACACCCAGCTAATTTTTGTATTTTTAGTAGAGACAGGGTTTCACCATGTTGGCCAGGCTGGTCTTGAACTCCTGACCTCAGGTGATCCGCCCACCTTGGCATCCCAAAGTGCTAGGATTACAGGCGTGAGCCACCATGCCCGGCCGGTTTTTTTTTGTTGTTGTTGTTTTTTTTTTTTTTTTGGTAGAGAAAGGGTCTCACTATGTTGCCCAGGCTGTCTCGAACTCCTGGGCTGAAGTGAACCACCCACCTTGGCCTCCCAAAGTGCTGGGATTACAGGGTGTGATCCCACTGAGCCACCATTTAGGAAGCGTAAGACACTAGCTTATGCTTTCTAATGCATGAAATTAAGCCACGTTTATAAGTAAAATTATAGCTTAAAAAAATAAGTAGGTATTCATAAGATTGAGATTCAAGTGACAAAGGTTGTGAGTAAAGTCGGGCTTCCATGGCAAACACAGTATTCTACAATAAATATTTCCACAAATGTAGTATTCTTTATCAGACATTTTTATTTTCACATTTACATTCAACAGTTCTTAGAATTGTTAAAAATAGCCCTTTCAGGCCAGGTGCGGTGGCTCACACCTGTAATCCCAGCACTTTGGGAGGCCAAGGTGGGCGGATCACTTGAGGTTGGGAGTTTGAGACCAGCCTGACCAACATGGTGAAACCCTGTCTTTACTTAAAAAAAAAAAAAAAAAAGCAAAATTAATTGGGCATGGTGGTGCACGCCTGTAATCCCAACTACTTGGGAGGCCGAGGCAGGAGAACTGCTTGAACCCGGGGGGCAGGGGTCAGAGGTTGCAGTGAGCCGAGATCGTGCCACCGCACTCCAGCCTGGGCAACAAGAGTGAAACTCCATCTCAAAAAAAAAAAAAAAAAAAAAAGCCCTTTTGGTATTATAGGAAAGGTATTTGCCTTTTGTATTGAATAAACTAAGATAGAAACTCAATTTTATGATGGCAACATTAAAAAATACAGTTTAAACAGAATTTTATGGTAATTTATCCATAAATATTTGCTGGCCTTTCCTGATTTAAGAAGTTGTAATTGCTACATTAGTGCTGTGCCCTCTCAAAATATCAAAAGATTTTTCCAGTATTTTCAAGTTTCCTCATTATACTGATATTTTGGTTGCCTTGGCTTTGTTGTCTTTTCTAGCCAAGAATAAATTTGAAATAAGGGGCTGGCTTTTTGCTTCCATAGTGCTTATGGGATCCAGGTGGGGGCTGTTCTGATTCACGTTCACTGCACCCTTTTTCACCAAGTCTCATTTTCTTTCTCTCCAGTGGCATGGCTGCTCTCTGATATTTGGCGTTGTAGATCATTTAAAACAACACTTGCTGACCGACCACACTAATCCCAACTTTCAGACTCTGAAATGTCGCTGGAAGAACTGCGATGCTTTTTTCACTGCTAGGAAAGGATCCAAACAGGTACATTAGTGGGACTTGAGGTTTGTCTGGGATTCAGTAGACTGCTCAGAGCAGGGGCTAGCAAACCTTTTTTGTTTTATTATTGAGAATTGCCATATATAGGGAGGGCCTAGGGTTTTTTCTTTTTATGATTCAGAGATTTGGAGGGTAGCTTAATGAAGTTGCAAATGAAGAATTAGGTCATTTTTGAGAAAGGGCCTGAAGAGAATGTTTTCAGATGTTTCAAATCCAGTAACTGAACCTGGAGATTTATTACAGTGCTCTTGTGCTGAGACAACAACTCACCTCTAAGTACATGGTTTCATGTAAATTAGCAAAGTGCTGGCTCCTAACTGCCTTTCCTGTCTGGATCCTAGGTGGAATGGACCCACGTGGCTTTCCTTGGCTTTGACTTTCTCCTGTCTTACTATCGACTTCTCTCTCATGGGCCCTTTTCCCTTCATTCCTAGGATGCTGCAGGACATATTGAACGACATGCTGAAGATGACAGCAAAATTGATTCATGAAGTTTTTTGCCTCCCACGTTGGGAAGTCATTAGTTGAACTATTTTCACATCGGCCCCCCACACAGGCCACTCTCTTCCCTTCCTTGGTGAAGCAAGGAAGGAGAAAGTGGTTACTAGCCAGGCATACCCGTAGCATAAGTCTGGGCAGCTCTATGGGATGATAGATTACACTTTTAAGTTCTTGCTGGAGGTTTTAAATAGATTTAGACAGATGTTAAGGAACCATACTCCTCTGGGACAGCATGGCATATAGTGATATATGCTACTTGCATTCTCCAGATGTTTATTAAAGATACAGATCCTAATTGGTTACCCAGTTTGACCCTAATCATATGTATATTTTATTGATTTCAGTTTGCAATTTTTAGTTTATGTTCTTATGATGGTTTAAACCTATAGTCAGGCTTTTAAGTACAAGTTTGTTTAAGTGCTAGACTTTCAGGATCAGTTTTAATTTCTTCATTTGTAATAGCTGGGTATTTAAACTGGAAGCAAATAGTTTTCTTCCTTAACAATTATGTGCAGTGTGTGTCACTGTTTTCTTGCTTTATAGATAGAGCTGGCTTTAAGTGCTAAAGGACACAGTAGATTTTTGACAAACAGTGGCTGCTCTGCTGACTATCTTTTAGGAATTCAGAAAGCAAATCACATAGTCACAAGTCCTTACAGACACCACTTCCTAGTAAACCTCGGTAAATGTGGATAGAAAGCTCAGTGTGAGGCAGTGCGTAGACCTAATGTGTACCTTTACATCTGCTGTTGAACCTGGGCACTACCTGCTACAGATCCTGTCAGGCTGTTGAACTGGAGGTGTACCTTTATCTTCCTTTCTAGTGTCTGACCCTGCAAGCCTAATGTTGGTTTGAACCCTTTTGGTTTGTTCAGTTGCCAGCCTCCATCTCTCCCACTGTATGGCCATGCCTAGACTGATGGCAGCCATTGAGTATTCCTCTGGGCTCACGGGGTGTTTTCCACCCCCCTGCAGCACCTAAGATGGTGGGGGAGAGGGGGTTAGAATAAAGCATCTGAATACAGTTTTCAGGACCTCAAGCAGACTTCCTAGAGACTTGTTTCTGAGACAGTTCTTTGCCTTCACTTCCCTGCTAGCTGGGAAAAAAAGAGTGGAGCAGAGACTCTGCCTGGCCACTGAGAACAGCCAAATTCACAAACCCTCAGTGGGGCTTTGTTTTTGGATTTTCTCCAGACTCATCAGTAAACCTGTAGAAGTGTTGCTTTCCAGCCTTTTGTTTCTGGATCCTCAAAACTCAGAAAGTGGCCGGGCGTGGTGGCTCACGCCTGTAATCCCAGCACTTTGGGAGGCTGAGGCAGGCAGATCACCTGAGGCTAGGAGTTGGAGACCAGCCTGGCCAACATGGCAAAACCCCATCTCTACTAAAAATACAAAAAGCCGGGCATGGTGGTGGGCGCCTGTAATCCCAGCTGCTCAGGAGGCTGAGGCAGGAGAATCGCTTGAACCTGGGAGGCAGAGATTGCAGTAAGCCGAGATCGTGCCACTGCACACTCCAGCCTGGTGACAGAGTGAGACTCCGTCTCAAAAAAAAAAAAAAAAAAACAACAAAACAAAAAACTCAGAAAGCTTCTTCAGAGAGAGAAAATAAGGGGGAGGAGCCCAGGGCCACATACCAAGGTTTGGGACATGGTGCCTCATGCTCTCTGGGATTGCAGAGCATCCAGGTCTGTCTTCGCCCCTGTTAGTGCACATACATCCACTCACATGTCTTCCCTCAGGCTGTCGGGCAGGGGGACTTCACCAGGGGGTTCATGGATAGGCTTCAAGAGGGTCTGTGAGCCCCCAGAAATTGTGTGTGAGACTGAGTATGTGTTCTTTTTTCCAGGAAAGGCTCCAGTGGTTCTTACTTGATCCAAAAAATGTCGAGAATTAATCTAGGAGGCCGGGCCTGGTGGCTCACACCTGTAATCCCAGCACTTTGGGAGGCCGAGGCGGGTGGATCACTCAAGGTCAGGCATTCGAGACCAGCCTGGCCAACATAGTGAAACCCCGTCTCTACTAAAAATACAAAAATTAGCTGGGTGTGGTGGCATGTGCCTGTAGTCTCAGCTACTCAGGAGGCTGAGAGAGGAGAATCACTTGAACCCTGGAGGTAGAAGTTGCAGTGAGCTGAGATCATACCACTGCACTCCAGCCTGGGCGACAGAGTGAAACTCCACCTCAAAAAAAAAAAAAAAAAAGAGTTACTCTAGGAGATAATGAATGGCCTAGTACTAGATAATTAATGGCCCCGCAGGCTCTTGACTTCTGTCCTTGGGGAAAGCCATTTTGTTAACCACACTAGTGAGATTTACATGATGCTTAATGGAGAACAGAGAAGATCTTGTTGCAAAAGGTGTATTAAATATTTGTGCTGTTTCTGTATGAGATTAAGAAGCTTTTCCCACCTCTCACCCCTATTTCCTATAAGGATATCCAGAGAAGCCAAGCTGTTCTGTGGGTTTGGGAATGGTCATTTCCCGGGAAAATGCATTTGGATCGATGACTAAACCTGGCCCTTTTCTCTGGGCTGTAGTGAAGCCGCATTTTCACGCTGGCTGGCAGCGTGCTGAGAGAGCCTCGAATGCTCTGCGGCTTAGTGCCCTTCTGCCCTGCTTGATGATATATCGAAAAGATGAGAGTGAAGGAGCCTTTGTGCAGCAGGAAAAGGGTAGGTGAGGTGTTGGGCAGTTGTGGGGAACTTCTGAGAGTATTACAGACTGGTAGAATCAGTAAGAACTCTGATTTGGACTTCGCTTTGGTGGAACTGTACGCCTATATCTGCCTGTGTGTGTGCAAGTGTGCAGGTTCCTTTGTATGTATGTATATGTGTGGGAACCTGTGTTTGTCATATTTTTCTTCATTTCACAAAGGCTTTTTTTTGAAGCAGTGGCAGTAATGCCTTTGTTTCAAGAACACATGAAATTCTTTTAACACCAGATTAGTGTGTTACCCAAAATGAACCGTTCTAGCCCTCTATTAAGAAATAAAGGGACCATAAGCATTTTGGCTGCTTATGGCTGTGTGTTACTACTTACAATTGTCTTGAAAATTATGCAGAACTTTGCCTTCTTTTTTTAATGTCTTCCACAATGTTGTGACTGATTATAACCCTGTTTCCCCTCAGAGAAGAGCTATGGCTCAGGGATCTGTGTTGACTCTGGCATTTAGTGGCTTTGTGAAGGAAGGAAACCATTAAATGACCTGACAAAAACTGACTCATGTCTTTAAAGTAGTTGGAGCCACTTTTAGAATGTTATTCTCGGTTGCTTTTGTCTAATTCTAATGGCTTATAGCCAAGAAAACCATAGTATAAATCTTTTTGTGTACCTATGCTAGTGTTTAAATGGCAGTTTGTTGTGATAAACTATCAGTCACTTCAAGTTTTCTGTGAAAGTTTTTAATTAGGTTAAAAATAATTTTGGCACACCTCTCTACTCAGTTTATAAAGGAGTTCCACACAATGCAAACAAAACTCTAACAGCAAAGGTTATCTTGACCTGATATTACTTGAATCTGAGAGAAAGTCATTATTTACTACTGCACTCCTGCTTTTGTGGGAAGAATTTTTTTCTTCCCCAGAAGAGTTAACAGTTGAGTGTTCAGCTCCTGACTTACCTTTAATTTAGAGGCAATATTATTACTGTTTAAATGATTATTTGCTTAACACAGGTTTTATTTTGTCTTTTTTTCTGATAGATTATACAATGGACAACTTTAGTGATGAGGCATGTGGATGATTTGGTGGGAGTAGTTATATACTTAGTGGAATGGTTTATTTTATGGAAGAGAATTCATTGGAGGTGAGATTGAAGTATATTGTGAAGTGGGATTTGAACAGCACATACGCTCTGGTTTGCTCAAATAACTGCAGTTTATGCTTACATCTAAATTTTGTTTCTGTTACCTAAACGGGAGCTTCTAGAATTATGAAGGCCATACCTGCCACATTTATAAAATAATGGTTTTATCTCTGCCCCCAAATCATCAGGTTCCTCGGGTTTAAGAGAAGTGGTCTAATAGACAGGAATAGAAGTTGTGGTGGAGGTGATTTGGGATAGACTAGGTTTCCTTATGCAAGTGGATATGAGCGCCTCATAGAAACCAGACTTATTGTATTAGACAGTAACCTCTAACCTCACCTCCAAGCCCAAGTATATGGCCCTGCTGGGTTACCTGGTGACTAAATTTCCCAGATTCACTCTAAATTCAAGGTAGTGACCCAAATAAATTGGGAGAGGAGGGGGTCAAGGAGGAAAAGCTGTTGAAAATCTTTCTCATATTTAAGAGAAATATATGCCCTAGAGCTGCTCCAGCACCCTTGGTTTCTGATTTAATATTGAATATGGATTAGAAGAATGAAATCAGATGACACCTGACTGCAAAAACGTTTATAAGCAAATAGCCTTCTTACATTTTGGTATAAAGCTGTGAACTTCGTAACTTTGTAAAGCAAGAGGATATAAAGCAAATACAAGAGGAAAATAAAGTACTTTTACTAATTGACGGTTTACTTTTGTTACCTTGTCTGCATATTCATGGTCAGCCCTTTCCACGTTGGCTTAGCGAGGAAGAAGGAAACTGGGTGGAAAACACAGGATGCCTATAGATATGCCGCAGGCCATGGTCCAGAGAAGTTTAGCAAACAGCTGCGTTCAGGGTTTTGTCCACGGTCATGCGACAGGTCAGTTAGTGAGCAGAGGAGCTAGGATAGCTCAATCTCTACTCCATTACATTCAGGTAACCAGCCCCTCCCATTGTACATGACCCATTTATTCTTGACGTCTTTTACAGCAACAACTATTCCTCTGCCTTCCTTTTATGTCTTGGAAAGTATCTGAGCCATTCTTATGCTCAAGAAATAGCAATAGGCATGATTAAAGGGGGGTTCAAGATTTTGTTTTTGTGTGTGTTTTTCATTGTTCTCTTCTAGGTGATAGGTGAGTGTATGATTGGAAGCCATTCAGTCATGCTATTGCTGATATCTAAATGTGAGAAACAAAACACAAGGGGACCACCATACACATGCCTTTATTTAGATCAGCTTTTTTCAAAATGCAGCCAAACTTACGAGTTGGACAGCCCAAAGTAACCAGCCCTATTCCACTGAGTTAGTTTACCCCACAGCAGGCCTCTCCTAAAATAACCAGCAGAAGCCCAGCACTGGGCCCATGGTGGGACAGCGTGAAGGTGATGGAGGGCTCTAGCACAAGGAGGTGCTGAGTGCCACCGGCAGGTGCTTCTGCAGACAGCCTAGAGCAAGGTAAGCAGGAGCACTCGCTTCAGAACCAAGGCGGCTCGGACCAGAGGCAGGCACTTTCCTCCACGTGGCAAAGGGACAAGGGTTTGTTCTTCCTACCTCATTGCTTTACTAAAGGGTCAGGCTAGGCATGACCGATCAAGGATGGGTAGGGGTTAAAATGGAGGAGGAACATGACTGATGAGGTGCCTGGAAGCCTGTAGGGGTGTAGCTGCTGGGTCCTTTGAGGTAAGTGGCTTTGGAAATAGAGGGTGCAACTGAAATCCTGAGTGATCCTGCATGGCTTTGGATGAGGCCAGCCTGGTTCAGGCATACATGGTGAGCTGCAGCCACTGAAAGAAGTCCCAAGATCAGAATGTAGATCAGAAAAGAGTGACCGCCCCCCCCCGCCCTAGGAATCTTACAGGGCAAGAGGAAAGGGAACAGGCCCAGCAGGTCAGACCCCCGGAAGATTTTCCAAGAAGCAGTGGCTTACTGTTTCCTTTCTCCTAGATCTTCCCTAAGAAGGTGCATGTTTTCCCTCATCAAGTGACTGGGGGAGCAGAGATCCTTTTGGACCTCAAGTGCACGTGTCCTGGGAGCCTGCTGAGCCTCCCTCCGTGTTCTGTTCCTATCCCTTCCCTCCACCACTGTGTGGAAACGAGGAGCACACCCTGGGTCCAGTCCGCCCGTGACCCCTCTACCTTGAGTTTTAATGTGTAGGGGGAATGTGCTGTGCCTATGCTTTACCTCCAGAACGTTGAGTTTGATGATACCATCTCCATCCTTGTCAAATGCATGAAAAGCTCCTGTGAAAGAATGCACAGGCCAGAGGCCAGTTACAGGCGCACTCCGCCTCTACTACTGTAACTTCCCCTCAGAGGACCATGTGCCCAGTGCTGTCCCTCATCAGCACAAAGATGTGCAGGCAGAGAATCACCAGTAACCCTCCCTTTGCCATCCCATTCTGGGCCTAAAGAGGACATTGGCTCTTGTTCAGCCTGGATGGAGTAGACTGGAGATTATCAGGTGAGATGCCTGTTGCCGCAACTGCCCCTGCAAGAAAGCAGAGGGCAGCCCCCCTCCCCTACTTACTGAACATGCCCTCCAGCCTAACGAAGCAGCAGATGAAACTGTCGAAGTCAATGTTCATGTGTTTGTCTGCATACCGCATGGTAATGATGTCATAGAGCTGGTTGTTGAGGTGGAATCCTGTGGAGGGGACCATGTTAGAGGTGGACGTGGAGCTGGAGGCCTTGGGCCTGCCTTCTATTTTCCCTGCCTCTCGGCCACTCTGTGACCTGGGAAGGGAAAGTGAGAAGCCCTTTTCCTCTCCTTTCTCTAGTGGGGCCCTAGTAGCCTAGTCCCCTCCCATTCCTGTTCCCACCGCCTCGGGTCCACATCCCTGCCACCCCTTCCTTCTCAGCACCTGCGTCGTTGACTGCATTTCGCATCTCGTAGCTGTTGATGGTGCCGGACTGGTCTGTGTCATAGTGTTTGAAAATTTTCTGGCAATAGAAAATTTGAGGATGGAGGTCACACACTGAATCTCCAAATCAACCCCATTCTTGACTCCCACACTTCATTTTCTCTTCCCACCTGCCAGGCCTTAATCTTGTTCCAGAGGTGGTGGAACTCTTGCAGGTTGAGCTTTCCAGAGCCATCTGTCTGGAGGAGGGAGGTCAGGGCTACACAGCACACAGCACACAGCAAAATCCCCCTGGATTTGGAGGGAGGGTCTAGGAGACTCCGCTTGGGCTGTCCTATCCACTGCCCTGTTGTGGTATTTAACCCTCCCCTCCACTCCGCCACCAGTCAGAGATTGCGCCTACTCTGTAACCCAGGAGCCACTCTCCTAAGGACCACTTTTGCTTGGGCAGGATCCCAGGCCTGAGAGAAGCACAGGGGTTAGGGCAGTTACAACCCAACGTCCTCCCCTTCTGCCTCTAACCAACCCCTTTCAGAGGAGTATCCAAGATGTTCTGAATCAGGGTCTCCTTAAGTTTCCCTGGGCACAAATTAGGGCCCTTTGCCTGACTGGGCACCCAGTATGTTGCCTTAGCCCCCGTGGGCTGATGACAGAGGGTCGGGAAGGGGCGGCAGGAAGGATACATCCATGAGCGCAATCATGCTACGGCAGGACTCCAGTGTGAACCCATGTGTCTTCAGGTCCTTGTCTGGAGGGATGGAGAAGAGTGAGGAGCTGCTTTGAGACAACGGGACTCCCCACCCACCCCACCCCCATTTGGTTTGAGCAACTCACGTTTGTTCACGACTGTGTTAAGGACCTTCTTGAGCTCATCTGCACAGATCTCCATGTCCTGAGGAGGAAGGGAGAGGAGGGTCATGGTTCAGGAGTACAGCAGCTCCTGGCGCAGACACTTTGCAAAACAAATTCCAGCTGGCCGTGTTTGTAAAATCCCTGTCGGTGCTATTATGTCATGGGAAGCTGGGGCTTTTCTGAGGAAGACGGGGGGCCAGATACTGCACCTTAGCTATCGGGACCACCGTGGGCAGCTCAGAGCAAAAAGGCCTCTGAGCCCCCAGCGGACATGGCAGTCCAAAACTCAAGGGCTTGTGGATTTGTGTGCTACACACACATCCCCTGGCTCCACCGAAGTCCAAAATGACCTCTACCAAACAATAACGAAATAACTGGTCATCTGAGCAGTTAATCCAGGAGAGAAGGAAGCACCTGTGGGTGTCCTGGGCTTGGAGGTACTCACATCTCCTGCTATCTGCTTGAAAATGTTCCAGAATTGTTGCTGTTCCTCACTTTCCTGGTCAGAGCTGCCAGGCTGTGGCTGTGGAGGCACAAAGGAAAACTGGTTCACAGGGGTCAGAGGTGCACAGGCCTGTGAGGCAAGCTCCTCTGGGCCAAGGGAGCCAAGTGCCTAAAACGGCCAGAGGTGGCAGCAGGAGCTGGGGACGGGCAAATGCAGACCTGGTGAGCTGGAGTGAGACACATCGAGGCCTCAAGGACTCTTCACACCTCTCCAGCCCTGACGCCCCCAGCCAAAGGAGATGTCGCGGCCATGCAGACAGCCTCCTCCCTGCCACCCCAGTCCCCACCCACAAGAGCCCCCTCCACCATCCCAGGCCTGACCATTCCAACTAAAGGTGCCCGCAGGTCAAAGAAGGTCTGACCGTTCTGATTCCTCCAGCCACCCTGTCATCAAGGCCAAGTCCTCAGAGAACCTCCCCTAGGCCCCACTGCATGAGGCCCCGGATAGAAGAGGGGGCTCCCAGACAGAAGAGGGGGCTCCCAGACAGAAGAGGGGCCCTGGATAGAAGAGGGCCCCCCCGGATAGAAGAGGGGCCCTGGATTGGTCTGGAGACTTTTGCCTCTAAGGCTCACCTCCACTAAGCTCCCACTCCAATCTAACACCCTCCTGTGAGCTCTAGAGGACCCCATTTCTGATGTCAGCCCCACTTTTCTGCTCCTATTCTTTATCCCCCTATTGTGAAATGCTCAAGGCCACCAGGAGACAAGAGTTGCGCCTCCGCTCTCAAGCTGGTTCTGTCTCAGCCTTTGCCTCCCCTTCTCTCTATCCTGGCTGGATCAGCTCCATGGGAGGCTCAGCCTGCCAGTCCACTCCTAGAATGGAACCCCCATCATGGGATATTTACCCAAGCAGCAGCCCAAATTTCAGGGGAACTTGCTGAGAGAAAAGGTCAGTGGGACAAATTCAAACCTCCAGATGTTCGAGACAAACTCCTGGGAAGCCTCCAGCCCCTGTGTATCCCAAGCGCATAGGAAGCCCCTGCAGCGTGCTGGCCACCCCACCCATGCCACATGCCCAGACACCTGTGGGGACTGCTTTTGCTTATCAGGGCTTGTTTTGCCTTTGCCCTCCTCTGACTCCTGGTCCACACCCAGCTCCTTGTTGCTGTTTGCTCTGTCCGAAACGAAGATGATGGGCTGGAGAGAGGAGGGAAGGAGGGAGGAGGCAGGAAAGAAGGGAGGATTACAGTCTGAACAGGCACACTGAGGCAGCACCTCTCTTGGAGCAGCTTTATCCAGTGAGAAGAGGAAAAGAATAGGCGGGAGCTCTTCAACTTCGGTTCAAGCTCTTATCTCTGCCACTGACAAGCCGTGTGACTTCAGTTCTTTATCTTTTCATACCCACTCCATCCCTCCTCATGGTAGAGTATTGAGAGCTCAGCATGTGAAATGCTAAGAATGCTAAAAGCAGCATGATCTAGTGCAGTGATTGTCAAGTATTTTGTAGACTTTTTTTTTTCCAGATGGAAACACTGTTCAAATTAAATTTCCTGCAGAAACATGGTGTATATAAAAACACGAGCTTCTCTGATTAATGAGAACAGAGCTCTTTGCCCTCAGCACCCCACATCACCATGGCAGCTACTGAGGCACCTCAAAGGAACCTCTACAACCCTGCAAAGTATAGATTGAAAAAGGACATGGATTAGTGGCATGGTCAGTGGGTGAGCCATCAGAACACTGGGCTGGAATCCCAGCCCTGCCCCTCATATAAGAAATATCCTCTCTGGCCAGGCACGGTGGCTCACGCCTGTAATCCCAGCACTTTGGGAGGCCGAGGCAGGCAGATCACAAGGTCAGGAAATCGAGACCATCCTGGCTAACTGGGTGAAACCCCGTCTCTACTAAAGATACAAAAAAATAAGCTGGGCGTGGTGGCGGGCGCCTGTAGTCCCAGCTACTTGGGAGGCTGAGGCAGGAAAATGGCGTGAACATGGGAGGCGGAGCTTGCAGTGAGCCGAGATCAAGCCACTGCACTCCAGCCTGGGCGACAGAGCGAGACTGTCTCAAAAAAAACAGAAATATCCTCTCTGGCCTCAGTTTACTCATCATTTAATGGTAAAATCTGCTTTCCCTCCTCATAGGGCTCTTGTGGGGATCAAATGAGATACTGAATGCAAAATCACTGCAAAAACATTTAAGATGCTACACAAACAAGGGATATTTTCAAGACATGCTCGTGCAAGTGACAAGGATATGAAAAGGATGGAGAGCGGCTGCTGCATGGTGCCAACACTGTGGGTGTGGTGCACCTGTAGGGAAAGCCGGGGAAAGGCAAGGGTGTGGGGATTGAGGCTGCAATGCAGAGAACAACTGGGCAGGCAGAGCCTCTGGGAGCAGAAAAGCAGCCTGCCCGGACTCAGGCACCACTGCCCTTCCATGCTGCTCATCTAGGACAGCTCAAGCAGATAGACCCATGAAAACGGCTCCCCAGCTTTGGCTCCCAGCAGGCCCCAGAGGCCTTGGCTTGCTCTGCCTTCTAAGCAGTGTCTTGCTCAAGCAGCTGAAGCTTGTGGGGATCGCAGAGCAAATGGAGGTCACAGTCTGAGGGGGGATGTGTAGGATGGATATGGTGTGGCCATGGAGCATCCCTGCCAGGCACACACTGGCAGGCCCGAGTGTGGGTCTGGACAACACAGGCCTTGAAGTGTGGGGGGCTGGCACCAGAGAAAGAGGGCAAGAAACACAGGTTTTGGAGTAAACAGACATGGTTTCCAGTTCCATTTTCCCCACTCATTAGTTCTGTTCCTTGGGCAAGTTCACTTCTTTGAGTCTATCTCACCTGTGAAAGGGGAAAAATAACAGCACCTACTTTGTAGATACTGTTATAATTGGGGGGGAAAAAAAGAGAGAGATTGACCCCAAGCACAGTGCCTGGAATGTGGAAGTGCCTGATGAATGTCAGCTCTGGTCTGGGCCAGCACCAGTACCTGGAGGACCCCTGTGATGGATCCATCACCACCAGGCACCACCAGAAATGCTAGCACCAAATCTGATGGTGTATGATGGCCTCTTGTGGTTCAGGACATGGACTCTGGACCCAGACTGCCTGGCTCTAAGTACTGGCTCTGCCATTCCCTGGCTGTGTGGCCTTGGGCAAGTTAGTCAAGTCTGTACCTTTTCTCCCTCTGAAAATGGGGATGGTTATAGTACTAATCTCATAGGGCTGTTGTGAGGAAGGAATTAATCATGGAAAGCACCTAAAAGAGTGCTTGGCACGTAGCCTTCCCGCAGCAAATCGTAGCTACTGCACGCTTGGCCCCAGCAAGAGCTCAGGGAAGGAGGGGGAGGGAGAGGCAAGTCTGGTGCATGGATGCATACGAGCTCACACACACATGCACATACACACACACATGCACATACACACATATGCATGAGTACACACACTTCATGCTCTCTACCCACACACCTACCTTGGTTTTTTTCTTTTTCTGCATAAGAAAAGGAAACAGTAAATGCAGAATAAGTGAAAAGTAAGTTCTCAGAACTGCCAGTGGCTTTTGGCTTCCCTGTATCCTGGTCTTTAGCTTGGGGTGGGGCTCCAGGGTCCAGAAATCTGAATCACATGGAGCCAAAAAGGGGCATGGAGGGTGAAGGGAGAAGATAATTCTTCTTTCTCCTCCATGCCCAGACACCAGTGACTGCTCTGACTTTGTTTTTATAATCTACTCTTACTGCATATGGCAAGGAAAAAGATCTGGCTAAGGTTTTCTTTCTTCCTTTTTTAAAAAATGAAATTGGTGGCCGGGCGTGCTGGCTCATGCCTGCAAGCAATCCCAGCACTTTGGGAGGCCGAGGTGGGTGGATTATCTGAGGTCAGTAGTTCAGGACTAGCCTGGCCAACATGGTGAAACCCCACCTCGACTAAAAAATACAAAAATTATCCAGGCGTGGTGGTGGGCACGTGTAATCTCAGCTACTCAGGAGGCTGAGGCAGGAGAATCGCTTGAACCCGGGAGGCGGAGGTTGCAGTGAGCCGAGATCATGCCATTGCACTCCAGCCTGGGTGACAAGAGCGAAACTCCGTCTCAAAAATAAATAGATAAATAAATAAATAATAATAAAATGAAATTGGTTACTAAAACACCAAAAACGTGGCTCACTCAAACTGACCTGACAATGGATTTTGACTTATAGAATATTTTTTAAAAATCTTTGAGCAAGCATTTAACATAGGGAGATTTTCTTTGGTAAAAGCCCCAGCTCTGGCAGGCTGCCCTGGGCCTGTAATCCCTGCGGCAACTATCAGCTGAGCCAAGGGCCCTGCTCCCTGCGTCTTCCAGATTGCCCCAGGCCCCAACATTCCTGTTGACCCTCGACACTGGAGCCAAATGTCAGTTGAGAACTGCAGACAACTGTGTCAGTGCAGGGACATCAAAACCCCTGCACCTGCCTGCTCTACTCAGGTGACGTGCCAGCTCCCATAAGCTTTTGAGTTTGCAGGTCCTGATCAATACTGCACACCGATGACCAGCATCCAGATGACCAGAACAGATGCCCACACACCTACCACTAAAACCAATCGCCTGTGGTCATTCAGAAGGCACTTGGAGACCTGGCACTGGCTCAGGGTCAGGATTATGACCATGACTGTCACTGCCCAGAAGACAGTTCAGGGGGGCATTTATCCTCCCATTGGCCTACGTCATCCCCACAGAGCACAAAGGACTGTCAACTGACTATAGCCCAAAGCCCCAAGGCAGTCTGCAAGACTCCTCAACACAGAGCCCAACACACAGCACTCTGTGCTTCGGACTTTGGGCTTCTCACTGCCTGGGGCTGGCCTCAGCGTGGAGGTGCGGAAAAACCTAAGTCTGGAGTCAGAGAGTCTGAATGTGAGTTCCAACCCTGCCACTTACTGAGCTCTGTGAACTCAGAGAAGTCATTCAACCCCACTGAGCCTCTGCTTCCTTTCTTGAACACCAGGGATTATAACCCCGTCTACCTCTCGGAAACCTTGCAAGTATCACGAGGACACATGCGAAAAGTACCTTGTAAGGTGTAAAGTGTGAAAAAGCACCTCTGTGTGAGTGCCCATGCTGTGCCAGACACTTCACATACATCACCTCATTGATGAAGCCTCACAAAAGCCTTGCAAGGCACATTATTATCCCCATTTTACCGAGTAGGAAACTGAGTGAGAGGGATTACAGAAATTGTCCAGGTCACCCCGCTGGTAAGTGGAGGATTCAGGTGTCAACACCAGGTCCGGCACCAGCTTACTTTCTTTTCTCTATGTGTGAAATCCAATGTTATCCAGTCTCAGAATCCAGTGTTCGCTGTGGCTCTTGTCATCCCTTCCTGTGGCGTTGTTCCCTCCCTCTGATTGTTCAAATTGCTTTTCCTTTCCAACACCCTCTTCCGTAATTCCCAGCCCCTGACTGCCTCAATGGCCCCCGGTGCATAAGGCCCATTACTTCCGGCCATGCCAAGCAGGATTTGCAGTGCCATGGAGGGACTGCTAAGCACAGCCCAGACTCCCATTCCCTCTGCCAGTGCCCATTCTCCCCTGCACCATCTGTCCCCTGCATGGTCAGGGAAGGGGACCCTCTGGACTTTTCACACAGAAGATCTAAACCACTCACCACTGGCCGATCCACGGAGATTGTATTTTCAACTTCCCTGTGAGGAAGAGAGACATGTGGGGTCTCAGTGTCACCAGAAGCAAGCAGGAGGCCCGTGGAGGGTTTGCTCTGGTGCACGGCTTCCTGGCAGCCAAGCCAGAACCAGCCTCTAGAGAACCCCTGGAACACCCCAACCCCAGGAACCAGCCCCATGTCAGCACCATCCCCAACAGCCAAGCCCAGGCACGCAGGTTCTTGTTGGTATTGCTCAGAGGCCCCCAGAGGCATGACCCAGCCACCTACCCATGGACCTGGTGCATCTTCCAAGGACAGAGATCAGAGTGGCGGGGGCTATGAACTCGTCTGTGGTGGCCAGGGACAGGATGTGGCTTTCCTGGCCATGCTAACCTAAAATTTCAAGCATCCCCAACACCTCCTATCCCTCTTCCCTACTTTATTTTTGCTCCATATCACCTCTCCAAATCTAACATGCTATATATGTTTTTCCTATCCATTATTGTCTCATGTTAGAATATTAAGCTCCATGAAGGCAGGGATTTCTTTCTGTTTACTTCACTACTCTATCCCTAGTGCCTAGGAGAGTGCCTGGAACATAGTAGGTGCTCAATAAATATCTGCAGAATGGATGAATGAATGAGTGGGGGTAATGTGGCCAGTGGCTCAGGAGCAGCAGAAGGACCCCTGGAGGAGAGGTGTCTAGCTGCCTCAAGCCTTCAACCTCTGGAGTGGGCCATGTGAGCTTTTAGAAACAGGTGGGAAAGCTGGGCCAGCACTCACTCGGAGAGGTTCCTCTTTTCAGAGAAGACCCGGAGGATGAATTCTCCCTCCTGGTGGGGCTCGTAGGTGGAGGGCACAATGACGTACTCGCTGGGAGGCAGGCGGAAGCGCTGGGACACCTCCCGCATGTTGATGTAGGTTTTGCTCCTGGCCTTGGAGGCGTTGTACAGGAAGAAGTCCTTCTGCAGGTGCTGCTTGTTCCCGTGCATCTGAGAGATGGGAGAGCCCAGGGCACATAAGCCCCTCGGGAGGGACGTCCTGTCCTGCCACAGCCGCCTCCAAGGGTCCCTTCCCAACTCCCTGGTCACCCATGTCACAGTCTCAACCTCCCTACTTCTGACTCCCAAGGCTTAAATAGCCTCCCTACCTCACTTCCTCTTCCTTTTCTGTTGTGATTCAGAGTGAAGGGCAAGTGTGTCATCCCCACACTCAGGGACACTTACCAGAACAGCTGCTCCTCAGCTCTGAAGCCCCTCAGGCTGGAAGGACCCCCAAGGAGGCCTAGAGGACTTGGCTGGGTTCTGAGGGAAGTGATTCCTCCATCCCAAGCGGGTAGCCACCCTCAGAACGTGTCTGTGTGACTGTGTGTGTGGCTGTGAGCGTGGAGGAGGGTGAGTGTGCAAAGGCGTGTGTGTGACATGCAGAGTGGTGTGAGGAAGAAAGTGCACATCCTGGGGGTGGTAGTCACGGGTCATGCAATGCCCTGAGGCACCTGTTCTGCAGTGGAAATAACGCAGGCAAGGCCCTCTCCTATCACAGTCCTGCCCACAAACCCCACCAGGAAGCTTCTCGATGAGCCACAGACAGACTTGGGGCCCCCTGGGTAGTGCTGCACACAACTGCTGGCCGCTGCTGCTGCTATACCTCTTTGGGAACCTTGAGGAGAAACAGAAAGGAAGATGCTTCAGATCTGAATGAGGATGAGGAGCCTGCGGAAGGGAATGCCAGCAACTGCAGCCCACATGCGGAAGCCTGACCCCCAGGCACCTGTCCTGCCAGGCCCGCTCCACTGCCTCTCCAATGCCCCCCCTGGTATTTTTTGCTTGTTACAAACACAAGTGGGCCTGACACCAGGAACTCTGTGGGTCACTGGGTATTGAGGAAGCCAGAGGACCCCTCTAGAAGCCCCTGGAAGCATCCTTGCTGGGAAAGTATGTTTCCTGGGCTGGAGCCAATCAGGACTGCACACCTCGTAGATGGCAAAGCCAATGGTGAAGAGACTGGCCCCTAGCTTCCGGTCTTTCCGCCGGTTCTTCTGCATCAGTGCCACCAGGAAGCTGCAAATCACCTCCGAGTCATCAGGGTCATCATCCTCCTCCAGGAGCTTCAGACGGTACTGAGGGTTGGTCCAGAAAGTATCTACACCCCCAGAAAGGAAGCACACATTCAGAGCTGCCTCTCAGAGGGCAGGAAGGGGATGAGACAAAGGGAACCATTTATTTATTTCTATTCCCTGCATCTAGGTGCTTAGGAAATATCAACAGAAAACACGATTCAGGCATTTGTCTAATGATTTGGGGGAGGGGGGCGCTACCTTTATTCAGATGGAGCTGTACTGATTGGATATGTGGCTTTTCCTTCCTCTCTGAGCTTTCATTCTCAGTCTTTGCTGATGATTTTGTTTTCCTTACCTGCCCCTTAAACGCTGTTGGTGACTAGAATCTGGTCCTGGGCCTCTTCTTCTCTCACCTCACCCTTCCTGCCTCCCTAGGCAATCTTTCTTTCTTCTGCTTTTTAACTGCCCCTACATGCTCATGATGCCTGAGCCATACATCCCGGCCTCAATCTCTCTCACTTTTTTTTTGAGATGGAGTCTGGCTCTGTTTCCCAGGCTAGAGTGCAGTGGCACGATCTCGGCTCACTGCAGCCTCCGCCTCCTGGGTTCAAGCGATTCTTCTGACTGAGCCTCCCAAGTAGCTGGGATTACAGGCACCCACCACCATCCCCGGTTAATTTTTGTATTTTTTAGTAGAGATGGATTTTCACCATGTTAGCCAAGCTGGTCTTTAACTCCTGACCACAAGTGATCCGCCTGCCTCAGCCTCCCAAAGTGCTGGGATTACAGGCATGAGCCACCACGCCTGGCCTCTTCTTTCCTTTATTCCTCAAACATTTTTTGAGTTCTTATCATATCACCAAGTGCCATCTAATATGTGCATCCAATACTCTATTACAAATCTTCACTGGGATACTCTACAGGAACCTCAAACTTGCCATGTCCCAAGCTAAATTCCTTTCCCTATAACCCCACAATCAACTCCACCAAAAACAAACAACATGCTGATATTTTTCTCTTGTGTGTCTTTTTTTATTTTTTTTGAGGCAGGGTCTCACTCTGTCACCCAGGCAAGAGTGCAGTGGCATGATCATGGTTCATTGTAGCCTCAACCTCCCGAGCTCAAGCAATCCTCCCACTTAATTTTTTCATTTTTTGTAAAGATGAGGTCTCACTATGTTGCCTATGCTGGTCTTGAACTCCTGGGCTCAAGTGATCCTCCTGGCTCTGCCTCCCAAAGTGCTGGGATTATAGGCATGAGCCACCCACTCGATCTTCTTGTGTGTCTTATGTTGCAATGTTGTCAGGTCCCCAACTGGGAATCTTGACATCATTCTTCTTCCTTCCCTACATCACCCAATATATGCTCTCCCTAAATCTGCTCTCTCCCCTCCATCTCTGCTGCTACTGACTTGGTCTAGGTTTTCCTCATCTCTGACTTGAACTATTGCAGCAGCTGCTAACTTGGTTCTCCAATACTGCCCTTACTGTTACTGACACAGTACTCACAGTCCCTGACTTAGGATGGTTCGGCTACAATTTTTTAACTTTACAATGTGAAAGTGATGCACATTCAGTAGAAACTGGATTTCGAGTGCCCGTACAACCATTCTGTTTTTCACTTTTAGTACAGTATTACGTAAGTTACATGAGATATTCAACACTTTATTGTAAAATAGGCTTTGTGTTAGATGATTTTGCCCAACTTTAGGCTAAGGTCAGTGTTCCGAGCATGTTTAAGGTAGGCCAGGCTAAGCTATGATGTTTGGTGGGTTAGGCATATTAAATGCACTTTCGACTTAGGGTATTTTCAAAGATGGACAGGCTTATCTGGACATAACCTCATCGTAAGTCAAGCAGCATCTGCATTGTTCCCACAGTTTCCTGCTTCAAAGTCGCTACCAGCTCCCTATTGCAAACTTCTCAGCATGGTGGTTTCCTTCTCAGTAAAACAGGGAAGGTTTAATAAGATAGTGGACGTCTGGAACAGAGAGACTTAATAAGCACTAGTTAGGCTTCTTCTGCCTGGAACTTGTTCGGCTTAGACCCTCCCCCCCATCAAGAGCATCTCCCACCTGGGAAGTTGCGGCAGCCTCCAGCAGAGCAACCCCGTACCCAGCGGCCCTCGTTCACAGACACTGTCCAGGTCTGAAGCTTGTCAGACTGCAGAGCATCAGCCGTGAGGTTGCAGATCTCCAACTTTGTGAAATGGTAGATGAAATCCTCATAGGACATCCTGAGAGGTTGGAAGAAGAGAGAGACCCATATGAGAGCAGGTGAGGAGGGCTGGGAACAGAAGACCCCAGGACTAACACAGCACAATAATAAAATAGTTCACAGGAACTTGGTCAGGGTCCCAGAGGAGCCTGTCTTTCCTTTTTAGGGCAAACGCTGTGACTTCTGATGTATCTACTCCAAACCATCATCTTTTCTAACAATGATTCAAAAATGAGCCAGGCCCAGAAAGACAAAATGTCGCATGCTCTCACTCATTGTGAGAGCTAAAACAAAGCATATGTCATGGAAGTAGGGAGCAGACAGTGGTTACCAGAGGCTGGGAAGGGAAGGAGAGGGGAGGATGAAAAGAGGGTGGCTAATGGATACAAAAATACAGTTAGATAGAAGAAATAAGCTCTAGTGCTCACCCGGGCGCTGTGGCTCACGCCTGTAATCCCAGCACTTTGGGAGGCTGAGGCAGGTGGATCACCTGAGGCTGGGAGTTCGAGACCAGCCTGGCCAACATGGTGAAACCCCATCTCTACTGAAAATACAAAAATTAGCTGAGCGTTATGGCGGGCACTTGTAATCCTAGTTACTTGGGAGGCTGAGGCAGGAGAATCACTTGAACCTAGGAGGTGGAGGTTGCAGTGAGCCGATATTGTGCCATTGCACGCCAGCCTGGGCGACAGAGTGAGACTCTGTCTCAAAAAAAAAAAAAAGCTCTAATGCTCAATAGCACAGTAAGACAAACATAGCTAAACAACAATTTATAGTATAGTGTGTATGTGTATACACACACACACATATATATACACATATATACAGGTGTGTGTGTACATATATATGTGTGTGTATATATATGTGTGTGTGTATATATACATGTATGTGTGTGTATGTGTGTGTGTGTATATGTATATATATATTTATTTTTTTTTTATTTTTTTTTTTGGAGACAGAGTCTCGCTCTGTTGCCCAGGCTAGAGTGTAGTGGCATGATCTTGGCTCACTGCAACCTTCACCTCCTGAGGTCAAGGGATTCTCCTGCCTCAGCCACCTGAGCAGCTGGGATTACAGGTGCACACCACCACACCTGGCTAATTTTTGTATTTTTGTAGAGATGGGGTTTCACCATGTTGACCAGGCTGGTCTTGAACTCCTGACCTCAAGTGATCTGCCCGCCTCAGCCTCCCAAGGTGCTGGGATTACAGGTATGAGCCACCACGCCCAGCCTATAGTATCTTTCAAAATAACTAGAGGAAAAGAATTGTAATGTTCCCAACACAAAGAAAAGATACATATTTGGGATGATGGTATCTCAATTACCCTAATTTGATCATTACACATGTGTATCAAAATATCATATGTACCCCAAAATATATATAGCTATGATATATCCCTAAAAAATAGAAGGCCATGTGTGGTGGCTTACATCTGTAATCCCAGCACTTTTTTTTTAAGACAGTGTCTTGCTCTGTTGCCCAGGATGGACTGCAGTGGTACAATCATAGTTCACTGCAGCCTTAACCTCCTGGGCTCAAGTGACCCCCTGCTTCAGCCTCCCAAGTAGCTGGGACTACAGGCACACGCCACCACACCTGGCTAATTTTAAAATTTTTTGTAGAGTTGGGGTCCCATATGTTGCCCAGGCCCACATCCCAGCATTTTGGGACGCCAAGGTGGGAGGACCGCTTGAGCCCAGGAGTTTGAGACTAGCCCGAGCAATATAGTGAGGCCCGTCTCTATTATAGTTTTTAAATAAATAAAAAAATAAAGTAATAAAAACACAAAAAACCTTTCCCTTGACATTATACTAAGACAACATTTTTTTTTTCAGCAAGACAGAGTCTCTCTCTGTCACCCAGGCTGGAGTGCAGTGGCACAATCTGGGCTCACTGTAACCTCTGCCTCCCGGGTTCAAGTGCTTCTCCTGCCTCAGCCTCCCCAGCAGCTAGGACTACAGGTGCATGCCGCCACGCCCGGCTAATTTTTTTGTATTTTTAGTAGAGACGGGGTTTCACCGTGTTAGCCAGGATGGTCTCGATCTCCTGACCTCGTGATCCGTTCGCCTCGGCCTTCCAAAGTGCTGGGATTACAGGCGTGAGCCACCGCGCCCAGCTTAAGCAAACGATTTTAAGGGTGATGAGCATCATAAATTAATCCCAGTCCTTGGGGAACTTAGGGGGCTCTCCTTAAGCTGAGACTTGAAAATTCTCCTTAAGCTGAGACTTGAAGCCTGAATAGAAACAACCTGAGAGAGGGTGAGGTTGACGTTGGAAGATCAGGGTAAATGGAGCTTCCTAGGCTCAGAAAAGAATTGTGCTAAGGCCAGGGTGCCTGTGGCTGGAATAGATTGTGTGGCGGAGGGGCACACAGGAGGCAAGAGCCATGTCATGTTGGCCTGGTCCTGGGCTCAGTTGTCCCTGTGGCCTGGAAGGCTCCTCTCAGAACCTCATCCTTGCTGGGCCTTGGGCTGGAGGAGAACACAGCCCAGATCTCCCAAGGGCTGGAATCTGATAACCTCAGCTGGGGACTGAGGTCTGAGATTTCCCCTCTCTTCCCCACCCCCTTCTGGGTCTTCCTGGGTTCTGGACTCACCAGAACTCTCCATCCTCAGTGACCTGGTGCTGCAGACGGGCCTTCTCATCTTTATCCACAAAGCTCCAGTCCTTCCATCTGGTAGGAAAATGGAGGAATTAAGGAAGGAGGAAGAAGGGAAGGCCTGATGTAGGTTGAGACAGGAGGTATCAGAGAAATACAAAGAGTTGCAGCCGCTGTGAACCACCAAAATGCTGACTTCATCTGTTACCCTCAGTGTGAAACCCAATAGCAATGACTTCTCACATCCTCAAGACTGAGCCTGAACTCCTTAAATGGGCTGGTGAGGGCTTGATCCTTCTCCTCATCATACTTTAAAGGTTAAGAATTGAATTCTGGGCCAGTCGCAATGGCTCACACCTGTAATCCCAGCACTTTGGGAGGCTGAGGTGGGCGGATCACAAGGTCAGGAGTTCGAGACCAGCCTGGCCAATATGGTGAAACCCCGTCCTATTAAAAATACAAAAATTAGCTGGGCGTGGTGGCGGGCACCTATAGTCTCAGCTACTCAGGAGGCTGAGGCAGAAGAATCGCTTAAACCCAGGAGGCGGAGGTTGCAGTGAGCCGAGATTGCGCCATTGCACTCCAGCCTGGGTGGCAGAGCGAGACTCCGTCTCAAAAAAAAAAAAAAAAAAAAAAAAAATTGGGTTCTGGACATAGACGAACTGGGAGTTCCGTTTAATAACTGCTAGCTGTGCAACATTGGGCAGGTCACTTAACCTCTGTCAGACTCTGCTTCCTCAATTGCAAAAGGAAAATTATTATGTCACCTGTTCACAGGGCTGGGATGGGCAGATGCAATAATGCATGCAAAGCTGTTAGCATAGTGTCTGTCATATAGTAAGAAACTCTGATTTACTAAGGAAAAAGGCCAAGTCTGTAAACATCTCCTTTCCTGTGCCGGAAACAACCCAGCATTGTGTTTCTAAAGGCTGGGCAGTTTTCACATTCTCTCTCTCTCCTCACTATGGGGGCAATAAAGTGCACGTGTGTTTCAGGCTCACTGAGGAGAATTCAACTAAACTGGGTGCTCCCTGGAAAGGTAAAGGGTTGAGGAAGCACTTGGAGTCAGTCAGAGAGCACTGCAGGGGACATGGAGATTCCTGAGACCAGGAGGAGGGATGCAGCAGAGGGAATCTCCTTTAGTGAACAGCATTGGGTCCACTTGTCTCCAGCCCCTGTGATGGCAGCATCATGGTAAGCAGGGCAGGGCCGCACACAAAGCTCTGAGGCTGGAGAACACAGCAAGGGTCCCTGCAGGTGACTTGGGCCAGTGAAGTAGACAACTGAGGAGTCACTGAGGGCCTTCCCAGAGCACAGAGCACAGTTCCAATGTCACTCCCTCCAGGTAACCTTTCTCTACGCCTCCCCTCCCACCCAAACTAGGTGCAAAGGCCCCCTCTTTGTGATCCTTACTGTGGCACTGATCTCAATTATTAGTGTGTGCTTGCCTGTCATTCCCCGGACCTTAAACCCACAGGCACAGGGCCCATGTGTCTGTGTTCATTTCTACATTTCTACATCCCCAGGCGGGTAGCCTAGGGCCTGGCAGAAGTCAGCACTGAGGAAGTAAGGATAGGTGTAGCGTGCATAGGTGAAGGAAGGCATGTGAATGTCTGCAGGAGGCAGTCAGGACATGAGGATCAGCCCCTAATCACAGTGTATCAAGGGAGGCTGTGGGTTCACAGAATATCCCCAGTGCCTTGACCTGTGCCTCCTATGTAGTAGGTGCCCAAGAAACATTTGCTAAATGAATGACTGAACGAACCAGTAATTACATGCTGGGCTAAGAAGTACCCAGCAGTACATAAGTACAGCAGCCGAGGGGCCCAGGCTGCCTGGGTGCGGTCCTTCTCCTCTACTGAGTTCTGCCATTCCCCTCTCGAAATAAGAGGAGCTTATGGCTCTTTCAGTAATGAATTGCGTCTCATTCAGTGGAGGTAATCAGGAACCAGTGGGACCATGGAGGTTTTGCAAATGTGCTGGAGCCTTCATAATAACTTCGCATGTTTGTTATTTTTGTTGTCCCCAGTCTATTCCTTTCAGTGATAAGCAGTAAAATTCTTTCAAAGGGCCCTTGTGCCTTTATACAGGGACAGCACGGGTAAGGGAATCTTAGCAATGGCTCAGCACTTGCCAAAAACAGTCCCATTTACTCCTCGTATCAGCCCACAAGGTAAGCGCTAATAATACTGTTCCTATTTCACAGGAAAGGCAACACAAGACTCCAAGAAGGGAAGTCACTTGTCTAGCCCAGACCCCTGCATTCATACGCTTTTCCTGCCTGGACCTTCCCCATGCTTTCTGGAATCTTTCCTTTCCAGCCAATGGTTGTCAGCAACCTCTCTGGGTCCCCAGCACCCTGCTTCCACTCCTGGCCCTTCCCTGGAGCCAAAACCCGTGCCCCTCTTCTCTGCGGATCACTGGTTTTGAGGGTGATTTTATACCAAGCATCTTCAATACTCTCAGGGCTCAGTTCCCAACACAGCCTTGTCCCGGGCCCTGTTCCCTACCACCGCCAATCCCGTGGGGTCCCCTCACCTACCTATCACTCCAAGAACCGTTCCACTCCACCTGGCCCCAGGGATTCCGCAGCCGCACCAGCTTCACTTTCTCACCTTTGAACAGGACCTTAAGCACAGAGAAAGAGCTCTCATGCTCTGCAGCCTGTCTGGAAAGGGAATCTTCTGTCTTGCTGAGGGCTGGGACAGGGCTAGGGGGCAAATCCCTTACACGAGGGTGTTCTGCCTGGCTCTGGCCAAGGGGATTAATCAGAAGCGTGCTGGGGAATGGCAGGGGGTGGGTCAGACCTTTCCTCCTGAGTCTGCCTAACTTAGGGCTTGGCCATCTCCTCTCTATCTTCTAAGAGGCAATTTTCTCAGAACATCCTGCCGTTATGAGCTTCGGGGGAGGAGGTGGGGCATAAACAGTAGGGCCCTGCTAACACATATAAATTAGGTGTCTTCATATAGATTAGAAAAAAGGCCCCTGCTGGCCAGGTGTGGTAGCTCACGCCTGTAATCCCAGCACTTTGGGAGGCCGAGGCGGGCGGATCACGAGGTCAGGAGTTCGAGACCAGCCTGATCAACATGGAGAAACCCCCATCTCTACTAAAAATACAAAAATTAGCTGGGCACGGTGGCACGCGCCTGTAATCCCAGCTACTCAGGAGGCTGAAGCAGGAGAATCACTTGAATCCAGGAGGCGGACATTGCAGTGAGCCGAGACTGTGCCACTGCACTCCAGCCTGGGCGACAGAGTGAGACTCCGTCTCAAAAAAAAAAAAGAAAGAAAGAAAGACAAAAGGCCCCTGCTGACTGAGGAACTACAAACAAGCAGACTTCCTCCAGTCTGCTGCAATGGGCTGATGCAGGCAACTGCCCCTCTCAGCCCATCCCTCTGTACAGGGCACAACCTGCCCAACTGTGTGCAACAGGTCTTACAACGTTCCTGTCTCAGACATGGCCCAGGAAAGCCCAGAAGTCCCAGAAGGAGCAAAACAGAACAGTCAGCCTCTCGTATCCATGGCTTCGGCATATAACCAATCGTGGATCAAAAATATTCAAAAAAAGAAAAAATAATAATACAACAATAGAAAATAATACCAAAAAAACCCAATGCAGTGTAATAACTATTTACATAGCATTTCCATTGTGTTAGGTATCATAAGTAATCCAGAGATGACTTAAAGTATATGGGAGGATGTGCATAGGTTGTATGCAAATACTACTCCATTTTACAGAAGGGACTTGAGCATCTGCAGATTTTGTTACCGTTGGGGCTTCTGGAACCAGTCCCCGTGGCTACCCAGAGACAACTGTAGCTATCTGAACATGAGAGAACAGGAAGCTCAAGAACACATGAAACCAACTTTGTAAAAGCAAAGTTAAGTGATAGTTCAATTTGTTCATTGGAAATGTTGGAAAAATTGCCATCTTTAGCACGAAAAGCAAAGATAAACTATGCACCAACTGTGGCAGGATCCACCTCTACCAGTTTCACAGGCCCCACTGCTCCCAGGCATGGCTTGGACCTTGAACTGAATGTCCTGATTGGAGGCAAGCTCTGCAGACAGGGAAGGGGCCCCAACAGCTAAGTCCTGACTTCAGGAGTTTAACCCAGGAGAGTGCCCTTGCCCCACCAAGCCCCACCAGGCTCACCTCATCCAGCCCCGTGACAGAGTAGGCGTGACCTCTGACCAGCCCGCAGGCCATTCTTGTCTCATACTGAAATGGAATGATTGTCTGTAGAGCAGTAACCAGAGAATCCATTAGGCACGGGGAAACAGAAGTTCTGCTGCTTGGAGGCAAAGTTCATACTAGTTCATTTTCCGGGCTCTGTGAAGACACAGACCACTCTGCTCCCTGAAAGTGTGCCTCACGACCACGAACAGACCTTCACTGGCCCTTTAAGAGTGTCAAGAGACACAGCTCCAGACAAGCTGGTCTCCCTGAGAAGGCTCTGTCCTGACCATCAGAGAGCAATGTGGATGCCGGGATGTGGGGTGGGTAACAGTGTCCCTGCCCCTCCTTTCTGGACCCCTTAGTATCCTTCAAAGGAGGAAGGGGTAGAGTTGGAAGCTGCCCTGGGCTTCAGGATCCCCCTTCCCCTGAAGCCATCCAGGGTTGACTATTCCTGGAAGAGAAAGGGGTTGAGAAAAGGGGTTAAGTGATACATATAAGTCTAGCTTTTTCTTTTTTTCTTTCTTTTTTGTTTTTGTTTTTTTGAGACAGAGTCTTGCTCTGTCGCCCAGGCTGGAGTGCAGTGGTGCGATCTCGGCTCACTGCAACCTCCGCCTCCCGTGTTCTAGTGATTCTCCTGCCTCAGCCTCCTGAGTAGCTGGGATTACAGGCATGTGCCACCATGCCCAGTTAATTTTTTGTATTTTTAGTAGAAACGGGGTTTCACCATGTTAGCCAGGCTGGTCTCAAACTCCTGACCTCAGGTGATCCACCCCCCTCAGCCTCCCAAAGTGCTGGGATTACAGGTATGAGCCACTGCGCCCGGCCAGGTCTAGCCTTTTTCTTTACATCCCCTCACCTCCTCCACACCCACCTAGAACATAATATTCAAGAAATCAAGAGTCCCAGTGCCCAGGGAGAGAATTCTAAGAAGGCCTGAGGAGATCCCTGCTTAGACATGACCGTGCCTAAGGGGTAGCTCTTCCATTTGCAGAAATTTCCAAGTTGCAGCCATGGGGGATCCTTGGCAGAAGGGCAGGATCACTAAAGTCCCATGAGCCCTGGATGGGCTCTCTGTGGCTTCCATGTGCCTCCTAATGTAACAGCTTTAAAAGGAGCTTCCTGGAGCCTTGCAAGGCTGCGGAATTCCTAGAGCCGTTTTCAGGGTGAGGGGTATGGGTGGAGCCAGGGCTTTTGGCATCTCAGCCTCTCCCAGATCTCAGTGTCTTCCAGATCTCAGTCCTCATGATCCAGATCATGCTGAATAGACTGGGAGGGAGCAGGAGACTCATTAATCCTTAGTTCTAAACCTAGGAAGCTGCTTGAAATGACTCTTCTGTCATTACCTAAGCATATCATTCAACCCAGCAATTCTACTGCTGGGAATCTGTCCTATGGAAGTCACCATGGATGTATACAAAAATGTATCTATTAGGATGTTCGTTATAGCATTTTAGAATAGTAGCAAAACAAAACAAAACAAAGAAAAAAAAAGAACTCAACTTTCCAATAATAGGGTATTGGGCAAATAAATTATAACATATCTGTGTGTTTGAATATTGTGTAGCTATTAAAAAATGTTACAGGAGAATACTTTGGGCACATTAAGAATATCAAACTAGGCCGGGTGCGGTGGCTCACACCTGTAATCCCAGCACTTTGGGAGGCTGAGGCAGGTGGATCACTTGAGGTCAGGAGTTCAAGACCATTCCAGCCAACATGGTGAAACCCCATCTCTACTAAAAATACAAAAATTAGCCAGGTGTGGTGGTGTGTGCCTGTTATCCCAGCTATGTCGGGAGGCTGAGGCAGGAGAATTAGTTTAACTTTGGAGGCAGAGGTTGCAGTGAGCCGAGATGGCACCACTATGCTCCAGCCTAGGGAATAGAGCAAGACTTGGTTTCCAAAAAAAAAAAAAAAAAAAATCAAACTAACCAAAAAAAGCAGGCTGCAAAGAGGTACATACAATATGACAACATTTTAAAAAGAAAAATATAGATTCAGTGTGTGCATAGAAAAATCCTGGAAGGACATATACTAGATGTTAAGAGTGGTTATCTTTACATGGGGAAAAGTATAAGTGAAATTTTCCTCTGTGTTTTTCTGTATGGCTCAGTATTCTCCAGTGAGCAGGTACAACTTATGAAAGTACTAGAAT
This sequence comes from Pongo abelii, assembly GCF_028885655.2. Classification (NCBI taxonomy): domain Eukaryota; kingdom Metazoa; phylum Chordata; class Mammalia; order Primates; family Hominidae; genus Pongo; species Pongo abelii. The sequence continues at coordinate 45,324,299 of NC_072001.2, read as the reverse complement.
ATAAACTCTACAAGAGGGAGACCTTGCTTTTTCCACAAATATTGAAAAAGAGGAGAGAATTTGCTTTGTTTGCTAGAGGAGTGCCTGGAACATAGTAGGAGCTCAAAAATAAGTATTGAATGAATAAATGACTACATTAGAAGAGGAAAAATATTTCAAAATAAATCAAGTATCTTTACAAGTATTTCTGTCTGATAGTTCATTATGAGAGGAACTGTCTGGACCATGGAATATGCAGAAACTCCAGCAGAGATTCCCTCCAAAATCCTGGTTCTTGCACCCTCTTCAGGAGCCTTGGCTGAGCAAGTTATTTCAACCCAGACCCTTGGGAGGTGCCAGGTGGAGGTGTGTGGGTAAGGCCCTGGCTGCTGAGGGGAGTCTGACACTAATAGGGTGGGGTCATGTGTGTTGGAGGGATGGTCAGTCCTGATCATCGGAGGCGTACACACCCGGGTCGGTCTTTCATCTGAGCCTCTGGGGTCGAGGTCTGAGTCCTGGAGCAGCGAGTTATCCATATTCCTCACCATCCGTGCAATCAACTCCCCCATGTTCAGACCAGAAGGAGAGGTTCCATAGGTCATGTTCGTGCCATCCTGAGGCCCAATGGAGAATGTAGGGAACAACGCAGGAGAGGGAGAGAACAAACACGGAAGGGTGGAAGGGAAGGAGAGAGGAGGAAGAGATGGGACAGACAAAGGGAGAGAGGAGAGATCAACAGAGCACAAATGGAGGAAAGACGGAGAAAAGTGATACAGAAAAAAATTTCATCCATGGTGTTGTGTGCTAACTGACCTTCCAAGCTGTCCATCGGGCATGTTGGGAGAGGAAGGGGCAGGAATTCAGCCTGGGCCCCATCCTCCCCAATGGAAACCACTAAGATTATCATATCAATATACTGAGCAGCCCTCAGGGAAGGCATGCCCCCGAAGGAGGCCTGGCCACGGGCGGCCATCTCCCTACCCTTGGCTCCTGTCTCAGTTCATATCATTTCTTTGCACTGAAAGGTGCTGCAGACTTAGCTTCTCCCAGGTAACAACACAAAGCCCACATCTCAAGCGGGGGGGGGTGTGGTGAAAGCCCAGTGACTGGGAGGCTTTCTTAGGGAAATGGTGGGCTCAGGTCCACAGCCAAGTATGTGGCCAGCTTAATGGGAGCGTGCTGAGACTGAGGAGCACCAGCAAGGGAGGCCTCCACTGATGCAGGCCTCTGGACTGATTTCCACTGACATTCCGGGGCTTGAAATGTCCTTGACCAGTGTCTTTATTGAAAATCCTGAAGAACTGTTCTCCCTTGAGAAATTCCCAGTCCTCAAAGTTGAGAGCCAGTTCCTGCTTCCTCAAACAAAACATTGGCTCTGTCCCACACAAAAGCTCTATGCTGCCCTTCATTGGGTAAAAGGCTTCCTGACGCTTGGAGCTCCCCGCCCTGTGCCCCACGCCCCAGACTTACATCAATGGAGCAGCCCATGAGGGAGCCTCTCTCGATGGCTTTCTTCATGATCTTGTACATGTCACTAGGAGCATCCCTGATCTCAAAAAACTCTGTCACCCCTCCCGTGAAGTCCTCCATGGCCTCTGTGGTGTTCCCACCTTTCAGAGCTTCGTAGGAACCATGGAGCCTTAGAGAGAGGATGAAGACCAATTTGGGGTCACAGAGTTTCAGGGAACAAAACCCAGGTACCACTGCCACCAGAACTTTACCTCTTGGATGCTGTGATGTTCTTTCATCAATTCCACATTAACCCTATGAGCTCATGGGATGGAAACAATGATTCCCTTTCTTCATAATGAAGAAACTGAGCTCAAGAGGCTAAGCGACCCACCCAAGACCACAGAGAGCCAGAAGCACAGGGATTGAAACCCAGCTATCCCCACTTCCTGAGAGCTCTTTCCACTACATCCTGAACGTTGAGGAAGGGCTGCATTAAAGCCATTAGCAGCTGCCAGTGTGGTGGCTCACACTGGCAATCCCAGCGCTTCGGGAGGCCAAGGCTGGCAGATTGCATATGAGCCCAAGAGTTCGAGACCAGTCTGGGCAACATGGCAAAACCCTGTCTCTACAAAAAAATACAAAAATTAACTGGGCATGGTGATGCCCGCATGTAGTCCCAGCTACTTGGGAGGCTGAGGTGGGGGGAGCACCTTGAACCCAGGAGGTCAATGCTGCAGTGAGCCGTGACTACACCACTGCACTCCAGCCTGCATTACAGAGTGAGACCTTGTTTCAAAAAAATTTAAAAAATCCATTATTAGCATCTGGGGTGGAGCTTTTAAGTTGAGAGACAACATGGCTTTATAAATCTGCTATAAGCACGTGAGGTTGAGCCAAGCAAGACCCTGGGATCTGAGCTCCAGAGATACAATGCTCTGATCCAAGACTTGCAATGCCACCATGGAGGCGCAATGAAAGAACTCGCTATGGTAAGCTAAAGCTAAAGGTCTTCTATGCAAATCTTCATTTCTACTCTTAAATTTAATGTTTTTAGTTAGAGCTGTTGTTGCCTGGAACTGATCTCTAACTTTGGGTCACAGCTGGACTTGCACATCCACACATATGCATGTATAGAGGCACATGCCTCTTCCTGTGAGTGAGGCCTTGGCTGGATTTTGCAACCCACTTTCTCACCTCTAGCCCCACCTCACATTCTAAAGCGTTGCTTACTTAGCATAAGCCTTCTCCAGCAGAGCGCTCCAGAACTCATTGCGGTGGTTGGACTTGGTGAAAACCAGCTGATTGTTGTACGTTGGCAGGCAGTCATCAATAACCACGTCCACCCACTCTCCATAGCGCCAGAACTGCACAGAAGCGTCACGCACAGAGTCACATACTCAAATTACTGTTAGGAAATGTGTCCTTCCTCCAAATTCCTCAGGGGGTTCTTGAATCCCAAAGCAGCATCATTTCCTGGACTCTGCATCTGGGTGCCTGTTCATCCTATTTTGGGTTTGGGGTGTGTGAATCTGGCTCTAACTGGACTGGGTGCTTTTTGAGGACTGGAAGTGAGTTACATATACTTCATGTCTTTCCACAGAGTCCAGCCCAGTAATGGGTAGAGTAGGTGCTCCATGAATGTCTTAGGATGTAAGATTTTCATTCTCCTGCTCAGCAGTTCTGGGGCAGGGCCTGGGTGTCAGCACTCTCAGGTGCCCCCAGCTGATTCAATGTGGGCAGGATTGGGAACTATGCAGTGAAGGCACTGTACTGATTTAGGTATTTCTTGATGCCAAACTGAAGAACAAGGATTGAAATGGAGAAACAAAGTGACCCAGAATCTATTCTAGCTGTAGCAGGAACATTGTCCCATCATTTCAAGTTTGGATGTCGCTCTTTTTTGAATGAATCAGTTTGAACTGAAAAGGGCCAGTTTTATGCGGTTTAGTTTCCTTTTCAATGGCACTTTCTCCCTCATTGAAATGAGAACAGAAATCTATCTGATATTTGTATTTAAGGCCCTTTAGATCTGAGACCCTTTAAATATGCCATGTTCCCAAGGCAGCAGGAGGGGCAGTCTGAGCCTGGAGACAGACCTTTTCTGAGGCCTTCCGTGCTGAGGTGCAAGACTAGGGGAGCAAGAACTGATAATGTGGGTCATCCTGGGACATGAGGGAGCCTTTGAAGCTGGAGACAGGCTGACTCCCCAGCATCCCAGAACCTATGAGACCCTCACAGGTAGAATTCAGTTTGGTTCTGCTCTAGCACCATCTCTATGCCAAGGTGACTGGGACCCAGAAAATTTCCAGTAGCTGGATGGATTCTAGAACCATCAGATTCAGTTCTAGGGCAAACAAGAAGCCTGATCCCCAGGTTAAGCAGACTCTTCTTCCAGGGCTTGGAAGAGAGGAGTGATAGCCTTGGTACCGCCATGCCTTAGAGAGGAAGAAGTACACAGGAGCCCTGGACAGGGGTTCCTGTACAACCTGAAGGGTTCTTTGGTGTCCCAGTGCTAATATCTTAGGGACCTACTTGAGAAGGGCTGCAGGCAATAACAGCAGCCAGACAGCTGCAAAGACAAAAATAGACCCACAGTAAACAGGATGTCTTCCTGCCTTTCTGGGACATAGTGGAAGGTGGTGGGGGAGGGATTAGGGAGCCAGAGATAAGCAACTGCTTCCTCCCAGGCTTGAAGCCTTAAGGGGGTCCATGTCAACTGTTGCCACTGCGGGTAGATGGGTGGAAAGTTTCCTTCAGCTTCTGGGAAGTCAAGGCCAGGAGACCAGCGGTGGGTAGCCTGCAGTTGGCCCTCTTAACTACACTCTCATTACCTCACCTGGAAGTGGAAGATCCCTGCGTAGTTTTCGATGAAACTTTGATCATGGGGTATGACTCGGAAAAGAAGGTGCTGGTTCAGGGTCAGGCAGGCAATGGCTGCGAGAAACCAGCAGTCCCCTGCAGGCAGACACAGGGCACAGATCGTGAGCAGTCCTGCTCCTCCTGGGAAGAAAAAGCCCCAATCCCAGCCAGCCACTCCACTTCCCTGAACGGGGACTCCCTTGGTGCCCACTGTCCTACTTCCAGATCTGATCTTACAGAGGTGTCAACCCAGGGAAGGAGAATTGGACAGGAATTCCTTGACAATATGATCAACAGGTAACTTACTCCCTTGTGACTAGACATTTTCCTCAAGGCTGCAGGCAGTTCCTCCAACTGCAGTATAAACTCACTTCCTTTTTAGGCATCAATGGAGACAGAGCAGTAGGTGATCATAACTGGGTTGTTCTTCCTAACACCTGTAGGAAATCTGCCCTGCCCCATGCCTTTGCAATGTTGAGTCCAATTCCTCTTCTGACTTCAGCGATGACTGAGCATCAGAGAACCATCCACCAAGATGATTTGTATTGGAAGGAAGGCCAGGTAGGCAGGTGCCCTGGAACCCATCTATAGTGGGCAGTAAGGCATTGCTGGCAACGGAATGAGATCGGGACATTTTCTTATTCTCTGGACTTCTTTTCTGACAGAGTACTGTATGTAGTTGGAGGTAACACTTTGCTCTCTCTCTCTCTGTCTCTCTCTCTCTCTGTGTGCGTGTGTGTGTGTGTGTATAATAGGGGGTGTACCTGGTCACAGAGCTGCCTTCTAAGGAGGATGGGGCAACTGAGAGTGTGCAGGGGAGACTGAGAGCTGCCTGCAGCCACTCTCCCCTACCCTCCTTGGAAGCAGCCAATCTTTCCTTGGAAAGAGGTTATTGGTTTGAAGGTCCCAGGTTATTATGTCCAGGGCTCTGCAGGAAGCCTTCCCCCAGGTGCAGGAACCCAGATATTCATCTGATTTATTCTCAGCCTCCCCTTCTGGAACGAAATAAGCCAAAGTCCTTTGGTCTTAGGTGCCCCTTTTCCTCAAATTTAAATTGTTTCTGTTGATATTCTCTCCAATTTTACTTCACAGAGCTTGCTCATAGTCCACACCAAAGACAATACTTTCTGAACAAGAGGTCGAGAGAGAGGAAGATCAGATGGAGCAGTCTAGCTAACCAATCAAAGAGAAAATTGGATGCTCATCCACATGGCGGATGCCATCTTTGTGGAAAGACTCTTTTAAGATGGAGCTATGCTGGCGCAATTTAAACAAGGGTTCCAGTTACAAGTGCTTTCCTTGGCGATGCCTTTTGTGTATGTATCTAGAGTCTCCATGCCCAAGGGGCAGGCTTGGTGCACAGTCACAGAGCTGTCTTCCAAGAAAGACGATACAGTGAAAAGCAGGGCTTTTGTCAGGCTGAGTGGGGTATGTAAGTGTCCTTGAGATGCTGGAGAGGAGGCCACAGGATACAGATACCCCGTGTGATGCATGGCAGAGTGCTAAAGAGGCATGTAGGAGGAAATGAAGCAATCGCCAGCATGTAGATAAACGACCATAAAGCAACTGTTATAAAAAATCTTCCAAAAAGTTACTAGAAGCCAGCACAGATTGTCCCTCTACCTCCTGGAAAGGGATCACACCTTCTAATCACCCCTTGATCATCTGGCAGGATCTGACCTGAGGCACTTTCCTACCTAGCTCTCCTTGACAGATGTCAGTTCTGTTGGCTCCATCAATGATAAATCGGGGATTCTTGCAAATTTCCTGTGAAACAAAAAGGAAATGACCAGGTAAGAATAACAGTAGATAGATAGATTTTTTTTTTTTTTTTTGAGATGAAGTCTCACTCTGTCGCCAGGCTGCAGTGCAGTGGTGCAATCTTGGCTCATTGAAACCTCTGCCTCCGGGGTTCAAGCCATTCTCCTGCCTCAGCCTCTCGAGTAGCTGGGACTACAGGCATGTGCTACCATGCCCAGCTAATTTTTGCATCTTTAGTAGAGATAGGGTTTCACCATGTTGGCCAGGATGGTCTCCATCTCTTGACCTTGTGATCCACCTGCCTCGGCATCCCGAAGTGCTGGGATTACAGATGTGAGCCACCGCGCCCGGCCGCAGTAGCTATTATTTATTGAGTTCCGTTATGTAGTGTTCCATTTGGCCCTGTGAAGGGAATACTATCATTCTTATTTTTCAGATAAGGAAACAGGCCCAGAGAGGTTAAGAAACTTGTGCAAAGACACACAGCTAGTAAGTGGCAGAAGCCAGAAACATGCCTCCTTTTTACATTGTCCCATGCTGCTTCCCACACTGTCATACTATCCGAGTAAGGATGCACCTTGAGAGTTAGGGCAGTGTCGGCCGGGTGCGGTGGCTCATACCTGTATTCTCAGCACTTTGGGAGGCCAAGGCGGGTCAATCACTTGAGGTCAGGAGTTCGAGACCAGCCTGGCCAACTTAGTGAAACCCTGTCTCTACTAAAAATACAAAAGTTAGCCAGGCGTGGTGACAGGTAATCTCAGCTACTTGGGAGGCTGAGACAGGAGAATCAAAATAATAATAATAATAATAATAAATTAATAAAAATAAATAAAATATAGATTCAGTGTTTTGTTTTGTTTTTGAGACAGAGTCTCACTGTGTCGCCAGGCTGGAGTGCAGTGGGTGACACAGGCTGGAGTACTGTGGCGTGATCTCGGCTCACTGTAAACTCCGCCTCCCAGGTTCAAGCAATTCTCCCGCCTCAGCCTCCCGAGTAGCTGGGACTACAGATGTGTGCCACCATGCCTGGCTGGTTTTCGTATTCTTAGTAGAGAGAGACGGGGTTTCGCCATGTTGGCCAGGCTGGTCTCGAACTCCTGACCTCAAGTGATCTGCCAGCCTCGGCCTCCCAAAGTGCTGGGATTACAGGCGTGAGCCACTGTGCCAGGCTAGTGATCTGGTTTTAGCCCCATTCTTCTCAGCTTCATGGAGTCTTGGCATTCCTGTGACACAGTTCAAACAGGGTCTCTCTCCCCACCTTCCCCTGACCCCCATCACAACAACCCAATATACCCAAGTGAGCTGAACCTCCTGCACTCAGGGGTGCATCCCCCAGTAGATGGAAAATCTTGCTTATGCTACACCCCACAGCATGTGTCCCATCTGCAACTCTGAGTGCAATGGAAGGATAAACTAAAACAATCGTTTTCAAAAAGGTTTACCTATATGGAGAGGGAAGGAATAAGGTGGTAGAAATAGGGATGGAAGTAGAACTCTGAATATAACGTTTAAAAATAGTTTTGACTTAGGAATCATGTAAAGTTTTAAATAATTAAGAGCCAAAATTAAAGAAAAAATAATTCTAAAAAGCCATCTGTAAAAGCTGAAAGCAAACTGAAGCAAAGGGACCTAACGGCATAACCATTCACAGAAAAATAATTACTTCAAGTCACTTAAAATGTAACATTTTGGCTGTCTATCCCTTTTGGAATATATCCTAAGGACAAAAACCAAAACCATAAAGAAATATGAACCTTGAATGTTATGAAGATACTAAGAAATATGAACCATAAGAAATAATAATATTGGCCAGGTGTGGTGGCCTACACCTGTAATCCCAGCATTTTGAGAGGCCAAGGTGGGAGGATCACTTGAGGCCAGGAGTTCGAGACCAGTCTGGGCAACATAGTGAGACCTCATCTCTACAAAAGATAAAAGGATTAGTTGGACATGGTGGCACATGCCTATAGTCCCAGCTACTTGGGAGGCTGAGGTGAGAGAATCGCTTGAACCCGGGAGGCAGAGGTTGCTGTGAGCCAAGATTGCACCACTGAATTATAGCCTGGGCGACAGAGTGAGGCTCTGTCTCAAAAAAACAAAAACAAAAACAAAAAATCCCACTATAATTTGAAAATATCTTTCCTTAAATAAAAACACATATTTAATACTACATATTGATTGAAAGGGCAAACTGAATATTGACCCAGAATGACCAACATGAATATACATTCTAGAAAATTACTGGGATTCAAAGAAAAAAAAAACATTGTTTGGACATCTAGGGAGAAAGAACAAGTGACTTTTAAGGGGAAAACATTAGATTATTTTCAGACTTTCCAGTAGCAAGGCCTTTTTATGCCAGAAGAAATTGGAGCAGTATATTTAAGATGCTTAAGGAAAGAAAATGTGAACCAAGGATTTATATACAATATGACTTCCTTTATTCATTTCAAGAATAAGGGATGTGGGCAAACTGTTTCTAATACATAAGAATTCAGGGAATATTGTTCCCATGAGCTCTTCCTGAGGAATATACTAGAGAATAACCTTCAGACAACCAGCAGGTTTAGAAGGACATTAACATAAGGACTGAGAGTAAGTAGTTAGTATTTCGTTATTTGTACATTTAAAATTACACGATGGCCAGGTGCAATGACTCACGCCTGTAATCACAGCATTTTGGGAGGCTGAGGTGGGCGGATCACGAGGCCAGGAGTTCGAGACCAGCCTGGCCAACATGACGAAACCTCGTCTCTACTAAAAATACAAAAATTAGCCAGGCATGTTGGCTCATGGCCTGTAGTCCCAGCTACTTGGGAGGCTGAGGCAGGAGAATTGCTTGAGCCTGGAGGCAGAGGTTGCAGTGAGCCAAGATCGCACCATTGCACTCCAGCCTGGGCGACAGAGTGAGACTCTGTCTCAAAAAAAACAAAAACCCAACAAAGTACATGATGATTAAAGGGAGGATGTAAAGTATGTAATGTATTGCCTATAGTGTTCAGGCAATGAACAACTATTTAAAACCATTTTAAATGAAAGGAGAAAGAAGAAAGCCTATGGAAAGACTGTAAACTGTTTTCAGGAATTATTTTGGTAGTGATATTATTAATATTGTTATTCTGCAGCTTAATCAGACAAACAAAAGTAGAGGAAATTCACTGCCAGCAGACCTGCCATGCAAGAAATGTTAAAAGAAGTTCTTTAGGGAGAAGAAAAAATGATATAGGTCAGAAACTTGGACCCACATAAAGAAAGGAAGAGCACTGGAGAGGAAATAAATCAAGATAAAATAAAATCTTGATTTTAAATTCTTAATCTAAAGGGTAACTTAGTTAAAATCATAATAAAAATAATGTATTGGGCAATTATAGCATACAGATAAGTGAAACAAATGACAGTAATGTCATAAGCAAAGAAGGGAAGGAAATGGTAATACTTTGTTCTCTGTTATAAAATACCTAGAGTACAAACTAAATGGTATAGTGTTATTTGAGGGTGGACTTAGTTGAAAATATATTGGAAACTCTAGCATGACCACTAGAATTGAAAAAATAAATATAATTGATACACCAAGAGAGGAGATAAGGCCAGGTGCCGTGGTTCACACCTGTAATCCCAGCACTTTGGGAGGCCAAGGTGGGCAGATTGCTTGAGCTCAGGAGTTTGAGACCAGCCTGGGCAACATGGCAAAACCCTGTCTTTAAAAAAAAAAAATAATTATATATATATATATATATATATGTATATATGGGGAAGGTGGGGAGAGAGACCCCGTTTGAACTGTGTCACAGGAATGCCAAGACTCCATGAAGCTGAGAAGAATGGGGCTATATATATATATAAATATACACACACACACACACACACACATACACACACACCCACACACACATACACACATATTAGTTGGGCATTGTGGCATGCACCTGTAGTCCCAGCTACTCAGGAGGCTGAGATAGGAGGATGGCTTGAGCCCAAGATGTGGAGGTTGCAGTGAGCCAAGAGCATGCCACTGCACTCCAGCCTGGGTGACAGAAGCCAGACCCTGTCTCAAAAAAAAAAAAAAAAAAAAAGACAAAAAAGAAGAGGTAAAAGGATAAAATATAAAACTTTCAGTTAAACCAGAGAAGCCAGAAAAAGGGGAGGGGACAAGAACAAATGCAATAAATAGAAATCAGTTATAAACATGTAGGTAGTAATCTATATTATAATCACTTACATGTGAATGATCAAAATACACCAATTAAAAGACAAAGACCATGAAAGTGGATAAAAACAAGACTCAACTATATGTTGTCTGCAAGAAACCTACTTTATTTATTTTTTTGAGACAGAGTTTCGCTCTTGTCACCCAGGCTGGAGTGCAATGGCATGGTCTCCGCCTCTTGGTTTCAAGCGATTCTCCCACCTCAACATCCTGAGTAGCTGCGATTACAAGCATGCACCACCATGCTCGGCTAATTTTGTATTTTTAATAGAGATGGGGTTTCACCATGTTGGCCAGGCTGGTCTCAAACTCCTGACCTCAGGTGATGTGCCTGCCTTGGCCTCCCAAAGTGCTGGGATTACAGGCGTGAGCCACCATGCCTGGCCAAGAAACCCACTTTAAATATAAAAACTCATAGATAGAGAAGGATATATCACACTAACAATAATCAAAAGAAAGTTGGAGTTGTATTAATTTCAGAAACAGCAGACTTCAGAACAAGGACAATTATCAGAGATAAGGACAGGCATTACATATAGATGAAAAAGGTCAATTGGTCAACTTTCCAAGAAGACATACAATCCTAAATATGTGTGCAACTAACAACAGCGTCAAAATACGTGAGGCAAAGAGTGATAGAACTGAAAGAAGAAATAGACAAATCCAGTATTATAGTTGGTGATGTCAACACCCTCTTTCAGTAATTATAGATCAAGCAGGCAGGCAGAAAAGCATTAAGGATATTGTTGACCTGAACAACACTATCAACCAACTGGATCAAATTGACATTAATAGAATTCTACATCCAACAATGGCAGAATAAACCATTTTCTCAAATTCATATGTAACAAGTCAGTAAGATACAACACATTCTGAGCCATAAAACACAGCTTAACCAATTTTTTTTTTTTTTTTGAGACACAGTCCCTCTCTGTCACCCAGGCTGGAGTGCAGTGGTGAGATCTTGGCTCACTGCAACCTCTACCTCCCGGTTCAAGCGATTTTCCTGCCTCAGCCTCGTGAGTAGCTGGGATTACAGATGTATGCCACCACGCCTGGCTAATTTTTGTATTTTTAGTAGAGACAGGGTTTCATCATGTTGGTCAGGCTGTTCTTGAACTCCTGACCTCATGATCCACCTGCCTCAGCTTCCCAAAGTGCTAGGATTATAGGGGTGCACCACTGCATCCGGCAACCAATTTAAAAGAATAGAAAGCATACAGTGTCTTCACAGACCACAGTGGAATGATACTTGAAATCAATAACAAAAAGATAGTTGAAAAATCCCAAATTATTTGGAAACCAAACAACACAGTTCTAAATAACACGAGGGCCAAAAAAGAAATTTCAAAAGAACTTACAAAATGTTTTTAACTAAGTGAAAATAAAAATATAACATCAAAATTTGTGGGATGCAACAAAAGCAGTGTTTAAAGGGAAAGTTATAGCATTAAATGCATAAGTTAGAAAAGAAAGAAAAGAAAAAATCAATAAGCAATATTCCACCTTAGGACACTAAAGAAGATATATTTAAGCCTAAAGCAAGCAGAAGAAAAGAAATAATAAAAAATCAGAGCAGAAATAAATGAAATAAAAAACAAGAAAACAATAGAAAGTCAATGAAAACAAAAATGGTTCTTTGGAAAGATCAATAGAATTGATAAACCTCTAGCCATGCTAAACAAGAAAAATAGAAAACACAGATTACTAATATCAAAAATGAAGGAGAGGTTATCACTTGTGGGAGTTCAGTCAGGCTGGCAGGAAAAATTTTAAGATGAATTTATAGGATATAAACACAAACCCTCTTGGAAGGCCTACAGGTTTGCATAAAGTGTTTGGCTGAAGGCTGCCGAATCCACTTAATAGCTTAGGGCATAGATACATAGGAATGTAGAGGAGTTTATCTAAAGAGCTTGTTTACTCATGTGGTCCTAAAACTAACCTTTGATCACTCACGGGCAGGATAGCTGCCCCCCGGGGTGAGGGCAACCAGATTAATTACCCACAGGTGTGTTGACTCAAAGCCTTTGACATTAAAACTGTGCTAAATAAATGCCTGCAGGGCCAGCTAGTCAGGGCCGTGGCTGCTGACTCTTCACAGCACCTTTCTTAGTGTCTGTGAGCGGCTTGGACCCCTAGCTGCTCTTTCACTAAATATTGGTGTCTTGGTATGTTATTCATCCGTGGTGCGAGCTGGGGTCTGCAGGACAGATTCCTGCAATCAATACTGAACTTTTGGACATTAAAGGGATAATAATGGACAGCTCCATGCTCACAAATTTGATAACAAGTGAAACTGACAAATTTCTTGAATGATGAAAGCTACCAAAATTCGTTAGAGGATTAGATAATCTGAACAGCGCTATACCTATCAAGAATATTGACTCAATAATTAATAACTATCCAAAAAAGAAGGCACCAGAACCAGATGGTTTCACTAGTGAATTCTACCAAATATTCAAGGAAGAAATATATAATATGAATTTTCCACAATATCTTCCATAAAATAGAAGCAGAGGGAACACTTCCTAACTCATTCTATCAGGCCAGCATTATCCTAATATGCAAGCCAGAAAAAGATACTCTAATAAAGAAAAACTACAGACCAATATCTGTTATGAACATAGAAGCAAAATCCTCAACAAAATATGAGCAACTCAAATACAACAATGTATAAACAGACACCATGACCAAGTGGGATTTATTTGAGGTACAAGGTTTGTTCAACATTCAAAAATCAATTAATGTAATTTACCACATCAACAGGCTAAAAAAAGCAATTATATAACCATACTAATTGATGGAGAAAATGCCCTTGACAAAATCTGACACCCATTCACGATTTAAAAAAACCTCTCAGCTAACTAGGAAGAGAGGAGAATGTCCTCAACTTGGTAACGATCATCTGCTTTCAAAAATAATAACAGCTAACTTCATACTTAAGGGTGAGAAACTAGATGCTTTCCCCTTAAGATTGGGAACAAAGCAAGATGTCCTCCTGTACCACTCCTATTCAGCGTCCTACTGGAAGTCCTAGCTAATGCAACAAGATAAGAAAAAGAAATGAAAGATATAAATATTGGAAACAAAAAAAAACTATCTTTATTTACAGATGACACGATTGTCTATGTAGAAAATTCCAAACAAATTACCCAAAAAAATCCACTGGGAACTAATAAGTGAGTATAGCTCAGTTGCACGATTCCAAGTTAGTATATAAACACCAATTAGTTTTCTATATACCAGCAATGAACAACTGGAATTCGAAATTTAAAAAAATTCCTTTTATATTAACACACAAAGCCAAGAAATATGTAGTTATCTCAGTGAACTCACGTTTAGCTTAGTACAGATACAAATGGCTTTATATAGAAATATTTACAGATATGAGATGGTTATACATATAAATATTATAGATATGTGTATATAGCTGGCTTAGTACACACACGTATCTCCTTTCTCTATAAGCTGAGAGGAACAGAAGCAATCACACTCCAGTAGCAATGTGTAGATTTAGCAACCAGATCTTGATATCTGATACCTTTTTCAATAAAAGAAACCAGTGCTCCTTGGAGAAATGACTGATTCTAGGATTGAGGCAGGAGATACACATTATGAGCCGGTAGTGCCAGAAAGTAAGAAAGTGCTCAAGGGAAAAAAAAAACCCACAAACACTTAGGGTATGTTAAATAGACACAGGAGCCAACTGAGAGATCCCAATGAAGAAAGCTGGGACAACCTAAGCAACAAAATAAAGCAGTATTGTATTACGACTTAAAATAAAAATCAAGATCCATGAGTCCATATTGATATAAACAAGTGACTGAATAAATAAACAAATGGGGAGAATAGACAAAGCTCCCATGCAGAATGATTCCCAATAATTGATGCAGATCCTCTGCCCTCAAGAGGGTGCAGCACAATTCCCCCTTGCTTAAGTATGGGCTTATGCTTAGTGTCTTGCTTCCAGAGTATATTATGAAAAGAGGGGAAGAAGTAACTTCACGGTAGAGAAACCTGACAAGCACTACTTCAGCCACATGACCAAGGTCAACACCACAATGAGAAGGCATGTTTATTGCCTGCATCCTTGATATATAATGTGACGAAAACGGCACTTTACCCTGTGGTCTTCCTCCCCCAAACCCTTAAGCCCATAAGGAGAAAAATAGCAGACAAATGCCAACTGAGGGTCATTATTTTACAGAATACCTGACCAGTACTCTTTAAAAAACTGTGAAGGTCCTAAAACACCAGGGAAGTCAGAGTTACTGTCACAGCCAAGAGAAGGCTAAGGAGACGTTACTACTAAATGTAATGTCATATCTTGGAACAGAAAAAGGACATCAGACAAAAAACTAAGGAAAAGTACAGACTTCAGCTAATAATAATATATTAACACTGGCTAATTAATTGTAGCAAATGTACTGTATCAATGCAAGATGTTGATAATAGGAAGAAATGGCTACAAGGTATATGAGAACTCTGTACCATCTTCACAATCTTTTCCTGTAAATCTAAAACCATTCTGAAATTTACAGTTTATTTAAAAAATAGATATAAATACTTATAATAGTTTTTTCATCCACTCCAATGGATCATCTTGCAGATCTACTGGGCTGTATATGCCCTCCTCAGAGCCTACTGGTCTAGAGAGTTTCTTGCCTGCTCTAAATGCAGTGAACCCTTTTTGGAGCTCTAAGCCTCTCCAAGCAGGAAGAAGGGCCTTGTGCCCAAGCACTTTCACCTACTCAAGTTGACACAAGGGGCTTCTCGGTTGCGCCATAAGGTAGCCTGACGCAAACTGCTTCATCCCGTAAGGAGTCTGGCTGCTCAGCACGGACCTTTCTACTTAAACAGAAGCGACAGAACATGAATGAACAAGCCTTAGGTGAAAGATTAAGAAGGCAGGTCTCCACCCTTCCATTTCTTTACTTTTCACCACCTTCCACAGAACTCTCCCTGAAACTGTGAGCCTTAGTACTTCTAACCACTCTACTCTCCCACCCCCAAAACACCTGCTCTGAAGAAGAGACATGAGACCAGGTGAAATGGATCTTGCCTGTAGTCCCAGCACTTTGGGAGGCCTAGGCAGGAGGACTGCTTGAGCCCAGGGGTTTGAGACCAGCCTGGGCAACATAGTGAGGCCCCATCTCTATAAATAAATAATGTTTATTTAAACAAATAAAAATGTGGTGGCACATGCCTGGGGTCCCAGCTACTCGGAAGGCTGAGTTGTGAAGTGGGATCACTGTTTGGGCCTGGGGGGTTGAGGCTGCAGTGAGCTATAATCAAGCCGCTGCACTCCAGCCTGGATAACAGAGCAAGTCTCTCTCTCTCAAAAAAAAAAAAAAAAAAAAAAAAAAAAAAGACATGATATTTGATTACAATGCATTAGCTCCCTAAAAATATTCACTATTTCAGGGACCCATAAAGTATTATAATAATCTCTAGCTCATGAATAGAAAATAACATCTCCAGTTTCAGGAGGAAGCAGAAAGATATTTTGGATAAAGAGACCCTTGGATAAGTCAATTGCCCAGAGGAGGGATCCATGGCCTCAGGCTCTGGACCATTTGGCTTCTTGTTCCCCAAGAGCTGGCTCCTGAAGTCCCATCCCCTCCATCCCTACCTTTGGCCTTTTCCATGTGATGGCCTTAATCTTGGTTTTGTGGCTCAGCTCATGGGAGGCCAAGGCCTGAACACCTGCTAGGAACACACGATCTTCAAAGAGGCACTTCTGGGCCAGACATCTTTGTTTGAGAACAACAAAATCCTGCCCCTCAAACTTGAGGGGCTGTGCGATGGTGCCCTCTCCATTTCTCCTGTCGCTCTCTCGGATCACACAGTCACAGAAGAATCCTGACAGCAGGTAGGGCATGACGAGTGCTCTGGGAGTGGAGCTGGGCCTTCCCTGCTGCCTCTTTCCCACTGCACCCTCAGCCCAGGCCTAATCCTCTTGTGAATGGCCTGGAGCCTATATAGCTCTTCCACCCTCAGCAGCACCATGCAAATGAAAACAGTCCAGAGAAAGGTCATGGTCAGAGTCAGCAGCTTTGACTGGAGGCCCCTGAGCCCGTGGTCTAGGGGCTACACTGTGAGAGGGAGCCAGGGAGGGGAGAGATAGTTCCAAGGACAGCCTTGGGACAGACCGCAGTGGTCTGAGGACCTTTAGGGCACCTTCATCACCCCTTGCTGGGGTTCTTCCTCTAAAAAGAAAATATTAATACAGTTACAGAGAGGCTTACTTTGTCTCAGCAAAAGGTGTTCATGCCTTTGACACTGGTGATCAAAGGGCTATAGCATGGGGCCTTCTGATATACTAATCCTATACAGGCTACTGAATGCATAGGAGGAATCTGCTCCATGCCATTGTTTGGGGGTAACGACGCCTTCACACTCCTGATGTCCCTGGCCCACCCCTCAAAGACCTTGACCAGTCATTTAGGGACTCTCATCTGTGAAAACAATGCAGAGGGTAGGTAACTTGACTGCAGATTGAAGTCCCTGTTAGAGTAGGTCCCAGTGGCAGTGAGCAGATATCCATTGCTGCAAATTCAGGAACTAAAGGGTGGAGAATGTGGTGGATGGAGAAAGCAGATGAATGTGTGTCATGTGGGAATTATATTCATAAGAAAGCCCAGCCTTTTCAACTTTCACTGTGCTTAAATAGGCAGCTCTAATGTAAGAGCAGGGAGCTGACACGGGAGGAAACTCAGGCCTGGCAGCTTGCCCGCTAGGAGGACACCCAGTCTCCCTGTCTGCTCATGAATGCCTGATGGCCTTTGTCTACTCTGTGCTTCTCAAAGTGTGATCTTTGAACTTCATGCATCAGAATCATCTGGTCTGCCAGTTGAAAATACAGATTCCCAGGGCCCATCCCAGACCTGAGGATTTGGTAGGGGTCTGGGACTCTGCATTTTGAATAGGCTCACCAGGAGAGTCTTATGTCCACTAAAGTTTAAAACCATGACTTTATTTATTTATTTATTTTTGAGATAGGGTCTCGCTCTGTCACCCAGGCTGGAATGCAGTGGCATGATCTTGGCTCACTGCAACCTCCACCTCCCGGGTTCAAGCAATTCTCCCGCCTCAGCCTCCCAAATGTCTGGGATTACAGGCACCCAGACACCACCATGCCTGGCTAATTTTTGTATTTTTAATAGAGATGTGGTTTCGCCATGTTGGCTAGGCTGGTCTTGAACTCCTGACCTCAGGTGATCTGCCCGTCTCAGCCTCCCAAAGTGCTGGGATTGCAGATGTGAGCCACCGCAGCTGGCCGAAACCATGACTTTGGCATTACAGGGTAAATCATAGCTTAAAATAATTTTTTTTTGTTGAGATGGAGTCTCCCTCTGTCGCCCAAGCTGGAGTGCAGTGGCACGATCTCGGCTCACTGCAACCTCCGCTTCCTGGGTTCAACTGATTCTCCTGCCTCAGCCTCCCAAGTAGCTGGGATTACAGGCGCCTGCCATTATGCCTGGCTGATTTTTGTATTTTTAGTAGAGATGAGGTTTCACCATGTTGGGCAGGCTAGTCTTGAAGTCCTGACCTCAGGTAATCCGCCTGCTTCCGCCTCCCAAAGTGTTGGGATTACACCTGTGAGCTACCACCTGGGTGACAGAATGAGACCCTGTCTCAAAAAAGAAAAAAAAAAGTGACTTTTGTTTAACTATTTTTGTTAAAAGATGCCTAGGAATAAATCTGACAAAAGATGTTCAAGGCAGGCTGGGTGCGGTGGCTCTCGCCTGTAATCCCAGCATTTTGGGAGGCCAAGGCGGGGGGGGGGGGGGGGTCACCTGAGGTCAAGAGTTTGAGACTAGCCTGACCAACATGATGAAACTCTGTCTTTACTGAAAATACAAAATTAGCCAGGCATGATGGTGCATGCCTATAATCCCAGCTACTTGGGAGGCTGAGGCAGAAGAATTGCTTGAACCTGGGAGGTGATGTTTGCAGTGAGCCGAGATCGCACCATTGTACTCCAGCCTGGGCAACAAGAGTGAAACTCCATCTCAAAGAAAAAAAAAATGTTCAAGATGTCATTGAGAAAATTATAAGACTTTTATTAAAAGACACCTATTTAAATGGAGAAACATCCCTGTTTCATGGATAGGAAGACTCAATATTGTCAAGATGTGTATTCTTCCCATATTGATTCAATGCAACTGCAATAAAAATCCCAACAGCCTTTTTTTTGAATTTTAAAAATGTTTTATTTTTTTTTTTTTAAGATGGAGTCTTGCTCTATTGCCCAGGCTGGAGTGCAGTGGCAGGATTTTGGCTCACTGCAACCTCCGTCTCCTGGGTTAAAGCAATTCTCCTGGCTTAGCCTCCTGAGTAGCTGGGATTACAGGCTCCCGCCACTATGTCCAGCTAATTTTTGTATTTTTAGTAGAGATGTGCTTTTGGCATGTTGGCCAGGCTGGTCTCGAACTCCTGACCTCAGGTGATCTACCCACCTCGGCCTCTCAAAGTGCTGGGATTACAGGCATGAGCCACCATGCCCAGCCTAAAAAAGTATTCTTAAGAGAGTGAAGAGGCAAGTCACAAGGTGGGAGAAGATATCTGTAACACATCTAACCAAGAAAGGATTAGTTTCCAGGATATATAAAGAATGCCTACAATTCAAATTGAAAAAGACAACTCAGTAGAAAAACGAGCAAAAGACATTAGCAGGTTTTTCATGTACAGTGAAATACAGATGATCAAGAAACAGACAAGTGTACAAAAAAGATGCTTTGCCTTATTTATAGTTAGGAAAATGCATCTTTTCTTGTATTTCTTGGCCATTTCTGTCCCAGCCCCTCTCACTGTCAGCATTAAACTGCTGAGTCACTTTAATTTGTTCACTATGATGTCTACAGCTCTGTCCCCATCATGACCCCCAGGAGGAGCTGCTGTCTTGTGGAATATAATAGAAGGTGCTCCTAGAAGTTACTTATAGAATTGTCACTTTCACTGAAACATATGCACCTTTCCTATCCCCCCTACCCCCGTGATGACATTATCATGATTCTCTGCTGAGTAGACAGAAGGCTGGCTCTCAACTGGGTACCTCATTTTGCCTTTCAGTTACTATCATCATTATTTATTGACTCATTGTTATTAAGTATGTTATGTATAGAATCTCATTTAATCCTTACAACAACTCTATGAAAGTAGGAATTTTCATTTTCTTCTCACAGATGCAGAAGCTGAGACCTCGGAATGGTCAATAATTTGCCTGAGGTCACATTGTTAATCAGTGGAGCTGGGATTTGAATGAAGTTTGCCTGACTTCAGAGCCTGTGATCCTCATCACTGTGTTATGCTCCTACCCTTTGCTGCCTATGCTAATAGTAATTGCTACCTTACCTTGCACACCTACTAGGACGCTGAATGCCACTCAAAATAGCCCTATGATGGGAATATCCTTATCCTCATTACAGAAGAGAAAAGCGAAACTTAAAAAATGTGACTTACTTATGTGACTTGCTAGTGGCCGAGTGAGTGTTCAGACCGGGTCTTTTTGGTTCTAACTCTAGCTGTTTTATCCACTCTGCACAATGCCCGCAGTTCTTCCTCTCTGTGGCTAGGACAGTGACCTCACTTCTCTGTAAACTGTCTGACAGAAGGTAACACTCTTAAGGCAGATCACAAGCAGACCACTTGCTGAGTCAGCTTCATTGGAAAGATATATAATTTTCCTGGGAGAAGAAACAACTGGGTCCTAGGCACTAGGAGCAGAGAGATTCCTGCCACAGCCTAGGTTTTTCTGTGGTTCAGCCCCCTCCCTCTCTTCTCATGCTGGCACGGAGTAACTTTTTTTTTTGTGCCAACCTAGGATTTCTTCTTTTCAGAACTGAGTAATACAGATCAAATGACTCCTGACTGAGAAGATACACGGAGTCAGTATTAATTTTAGAGGCAGTGGAGCACATGGAAGAGGTCATCAGAGCAAGAGACCGTCTGGTATGGACGGAAAGCTTCCAACTTGAAAGTGCTGATGTGAGGCCAGGCACGGTGGCTCACGCCCGTAATCTCAGCACCTTGGGAGTCTGAGGCGGGTGGATCACCTGAGGTCAGGAGTTCAAGACCAGCTTGGCCAACATGGTGAAACCCTGTCTCTACTAAAAATACAAAAATTAGCCAAGCGTGATGCCGGCCACCTGTAATCCCAGCTACTTGGGAGGCTGAGGCAGGAGAATCAATTGAACCCAGGAGACAGAGGTTGTAGTAAGCCAAGATCACACCATTGCACTCCAGCCTGGGCAACAAGAATGAGACTATCTCAAAAAAAAAAAAAAAAGAAAAGAAAAAGTGCTGATGCGATGGCCAAGTGCTGGGTCCTAGGAAGTTGGTGGCCATCTGTCCTCTCAATCTTATGCCCTTTCTTTCACTCCCTTTCAGACCAAAGGAACTGGGTTTCTTGAAGAAATGATTCATTCCAGGTGTGGGGCAAGAAATGTACAAGATGGGCATGGCACATTTTGTTGTGGCCAGAAAACAAGGAAGGGATAAAAGATTAATGGAGTAATGTGAAATGATACAGGCAATGTACAGGGGCTCCTACTGTCCAAAGATGGAACAATTTGAACATGAAAAAGAAGAATGACTGCAATGGATTAAAACATGCTGCAGTACTTCACACTGATCACATTCTTTTTCTTTTCTTCTTTTTGAGACAGGGTCTTACTCTGTCACTCAGGCTGGAATGCAGTGGCGCGATTTTGGCTCACTGCAGCCTCAACCTCCCTAGCTCAAGTGATCCTCCCACCTCAGCCTCCCAAGTAGCTAGTGACAGAGCAGGAGCATTGCCATCTTGGACAAGCACCACCATTTTAAAGTGCCCCTTGATCAAAAACTGCCTAAATCCAACCCAAAGGGCATCAGCCTAATGGCTAATGTCAGCATGACCATAAACCACAAATGACATCTCCAACCAGAAACATTCCAACCCTAACATAAACCCTCTCCCTGACCAGAGACATGCCAGCCCCAAGATAACCTCCCCTCCAACCAGAGACATTCCAAACCCACAACGAACTTCTCCTTCACACAGAAACATTCCAAGCCTGTGATAGGCTCTCTCACCCTGAACCCTTAAATACATTTAGTCTGTAAGAGAGAGTACTCCTGACGGAAATCGGCCAGAAGCCCCTCTCAGGTTTATTCTCCAAAATAAACCTGTCTTTGTTGAGCCATTTTTCATGTTTCTTTCCTCTTTCTTTTTAACTCTTACAGCTAGGACTATAGGCACAAACCACCATACCTGGTCAATCTTCGTATTTTTAGTAGAGATAGGGTTTCACCATATTGCCCAAGCTGGTCTTGAACTCCTGGGCTCAAGTGATCCACCCACCTTGGCCTCCCAAAGTGCTGGGACTGCAGGCGTGAGCCACCATGCCCAGCCCACATTCTTAATAGAGCATTGTTTCAAGCTGTAATATTTAAGAATACAGAGAAAATGAAGTACAGTCAATACTCATTATTCTTGGTAGTTATGTTTTATAATATTGCTGAGAACACTGTATTAGTAAATACTGAACTATTGCTCTTAGGGGAACTACAGAGTTAGAGTCCTATGAGTCTCTGGTCACATTTTCATCAACCAATCAATATAGAGCCTTATTTTGTGATGTTTCTGCTTAAAGACACCTTATTTAATATTGATTCATTAAATTATTGTTTATTGATTGATGATTCAATAACATTGAACTCACAGCCAACTGGCTATAACTTGTGTGTGAACAAAGCTTATCTGACATACGTATTTCCTCCATGAGGCACACCACAGCCTCCTAGAATGCTAGACAGCATTTCAGCACTATGCTTGGAGGTCACCAATAAAAAGCACAGAAATGAGAAAAACATGGCACTAAAGACGTCATGAAAAGGACATTATTTACAGTGTGAAAGCTGAAACAAGAAGGCAGAGTGTTGCCTTGTTTGACCTGAGCTGGGAACATGTGTGTGAGGTGACTCAGATTTTTCACAGCTCCGTGTATGCTCACAAATGACAGCAAAAACCCCTCAAGTACTAATTTTCGGGAGACAAACCTTAGCGAGTAGGTGAATTTGCAAATATGGCATCTGCAAATAACAAGGATTGGCTGTGTAAGGTTTATAGAACTGACGTCCTCCATGTTGGAAAAGCCATGCCTATGGCATAAAGTTGGAACAATTTTGTGACTGATCTGAAGTAACTAAAAGAGGGATGACATGATTCAAGAACAGGATATGCCTGTAGTCCCAGCTACTCAGAGTCTGAGGCAGGAGGATCACTTAAACCCAGGAGTTCAAGTCCAGTGTGGACAATATAGTGAGACCCCTATCTCTATTTAAAAAAAAAAAAGAATAGGGAGGGTTACCATACATGGAAAATCAGCTGACTCTATTTCACTGTCTTTGGGGTCACAGCCAGAGAAAATATACTACATTTGCACCTGGAAACATTCTAGTCAGAAATAAGGAGGAGTGTTCAGACTGTGAAAGTTACAAGCTGTAGGTTACTGAAGGAGATGGAGCCATCCTTTTCCCTTTAAAACCCTTATATCAGGAAAGAAAGCCATCCATCTGGAAAGGCTGAAAGTAGTTCCCATTTTTGGTCCTATGATCTCTGGGGTATTTTAAAAATAGCAGCTTTTATACTATATCCTGGTGTTCTGGAGTACATAATATACTTCTGAAAGTTCTGATGGTGATTGTTTAAACTTGAAGGCTGAATGAAAATGGAAAAGTATGTGTCAGCTCCTCTTCAGCAGAATGCCACCCAGTGTTAGCTGAGGCACCAGGCTTCCTTGTGAATTAGTCTTGAACACCACTCCATAGCTTCTGAGAGGGCAGAGCCTCCTCACTCCCACCACAGTTCAGCCGGTTCCTAGCAGCTCCTTTCTGTGTGCTTCTCTCTCCCACACTCCTGTGCTTTCTATACTCTGAGTGTTGGCTCACCCCTGCTTGTGTAAACCAAAATAGGAACCTCCACCCTCTACAAAGTCACTTGCTTCAGAAGTTTCACAAGCACTCGGAAAGAATTCTGTGAGGGAGGCCAGGTGCAGTGCCTCATGCCTATAATTCTGGCACTTTGGGAGGCTGAGGCAGGTGGATCACTTGGGGTCAGGAGTTCGAGACCAGCCTGGTCAATATGGTGAAACCCCATCTCTACTAAAAATACAAAAATTAGCCAGGCGTGGTGGCACATGCCTGTAGTCCCAGCTACTAGAGAGGCTAAGGTGGGAGGATTGCTTGAACCTGGGAGGCGGAGGTTGCAGTGAGCTGAGCTGGAGCCACTGCACTCCAGCCTGGGCAACAGAGCAAGACCATGTCTCAGAAAAAAAAAAAAAAAAAAAAAGAATTCTGTGAGGGTCAGGTCGTGGAGAGGAAGAACACCAGGTTGGGGGTCGTCACGAGCCCTGTTGCTTCCTCCACCTCATTTTCCTTTCAGTTCTAGCTCTCCTCCCTCTTGTAAGTAAACAGGCAGGTGTTTTTCTTTCTTTTCTTCCTAGAAAACAATCATACTTAATTCTCCTTCTCCCACCCCAGAAATTATTGTAATTCTGTAATTACAATAATCTAATTTTTTCTTACAGGTTTTCCTCGAGAAGAGAGAAGATGTTTCTGCCATGTTAAGGGTTCAGAAAGTGGGCACATTTGGCAAAATAAGTTTAAAGACTCGACAGTAATTCCATAGTAGTAAGAAGATCTACCCTGAAGAATGTCATACTTTTTTTCTCTTGGTATAACAGCCCTGGCACAAGGAAGAAGTTGGTTCTGCCTAGATTGTGAGGACCTTGGGAAGGGGCAAGAGACCAGGTCATACAGAAAGCAGCAAAAACCAGCCGGTGTGGCTGGGTCCATGTCGATAGACAGCACGGAAGAAAGAAAGAGCCTGGGAAAAGGAATAAGTTGGGGATGGCAGGGCTGTGAGTTAGATGGGAAGGGACTCTTTGTCTTATTTTTCCATTCTGAATGCTTTTCTCCCTCACATTTTACATTTCACAATTTCCCTCACATTTCTGAATTTCTCTCACATCTCTGAAACTGTGATGCAACTTACATTAGAAAGCTTCCTTCTACCGCACTCAGCTGGGTGATGGTCATGACCTTCCATGGACACCCTCTGATAAGATCAAGAAACTACTAGTATTGAGAATCTTCTAGACTTGGGAAAATAAGGTTCATGATGAATTATAGCTTTGGAAACTTACCTAAACTCTATCCTTAAAATAAGCCTAATTCAAGAGATTTCTGTGTACCAGAATACAAGGAATAAAGTCATCTATTCAGAGGACTAAGGGGCTGCTGCTGTCTGTCTGGGAAAGAGGCATCCACAGGTCCAGGTGGTGGAGGGAACTAGCTGGCCCCAGGAGTGAGGAAGAGCGGGGCTAAGAGTGAGGTTGGACTACTGGGCAAAGCACGGATGGATATGGGTATGATAGTAATACCTGGCAGGAAGAAAGGCAAACACCAGAGAAATGTGGCTGAAGTGGAGACCCAGCTCTGAGCCGGGAATGGGTGGGGCTCTGTAATGACAGAGAGGTGGGGACAGGAGTTGAGGGAAAGAGGTGAGGGGAAAAGGTTAGGCAACCCATAGCTGGAGCTCCAGCCACTACCAGCAAGTGAGAAGGCACTGGATCTGGAGTTAAGTGGGAAGGTGGCGAGCTCCCCCAACTCCCAACAGCAAATAGAAGAGAGAGCTAAGCAGAAGGTTGCTATGAGAAACTGCAAGGCCCAGCTATCAGCCCAAGGAGCTTGGAGGACAGTGGAGGAAGGGAGAACGGATTTCCTAGGGAAAGAGCTGGAGGTTAAGCTGGAGGTGGCTGTATATCAATGATGCAGTTTTGACTCCGATTCAGGGCTGTGAACTGGAGGCCCAACCAGAAATAACCTCTCCTAGCAAAGCCAAGAAACACTGAGACCATGCTGATGGAGGGAAGTTTAATCTGAAGTCTGGGTTAATCCAGCTGCTAAATAGGGTGGGCCCTTCCTTCTCCAAGCTCTAGGTTAGGGTGGGTCTGGAATAACATGGAATTTACAGAAAGGTGCCTCCACCTAGCACCAGAGACAGGGGTAAGCCCAGGAACCTCATTGTTGTCAGGGTCCACTGCTGGAGGCCCTGGCCAGCTGAGCTGATGGTGCAGGGCAGGGCACTGTGGAGCAATTCTGGGATCCCACGTTACCAAGGGTGAGGAGAGGACCAGATACCTTTTCATCACAAGGTCCTGCAACTGGCCCTTCACTTCTCATCCCTCCAAAAGAAGCAGGGATCTAGGTTGCCCCTGATTTGGGGATTGCAGGAGATCAGAGAGAAATAGCTTAAGAACTCTCCACCTGGCATGACTGAGGCACATGCAGATGGGAAAAAGGAAGCCCTTGCTCACCATGTTGGTCTCAGTGAGGCTTTAAAGCCAATCACTGAGCAAGGTGCCAAGTTTCCCAGCCAAGTGTGATCCCTCTTTTGTAGTCGCCTTCCTGGCTCTATGATACACTCAGATTTTCACAACCAAACGTACATTTTATATTTGATGTAGATAACTAGAACTGCCCTAAAGGACAAGCAGTCCCCTGCCCATGAGGGGAGCATTCACACACACATCCTCATGCTGAGATGGGTGGATGCATTTAGACCAGGCATGAAGTACTCAAATACATTTCTGTGGTTAATATCTTGAGTGGTCATAGGCACAAATTAAGCTGGAAAAATATTTATGATGTTGCCACTTTTAAGAGACCGCACAGCTGCTTGTAGGCAGTAATAAGAGTAGTCTATGTTTACTGATCACTCAACCATGTGCTGGTCTCAAGTCTTTAGCCGGCATTAACTCATTTAATCCTCAATTAATTATGAGATGGGTTCTTCAATTATGGTTGTTCTCCATTTTTCAAATGGAGAACCTGTGGCAAAATGAGGGTAAGTATGTGACCAAGATTACCTAAGTGTTAGGTAGCAGGCCCAGACTTGAACTTAGGTTATCTGACCTCAGAGCCTGGGCTCTTAGCCACTGTGCCATTCCATCTCCAACTTATAGAGGCTGCTGCTTTCAGGGGCAACCCCTGGGGTGTCACTCAATGCCTGTTGTGTCTTGAGGAGGCCCAATAAATGACACCTTACTTCCATGCATGAGTTTTGAGCCAATAAAGGAATACTACAAAAGTGCAGGGCAGGTGGGAGTCCAAAATCCCACATTTATTGTTTAATAAAAATGGATATTGACATCTAAATCTCAGAATTAGATAGATTTGGGGCTCTAGAGCCAGATTGTGTGGATTTAAATCCCAGCTCCAACCTTCACTAACTGGGAGATCTGGAGTGAGTTATTTAATCCCTCTGAGACTCAGTTCCCTCCTTTGTAAAGTGGGACAATAATGATACTTCGTCACAGGATTGTTGTGAAGATTAAATGAATTAACATATGGAAAGCATTTAGTTACTGGCATGTGGTGAGTTCTCACTCAAGATTAGTGATTATCTTTACTATTAATCACATATTACCAGGTGGCCCAGGGACTCCTGCATGACTCCCCATAGGGACTTGCCTCCAGAAAACTTACTGCAAGGAGGGCAGAGAGCAGAAGCCGTGCTTCTTGCAGGCAGCTTGCTTCCCAGAGAAAGACGGAAGCCAAGAACTGGGCTTCACAGGTCAAGTTCTCTTTACAAACCCACCATGGGAAGGAGACAGGCCAGGAGTGTGGTGCAATTGAATCTTCCACCCCATGGAATGAAACATGACCTGCTCTCCCATCCCCAACCTATCCCTAGTATATTGGGCACCAGCATCCCAGAAGCCCTGTTCTAGAAGCCATTCTATTCTACCCTGGGATCTGTCATCAAGAAAACTTGCCTTAACAGTTGAGAAGTGTTGAATAATTTGTTTGCTTTCTGATCCTAGAAATAGATCATATAAGGAAAGGCTAGAGGAATCAGATTGTTTGGCCTGGAAACTCAATGCATGATGCTCCCGAGTAGAGGAAGAAAGTCTGCGAGGTAGCACTGGTGAGTGAGAGAAGAGATTACAGGTGTGCTGGGAACAGTTGGCCAGAGCCTGTTTTCTTTTAAGAGGGAAAGGCTGAAAGTGCAGCATGCTATTTTAACTAGAATTATAGTTGGCCAGGAATAATTCTCCCTTTATCATTATTATCATTATCACTGTAATTATAATAAATAATACTTGATGGTTGAAAAAAAATTCAGATTGGTTTCCAAAGGTTCTGTGCCTTAGACAGTAAAAGCAGGAAGACCTTTACTCACCTGCCCTTCCTGATAGGACACAGTCTTTTCAGACTGCATAGGGCTGGCAAAGTTCACTACATCTGAAGAAGTTTATGGAGAACTGATGTCTCCAAGAAGTGCTTCACAGTCAGAAAGTTCTGGAGTCATTTCAGTTTTTCAGTTTCAAGTCAACTTGTGTGGCTGTAGATAAGTCATTTGCCCTTTCTGGCCCTTAATCACTTCACCTATAAAGCAAGGACACTGGAGCACCTCTCCAAGAATCATTCCAACTCTGACCATCTCTAATTTTATATTTCTCATTTATGCTAGTGAACCCAATGGGCGTGTTCCTGTGATCTTAACCCCAGGGGAACATGTGGGCATTTTATCCAAGAGTGGCCTTTGCTATCTGGTCCTTCAGTGACTCAAACAGTGGAAAATCCAGGATCTTTGTTGATGATGATGGTGGTGGTGGGGGCACAATTTAGAACAGACAAGTCTTCTGCACCCCTCATTTCAAACATGGACACTGCCCAATCTAGTATCTAGAGCATAACAGGCCCTTAAAGAATTTTTATTAATTTGTAAGTCTAGCTTGAAGACTCAAGTCCACCAATGATTTCACTGAAAACAGTATTTGTAGGTTTTAATTTTCCCCATTCTGAGAAAGAGCTTTTATTTTTTTAAACTTTTTTTATAGAGATAGGGTCTCACTATGTTGCCCAGGCTGGTCTCCAACTGCTGAGCTCAACTGATGCTCCCACCTCTGCCTCCCAAAGTGCTAGGATTACAGGCATGAGCCACCATGTCTGGCCCAAGAAAGGGCTTTTAGGAACTCCCTGTGTGGGAACACAGGCCTATCCTGTCTCACTGGTCAAGGCCCTCGGGCATGGGTTTTCATTCACCAGCATCAGCTGAGTACCCACTATGGGACTGGCCTGAGCTTGGTGAGGAGGCCTCAAAGATGAACAGGAAGGGTCTCTGCTCTCAGTGAGAGGAAAACAGTCATGAGAAAGATTGAAGGAAGTGACACCTGAGCAGAGGTTCAGATAGGAACAAAAAAAGGCATGTCAGGCAGACAGACAGCATGAGCAAAGGCCTCCGGTGTGAGAAGACTTGGAACTACAGAGCAGCTAAATGTCCAAGCACTGCTGGTGTGTCAGGATCTGGGGAAAGAGGATGGAGATGGGCCTGGACAGGTAGGCAGGGACCAGCTGAGAAGGGCCTATGGCTTGGCTAAGGAGTTTGGACTTGTCCTGAAGGCAGTGGGGGCCGAGAGAGGGATGTCACTGAAGATATTTCAGCAAGGGGTTGTGACATGTCCAACTACTCTGATAGCAGAGCAGTGTTATCTTCTAAACTGAAGGCCTTCAGGACAGTTATGGGCCTTACCATAGAACCAAGAAGAGCCCCTATGGAATATACAGGGTTGTCTAGTACTCCACCTCAGGTTTGTTGTTGTTGTTGTTGTTGTTTGAGACTGGGTCTCACTCCTGTCACCCAGCCTGGAGTGCAGTGGCGTGATCTCAGCTCACTGCTGCCTCGACTCCCCGAGTTCAGGCGATATTCCCACCTCAGCCTCCGAGTAGCTAGGACCACAGGCATGTGCCACCATGCCTGGATAATTTTTTGAATTTTTAGTACAAAAGAGGTAGGTTTTTGCCCTGTTGCCCAGGCTGGTCTCGAACTCTTGGGCTCAAGCAATCCTCCAGCCTGGGCCTCCCAAAATGCTGGGATTACAGGTGTGAGCCACCATGCCTGGCCCACCTTAGGTTAAAGAAAACCATGGCTAATAAATAGTATTGGGTCTCAGCTTGTCATCATTTCCTCATGGAGGGTTTGTCTCCCTGGACCAAGTTAGCTCTCTTTGCCACATGATCCCGTGGCACCCAGAACATCGTCTCCTGACAATGTCACTCTTGTTCAATGACCATCTTCCCTTCAGGACCCTAGGTTCCAAGACAGCTGGAATTTTGGTCTTTCTTACTCACTGCTGTCCCCCCAGTTGCTTGCCCAGTGCTGGCACTAGTAGATGCTCAATAAATATTTCTTGAATTAAGAACAAGAGTCACACTGGAGGGATGATCAGAGAGGTGAGCCAGGGGAATGTGATTTCCCTCCTGGTGATCACTATAAATGAAACCCAGAGGCTGGGAGAGTTTCCTAAAACAGAAAGTTTTAATCCGGGCTCTGTCATGTGCCCACTAGATATATTTCACTCTAGTGTGCCTTGACTCCTCACTTATGAGGTGAGGTAGGTGGACAAAAGCGATTGCTAGGTCTCTCTCTCTAACCCCAACATTTTATGCATGAAAAAATATTCCTTGCCTACGACTCTCCTCTTTCTAGGGTTTCTGTGTTTCAGAAAGATATGGCCACTGGTAAATTAAAGAAGAATGACATCATGATTTTAGCCAGAGAAACTGAAATAATCTTACAAAGATGAAAGATATTTAAAACGAACGGGTAGATCTGGGCTGTCTGGAATTTGTTCTGAGAAAGGAATATTTATTTTTACAGGATGAATTAAACTGAGTTCCAACCACTTTTATAAAAAGCAAGATTTTTTTTTTCAGAGAGAAAGAGGCAGAGCATGAGAATCAGCCCCACCCTCCCCGCTCTCCCTCTGGATTTTGCTGAGATTTGGTCAAATATCTGAGACCTGTTCCTCTCCTCCCTCTTCACACTTAAGGACAGAGCCCAGCAGAGCTACTGCCAGGATCCTTCCCCCAGTGCCCATGTGCACAGCTGAGCTGCTGGAGGTGCTGAGTGGGAGGACTTCTCCGTGGGGGGAAAACCCAACCAGCAAGCAGGAAGCTACTCACCGGAGGTCTCTTCCAGACGAACTGGATGGGGAACTTCTGGCTATAAAAGAGAGAGGTCTCATCCGGTGGGAACTCAGGGTCCACATAAAGAACTTTCTTTTCTAGACATTTCTTGTGAAGTTGCTCGAATGTCTTCTCTTTCACTCCGATAATAGGAAAATTGCGGCTGATGATGGCTGAATAGATGCCACTTGAGTTCCCACCCCCAGCCTCGGTGGCCTTGCTCTGGGCTGGGTGAGGAACTGGCCCTGGGGACCGGGGCTCAGCCGCTGTCCTTGGAGCCACAGATGCGCTAATGACGGTTGGCATGGCAAGTGGCTTTGGAAGAAAAAGCTTTTTAAAGAAAACAAGATACAGCTACCTTCAAGGAAAGGAAGCAACTGCAAAGGGGAAGTTGGAGTAATTCTGTCATCTGAGAGAAAAGTGTCCACATCCAGTTTGAAGTTGAAAGCCCATCAGAAGGTCGTACAAGTTATGTCCATCTTAAAAACCAAGCTGTGATTCTGAAGCCATAAGTTCTCCTGAGAAATGAGTGCTAAAGGATTTCTGAAGCAATGTTGACCTGGGGTCTCCTACCAGCAGCATGCATGCCAGAGAGAGAGAGGGAAAGAGAGTGAGGGTTGTGTTTCAGTGGCCTGAAGATGCTTGAGCCAGGAAAACTAAAAATAGATGTGAAGAAACACTGTGAGTATGAGAGCAAGAGAGACTGCATGGTAGAGACAGGAGAACCTGGCTAGGGACATTTCTGTTGCCAGGAATGTTGTCAGAAAATGAAAAGGGAGTATCTCAGTAAGGTGAACACTGGAAAGAAGCTGAGAACTGCTGACATGTTATTGAGTAGGCAGTTATACAGACCACCCAACTACTGGCCATCAAATGAATGGAAAACAATATTGCAAAAAAGCTAGTTAGGGTGAATGGGAGGTACTAAATTCTACGAAAATATTCTGTGAATTTTAGAGAACATGATTTTTAGTCCTAAAATTTTAGAATATCAGAACATTATTCAATGTTAGATTTGGTATCTTTTCTAGAATGTTCTTGGGTCAGCGTTCATTGGAAATGTCTGCATGGAAAATGCTACTCAGCAGAGTCCTCAGTTGAGAAAATCTCTGTCTCTACCTGCATACTTGACCTTGCCACCTCTTGTCTCTCCCCATCCCCAAAATAAACACTGGGACTGAATCTGCTAAAAAGTGCACCTGCTGGGCCATGTGGCTCACGTCTGTAATCTCAGCACTTTGGGAGGCCGAGGCGGGTGGATCACATGAGGTCAGGAGTTCGAGACCAGCCTGGCCAACAATAGTGAAACCCTGTCTCTACTAAAAATACAAAAATAAGCCGGGCGTGGTGGCGGGTGCCTGTAATCCCAGCTACTTGGGAGGCTGAGACAGAAGAATCGCTTGAACCCAGGAGGCAGAGGTTGTAGTGAACCCAGATCGCGCCACTGCACTCCAGCCCAGGTGACAGAACGAGACTCCATGTTAAAAAAAAAAAAAAGTGCACCTGAGCACAGAAAACCCTCACTTAACGTCATCGATAGGTTCTCGTAAGCTGTGGCTTTAAGCAAAATGATGTACTGTATAGTGAAACCTGGCTAACTGATATAAACAAGAGTTAAGTCCCTATAGCACATGGTATGTTTTGGTTAAAGTCACAGTTTACAAGAACCTATCAATGATGTTAAGTGAGGACTTACTGTACAGGTTATATGTTGACTCATTCAGCCATGCCACATTAGGCATCTGAGACAGAAGTCGGAATTAGATACTGAACCAGACTGCCTGTTAAGTCCTGGGATGTCACACCTGGTTTCAGGGCTCTTAGATGAGAGCATAAGTGGCTCTGGGGAAGGGAAGTACCTGCCTGGCCTCCACCTTGTCTTCTACCCACAATAGCTGCTCCCTGGGCTATAAGGACATGACCACATTTCAAGTATGGCAGAGTGGAGGCATGTCCTAGGCTGCAGTCATGCCTGTTCCCATGCGACCAGTCTCAATAATCCAAGATTAGAGGCTATGGAAGAAGGTGGGAAGTGACAGGTAAAATAGGGAGTACTATCAGCCTCCTGATCCCTGGGATTGCGGCTTTGAAGAATTCTATGTCTGGGCTTGCAGGAACCATCAGCCTAGCCATCTGTCCCTCCAAGAAAATGCCCAGGGCTTTTTGCTAGTCTTGGAGAGGCAGAATAGAGGACAGTGGTCTCTGGTGACTGACCACCTCGGTTCAAAGTCTAGGTTGGCCCCTTACTGGCTGTGCCTGTGTAACTTTAGGTGAGTTATTTCTTCCTTTCTGTCTCAGATTTCTCACCTATAAAATAGGTACAATTACAGTCATTCTGTTATTAGGTTTTTGTAACAATTAAATAATTTATGTAATACATTTAACACTGTGCCAGGATTTTCTTAAGCACTCAATAAATGGTGTTGTTAGAGAAGACCTGAATTTAATATTACTTTGGAATTAGATCAGGTTGAATGATACATTTACTCACTGACGCAAATCAGCATTCACTCAATGGGCATTAACTGAATATCTGCTATGTGGACAGCACAGGAATAGGTATAATCTGCCCAGGCTCATGTGGTATGCAGCATCTCCAATCATCAGAAGCTGGCCTATCTGCCTGCAACAAAAAGACTGACTTCCACCCTCAAAGTCACCAGTGGCATAGACAG
The DNA here is from genome assembly GCF_028885655.2 of Pongo abelii. Lineage (NCBI taxonomy): Eukaryota > Metazoa > Chordata > Mammalia > Primates > Hominidae > Pongo > Pongo abelii. The sequence continues at coordinate 45,291,344 of NC_072001.2, read as the reverse complement.
CAAAGGTGGGGTTTCTTTCCCCCTCTATCATAAGTTTGGGTCCCAGCCTAGCATTCTATCCCACCCTGAAATTCAGAGCACTGACCCACACTTTATTGTTTCTGCTTATTTAACTTCCCGTTTGCCCATAAGACTGTGGAGCTGGGAAGTGGGTTCCCATTTCCCTCTCAGGTTTAGAAGGCCCTTAATAAATATGTGTTATATATCTGGTGAATGAAATTTTCCTATGCAAAGAGAAATTTCTTACACTTCTGGCTTTGCCAGTGCAATCAAAGTTTCTCTGCTGATCTGCTCCAGGCGAAGGAGCTGTCCTGGGCCACAAACCCACTGAGCTTTCTTTCCTCAGCTGTCTCAGCCAGCACCATCTGTGAGTAACTAACAGAAGTGTGTGACAGCAGCGAGCCTCTTGTCAGAGCAGGGTGGGCGTATCAAACACAGAAAGGGCAAGGTGCCATTCATTTTGCTCTGTCAGTTGTTGTGGATAAAACATTCTCTCAGATGAACAGGTCCAAACTCAAGGTTTATTCAATGGCACAGCTGTGGAAACCAATGCTATCAGGGAGAAGTCCAACTCGAGCCCATGAACAAAGGGCATATAATGAACACATAAACAGCTGCACATTTCAATTCCCAGAAGCCCCTTCAAGGATAAAGAACTAGTTTTTATAACCTATTTCACCCACGGTCATGTAATATCTGTGGCTGGAATGGTTTCTGTTGCACAGCATTGCCAACTAATGGCTCTGTCTTTTCCACCAAGAAGCATTTCTTTGATTTCTAACACTATTGGAAGCAATGTCTTTGCTTATCATTATAATACCTCTCATTCATTAAGTGCCTACTGGGAGCTAGCCACTTCACAGAGACCTTTAAAAAACTTTTTATTTTAAAATAATTTTAGACTTACAAAAGAGTTGCAAAGATAGAAGTCCTTAGTGTCCTCCAGTCTCTGATCATTCCACAGTCTTTGTCTCTCATGACCTTGACACTTTTGAAGAGTACTTGTCAGGTTTTTGTAGAATGACCCTAAATTTGGGTTTCTCTGATATTTTTCACATGATTAGACTGAGGTTATGGATTTAGGGGAAGACTGTCACAGATGTGACATGGCCACCTCCTCAAACCATATTTGGGGGTATATGATATTGACAGATTTTATTACAGGTGATGTCAACTTTGATCACTTGCCTAAAGTGATGCTTACTGGGTTTCTCCCTGGTAATGTTACTATTTTTCCCTTTCTGTACACATAAGATATTTTAAACTTGTAGAAAAACTCTGCAAGTTTCACTAATTCCATTTTACAACTGAGGAAACTTGAGATATCTGCTGTATTTTGACAGTTAAGTATCAGAAAACTCACAAAATTTTAGAGATTATCTCTTTTTTTTTTTTTTAGATGGAGTCTCTCTCTGTCACCAGGCTGAAGTGCACTGGTGCAATCTTAGCTCACTGCAACTTCTGCCTCCCGGGTTCAAGCAATTCTCCTGCCTCAGTTTCCTGAATAGCTGAGATTACAGGCATGTGCCACCATGCCCTGCTAATTTTTGTATTTTTAGTAGACATGCGGCTTCACCACGTTGGCCAGGTTGGTCTTGAACTCCTGAGCTCAAGTGAACCCCCTGCCTCGGCCTCCCAAAGTGCTGGGATTACAGGCGTGAGCCACTGCACCCAGGCTAGAGATTATCTCTTTTCTTTAACAAAGCCCAGAGAGGTTAAATGCCATGGCCAAGATCACTCAGCCAGTTCACTGTAGAAGCAAACTAGACTCCAGGTCTCTTGATTTCCTTGGAAGTAAATGCATGAGTAAGATTTAACTGATGTGAATTAGGTATAAGATCTCTGTATCCTTGCATGCAAATAGTCAGGCTCCCCTTTCCCTGGCTCTGATTGGACAGCAATGTAATACCATCGGCCTGGGTGGAAACAACTGTCAAGAAGCAGCTGTTGCACTTTGGGAGGCAGAGGCAGGTGGATTACATGAGGTCAGGAGTTCGAGGTCAGCCTGGCCAACATGGTGAAAACCTATCTCTACTAAAAATACAAAAATTAGCTGGGCCTGGTGGCGCATGCCTGTAATCCCAGTTACTCAGGATGCTGAGGCAGAAGAATCGCTTGAACCCGGAAAGCAGAGGTTGCAGTTAGCCAAGATCATGCCATTGCACTCCATCCTGGGTGACAGAGTGAGATTCTGTCTCAAAAAAAAAAAAAAAAAAAAAAAAGAACCAGCTGTCTAATTCTGGCAAGTTTTGGTGTGGCACTACAGCCTTTAGCAAGGCTTGTCATGAGACAAGCAGATGTGATATGAGATGCCAATGTCTCTGCTATTTCTCCTAGAATGCTAGCTATATGGCCTCCATCGTCAGTGGCTAATATGATAGCCTGTTTCCAGTGGAGCTGCTGATGGCTTTCTACTCCCTGGCCTGAGAAGTTATTTTACCCTAGAGTAGCCCTTCGAGGGTTTGGTAGGTGGAAATCCTAGGAATCTCATTACTAAGGCTTTTAGGCAGAGTGGTTAATTAGCTAAAAATTATTCAACTCCCAGTGTTTATGTGCTTTGACTGTGTTTCTGCTGCTTATCATTTTGATGCCTTGATAGTGAAAAGGATGTGACAAAGTGAAGGAATTCTGCACATAGACCAAACTCCAGAATTGTATTTTTCTTAAAACCAACAAAATTCTTCTATATGATCCTAATACAATGCTCAAAAGTAAAAAAATTACCATGTAATCAAAAGATCCCATTCCAATGTTGCCAACTGTTCCAACAGAGGAGGTAAGGCCAGGCACAGTGGCTCATGCCTATAGCCCCAGCACTTTGGGAGGTCAAGGCAGGAGGATCGTTTGAGTCCAGGAGTTTAAGACTAGCCTGGGCAACATAGTGAGACCCCACATATTTTTATTAAAATTAAAATTTTTTTTATATTGTTGCCAGATTGCCATTCTGAAAGATTATACTTACATTTTTCTGTTGGGTAGTTTGTGTTTTTAAACTGATTTGCCAACTCATTCCTTGACATTTACATCTTGAAGGAAAGACACACTATGCATTCATTTTAGAGCTTTTTTAGGAACCCTGTTGAAATGAATAAAATTTCTTATATAAAATCCAGTTTCCTATGAAACCATATTAAGAATTAGCCACAAAAAAGTAACTTAATACCTGTAGGCCAACTCAGCCCCATATTGCTCTCTGGTACACAAATTCAGAAATGGGAGGTAGGTAAAGTGTGAGAAGCAATAAGAGCAGAAAACCATTAAAAACACCCAGGCTCTCTCCACTTGTCTCTAGCCAAATGTTTCAATATAGATTTGGGTCAAAACAGAGCAGTTCCTCATTAACTTACTCTACTAGTTACTACTCCATTCCTCCAACAATATTTTAAATGGAAGACTAGACGTGCAATAAATGTTGACCTAAAGATAGTTCTTATTCAACTTTAAATGCTATTAAAAACTATCATTTATATTAGGGAGGAGCACCCAGTCTCCTGGCTAAGTTTTATTTTAGGTTGGCAAGGGAAATTTGAAGATAGGCACCATGGCTTCAGCTAATATAAGGTTGCTCCTTTCTTCTCAACTGCAAAACTTACAGAAATAGGAGCAAAGAATCTGTGCAGGTCTCTGTGAGCTTACATATGGTGCAGAGCTCAAATCTCAACTCATACTATGAAATGTGTCCACAAGGAAATGCACAGTGTTGATTGCCTTTGGGAAGAATCTTGATCAGAAAAGTAAATCAGATGAAAATACATTCAATTGTAATTTTTTAATCAATTAAATCCACCAGCTAACCAATCACAGCTAACAGTTACTGAAAGTCAGGTATAATAGTGCTCTGTCAGATAGAAGAGAAATAGAACATGCTCTTGAGGGACATACAATCTAGTAGGAGAACGGAGACATACTGAAAACATTAAAGTATGATCCCTGAGAATGCTAAGTAGAGCACAGTTATAAGTGGGACAGCATTACAGGGAAGGGCAAAATCACTGCTAATGGGTATGGGGGTAGGGGTGTTCACGTAGTTAGGCTTCATGGGAAAGTGGGATTTAAGTTGGGCCTGGAAGGATGGTAAGGGCAGGAGGATATTGGCGCCCAGGGATCAGAAGGCACAGAGGTGGCCATTAGCAAGTTGCTAAGTGGAGGAAGCCTGATAAGAAGAGGTGTGTGCTGAGGAGTGCTGAGGAGTTGAGGCTGCCAAAACAGATGCTGTGGCAGGCAGCAGGGAGCCACTGAGGTCTGCAGAGCCTTGGGCACCATGACACGACTGGTATGTTGTAATGTTCTGCCCCATGCCAAGCCATATTAGAGCCTGGGACAAAAGAAAAACTCAGTAATACTAATCCTGTCTTTATTTTAAATTTTTATATTTTGTTCATCATGGTTTTTTTTTGCACTAATTCTGATTTTTAAAAATATTGGATTGAAACCTTACTTACTTGGATTACTGTATTTTTTGGCATCCCTTACATTTTGTGCCCAAGGCCAGGGTCTCCCTTGCCTCATCCTAGTCCCAGTCATGAGTTCTACTTCTGAAGTCCAGTGGTGGGTACATGGGTAATTATTCCATTGTTATTAATTATAGCTTACTCATGTTATAAATATTATTTGGTTAGTAAACAGCACTTAATTAAAAAAACAATTTAAAAGACATGGATTTTAAGATTAATTAGAAACTATTGAGCCTGAGAAGCATGAAAGAGAAAAGAATCCTTCGTACTGCCAAATTGATCTCTAGGGGAGAATAATTCACCACTGCTGCAGCGTATGCAGTGCACACAGAAGAGGGCTGCTCTGCCCAGTCCATGTGGGTGGAAGATAACTGGGGGGAATACCAGAGGCTGCTGTGCACTTGGAGACTGGCCTTGAGCAACTCAGCTGCTGCAGCCAGAGCGCCAATGCTGCATGGCCTGAGGCAAGCCCTGGCAAATGGGCTGCCCAGGTAGGCTTGGCCCACATTAAAACAGACCCACGCAGCCCTGCTGAAGGAATGGAAGCAACAGAAGACTCCTGAACGCTATAAATGTCTCAGGGCTATGTATCCGGGAGAAAAGGAGATGTTTGATACAAGGAACATTGTTAGTACATCTTAACATGTAAAATCTGAAATTTTAAAACATGAAATCTATTGTTCATTAGTATAATGGTGACGAATGAAAGATTATTTTGATTCAGGGAAGGCAAACAGATTGCAGCAAAAATCTCAAAAAAGGCGAGGGGAAAAGTTGAAAGGGGCAGGCAGGTCCCTGCTCACATCACCAGGGGCTGTTCTTTGTCATATGATGCGGACCTCCCAGTCAGTGGCAATGTTGAGCGAGAGCTTCTCCAGGCTCAGGGTGGATGTTTTGGTACAATACGTAAAAGCCACAGGCTGATCTTTACCATCTAAATAGCAAGACAATAAAACAGGGAAATTTTGATGAATCTCTAGAAGGGAAAAGTCTTTTCTCCAAATCTGAAATGTTTTCTCACTGTATCATAAAACCTTATACTCCACTCTAAATTAATAGCACTTTTACCCATGAACTTCCATGAAGTTTTAGAAACGTGGAAAATTTCATTGTTTTGACCACAAGATTGGTTGAAAAGAAACCGTAAGGAACAAATAAATTTGTCCAAGAACTTTAGGAAGGAAGGAAGGATATAAGTCCCATCCTGCCCTTTCATAAACTCCAAACACATGCGTAGGATTCTCCAGGTCTTCAGGCAGCTATAGTTTAAACAAATATTCAGAGAAGCTATGATATTATTTCAAGCCCGAAATAAGTTTCCTTAGAAAAACACTAAAAGTGAGCAGAAAGATCAATTCATGAAGAGAAGCAAGATGGCCTCATTTATTCTACAGACTAGTATATTTCACCTCTACCTGAAAGCACACAGTCCACTCAGGCTCAGCATATTATGTTTGTTTGGTGACTACTCATCTCACTGCAGATACTTCTGTTTATAAAAACAAATGGTGAGGTAAGAATGGACTGCTTTCTCACCAGATGAGTGGGTAGTCACAGAAGATGGCTCCTTCCTGAAGCCTAAGACCAAGATCTGCTCCACCACACACTTGCTGGGATAATGACCCCTCTGGTCAGCAGAACTGGAATAGATACAAACAGTATTAAAAGGAGAGGGATGGGGGTTTGAAGTGGCCACCAGCTCAACATCTCCAGCCTTGTGAGTTCCTTTCCCATCTGTCCCTTGGAGGCATGATCCATATAGGAGTCATATTTACTAGGATGAAGAGATAATAAAAGATGATAATAAAAGACCCAGGCACGGTGGCTCATGCCTGTAATCCCAGCACTTTGGGAGGCCAAGGTGGGCAGATCACTTGAGGCCAGGAGTTCAAGACCAGCCTGGGCAACACGGCAAAATCCTGTCTCTACTAAAAATACAAAAATTAGCCAGGAGTGGTGGTGGGTGCCTGTAGTCCCAGCTACTTGGGAGGCTGAGACACGAGAATCCCCCGAACCTGGGAGGTGGAGGTTGCAGTGAGCTGAGATCGCACCACTACACTCCAGACTGGGTGATACAGTGAGACTCCATCTCAAAATAATAATAATAATAATAATAATAATAATAAAAGACGACTCACTGGGCATGGTGGCTCACGCCTGTAATCCCAGCGCTTTGGGAGGCCAATGTGGGTGGATCACCTGAGGTCAGGAGTTCGAGACCAGCCTGCCCAACATGACGAAACCCCGTCTGTACTAAAAAAATACAAAAAATTAGCCAGGCATGGTGGTGGGCGTCTGTAATCCCAGCTACTCAGGAGGCTGAGGCAGGAGAATCGCTTGAACCTGGGAGGCGGAGGCTGCAGTGAGCTGAGATCATGCCGCTGCACTCCAGCCTGGGCGACAAGAGCAAAACTCTGTCTCAAAAAGATGACCCTGTGTACCAAGGAACAGCTAACTGGTGGCCAAATCAGGCTCTCTTTAACAAGTTATTTGAAAAATAACTGAAGAACACAAAAGTTACAAATGTGACTTGGATATTACAATCAAATTATAATAAATCAGATATTTAGTGAATTGGTGAATGGATGAATGAATGGAATTAGTGGGAGCTTAAATTAAGTCCTTTTTTATTTTTTAGAAAGTCAGGGAGATGGGCGCAGTGGCTCACGCCTGTAATCCCAGCACTTTGGGAGGCCGAGGTGGGCAGATCACCTGAGGTCGGGAGTTCGAGACCAGGCTGACCAACATGGAGAAACCCTGTCTCTACTAAAAATATAAAATTAGCTGGGCGTGGTGGTGCATGCCTGTAATCCCAGCTACTTGGGAGGCTGAGGCAGGAGAATCGCTTGAACCCAGGAGGCAGAGGTTGCGGTGAGCCGAGATCGTGCCACTGCACTCCAGCCTGGGCAATAAGAGTGAAACTCCATCTCAAAAAAAAAAAAAAAAAAAAAGTGGGGGAAAGGAAGGTGAAGACAATAAGGGAGGATCATTCATGGTAGAGTGGTTGAAAAATACTCCGGAAACGGGCCAGGCACGGTGGCTCACACCTGTAATCCCAGCACTTTGAGAGGCTGAGGTGGGTGGATCACCAGAGGTCAGGAGTTCGAGACCAGCCTAGCCAACATGGTGAAACCCCGTCTCTACTAAAAATACAAAAATTAGCTGGGTGTGTTGGTGCATGCCTGTAGTTCCAGCTACTTGGGAGGCTGAGGCAGGAGAATCACTTGAACCCAGGAGGTGGAGGTTGCAGTGAGCTGAGATCACGCCACTGCACTCTAGTCTGAGGGACAGAGTGAGTGAGACTCTGTCTCAAAAAGAAAAGAAGAGAAAAGAAAAATATTCCAGAAACGGCCTTCACCATTCATTTCTTTAAATAGTACCTTAAAACATACCTGTGCATTTGAGGATGCCGAACGGATAGTGCGATTTACTTAAGAAAACAGTTTCTTTAGCTGCCATTACCTATTGATCAGAACACTGGAACAGAATGAAAACTTCCTGTGCAAAAATTGCTTCTGGTGGAGGTATTGGAATGAATGGCCATCGTCAAGATATAACTCACCCACTGAAGAAGCCTGGAGAATGAATCACAGAGACAGAATGTGCTTATACGACAGCTTTACAGGAAAAGAATGTCAGCTCCTAAAGGGTAACAATAGAGTAAAAAGTTTCTGAAAAATTCAAGCTATATAAGGTAGTCGTACAAATACCTAACATATTCAATAGCCAATCGCTCCTGAGTAGATAGCAAAACAATAGGAAAGTCACATAAGAGGAGCACAAAGAGTTAGGCTTTGTTCAAAGAATTCAAACTGCGAAGTATGTTCAGTGGTATAAGTGGATTCCCTGAAAATACTCCACCAGAATGTGACAACAAGGCCAAGAAAGTTCATTGAATGACAATGATGTTAAAAAAAATTAATACATAATAGATGAGATCAACTATCTTTAGAAGACCCTCCACTTAGAGAATGGTATCTGGTTCCTTTTTTTAATTTATTTTTATTTTTAGTAGGAGGACCCCTTTTACATGTCAAACAATGTCGCAGCACTCCACGTGGCAGTTTACTATTATTGACCGCCTGATATGCTATGGATCGCTAGTCTTTTGCATTTATTCTGGGGCCTCACATGGGTCTGGGGCCCATAGTTTGGCCCAAGAAGACATGCCTAAGTGAAAAAGACAGGGGAAAAAAAACCCTACAACTGAATTATTTTATAATATTGATATCAATGCAAGTAAGTATTCATACAGTAAGAGTAAGAGTTGGTGTTTGGCCCTGTACTAGGTTTGAACAAATGTACAGGAGAGGAATCTGCTACAGGCCTCACTAGGCATAAAAAATCTTCTGAAAAGGACACATCATTTCTGGATCCTCCCAGGCTTTGCCCAAGGGGGTTTTAGTTGTTGGAGCTACCCGATAAGAAATCACTGGTTGGGACTGGGATCTCTGAAATGGTGCATAGACATGGGTACCATTTTATGGGAGACTGGGTTTCAGGGCTAATCCACGTGGGAAGGCTGTCTATGGCCCAAAAAGCATTCACTCCAGTAGTAATCAATGTCAAGTTGAAGAGCACCAACAGTCACAGTGCCCAAGAGGAACATTTCTGTCATTCCTAGATCTCAAGAGTTCCCTTAAGAACAATTCCAAGGAAGGCAGACAAGCTGAACAATGATTCAGAAATGATTCAAACCTTGATTTCTAGATAAATGTAAGGAGCTCACCACTTTTACGTAGTGTCACACACTCAAAAGGCTATCACTGTAAAGAAAGAGTAGAAACAAAACAGGTAACAGATTTACCAAATACCTTAGTGCTTAGAGCAACCCGGAGTCCATAGGAGGATTCGGTCATCCAGCCTGTGGATTTTCCTACAGTTGTCTTTATTGGTATCACACTTCCACCTCGCTGAAACACTGGAATCTGTAACAGAGCAGCATGCTCAGGGAAGCAGTATTCATATAAGAAAATTTCAAGGTAGAATTTAAAAATATTTCATTTTATAAAATTCACACTCTACAAGTATGGATTTGTAGGCAAAATAAATTTTGGGGCACAGAGATGGCAAATATGGGGGTCCTGGCATTAAAAGGAAAAGAGCTCTAATGCTGAAGAATGGTCCATTTTTTAATTATTAGGGAAACTTCCCACCCTTCATTGGTTTGTTATCTATATGGTCTTTGCTGTTTTTTCCTCTTAAGTGATGAATTCCTTTCTGCCCATCCTATAAGTGGCTTTTCCTATTTTGTATTTTAAATTTTCCTATCAGTATAGTATATACATGCTTATTTCTAGAATCCTGCTAAAGAGTGAAGTTTTCTGTCTGTGTGAGTGGGCCCAGAAGTCTGTGTATGTGTGTGTGTATAACTGATGGTGGTTTCTTGGTTTTGTCCTCACTCACTGCGGCCTGTCCCCTCTTGCTCTCTGTTTCTATGGATTACCTGGATGACTGACTCAATTCTGAGGGTAAATCTGTGAAACTGCTGCTGTTACATTAGAGACCACCAAGGGTACTTTAAGAGACCCTAACAACAGGCCCATAACTATAAGTCTTCTGGAATGGCACTCCAGGTAGCAATGCCCGGGTAGATTTCCCGCCTCCTGTAAGGAAGCTGCCTGTGTCAGAGAAGGGCTTGCGCTTTGCTCTGACTCAAGAATGAGCACGCAGCAGAGTACAAGAACATACACGAAGTTGAGACTGAGGACTCAGTAGTTCAGATGTCCCACCTCTGCTTAACTTGCCTTGGCAGCGAGAAGTAAAGCACTTCCGTCTCCCCACACATGCCTCTCCCTCACTGGCCAATCTTTCTCTTCTTTTTTTTTCTCAAAGAACAAGGCTATAAGCTAGAGTGAAATGGGTTCTAGAATGGGAGTCCAGCCCAAGGGAATGCACCTGGGGGCTTGTCTCAGTTCTGCCACAAGTTTGCTGTGTTCCTGGACAAACAATTTAACTTCTCTGAATCTCAGGGTTTTTTACCTGTGTGAGGGATTAGAGTAGATAATTGTTAAGTTCTCTTCTAGGTCTGAAAGTTGATATCTGAAACTATTTTTTTAAATAATGGGGTTCATACTGCTGCTGATGGTTTACAAAATAATATCAGTATCTATTTATTAATCTTCACACTACTTTGGGCCTGTAGTAGTGTGGCAGTGGTTGCAATTCAGGTGTAGAAAGAAAGTTCCCTTTAGAAACTCAAGATAGCCTGGATGGACCACTTTGATTTTAACATCATAACTGATGCATTCCCCTGGGCCCAGGATTACAACTGAAAACTCCTGTTTTTTGCCTTAATCCTATAGAATGACATTCCAGATGGCACATATGGTGACTACCATGTTTTCTGTTTTCAGTGTTTTTGTTCTTCTTAGACACACAAATGTAAACATATGGGGAAGAGGTGTGTTTGTCTCTGATGTCTCATTCTGTGAAATCAGAGTAGATGTGATTTTTAACTCTTTTTTTCTCACATTTTACAGCTTTGATAGAATTCATATACCATACAACTCACCAATTTAAAGTATACAATTAAACAGTTTTCAGCATATTCAGAGTCATGCAACCATCACCACAATCAATTTTAAAGCATTTTCATCACGCCAAAAAGAAACCCTGGACCAGTTTACAGTCATTCCCCATGACTCCTTAACCCTCCTCGGCCCCAGCACTAGGCACCCCCGGACCTACCTTCTGTCTCTATGCGTATGTGCTATTGTGCAGAACACTAGCATCCTCGGTTCTTTTTACAGAGGAACACATTATGAACAGAATGTTTGTATTTCCCCCAAATTCATATGCTGAATCCCCAAGCCTGAGATATGGAGATCAGGCCTTTATGGAGTTAACTAAGGTTAAAAATGTGGTCATAAGGATGGGGTCCTGAAACAATAGGAACAGTGTCCTTGTAAGAAGAGAACTGAGTCAGCACCTTCTCTTTATCTCTCTCTGCCATGTGTAGGAACAGCAAGAAGGCAGCAGTCTATAGGCCAGGAAAAGGTCCCTCACCAGGAACGGAATCGGCTGGCACCTTGATCTGGAACTTCCAGCCTCCAAAACTTCGAGAAAATAAGTTTCTGTTGGGTAAAACCACCCAGTCTGTGGTATTTTGTCATGGCAGCCCTAGCCGACCAACAGAGCACGATAGGTAAAAATAGTAGTCTGAAATTAACTTACAGTGTCCAAGGCTACTGGGATCTTTACAGTACACCCTCCTTCCCAATGAGCAAATGTCTTATAGTCATACCAGACCTAGAAAGTAACGGAGTCCAGTGAAAAAGAGTACATAAGCAACTCTGCTAACCATTTCATTAGTCAGCAAAATATCCACTTATCTGAATTTCAAATAACCAGAAAGCTAAAATAAATACAACTTAAAAAATACATTGGGTAGAAGTTAGGAAGAACACGTGCTTTTAGGAAGATCCCAAAGGACTATGGCTGATTAATTTAACTAAAAGGCCATTTGTTTTCTATTCATCCAAAAGCTACCAATTGAACAATCTACCATGTGCCAGGTGCTGAATATACAAGACTGAACAGAAAAGACATAGTTCCTGTTCTCATGGATCTTATAGTCCATTTGGCTTATAAAAACTTAATGCTTCTAGTAGTGAAAGAGGTGATGGAGAAAAGAAAAAAAAAACAACAAAGAAGACAAGCACATTGCAGGCAAATCAATTACAAAAGAGGCAGGAGAAAAGGAAGCATCAGAGAAGGAAACATATCTGGGAGGAAAACAAATGGAAACTTGAATTACTATTATAGTATATACATATATTTTTTAAACAAAGCACAATTCAAGGATAAGGTTGTTATCTATCAAGGGGGTTTAGTTGCTGAAGCACCAATAAGGTCTCTAAAGTAATTTGATGGGATAAATTCTTAAGATATCATCAGAAGCAGAATGAAAACAAACATCTTTTTCTTTCTTCTAGCTCAGTACACTTTCTGGCAGCCCTGGAGTCTATTTTGCAAGTTCACCTCCAGGGATTACCACATCCTTTATACGGCAGGTTTGTGAAGCAAGAGAAACAATCACAGAACAGTCCAGGAATTAGTGCTGAAGGAACATAATACACACTCACAACGACGTGTTTGGAATGATGATAAATCACCAATAAAACTCTGTGACTAAGTCGGAAAGGGAGCCAGTTCCTCTTAATGGGAACCCACCACTTTGCTGGAATCAACTTGAGAAATTCCCAGCAAAAATATCTGGCAGGGCATTTATTCAGCAGTTGTTGCATTTAACCTTTTCCTCAGGTTTCTACTTGGCAGGGGAACCTTAGTAAAGAGCCCTCATCTTCAGAATTCCAAATAACTGGAGAAACCAAGAGAATAGACCATAGTTCATGAAGATTCTGGAGAGAAGCCTGGTTACTATTCTGTCAATAATGACAAGCATAGTAGATGGAACTGTCGCCCCTTAAAAAGATGTATTCACGTCACAATCCCTGGAAGGAATGAATATTACCTTCTATGGTCACAGGTTTGATTAAGTTAAAGATCCTGAGACAAGGAGGTTATCCCAGATTATCCAGGTGGGCCTTCAATGTGACCACAAGTGTCCTTATAAGAGACAGACAGAGACACACAGAGGAAAAGGCAACGTGAAGATAGGCGAGACTTCAGTGACATGGCTACAAACCAAGGAAGCCCAGGGTTGCTGGCAACCTCCAGAAGCTAAGAGGGAAGCATGAACAGATTCTCCCTCACGGCCTCCAGAAGAAACCAACCCTGATGACACCTTGATTTCAGACTTCAAGCCTCCAGAATTGTGAGAGAATAAATTTTGTTGTTTTAAGCCACTAGGTTTGTGGTAATTTGTTACAGAAGCCTCAAGAAACTAAAAGAACAACCAAACATGTAAAGCTATGTTGAGGGAGAGCATGGCGCTGGATGTGGTTTCATGGGGTTGCCAGTCCAGCATCTGACAGTACTGAGCAGTGAGCGTGGCCTGGCTCAGCTACCTTGCCACTTGCCTTGACAGTCCATGACTATGTGGCTTGGCAGTCTCATGCCAGCTCCATACCTGCATGGCTCTTCCCCTGCTTGCTGAACCCTGTGGCATGCTCCAGGGCTCAAGGATGCTCTCTAGGGTCTGTCTCCTTCCTGCTCTCCCTTCCACACCCTCCTCCCTTAGTCTGGTGACCTGAGTTTTGTTCCAGCTCTTCTCCTGGCCCCTCTGGATTTATCTGTGGCCTGTCTCTGGAGGCTGCTCTTATTACCCATGGCTCTCTGCCTGCAGACCGTCGGTATTCCCTCCTCTCCCCTGTGCCCTGCCTGGGTTCAGTGCCCTGGGCTCCAGCAGGTCTAGGACGATATTTTATACCTGGGACAGTAATTAGTGACAATAACTAATAAAAGAGCAGAGGAATTTGGGAGGGGAGTCACTATTTTTACTTTTTACCCACTTCAGTGAGTGTATTGAGACCAGCTCTTGGTACCAAAAACTCAGGCTTCAGATAGAGCCAGACCAAAGAGCAAAGTCACTTCATATCTGCTTTCCCCCAGAGTTTGATACCTCATAGCAGACTGAAGATTTCTTCCTACCCCAAGCCTCGGTGTGTTTATCAGGACTCACTTTTACTAGTCAAAGTGTGAAGATTAAAAATCATTCTGATCCTCCTTGGAATCCTCACCAATTCATCTTTCTCCCTCCTCTCCTCCATTAAGTTTCTTGACCTCTGAGGACAGTGGTCATAATTTATTATAATCATTACTTGCTATAGTCATCTGGGATGTGTTCACAAACACATGATGAAGAAATCTCTTTCCTAAAAGAAAAGAAGGGATGAGAGATATGAGACATATCAGATATGTGGCTGTTTATTATTACTCTTACCTCATTTGATCCTGGAAGAAACACATCAACTGCGGTGGCTTTTGGTTCTGTGACTGGATGAACCAATAATGCACTCCCTAAGTAATGGAGAGGAAATAAATTGAGTATCATTATAAGAGGTCTAAAAATCTCCTTTCTCTTTAACTGAGTGCTAGCTATCATGGTGTTACAGACCTCCCAGCTGTGAACTTTGGAGAGGCAGAGACTGAGTTGAACCAATGATTTGTCAGAGAGATGCACTGATAGAAAGAGGGCAGGCGCTCAAAGAAGTGAGCTCAAAAAGGTCATCACCTGTCATTAATGCACTCTGGGTATACTGAGATTATAGGAAGGGACTCTGACACAGTCCGTTGGTCTCATTTTGTGTCCAACTGCTAGTGTGTCAGTAGTCAAAGCACCCCCATTGCTCCTTTCCAAGTGCTTCACTGTTTGCTGTCAGTGACGCTGATGATGGGGAGCCCACAACTATTATCCAGAAGTGTGGTCAGTGTCGGTGCTCAGAACCTCTTGCTTGGAGTTATCATCAGAGAGGCTGCAGTTTTCTTTTTTTTTTTTTCTTAGAGACAGGAGACAGGGTCTCACTCTGTTCCCCAAGTGGGAGTGCAGCAGTGCAATCACAGCTTACTGCAACCTCTAACTCCTGGGCTCATGTAATTCTCCAGCCTCAGCCTCCGAGTAGCTAGGACGACAGGTATGCACCCACCGTGCCCAGCTAATTTTTAAATTTTCTATAGAGACATGGTCTTGCTATATTTCCCAGGCTAATCTCAAACTCCTCAATTTAAGCGATTTCATACTCGGCCTGCCACAGTGTTGGGATTACAGGCATAGCCACCATGCCTGGTCTCTAGTTTTCTTAAAGGCAATCTGGATTATTAAATTTGCTTTGACCTTGGCACAACACGTATGTAAAATTCACCCACTTACTACTTTGCTCTTTTATTCAATAAATACTTATTTTGAGTGCCTACTGCATGCCGGGCACCATGCTAGGCTCTGGGGATATAGTGGCCAATAAGACAAGCGTGGCTCCTGACCTTATGGAGTTTACAGTTACTGAAAACAAATATTAAAAAATAATTACAAATTAATTAGAATTAAGACAAATACCAAAAGAGGCAAAATTACAAAATGGAATGAAAGTTACATAATAAGAGGGGCTGATTTTTACTAGGTAGAATAAGGTATAAGGAAACAAGGAGTGGTCAGGGAAGTTTCTCCAAGGCAGTGACTATTAAACTGAGACCTAATGATGAGTGGAGACTTAAAAGAACTCAGAAATGGGGCTGGGCGTGGTGGCTCACACCTGTAATCCCAGCACTTTGGAAGGCCGAGGTGGGTGGATCACCTGAGGTCAGGAGTTTGAGATTAGCCTGGGAAGCAAGACGAAACCCCATCTCTACTAAAAATAGAAAAAATTAGCCAGGCATAGTGGCGCATGCCTGTGATCCAGCTACTCGGGAGGCTGAGGTGGGAGGATTGCTTGAGCCCCGGAGGCAGAGGTTGCAGTGAGCCAAGATTACACCACTGTACTCCAGCCTGGGTGACAGAGTGAGGCTCCATTTCAAAAAAAAAAAAAAAAAAAAATAGAACTCAGAAATGAGATTCACCCTTTGGGGAACAGCATATTTAGCCTGGCTTCTTGAGCCCTGCTACTAAGCTGATAAAATTCTATGTTCTGGATTTGATAGTTAATCTTTGTTAAAGAAGAGGTCAACCAAAGAAAAACCCTATTATTGCATATGAAATAAGTTCTTCTGGTTTTTTACTATCATCACCTGGGCTGTTTTTTTCTACTTCCCTTCCCCGAAGTGATCTCGCAGGATTAGAGGAGTGAACCCAGAACAAGAATCCTAAATGACATCCACAAATAAGTCAGCAAGAACAATATTATGAGAAATGCTACATCACAATAGAATGGAGGTATGATCCTACTAATAATACGTTAGAAATCTTGGTGAAGGAATTTCCTATTATTTTTATTTTTTGTCTTTCTTGGAATTAGGAACATTTTTTATTGCTCTTATATTAGAAAATATAATAAAAACATAATTACACTTTTTATAATGACTGTAATCAATCAAGAAATGCTTGGCCAGGCCCAGTGGCTCATGCCTGTAATCCCAGCACTTTGGGAGGCCGAGGTGGGTGGATCATGAGGTCAGGAGTTCAAGACCAGCCTGGCCAAGATGTTGAAACCCTGTCTCTACTAAAAATACAAAAATTAGCCGGGCATGGTGGCGGGCACCTGTAATCCCAGCTGCTCAGGAGGCTGAGGCAGAGAATTTCTTGAAACCGGGAGGCAGAGGTTGCAGTAAGCCGAGATCGTATCACTGCACTCCAGCCTGGGTGACAGAGTGAGACTCCGTCTCAAAAACAAAAAACAAAAAACAGAAATGCTCACCCAGCATGTATTCATCTTCCATATCAAAAGTCTTTAGTTCATCAGGGAACTCTACCCACAGAGGCCTGGGGAAAAAAAAAAATTATTGTTTTAACATTATAGACATCTTATTGCAATCAATCACTTATATTTTTAGCTTTTTTTTTTTTTTTAGATGGATCTCGCTTTGTTGCCCAGGCTGGAATGCAGTGGTGCTATCTCGGCTCACTGCAGTCTCCGCCTCTTGGATTCAACCGATCCTCCTGCCTCGGTCTCCCAAGTAGCTGGGATTACAGGCACACACCACCATGCCCAGCTAATTTTTGTATTTTTAGAGACAGGGTTTCACCATATTGGTCAGGCTGGTCTCGAATTCCAGACCTCAGATGATCCTCCCACCTTGGCCTCCCAAAGTGCTGGGATTACAGGTGTGAGCCACCACGCCTGGCCTATTTTCAGTTTTATAACTATTCAAAGGAAATGGGAACATGCCAAAGAGTCAAGACTCTTTTTCATATGATTCAAGCCTAAGCTTGGCAAAGTAAGTTATTCTTCATGAGAAGATACTTATAGGTTAAATACTGAATGAATTTTATTACAAAGCCACTTCCTTTTTCTTTGAAATATCTCTATTCTGTCTCCTATCAAATATTCACACTTTAGTTACAAAGCAGTAGGGGATCTAGTTTTTATCTTCTGTGTCCCCAACAGCCAGCACCCTGTTCACTGCGCTGCTCAATAAGCTTATTGAAACTTGATTATACATGTAGCTTTTCTTCACTTTTCTCTTGAAGTCACTGTGATTACTGCATTCTTCAATCACTGAGATCTTCTATTACAGACTGGTTGCTGGGGTCCCTGAATGGATGAAGCTTGTTTACCTCATGACAGGTTGGGAAGCCACGTGTGCATGGTAGAACAGAGAATACCAATATGGCAGGAGGCCATAGCGCTCTCTGATGGCTTCTCGGATGAGTCGGGTGTATTCCTCCCCAAAGAGCCAGGGCTCTCGTCGCTTGGTGTTCATGGTGGCATGGCCACGGAAGAAGGGCTGGTAGGCTCCGGCCTGGTACCAACGCACTAGCAGCTCTGTCTCTGGATTCCCAATGAACCCGCCTATGTCAGCTGGAAGCAAAAGAAGGCCAAGTGAGGCAACCAAGCTTTGGATAAATGATGCACACAGGGAAATCAAGGTCTTGAAGACCGACAGGAGAAAAGCGCAGTATATGCACTCCAAATGACAGGATAAAGCCATGACCTCAAACAGGTGACCCCCTTACTACATAATTCAGCCTGTTTGGGGATCTGACAATGGGCTCTTAGAATATTACTTTCTTGTCAAAAGGTCAGAGGCTTTATTTCAAGATCAATATTCCTGTATGTTCCCCAAACCAGATAACCCAGACACTGAAAAATGTCTGCCTGATTAAATAACTGTGTGTGTGTGTGTGTGTTGGAGGGGGGTGGTTGGCAACTGATTTCCCTTGGAAGCAACAGCTGAACTAAGATAAAAACAGAAAGAACTGAAGAGAAGCAGATAATCAGAAGTAGAGGTTCTGATTATCAGAATAGAATTCCATGCTGGGCCACTGAGCAGTATATACATATTCCTTGTATTGTACATGGACCAATGCAATAAAAACACATGCATCAAAAGAATGATATTAATTTGCTTCTACTCCTACAGGAAACAAGGAGCAGCTGGAACTGCAGCCATCTTGAGCCCCTTCCATATTGAGATCTCTCATCTACAGAGAATTAATTAGGATGCAGGGAAGATAGTCCATCGGAAAATCTAATTTTAACTAAATTCATCTTTCTCAAGAGCATATATTTTTGTTTTAGTACAGTTAAAATATGCCACAGAATTTTAAATCTGCTGAGTAAAAAGAATTTCTGTAAGGCTGACTTTCTGATTTGCTAAATTCCTTGTAGTTCTATTTTTCTCACTTTCAAGAAGAAAAGATAGCTGTCAGGAAGAGAAACTTAGTTATCAAGAGCGTCTAGGAAGGAAGTGATAAGAAAATGGCTCTGGCTCCCTTTCTGACAACTTGATTTCATGTCCTCAACACAGACCAGATAGAAATAGCTCTGAGGCATGCCTTTCACTCTCCTCTCTAATCTGCTCCTCTTCACTTTCTCACATTTTTTCTTTCCCACATTTATGTCTGCCCACAACAGCTAATGAGAAGGGATTTGTAACCAGCTTTGATGAAAACACCCTCATTTTTTATTTCCTTGCACTTCAAGCCTCAAAGGACTCATCTTACCTCCACAAAAAGAGATCCCAGTAATGCTGAGAGTGAGTAACATTGGGATAGAAATTTTCAAGTTGCTCCATTCTGCTGTGTTGTCGCCTGTCCACACGGCACCTTTGGTCACCAGCAACAATGTATTAAAATCACAAATCAACCCATGCGTTCAATTTCCTATGTAGATTCCTTATTCGTAAAAGACAACTTAATGAAAAGGAAAACCAATTTCTTGCCTTAAAATAAATAAATTCTAATTTTCTACAATGAAAAGTATCAATTTTCTAATGTGAAAAGTTATTAAAATCTACAAAACAAGCATTCTAGGAAAATATTCTGAAATTGCACTTATTTTTGAAGTATAATTTAGGTCTGATAGAGGAGCCCTTTGAAAAATCAACTTTAAGATATAATTTGCATATAATACATGTGGTTTTTTTTTTTTTTTTAGATGGAGTCATGTTCTCACTTGCGCAGGCTGGAGTGCAGTGCCGTGATCTCGGCTCACTGCAACCTCTGCCTCCCAGGGTTCAACTGAGTCTCCTGCCTCAGCCTCCCAAGTAGCTGGGATTACAAGTGTGCACCATCACGCCTGGCTAAATTTTGTATTTTTAGCAGAGAGGGGTTTCGCCATGTTGGCCAGGCTGGTCTTGAACTCCTAGCCTCAAGTGATCCACCTGCCTTGGCTTCCCAAAGTGCTGAAATTATAGGCGTGAGCCACCATGCCCAGCCTCTTCATGTATCTTCTTTTATAAAGTGTCTATAGAAATCTTTTGCTCATTTAAAAAAAATATTTAAGTTCAGGGGTACATGCACAGGTGTGTTATGTCGGTAAATTCGTGTGTCACAGGAGTTTGTTGTACAGATTATTTTGTCATTTTGTCACCCTGATGTTAAGCCTAATACCCATTAGTTATTTTTCCTGATCCTCTTCCTCTTCCCACCCTCTATTCTCAGGCAGGCCCCCGTGTCTGTTGTTCCCCTCTACGTGTCCACGTGTTCTCATCATTTAGCTCCCACTCCTAAGTGAGAACATGGGGTATTTGGTTTTCTGTTTCTGCATTAGTTTGCTAAGGATAATGGCCTCCAACTCCATCCATGTTCCTGCACAGGGCATGATCTCATTCATATATATAAAAATAAATTTAATAAAAAAGAAAAAAATATCAAAGACCAGATCACAGGCAAGATATCTCATTCCTTTTTTATGGCTGCATAGTATTCCATGGTGTACACATACCACATTTTCTTTATCCAGCTTACCACTGATAGGCATTTAAGTTTATTCCATGTCTTTACTATTGTGAACAGGTGCTGCCATAAACATACACGCTCATGTGTCTTTATGACAGAATGATTTGTATTCCTTTGGGTATATACCTAGTAATGGGATTGCTGGGTCAAATGGTAGTTCTGTTTTTAGTTATTTGAGGAAACATCACATTGCTTTCCACAATGGTTGAACTATTTTACACTCCTACCAGCAGTGTATAAGCATTCTCCTTTCTCTGCAACCTTGCCAGCATCTGTTACCTTTTCACTTTTTAATAATAGCCATTCTGAATGGTGTGAGGTGGTATTTCATTGTGGTTTTGATATGCTTTTTTCTATTGATCAGTGATGTTGAGCTTTTTTTCATATGCTTGTTGGCCACATGTATGTCTTCTTTTGAAAAGTGTCTGTTCATGTTCTTTGCCTACTTTTTAATGGGGCTGTTTGTTTTTTCTCGTAAATTTGCTTAAGTTCCTTATAGATGCTGGATATTAGATCTTTGTCAGATGCATAGTTTGTAAATATTTTCTCCCGTTCTGTAGATTGTCTATTAACTCTATTGACAGTTTCTTTTGCTGTGCAGAAGCTCTTTAGTTTAATTAGATCCCGTTTGTCAATTTTGCTTTTGTTGCAATTGTTTTTGGTATCCTCATCATGAAATCTTTGCGTATTCCCATGTCCAGAATGGTAATGCCTAGGTTGTCTTCCGGGGTTTTTACATAGTTTTGGGTTTTACTGTTAAGTCTTTAATCCATCTTGAGTTAATTTTGTATACAGTATATGAAAGAAGTCCAGTTTCAATCTTCTGCATATGGCTTGCCAGTTGTCCCAGCACCACTTATTGAATAGGGAGTCCTTTCCCCATTGCTTGTTTTTGTCAGCTTTGTCAGAGATCAGATGGTTGTAGATGTGCAACCTTATTTCTGGGCTCTGTATTCTGTTCCATTGGTCTACATGCCTGTTTTTGTGCCAGTATCATGTTGTTTGGTTACTGCAGCCTTGTAGTAGTTTGAGGTTGGGTAGCATATTGCCTCTTGCTCTGTTCTTTTTCCTTAGGATTGCCTTGGCTATTCAGGCTCTTTTTTTTTCTTTTTTTCTTTTGGTTCAATATGAATTTTAAAATAGTTTTCTCTAGTTTTGTGAAGAATGTCATTGGTAGTTTGACAGGAATAGCGTTGAATCTATAAGTTGCTTTGGGCAGTATGGCCATTTCAACAATATTGATTTTTCCTATCCATGAGCATGGAATGTTTTTCCATTTGCTTGTGTCATCTCTGATTTCTTTGCACACCATTTTGTAGTTCTCATTGTAGAGATCTTTCACCTCGCTGGTTAGCTGTATTCCTAGGTATTTTCTTCTTTTTGAGGCAATTGTGAATGGGACTATGCTCCTGATTTGGCTCTAGGCTTGACTGTTCTTGGTGTATAGAAATGCTAATGATTTTTATATGTTGATTTTGTATCCTGAGACTTTGCTGAAGTTGTTTATTAGCTTAAGGAGCTTTTGGGCTGAGACTATGGGGTTTTCTAGACACAGAGTCATGTCATCTGCAAATAGGAATAGTTTGACTTCCTCTCTATCTGGATGCGCTTTATTTCTTTCTCTTGCCTGACTGCTCTGGCCAGGACTTCTTCCAATACCATTTTGAATAGGAGTGGTGATAGAGGGCATCCTTGTATTCTGCCAGTTTTCAAGGGGAATGCTTCCAGCTTTTGCCCATTTAGTATGATGTGGGCTGTGGATTTGTCAAATATGACTCTTATTATTTTGAGGTATGTTCCTTCAGTACCTAGTTTGCTGAGAGTTTTTAACAAGAAGGGATGCTGAATTTTATTGAAAGCTTTTTCTGCATCTATTGAGATGATCATGTGGTTTTTGTATTTAGTTTTGTTTATGTGATGAATCACATTTATTGACTTGGGTATGTTAAACCAACCTTGCATTCCAATGATAAAGGCTTCTTGATCATGGTGGATAAGCTTTTTGATGTGCTGCTGAATTCAGTCTGCCAGTATTTTGTTGAGGATTTTTGCATCAATGTTCATCAAGGATACTGGCTTCAAATTTTCTCTTTTTTGTGTCTCTGCCAGGTTTTGGCATCAGGATGATGCTGGCATCATAGAATGAGTTAGGGAGGAGTCCCTCCTCCTCAATGAAATAGTGTCAGTAGAAATGGTATCAGCTCTCCTTTGTACATCTGGTAAAACTGGGCTGTGAATCTGTCCGGTCCTGGGCTATTTTTGGTTGGTAGGCTTTTTACTACTGATTCAATTTTGGAGCTTGCTATTGGTCTTTTCAGGGATTCAATTTCTTCTTGGTTCAGTCTTAGGAGGGTATATGTGTCCAGGAATTTATCCATTTCTCCTAGATTTTCTCCTTTGTAATTTCCAATTGTGTTTATTTGGATTTTCTCTCTTTTCTTCTTTATTAGTCTAGCTAGCAGTCTTTTTTTTTTTTTTTTCCCAGAAAACCAACTCTTAAAAGTAGGTTGTCTTTCTTATTATTATTCAGTAGTAAAAGATCTTTATATATTCTGGATACAAGTATTTTGGCAGATATATCTGTATATGTATATTTCAAATATTTTTTTCCTCAGTCTGTGGCTTGCCATTTCATTTTCTTACCAATGTCTTTGAAAGGGCAGACATTTTTAAATTTTGATGAAGTCTAATTTGTCATTTTTTTCTTTTATGATTCATGCTTTTTGTGTTCTTTCTAAGAAATGTTTGTCTATTTCAAAGCCATAAAGATTTTCTACTGGCCAGGTGCAGTGGCTCACGCTTGTAATCCCAGCACTTTGGGAAGCCGAGGAGGGCAGATCACTTGAGGTCAAGAGTTTAAGACCAGACTGCCCAACATGGTGAAACCCTGTCTCTACTAAAAATGTAAAAGTTAGCCAGGTGTGGTGGTGGGCACCTGTAATCGCAGCTACTCAGGAGGTTGAGGCAGGAGAATCACTTGAACCTGGGAGGTGGAGGTTGCAGTGATCTGAGATGACGCCACTGCATTCCAGCCTGGGCAACAGAGTGAGACTCCATCTCAAAAAAAAAAAAAAGATTTTATTCTATGTTTTTTTCCAGAAGTTAGGTTGTATTTTTAGCATTTAAAATGAGTTAATTTTTTAGTTTAATTTTGAATATGGTATGAGGTAGGGGTGTAGTTTCATTTTTTTCCCCACACAGATATCCAGTTGTTTCAGAACCATTTACTGAAAAGAAATTATAATTTCTCCATTAAATTTCCTTGGAAACTTTGTTGCAAAGCAATTGATCACATATGTGTTGGATACTCTGGATTCTCTACTCTGTTCCATTGATCTGTGTACCTATTTCTTCCCACCTCCACCAGCCCCTGCTCCCGAAGAAAACCCTAAAAAATTTGAGAGAAGTGTTACAGGCCATAAAGGGGAGACATAATAACAGTAGCAATAACAATAATTAACATTTATTTAACCCATACTGAGCCAGGTGTTATGCCGAATAGTTTGCTGGTATTATCCTACTTAATAATCACAATAATCCTATCAGATAAACACTATTATAAACACAATTTTACAGATAAGGGAAGTATAGCAAGCAATGGATACATAATATACCCAGAGTTACACAGTTATTAAGTGGTAGAGGCAGGATTTGAGCCCAGGCACTCTGATGCCTAAGCCAGTGTTCTTGTTCTTATTTACTGAAGAGTTGCTAAGAGTTTGTGTGAGAGATTATATACCACCAAAGACAGCCATAAAAGGGAAAGTCTTATTTTACTAAATATATACTACTCCTGAAGCATTTTTGTCTATCTTCTACCAAAATAGTTTTGGTAGCTATTTTTGTTTTAATCTTTCATAGAAATTTTAGGCTGCCCTAAGGCCAGGAAAAAAAAAATTCTTCTTTTTTTTTTTTGAGATGGAGTTTCACTCTGTGGCCCAGGCTGGACTGCAGTGGTGCAATCTTGGCTCACTGCAACCTCCACTTCCCAGTTGCAAGAAATTCTCCTGCCTCAGCCTCCTGAATAGCTGGGACTACAGGCATGTGCCACTATGCCTGGCTCATTTTCGTATTTTTAGTAGAGAAAGGGTTTCACCAGGTTTCACCATGTTGCCCAGGCTGGTCTCAAACTCCCAACCTCAAGTGATCTGCCCACCTGCCTCAGAAAAGTACTGGGATTACAGACATGAACCACTGCTCGTGACCAAAAAAAATACTTTTTTTTTTTTTTTGAGACAGAGTTTTGCTCTTGTTGCCCAGGCTGGAGTGCAATGGCGCGATCTCTGCTCACTGCAACCTCTGCCTCCCAGGTTCAAGCGATTCTCCTGCCTCAGCCTCCCTAGTAGCTGGGATTACAGGTGCGCGCTACCACGCCTAGCTATTTTTTTTTTTTTTTTTTTTTTTAGTAGAGACAGGGTTTCACCATGTTGATCAGGCTAGTCTCGAACTCCTGACCTCAGGTGATCCACCCGCCTCGGCCTCCCAAAGTGCTGGGATTACAGGTTTGAGCCACTGTGCCTGGCTCAAAAAAAATATTTTCCAGGGATTGTTCTTTTAAAAAAGTATTCTAATTTCCTCTTGACTTCAAGCGAGATATGTACGCATCTACATAATGATTTTGAAATTCATATGGAGACATTCTCATCAAGAAAGAAAGCTCACGTAAACATGCAGATATTTTCATGTCTCATACTATTGTTTAGTCAGAAGTTCTCTATGGCTATTGATCATCGCATATGACTTAACAAAGTAGTGTTTCCTGTAATGTCTTGCTACACAGTGAAGCAAAGCTGATAGCTTCACACAGAGTACTGCAGGCTAAGCAATGGACCAACATAAGAGATCAACAATAACCTAATATTCAAATCTTCTGTTATCGTTTTTTAACTGTTGCTGGTAAATGTTTTCATTAAAAATACTTTTTATTTGTGATTAAAAATGATACTTGTAGACAATTTGTAAAATAAAGTTAGATAAAAGAAAAAAATGCAAATCACTCAAAATCACCAAGGTATTACATTTTCTTATATTTAACTGTCTGCCAATCTATCTACCCACTTATTTATTTAAATTACTATCTTCCATTTATCTTTTATAAAATTGAGATAATAAGAAATAAGACTTGATGTTTGATAGATCAGTAAGGTGACTATAGTTGGCCTTGATTGTGCATTTTAAAAAAGCTAAAAGAGAATAATTTAAATGTTCCTAGCATAAAGAAAAGATACATATTTAAGGTGATAGATATCCCAATTACTCTGATTTGATTATATGAACATATCCAATTATCACACATATCCTGAAAATATGTACATCTAATACATATCAATACAAAATTAGGTTAACATTATAAACACTTAGGTGTTCCTTTTTTAATTTATCATATCAAAAACATTTTCTCATGCAATTAAAGCTACCATTTAAAATAGCCTTATGAAAATTAAAAAAAGAAAAAAATTTTTTAAACATAAATAGCCTCACAATAATCTACCATGTTGCTATACCATACTTTTATAACTATTCCCTTATTGTTATGTATTTAGATTTTCTTTCTTACTTTTGTTTCAAGGACTACCGCTGTGTTGAATACCTCTGTACATGAATCTTTGCCTGAGATTGTAATATTTTGGCCCTTTCCAGAATGCCATAGGGCCTGGTTTTCAGGGGTGGAGTGGGAGGCTTAATAATGTCCACAGTATAGTAAGGGCTGGATTCTTTAAACTAGGATCTAAGCTCTCCGTTGCTTATGCAAGGCCAGGGGACTTAAAATAGCCTTCCTGCCACAGGGTGGTTAAGTTGAACCAGATCTGCATTAGCTGGTAACCTGCATCCAGTTATAGATGACCCTGACCACACACAACAGCCAGGTCTATTTTAAGCCACGTTGCTAAGTGGAACAGTTGGTTAATGGAATGTGTTAGAGGTGTATCTCCCTGGCTTTGATAAATCAAAGAGACAGGATCAAAGATGACTATCCCAGCAAACTGAATACTTAGAAGTTACTCTCCCAACAACGAAGTGGCCATTTCTTCAGTGAGAAACAAGTATCAAATGACTAAAATTTGTTTATTCTGTCTTATAGGACAAAATCCATACTTTAGGGCACACCACTGTCTACAATCAAAGGCCTGACCAATGGCTATTGAAAAGGAAGGCATCAGCTGAGTGTGCTGGTTCACACTTGTAATCATAACACTTTGGGAGGCCAAGGTGGGCAGATCGCTTGAGTCCAGGAGTTCGAGACTAGCCTGGGCAACATGGTGAAACTCTGTCTCTACCAAAAAATACATATACATATATAAATTAGCTGGGCGTGGTGGTGTGTACCTGTAATCCCAGCTACTCATGAGGCTTAGGTGGGAGGATTGCTTGAGCCCAGGTGGTCAATGCTGCAGTGAGTCATGACTGTGCCACTGCACTCCAGCCTGGGTGACAAAGTGAGACTCTGTCTCAAATAAACAAATGAAAAAAAAAAAAAAAAGGAAAAGGAAGGCATCAGCACAGTAACATCACATTCTATAAATGGTTAAAAAAAAAGTTGCTAATGTGTTTTTAAGTCTGATACGAGCCATTCCTTACCATACTTTTGTGATCCAGCAAAGAAAGAACGTGTAAGAACAAAGGGTCTCTCCTTCCCTTTAGATCGTTGTATCAGTCCTTCTGCAGTAGCCATTTGCTATATCACCAAACAAGAAAAATTTCAAAGAGATGATTGGATTTGTACAGACATCCCCAATAAGCTATCTAACATACAAAAAGCAAACAGTAGGCAGGAGCTTGAAATGGAAAATATTAAAATAAATCCATCAAATAATTTTCATGGTATAATGAAATTACTCTAAATTCCCCTATTAAAAGAATGGAAAATTTTCTTTGGTTAACAATAGCAAAGAAATAATAATAAACAATCATCTAGCATTTCTTTGGTGCTTACTATTGCTAGGCATTTAATATAATTTTCTCATATAATCTACATAACAACCTCTGAGACAGACAGTTTTCATTGGTAGGAAAAACTGAGATTCAGAGGGGTTAAATGACTGGTCCTGACCTATATAAGACAGCTCACTAACTAAAGCAGTCTACAGTTACTGCAACAGGCTGTTAAAGAGGCAAACACATACTATTTGAAAACTATGCTTATATTTAGCCAAAAGCTCCCATTGGAAAATACCAATAGGTAAGAGGGCCACAAGAATACAGTCACAATTTGAAAATAACAAAGAACCATGAGTATACATGAGGTCAAGTGTCTGCCACGTCTTTTGGATGTAGTTGGCAAATGAAAGATAATTTTACCACCTTTATTGAGGAAGCTAAGTACTTAAGGAAGGCTTTACATTTTTAAAATATACTTATTGAAACTGTGTGTGTTCTAAATATTGCTCCTCCAGTGTGAATATAAGACTTGCTGTATTTAGATATTTGTGAAATCTTAAAACACTTGTTTTAATTACCTTCATTCACATATTTATACACTGCTTGCATCAATAAAAGTTTGAGGTAGTAGCCAGTGAGTGCCATTTATTAATGGCTCCTATCAAGGCAGAGGCTTTACGTTATAATTAATTTCATAATACTTAAAAGTTCATCAAGTTCATCATGAAAAGAAAAGAAGCAAAGGGAGAAATAATAAAAAGTCTTGTACTGGATACTACCTAAGACTCATTGCAGTTGTCAGAAAAGACACACAAAGAGAAATGAACAGTAGAGAATAGCGATTATATTACAAAGCAAATGACTTTCAGCCAAAAGGCGGGTCACACGAGCCCAGTTTACTTCTGTTTGGATGTCTTACATGATAAAAACCGTAGATGTTGTGGAGTTCTCTGTGCTCCCAATTGCCATGATGAATGGCATTCTTCTGCATGGTTTGCTCTGGCCCTCTAAAGACAGAAGGCTCATTCATGTCATTCCAAAGGAAGAGGATGTCCGTAGATCCCTAGGAAGTAAACCTTGGTCATGACACTCCTACATTGATGATATCTATATAATAGCTGTCACCATTGCTACCTCATTTTAAAAATTATGTTTATTATCTATGCTCTGTCCTCTGCTCCACTGCTAGAGTATAAGTTCCACAGGGAATGACATTTTGTCTGTTTTGTTCATTAATAAATCCCAAACATCTAGAATAGTACCTGGCCCATAGACAGATCTCAATAAATATTTGCTGCTGAATAAAAGAATGCTGCCCTGTGTTGTCTGTGAAATATATATTTCCTGGCAAATTCATTCCAAGACCTCCCTGCGGGACTCCTATGGGAAAGGCTGTGAATGTTCACAATTGGGCTCTTTCTCATTCATCAGATGCTACAACTCTTAACTAAGGGCAACTACAGCTGAACATGACAAGATTCCACCTTCTCTCTAATACTTTGAAAGACTTGACAGCCAATATACCTGTTTGTTAACATCATCTATAGTTTGTATTCTACACAGAATTGTTCAGTTTAGAGTGGGAAGGGAAGTTTAGACTTCTAAACTGAAGTCATCTAGTTAACATGGTATTGCAGAATCTCTGGTCTTTTCTAGAATCCCTTATCTTTTGGCATTTGACTGAATAGCTAAACAGACAGGGAGTCCCTCAGGCAGCTCATTCCATTATTTTTCAAAAATCCTGCTCCTTGTACATAACATTCCCCTCGCAGAGCCTACCTAGCTTACCTTCTGAGACCCCACAGAATACATCTGTCACCTCGCCCACAAGAAAGTCTTTCAAATGCCTGGAGGTGGCTTGTTTTTTTTTTGAATCTTTATTTCTAAACATGTGTGTTCTTCTATGAATAAGGGTAAATGATTTCCAAATATTTAACTGCCATATCTTTCCTATAGAACCACCTAAGGCAGGGATTGGCAAACATTTTTGGTAAAGGTCCAGATAGCAAATATTTTCAACTTTGCAGGCCATGAGGTCTCTTTTTCAATTATTCAACTCTGCCATAGTAGTACAAAAGCAGCCACAGATAATAGGGAAATGAATAGGCATGGCCAGATTTGGCCCAACGCTTGTCTATCCCTGTACTAAGTTGTTTACTAGTGCCCTATCACTTGATGCCAGAAACCACAGTTTAGTGGTTAAAAGCTGGGCTTAGGGGACAAACAGACCTGAGTTCAAATTTTGGTTCCACCACTTACTAAATGCGTGAGCTTGGCAAGTTTTTAAGCTTCTCTATGTCTCAATTTCCTCATCTATGGGGTTAGATTTAGTTATAGTTCCAACTTCAGAGGGTTATTATGAAGACAAATGGTATGATGCACATAAAGTCGTCCTTAGCACAGTGCTCGGCACACAGCAAGTACTCAGTTTGCATTAGGTATCATCATCATCAGTGCCATCATTAATATCATCACAATCAGTTGAAAACAGTTCTCCAGATGTGGCCTCTCCAGTTTTCTCTGTGGTTCTTATCAGATTATTTAAAAATCATACTTCACTTTTAATGACAAATATGTTGTAAGATATTTTCAAGTGTATCATCATATTCAAATAACAGTTATGGAATACAATTTTATATAAAATATATATAGCAATTTGAAAATATAATAAACCTCTGCTATAAAGTACTTTGATATATCACAGAGTCTATTATAATAGAGGTCAAAATCACAGCTTTTGTGCATTTGCTTATGCATATAGCACCTCTCCCAGCACCCCCAGAGTCTGTAATGTGGTGGCCATACTTGCCTTTTAATAAAAGCATTATATATCAAAAGCTACTCAATGAAAAAGAATAGTTTTAGTCAATCACTTTTTCCACTTCTTTCACTCTTTCAGGTAACTAGAAAACAATAAAGGAATAAAAACCAACCTGATAAACAGGGAAAGCAAAAAGACTTGAATACCACTCTCTGACCTTGGGATTGGTGAAATCCAGGTAAGAGGAGAGACCTGTGGAGGCAGAACAGTAGGCAGGCTGTCAAGAACAGTGGTCCTCACAGTAAGATGCATTGTAAAGAAGATATCAGATGTGGGAGCTGGGAAATGGGCACCTTACATAAACATGAAAGTTGGCTGACAGAGGCATGGTCTGTTGAGAAGTGAATGAAGGTAATGCTGGGCTCCAGTGACAATCACTAGATCTTTCAATACCAGAAGCCCAGGGGAATGCCAATGCACAAGCATCACGATAGAGCCTGTCCCTCACTGATGGCCTAAGATAGCCCAAGGAAGGATGGCAAATATCCTGCAGTGATCTCTTGGTTCTTAAAGAGAACAGAGAAGTGTGTTCAAGGGATGTAAAGGGAAAAAAAGAAAGGCATGGGGTTTCTCTACAGTGCATGGGTTTATGATAGATAGTGCTGACTCTTTATCTCTATTTCTAAACAACGTGGTGATTTTCCTTTTGTCCTTGGGGAGTTTCTACCAAGGCTTTAAATTGATAACTTTTAATAACTTTTAAAATGAAGAATCCATAGTCATCAGGGTGGCTGAGGTCACTCATGAAAGCCTGGGAAGTCAAAACTATGGGCTAAAAGGGTGAAGAGCAATCACAAGGAGATAGCTTGCAGGACCCCCTTTTTTTCTTTCTCCTCCTCTGCTTTTCTTATTCCCCAACTTTTTATCTCTGTTTGCTTGGAGAAACAGCATGCCACTGAGGTTTGCTTGTTTATTTTTCATTCATTCAATTATTGATTGATAAATACATACAAAGCATACAGTACCAGGTGTTATGAAAGATACAAAAGAAGGGAAAACTATCTCTTCCTTAAATTATATGCTTAAAATGTAGCTAGAGGAGCAAGAGACATCTACAAGGGAGCAGAATGATGACCATGCAGCCTTCATTAATTGGGACAGAACATGTGGAAATAATAAGTGTATAAAGTGATTTCATACCTGGCCAACACACCCCTTCAAAGTCTTCCCCTTCCTGATTCTTCACAAAGAAGCCCTGATCTTTGGCCTTCACATATACTGAGTAGTCAGGATCAATCTTGATGTGGGGATCACTGATGACCACAAGCTGTCAGGACATGAAGGTTTGGAGGTCTCATCAGTTTTATGTAAGACAAATGTTCATGTATATGTTTTCACCATAGTTTGGGGGTTCAATTTTTACAAACAACTACAACTAGTATTGAAATATTTCAGACACAAAAACAAAAACAAAAACAAAAAATAAATATTTCAGACACCAGTAAAACCCTATAACCTTTCATGTGCTTATGAGAATTTCAACTGATACCAAAACTGGGCCAATGCTGGCCAGGCACAGCGGCTCACACCCGCAATCCCAACACATTGGGAGGCGAAGGTGGGAGGACTGCTTAGGGCCAGGAGTTTGAGACCAGCCTGGGCAACATAGTGGGACACTGTCTCCACAAAAAAATTGAAAAATTAGCTGGGCGTGGTGGTGTCCACCTGTGGTCCCAGCTACTCAGGAGGCTGAGGCAGGAGGACTGTTTGAGCTGGGGAGGTCATGGCTACAGTGAGCCATGATCATGATACTGCAATCCAGCTTGGGTGACAGAACAAGACCCCATCTCTAAAAAGGAAAAAAACAAAAACAAAAAAACCAGGCCAATGCTCTTTTATAATTATTGCTGCCTAACCAATAGATGTTCTTTAAATAGCATTAAGTGTCTATCTGTCCATGATGCTGAGTGCTGCATACTATACATAGAGAACTAAGTAGGCAGGGTACCTGCTCCCTAGACATTTAGACGCTCAGATAACATTGATATAAGCAAACATTAAAGAAACTAAGAGAATAACATGTTAAAAACAAACAAAGTCCCCAAGCTCAGTGGTGCAGGCATATTAGGAAGGAGATTTGAGAAAGTTGTAAGCCACAGCATTGTGTCTCTAGCGTCTCTCTGTGACTTTACAATACCATCACTTCCACCACTCTAGGGCCTCAATAACACTTTATTTGGCCAGAACACCATCTAATCCTCCTTCCTCATCTCTATTCTAATCAGTCCTGAATATTAAAGTTTAATTCTTCATTGCTCGAACATTTTCTTAAATTTTTTTGTTTGTTTTTTGAGACAGAGTCTCGCTCTGTCGCCCAGGCTGGAGTGCAGTGGCACGATCTCGGCTCATTGCAATCTCCACCTCCTGGGTTCCAGCAATTCTCCTACCTCAGCCTCCCAAGTAGCTGGGATTACAGGTGCCCACCACCATGCCGGACTAATTTTTTTTTTTTTGTATTTTTAGTAGAGATAGGGTTTCATCATGTTGGCCAGGCTGATCTTGAACTCCTGACCTCAGGTGATCTGCTCACCTCAGCCTCCCAAAGTGCTGGGATTACAGGTGTGAGCCACTGCACCCAGCCTAAATTTTTTAATTGTGATAAAATACACATAACATAAAATTTACCATCTTAACCATTTTTAAGTGTGCAGTTTAGTACTGTTAAGTATGTACATTCATAATGTTGTGTAGTCAATCTCCAGAACTCTCTCATGTTGCAAAACTAAACCTTTATACTCATTAAATGATGATTTCTCATTCCCTCCTCCTAGCTCCAGCAACTACCATTCTATAATACTTTCTGTCTCTATGAATCTGACTACTCCAATTACTTCAAATTAGTGGAATCACACAGTATTTGTCTTTTTGTAACTGGCTTATTTCACTTAGCATTTATCCTCAAGGTTCATCCATGCTGTAGTATTTATTAGAATTTCCTTCCTTTTAAAGGTTGAATAATATTCTGTTGTATGTATATACCACATTTTGTTTACGTATTCGTCTGTCAACGGAGTTGCAACCCAAGCAGCTTGGGTTGCTTTGACCTTTTGACTACTGTGACTAATGCTGCTATAAACATGGGTGTATAAATATCTGTTCAGGTTCCTGCTTCCAGTTCCTTTGGGTATATACCCACAAGTGGAATTGCTGGATCACACAGTAATTCCATTTTTAAATTTTTGAGGAACTATCATATTGTTTTCCATAACAGCTGTACCATTTTGCATTCCTACTAACGGTGCACAAGGATTCCAATTTCTCTACATCCTTGCCAACACTTGTTATTTTGTTTTTTTTTAAAATAGTAGTCATCTTAATTATGTAAAATAAGATTTCACTGTGGTCTTGGTTTGCATTTCCCTAATGATTAGTGGTGTTGAGCATCTTTTCTTGTGCTTGTTGGCTATTTGTGTATCTTCTTTGGAGAGATGTCTATTCAAATTCTTTGCCCACTTTTTAACTGTTTTTTTTTTTGTTGCTGAGTTGTAGGAGTTTGTTATATATTCTGGATATTAACCCCTTATTCAAAAACTTGTAATGTTTCCAAATGCATACAAAGCAGTTTACACAAAGGTCCCAACCTTTCTGGTCAGATCCTCCACTATTAGAACCCTCACATGCCTGGCTGTCAAACTTGCCTGTGCACTGCCTTCCGAACACCCCCTAATGCTCCTTCCTCTGGCTGCACTGCCCTCTTCCCTCTCCCTGTTTACTCATTAGTTAGGGACATCCTTCAGGGCTCATCTAAAATGCACTTCTAGGCCAGATATGATGGCTCACGCCTGTAACCCCAGCACTTTGGGAGCCTGAGGTGGGCGGATCACCTGAGGTCAGGA
Organism: Pongo abelii; assembly: GCF_028885655.2. Lineage (NCBI taxonomy): Eukaryota > Metazoa > Chordata > Mammalia > Primates > Hominidae > Pongo > Pongo abelii. The sequence continues at coordinate 45,257,618 of NC_072001.2, read as the reverse complement.
GTTCAAGACCAGCCTGGCCAACATACTAAAAATACAAAAATTAGCTGGCCATGGTGGCACATGCCTGTAATTCTAGCTACTCAGGAGGCTGAGGCAGGAGAATTGCATGAACCCAGGAGGTGGAGGATGCAGTCAGCTGTGATCGCACCATAGCACTACAGCCTGGGTGACAGAGTGAGACTCTCTCCCGAAAAAAGAAATTAAATAAAAAATAAATAAATAAAATAAAATGCACCTCTGGAACAAAGCCCTGCTTAAGTCTTGAGGATATAATCTTCTCTTTCTTGGCCTGCCCCTACCCTGACCTTTCTTTGGCCCTTATGTTACTTTCCTGTATTGTAGTTGGATACTTGCCTTTTCTTCACTCACTGTAAGACCACAAGGAGCTGAACTCTGTATACCCTTCAGCACTAGCATAGCATCTTGAAGGTTCAAGGCCTCAGTAAATAACTACTTATTAAGGACAGAAGATCTGGAGTCAGGCAGACCATGGTTCAGACTCTTGCCATGCTACTTATTCACTGTGTGCCTTTGTGTAAATTTTGAAACCAGTCTAAGCCTCAGCTTCTTCATCTAAAATATGGGGTAACAAGACCTACCTTATAGTTTTGTCATCACTGGATGGAATAATGTGTTTTATCATATTGTCTAGCCCATAACAGCTTGATATATGGTAGCTATTTATTAATTGGGAAATTAGGAGTTAACTGAATGGACTCTGGCCATCTGTGAAAAGCCTGGTAGGGAGGTCAAAGGAATGGGTTGAAAAGTCAACCTTACTTTCGAGGAGAGGAACTTTATTCATTCACATGATACACATAGGGTTTCGCCCCCCTTCTCCTCTCTCCATTTTCTTCTCTCCATCTTTTCATTATTGCTATTACCACCACCACCACTCCTGGAACTGGAAAGCAGCATTATACATGTTCCAGTGGCTTCTCTCCCTCCCTATTTTCTATTTCTGTTCTTTTCTTGGCCAGATTAACAGGTGGAGTCCACCACAGAAGCATGCAGGAAAAACAGTGTAATAAAGAATTTGATACCATATTTGATATTTGACTGTTAAGGGTTTTCAAGCCCTGCTACTCCCCCCTTACCCTTCGGCCCGTATCTGGACAAGCTGACAAAGAAAGCTCTAGTGCTCCCTCCTTTGGTGCCAGCAGGGGGTTCAAACAATCTAAGCCTCAGCCTGCGTGCAAGAGCCCTTGCCCTGTCCCCACCCGCTAACCACCATAAAAGCTGAGCCAATCTCCTTTCTCAGTTCTCTCAAGCCATTTTCAAACCAGCTTGGGAGCCACTCCTGCTCTCCCCAGAAAGCCTCATTATATGAGTAATAAACTTTTTAATATACTCTTAGTGCATGTGTGGTGTCACCAATTGAGATATGGAAACCAAATTTTGAGTGGGGGGATCACATTACAACAGGGTGGCCACAACAAATGGAACTGAAAATGCTAGACCCCTTCTTCATTATGGGGACCTAGATAACTAAGCCAGGAATGGATGGGGTCATCGCCTTTTTACCATTCACTTTCTCTCTTATCACAGTGACAATTATATTTGAATCTACTATTTTCACAGCCATTTTTTATCAGATGTTTCTCCACCACTGATGTGCCAAGGCAACTTTAAAACATTTTTTAAAACTCTGTAATTAAAAGGTTCAGAAATGTTGGCTTATTTTACCTTACGCTTTTTGCTCCTGAGCAGCTCTTGCATCCTCTCGGGGTTTGGGAATCTGTTTTTGTCCCAGGTGAAGTACCTCTTGCCCTCAGTGTGCTCTATGTCCAGCCACATGGCATCATAAGGAATGTCATGCTCATCAAACCCTGCATCCACTGCTTTTACATCCTGCTCATCTTCATAGTTCCAGCGGCACTGGTGATATCCCAAAGAGAAAAGAGGGGGCATGGCTTGTGTGCCTAAAAGAGAGAGATGACAACTGAGTCAACTGCTATGGCAATGACCATTATTCATTTGATAAACATTTCCTGAATGTCTACAGAGTATTCAGCACTGAGCTCATGCTTAGAATATCAAGGAGAAGAAAGCACAGTCCTTGCCTTTAAGGAAGTGACAACCTTGCTAATGAGGCAGGAGTGTAAATAAAGTGCTCTGCCGTGAGGTATAACTGCCAGGTTAAGTATCAGTTTAGTGCTACCAGAACATAGAGAGGTTAACAAATTCTGCCTGTGGTGAAGTATAGGGTCTTGAAAGGCTTCACAGAGGAAATAAAACCTTGTTTGGACTTTGTAGACTAAGTAGGAATATACCAGACAGGAAGAATAGATAGAGCATTCCGGGCACGGGGAATAGAAAAAACACAGAGGCAGAGAAGTACATGACAGGCTTACAGAAAAATAAATATTCAAGGGTATCACAGTATCACAGTGTGAGAGAGACCAGTAGAAGATGAAACTGAATAGGGTCAGATTGTCAAGGGCCCTGTAATTGAGGTTAGGAATTCTGAATCTTGTCTTATGAGAAGCCATCAAAAGTCTGGCAAGATGTAATCTTAGCAGACCTATATTTTAGAAAAATTAAATCAGGGTGCAGCATTGGGACTCACTTGAAGGTAAAGAGACTGAAGTTGGGAAGAAGTTTCAGTAAATTATTATCAAAATGTTTACTGATAACGTGAAGGACTTCTGGTCAACCACTTGCATGTATCTCCTTTCCCTCCTAAAGTCACACTAAAATCTGAGTAAAGAAAAGAAAAAAGGAAGAAAGCCACAAAAACAAAGAGAATGGGAGTGGAGTAATTTCAACAAAAATTTGACAGGTGGCAGGCAGGATCGGGGTGGTAACTGTTGGCCAAAGCCAGGGGAAGCTCTCCCCAGAGTGATATTGAGGAGGCTATTGACAGAAGAGCTCACCCTGCATCCAAACACCAGTAGATATGCCCATTCTCAAAACTAGAGTGGAAGCCTCATCTAGGCACACAGAGCCTCACCATGAAATATGAATGGAGGCAGGTGTGGTGGCTCACGCCTGTAATCCCAGCACTTTGGGAGGCTGGGGTGGGTGGATCACTTGAAGTCAGGAGTTCGACACCAGTCTGGCCAACATGGTGAAACCCCATCTCTACTAAAAATACAAAAATTATCCAGGTGTGGTGGTGGGCACCTGTAGTCCTCACTACTTGGGAGGCTGAGGAGGGAGAATTGCTTGAACCCAGGAGGCGGAGGTTGCAGTGAGCCGAGATTATACCACTGTACTCCAGCCTGGGCAATAGAGTGAGACTCTGTCTCAAAACTCACATTTGAGCAAAGTCTCCAAAATCAGAGACAGTGACTCAAATAAGGCAACAGAAAAGGATCTCCAAGAAAACAGGAATAATGCAAGGAACCAAAGTAAATATGAAAACATTATCATTAGTATCTCTAGAGAGAAGAAAAAAGGTATTGTACCCTTAAACGAGACTAGGATAGCATAAAACAAGTGTAGGTTGAGTATCCCTAATTTGAAAATCCAAAATCTGAAATACTCTAAAATCTGAAACTTTTTTAAAAAAATTAATTAATTTATTTATTTTTAAGATGAAGTCTAGCTCTGTTGCCCAGGCTGGAGTACAGTGGCACGATCTCAGCTCACTGCATCCTCCACCTCTGGGTTCAAGCGATTCTCCTGCCTCAGCCTCCCAAGTAGCTGGGACTACAGGTGCATGCCACCATGCCCAGCTAACTTTTGTACTTTTAGTAGAGAAAGGGTTTCATCATGTTGACCAGGCTGGTCTCAAACTCCTGACCTTAGGTAATCGCCCATCTTGGCTCCCCAAAGCGCTGGGATTACAGTCATGAGCCACCACATCTGGCCTCCAAAATCTGAAACTTTTTGAACACCAACATGACACTCAAAGGAAATGCTCATTGGAGCATTTTGGGCTTTGGATTTTCAGATTGGGATGCTCAACCAGTAAGTTTAATGAAAATATTCAAAATAATCCCCAAACTGAAACACTCTAGAGTCCCAAGCATGGAATACTCAACATGTATACAATTTATAAAACAATAAATGTCCTTTAACGTGGTGTGCTATTTTGAATTCCTCATCAAGTTTTAGAAGTGGGGTAAAAATACTTAGAAGATCTCAGTGCTTTGGAAAGCTGAGGCAGGAGGATTGCTTGAGACCAGGAGTTCAAGACTAACCTGGGCAACACAGCAAGACCCCATCTCAACAAAAAAATTAAAATAAATAAATAAAAAGAATTAGCTGGGCATGTGGCACATGCCCACAGTCCCAGCTACTCAGGAGGCTAAAGTGGAAGAATCGCTTGAGCCCAGGAGCTAGAGGCTGCAGTGAGCCATGGTCACGCCACTGCATTCCAGCCTGGGCAACAGAGTGTTTTTTTTTGTTTAAAAACAAAAAAACAAAAAACTTAAGAGGCTCATCAGACTTGAAATTATACAGAGAAGCATTGATCATGAGTCTGTCTGACTGAAACAGGTTAAATAAATTATGTTACCAGCAAATTTGCTACTTGAAAAAAATAGGATGTACACATTTCAGGATAATAAATGTTTTGCCATTGCTTTGCATAAAATGAAAACAAAAACCAAGGAACCATCAGAGGATAAGAAAGAGCTCCTTGAAAGCAGAAACATGATAGCATAACTGGAAAGCCTAGAAGATGAAATTGAGAAAACTGCTCAAAAACTAGGCAAAAAAGGAAAAGGAGATTATAAAATCCGTAGAGTAGAAAGAAAAAAAGGAAAGGAAAAATTAAGGAATAATACAAAACAGTTTCTCAGAACTGAAGGACACAATTCTCAGGATTGAAGGGGTCCACATCTAACATCCAGAACAATAATTATTTTAAAAGACCTAGGGCCAGGCACGGTGGCTCACACCTGTAATCCCTGTAAAGCACTTTGGGAAGCTGAGGTGGGAGGATCCCTTGAGCCTAGGGTTTTAAGACCAGCCTGGGTAACCTAGGGAGATCCTGCCTATACAAAAAATGAAAACATTAGTTGGGCATGGTGGCACATGCCTGTTAAGTCCCATCTACTCAGGATTCTGAGGTGTGATGATCGCTTGAGCCCAGGAGCTTGAGGCTGCAGTGAACCATGATCACACCACTGCACTCCAACGTGGGCACAGAGCAAAACCCTGACTCAAACAAACAAACAAAAGATCTCAATCAAGGGATTTTATTACAAAATTTCAGAATACTGGAAATTTGGAATGTTAGTGATAAAGAGAAGGTATTTCAGAGAGAAAAGACAGATTATATACAGAGAAACAAAGGAATAGAATTGAGAATGGTTTTGGAGCAAGAAGGTAGAAGACAGTAAAAGAAATGCCTTCAAAGTCTGAGAGAAAGAATATTCAGTCTTGCCAGGCAAATTATCAGTCAAGGGTAAAGGTAGGAAAAAAGATGGTTTCATACCTGCAAGGAAGCAAAAAGAGTACCTCCAATGCAAACGTTCTTAGGAAACTACCAGAAGATGCTACAAACAAATAAACACAACAAGGGAATAAACCAGAAAAGAGAAATCAGGGAACTGAAGAAAGGAGGGATACAACGTCAGAAAACAGCAAAGGTAAGTTCTGAGATGAAAGCTGTGCAGGGAACCTAGAGAACAATGGTCCAGATGGGAAGAGGAAGATGAAGAGCTCTGGTAGGGAAGAAAGTCTCCAGGGAAAGAAGTAGACTGGATAAAGTATCAGACACCCTTGAGCATGTGAAAAAGTGTAAACATTGAATATTGATTTAACCAAAAATTGTGATATAACTAGATTGGATGGGAGACGGAGGAGGGTATGGTATATGATTGAGCTAAACCCTCAGCAGGAGTCAACAAATAATCTTTACTGTCTTTGAACATGGTGGGAGATCCAGTATTTTGGAAGTGCTTTATCATAAACCAGCACTCTCACTAATAACAATGTTGAATGTAGCTGCAGGTGGGCTTTGACAGCACTTATTCCTGCATGGGTGCCCATATCCATAAATTGTCATTCCTCCCGTCACAATTGGAATTGAACATGGGCTAGACTTAGCTTGCTTTTAACAACTGAATGCAGCAGAAATGATGCTGCAATACTTTTGTTTTTAACAGCTTTACTGAATTCACATACCATGCAATTCACCCATCTAAAATGCACAATTCAATGAGGGTTTTTGTGGCATATTACATTATTGAGTCTTAAAAATTGTGTTAAAATATGTATAGCAAAATTTGCCATTTTAACCATTTCCAAGCGTCCAATTCAATGGCATTAATTACATTCACCATGTAGTACAAGCATTACCACTATTTCTAAAACCTTTACATCACCCCAAGCAGAAACTCTAATCATTAAGCAGTAACTCCCTATCACTCACACCTCTCAGCCCCCTCTAATCTCTGTCTTGACAAATCTGTATATCACAGCTACTTCATATAAGTGGATTATATAATACTTGTCCTTTCGTGTCTGTCTTATTTCATTTTCCATATTTTCAAGGTTCATCCATGTTGCAGCATGTATCAGAACTTCATTTCTTTTTATAGCTGAATAATATTCTGTTATATGTATATACCACATTTTGTTTAAGTGTTCATCTTTGATGTGCACTTGGATTGTTTCTACCTTTTGGCTATCATGTGTGGGCGAAGGATTACCCAGGTGCCAAGGCAAGAGACTGAAGGCATAAACTGTAGCAGTATAATAAAAAAAATAGTTAGAATAAAGAATAGTTATAATACAAATTAGATATACAGATGATCATGGACAATTATCAATCATTAGCATAAACATTATTAATCATTAGCTTTTAATATTACTCTTTGTTGCATTACTAATATAACCTAGAATAACCGGCGGGTATAGGGTCAGGTACTCAAGAGACATTGTGAGAAGTGACCTAGAAGGCAAGAGGTGAGCCCTCTGTCATGCCCACATAAGGGCCACTTGAGGGCTCCTTGGTCAAGCGGTAACACCAGTGCCTGGGAAGGCCCCGTTACTTAGCAGATTGTGAAAGGGAGTCTCCTTTCCTTGGAGGAGTTAGGGAACACTCTGCTCCACCAGCTTCCTGTGGGAGGCTGGATATTATCCAGGCCTGCCCGCAGTCATCTGGAGGCTTAAACCCCTCCCTGTGGCGCTGTGCTTCAATGGTCACGTTCCTTGTCCACTTTCATGTTCCTCCTGTACTCCTGGTTCCTCTTTGAAGTTCATAGTAGATAGTGGTAGAAGAAATAGTGAAAGTCTTAAAGTCTTTGATCTTTCTTACAAGTACACAGAAGAAAACGCATAGAAGAAAATGCTGCCTTCCCTCTCTGCTTCGGCTACCTAAAAGGGAAGGGCCCCTGTCCCATGATCACGTGACTTGCTTGACCTTATCAATCACTTGGATGACTCACCTTCCTTACCCTGCCCCCCTTGTCTTGTATGCAATAAATATCAGCGCACCCAGCCATTCGGGGCCACTACCAGTCTCCTCGTCTTGGTGGTAGTGGCCCCCCGGGCCCAGCTGTTTTCTCTTTATCTCTTTGTCTTGTGTCTTTATTTCTTACAGTCTCTCATCTCTGCACATGGGGAGAACACCCACTAAGCCCTGTAGGGCTGGACCCTACAATCGTGAATAATGCTACAGTGATCATTGGCATACATGTATCTGTTGAGTCCCTGCTTTCAATTCCCTTGTGCATATATCTAGGAGTAGAATTGCTGGGTGTATCAGTTAGGGTTCTTCAGAGAACACAGGGTTTTTCAGAGAAACAGAATTAGTAGGATTTATATTGAATATATTTATGTATTTATAAATATGTATACATACATAGAGAGAGATACAAATACTGATTTATTTAAAGTAACTGACTCGTGTGATTGTAGGGGCTGGCAAGTCTGAGTTTTGCAGGAGATACTGGCATACCAGAGAACCAGGGAAGAGTTGACGTTCCAACTTGAGCTGAAGGCAAGCTGGAGACATTCTGTTTTCCCCAGGGACCTTAGTCTTTTTCTCCAAGGCCTTCAACTACTGGATGAGGCCCACTCTCATTATGGAGAGTAATCTGCTTTCCTCAAAGTCTACTGACTTAAATGTTAATCTCATTAAAAAATACCTTCACAGAGACATCTAGACTGGTGTTTGAATATATGGGTACCACAACTTAGTCAAATTGACACGTAAAATTAACAATCACACTGAGTCATATGGTAATTCTATGTTTAACTTCTTGAGGAAATGCCAAACTTTTCTGCAATGGCTGCACCATTTTACATTTCCACCAGCAATGTTCCAATTTCTCTACATCCTCGTAAACACTTATGTTTTTCCATTTTTTTGGATTTAGCCATCCTAGTGGGTGTGAAGTGATATTTTACTGTGGTTTTGATTTGCATTTTCCTAATGACTAACAATGCTGAGCATATTTTCATGTGCTTATTGTTCATTTATTTATCTTCTTTGGAGAACTATCTCTTTAAATCCTTTGCTCATTTTAGAATTAGGTTATCTTTTTATTGTTTTTTTTAAGAATTTGGTAAAGATTTATTTATTTATTTTCCATTCCTAGTCTTTTAAAGTATGGCTTCTTTTCTTTTTTTAAAGGATATGGCAAATATTTATTTTTTTTCCATTTCCAATCTTTTAAAGTAGATATAGATATGCTTAGGATGAAGCTGATTTTAACAGCACAAAAAAGTTGAGCACAAAGGATAGGATTAAATTCAGCAATCCAGAGTGATAAAGAGGAAAGGATACTGAGTAGGTGCCTTTGACAGACACATTATCCAAGTTGATTACCTAATAGTTGGAGGTTGAAGTCCTTATGCTGCAAAAGTGAGAACAATCTGGTGTATGAAGTGTATGGTGGCATTTGTAGCTGTAACGTGTTTTCTATTTATTAAGAACAATTAGCATAGTTAACTGTAGTCTTTAGTAGACAACCTGCATCTATTTAAATTAAACATAATATTTTCCACAGTAGTGTAAGTAAGGCCACAATATTTATTCTGGGCAAACCCTTTAATGTAGTGATTTTAATATCACTGTCATTCATTCTTTTGGAATATAAAGTGTTTTAACGGAATTCAGGTTACAGATAATTTTTAAAATACTATATCATGACTAATATATTAAAACGATACTTACATATTTATACTAATATCCAAAGAAAATTCACTGCCAAATTGTTACAGTAGATATTAATCAGTCTGACACCCTTATTAACTGATTCTATAGGTATAAGTATAGGTCAGTATGATTTTAGTGTCTATTCTTTCATTTTACTAAATTAAGGAAGCAGTATTTACAGAACAAATAAAAACAAGTGAAGCAGCCACCCAAGGACCATAACAGCTCCTGAGTTAGCTGTGTCACAAGCTCAGATAGAAATCTCCACTATACGCACAAAGCTGGATTCAAATTATTCATCAAAAGGTGCTGACAGAAGTTGTCAGATGCCTTCCAGTATAGATCCCCAATCCCATGGCCACCAGATGAGACAGAAGCAAAACCCTTTAGAAATTCTGCTGAGAAAATGCCCCCTTTCCTTATCAGGCTTTAAATTCCATGCTGGGTAGTTATGTGCCTCAGGTGCTTTAAAGAGGAACTGCTTGTGGGGAACATTTTCTGGCCAACTTGACCAATCCCATATCCAATCTGAATTTTTCTTTAAGATGCTTTCAACTTCTTTCCTTTTCTCAGTATCTTCCTCAGACTGAGAGCTATTTTTCTCCAATGTCTGTGAAAGAGGTAGGATGTCACAGAATTTTGGAGCTACTCTGTCCAAATTCATTTTATGCATCCAGCTGTGTTTTTTCCATGTCACTATTATATTAATTTTTTTTTTTTTTTTTTTTTTTAGAGATAGGGTCTCGCTCTGTTGCCTAGGCGGGAGAGCAGCAGCATAAACATTGCTCACTGCAGCCTTTCTTTGGGAAGCAAGGCAGAGGATTACTTGAATTCAAGGAAGCACTTTGGAGGCTTCCCAAAGCACTGGGATTACAGGCGTGAGCCACCATGCCCAGCCCATGTCACCATTATACACAGAAACTGATGTTGGAGCACTATTCCCCTTCCTATCATTGCTAAAGTGCAGTTCTGCCCCCTCCCCCTCCCTCTCCCCTCTCTTCGTTCGGTCTCCCTCTGTCTCCGAAGCTGGACTGTACTGCCGTGATCTCGGCTCGCTGCAACCTCCCTGCCTCGGGCTCCTGTGATTCTCCTGCCTCGGCCTGCCGAGTGCCTGGGATTGCAGGCGCGCGCCGCCACGCCTGAATGGTTTTTGTATTTTTGGTGGAGACGGGGTTTCGCCGTGTTGACCGGGCTGGTCTCCAGCTCCTGGCCTCGAGTGATCTGCCCACCTCGGCCTCCGGAGGTGCTGGGATTGCAGACGGAGTCTCGCTCACTCAATGCTCAGTGTTGCTCAGGCTGGAGTGCAGTGGCATGATCTCCGCTCGCTACAACCTCCACCTCCCAGCTGCCTGCCTTGGCCTCCTAAAGTGCTAAGATTACAGCCTCTGCCCCGCTGCCACCCCGTCTAGGAAGTGAGGAGCGTCTCTGCCTGGCCGCCCATCGTCTGGGATGTGAGGAGGGCCTCTGCCCGGCCGCCCCGTCTGGGAGGTGAGGAGCGCCTCTGCCCGGCCGCCACCCTGTCTGGGAGGAAGTGAGGAGCGCCTCTGCCCGGCCGCCCCGTCTGGGAAGTGAGGAGCGCCTCTACCTGGCCGCCCCGTCTGGGAAGTGAGGAGCGCCTCTGCCCGGCCGCCCCGTCTGGGAGATGAGGAGCGCCTCTGCCCGGTCGCCCAAAGTCTGGGAAGTGAGGAGCGCCTCTGCCCCGCCGCCCCGTCTGGGAAGTGAGGAGTGCCTCTGCCCGGCCGCCACCCCGTCTGGGAGGAAGTGAGGAGCACCTCTGCCCGGCCGCCCGTCTGGGAGATGAAGAACGCCTCTGCCCGGCCGCCCCGTCTGGGAGGTGAGGAGCGCCTCTTCCTGGCCGCCACCCCGTCTGGGAGGAAGTGAGGAGCGCCCCTGCCCGGCTGCCCCATCTGGGAGGTGAGGAGCGCCTCTGCCCGGCCGCCCGATCTGGGAGGTGAGGAGCGCCTCTGCCCGGCCGCCCGGTCTGGGAGATGAGGAGTGCCTCTGCCCGGCCGCCCCGTCTGGGAAGTGAGGAGCGCCTCTGCCCGGCCGCCCCGTCTGGGAGGAGAGGAGCGCGTCTGCCCGGCCGCCCCGTCTGGGAGGTGAGGAGCGCCTCTGCCCGGCCGCCCCGTCTGGGAGGTGAGGAGCGCCTCTGCCCGGCCGCCCCGTCTGGGAGGTGAGGAGCGCCTCTGCCCGGCCGCCCCGTCTGGGAGGTGAGGAGCGCCTCTGCCCGGCCGCCCCGTCTGGGAGGTGAGGAGCGCCTCTGCCCGGCCGCCCCGTCTGGGAGGTGAGGAGCGCCTCTGCCTGGCCGCCCCGTCTGGGATGTGAGGAGCGCCTCTGCCTGGCCACCACCCTGTCTGGGAGGAAGTGAGGAGCGCCTCTGCCCGGCCGCCCCGTCTGGGAGGTGAGGAGCGCCTCTGCCCGGCCGCCCCGTCTGGGAGGTGAGGAGCGCCTCTGCCTGGCTGCCACCCCGTCTGGGAGGAAGTGAGGAGCGCCTCTGCCCGGCCGCCCATCGTCTGGGAGGTGAGGAGCGTCTCTGCCCGGCTGCCCCGTCTGGGAAGTGAGGAGCGCCTCTGCCCGGCCGCCCCGTCTGGGAGGTGAGGAGCGCCTCTGCCAGGCCGTCCTGTCTGGGAGGTGTACCCAACAGCTCCGAAGAGACAGCGACCATTGGGAGCGGGCCGTGAGGACGATGGCGGTTTTGTTGAAAAGAAGGGGGGGAAGTGTGGGGAAAGGAAGGAGAGATCAGATTGTTGCTGTGTCTGTGTAGAAAGAGGTGGGCATAGGAGACTCCATTTTGTTCTGACTTGGAGAAATTCTTCTGCCTTGGGATGCTGTTGATCTATGGTCTTTCCCCCAGCCCCCTGCTCTCTGAAACATGTGCTGTGTCAACACAGCGTTAAATGGATTAAGGGCGGTGCAAGATGTGCTTTGTTAAACAGATGCCTGAAGGCAGCATGCTCTTTAAGAGTCATCACCACTCCCTAATCTCAAGTACCCAGGGGCACAAATACTGCAGAAGGCTGCAGGGACCTCTACCTAGGAAAACCAGAGACCTTTGTTCATGTGTTTATCTCCTGACCTTCTCTCCACTATTATCCTATGACCCTGCCACATCCCCCTCTCCGAGAAACACCCAAGAATGATCAATAAATACTTAAAAAAAAAAAAAAAAGTGCAGTTCTATCCAGGAGCCCTGCAAGCTCTTTCCCTGCAGCCTGGGGCCCCTGCTCTGTGATATGGTGCCAGAAGGTGGCTGTAGCAGTCTGGGTCACTGTTTGGTTGTGGTCTAAGGGCTGCATACGCCCTCAGTGGCAGACGAGCATGAGGGATATGGGCCCAGTGCAGGTGAGCATGAGGGGTATGGGCCCAGTGCTCAGCCTGTCTTTTTGTTGTTCAGTTGTAGAAAGTTCTTCATGTATTCTGGATAAGAGACCCATATCAGATACACAATCTGCAAACATTTTCTCCCATTTTGTAGGCTGCTTTTTCACTTTATGTTCTTTGATGCACAAAAGTTTTTAATGTTAGTGAATTCTAACATGTATTTGTTGTCACTGTTGTTCACGATTTTGTTGTCAAATCTAAGAATCCATTGCCAAATCCAAGTTCATGAAGATTTACCCGTCTTCTTCTGAGAGTTTTATGGTTTTAGCTCTTATATAGTTGAACCATTTTGAGTTAGTTTTTTGCATATGATATACATATAACATATTTTTGAATATAGGAGTCCAACTTCATTCTTTTGCAAGTAGATATCCAACTGTCTCACACCATATGCTCAAGAGACTATTTCTTCTTCATCGAATGGTCATGAAGCTTTATTGAAATTATAATGGTGACATGGACAAAGCACTGTGGCTTGTGCCTGCAATCCCAGTGTTTTCGGTGGCCATAAGTGTATGGGTTTATTTCTAGATTCTCAATTCTATTTCACTGGTCTATATGTCTATCCTTATTCCAGTAGCATGTTCTTTTTTTTTGAGACGGAGTCTTGCTTTGTCACCCAGGCTGGAGTGCAGTGGCATGATCTTGGCTCACTGCAACCTCCACCTCGCCTTGTGGGTTCAATCGATTCTCCTGCCTCAGCCTCCTGAGTAGCTGGGATTACAGGTGCCCACCACCATGCCTGGCCAATTTTTGTATTTTTAGTAGAGACAGGTTTTCGCCATGTTGGTCAGGCTGGTCTCAAACTCCTGACCTCAAGTGATCCACCCACCTCAGCCTCCCAAAGTGCTGGGATTACAGGCGTGGGCCACCGTGCCTGGGCAGTGGCATGTTCTTTTGATTGCCATAGCTTTGAAGTAAGTTTGAAATTGAGAAGTTGTATTCGATTTTCACTCTGCTTAAGACATACCCAAAACTGGGCAATCTACAAAAGAAAGAAGTTTAATTGGACTTACAGTTCTACATGTCTGGGGAAGCCTCACAATTGTGGCCGAAGGCATGGAGGAGCATGTCACATCTTTTGTGAATGGCGGCAGGCAAAGAGAGTGCTTGTGCAGGGAAACTCCCCTTTTTATAACCATCACATCTCATGAGACTCATTCACTATCACGAGAACAATATGGGAAAGATCTGCCCCCATGATTCAATTACCTCCCACCACGTCTCTCCCACAACATGGGAATTCATGATGAGATTTGGGTGGGGAAACAGCCAAATCATATCAGAAGTATAAATTTTTCAACTTTGTTTCTCTTTTTAAAGATTGTTTTGGCTATTCAGGTCCCTGTGCAATTCTATGGAAGATCAGCTTTTCCATTTCTGCAAAAGAAGCCATTGGAATTTTGATAGGGATTGCAGTGAATCTGTGAATCACTTTCTGTATTACTGCCATCTTAACATTGCCTTCCAACCTATGAACATGGGATGTCTTTCCATTTATTTAGGCATTCTTTATTTTCTATCAGGAATGTTTTATAGTTTTCAGTGTACAAGTCTTTCACCTCCTTTGTTAAGTGTATTCCTAGGTATTTTATTCTTTTGGATGTTATTGTAAATGGAACTGTTTTCTTAATTTTTTTTGGATTGTTCATTGTGGGTATATAGAAACAGAACTAATTTTTTTTTCGTTACTGATTGATATGGTTTGGATTGGTGTTCCCACCCAAATCTCATGTCGAACTGTAATCCCCAATGTTGGAAGAGGGGCCTGGTGGGAGGTGACTGGATCATGGGGGCGGATTTCTCCCTTGCTGTTCTTGTGATAGTGATTTCTCACAAGATCTGGTTGTTTAAAAGTGTGTGGCACCTCCTCCCTCTCTTTATTCCTCCTGCTCCGACCAGGTAAGATGTGCCTGCTTCCCCTTTGCCTTCCATCATAATTGTTAAGTTTCCTGAGGCCTCCTCAGCCATGTTTCCTATACAGCCTACAGAACCATGAGCCAATTAAACTTATTTTCTTTATAAATTGCCCAGTTTCAGGTATTTCTTCATAGCAGTGTGAGAGTGGATTAATATATTGATCTTGTACCCTGCAACTTTGCTGAATTTACTACCTCTAGTAATTTTTTTTGTGGATTCTTTGGGATTTTATATATATAGGATCATATCATCTCCTATAATCTTATTTATTCTTTTCCAATTTTGATATCTTTTATTTATTTTTCTTGCCTAATTTCTCTGGCTAGAAATTCCAGTATAATGTTGAATAATAGTGGTGAGAATGCAATGCCTTGTCTTGTTTCTGATCTTAGAGAAAAGCTTGCATTCTTTTAAAATAAAATGCTCTAATGCTAAAGCCAGTTGCATATTTTAATGGAGAAGAAAACATAGAAAAGTTGAAGTTGGGATACTGGTCATCTGAGATAAAGGTACAGATGGCCCACGGGCTAAAAGCTTCAAGGAAAGCAGATGGCAAGTATTAGGAATTAGACAGTAGAGCATTCTAGACCCAGTGCAATGTTTTACTGAACTGAATGGGATGAGGATGGGAACAGAAATGCTTGCTAATTAAAATGCTTGGGTAAGTTATAAACTCTACATAGTGTACAACAAATATTAACTTACAGTGATAACACATGGGACATTGGATATATAACAGAACAAGAAACTGGCACTTCTCCGTGCAAATACCTGTAAGGTGTGAGTACTGTTTGAAGACATCAGAAGGTGTAGGTCCTGTCAGCAGAAAAACATCAATGATGCCACTCTCTGACATCCAGTGCACATGAGTGTGAGATCTGACCTTTTGTTTAGCAGCAACTGGGCCCATCTGGGTCAGTGTGTACTGGAAAAAGAATGGAATAAAAATTTGAGAAATTTTCCTCTAACCTGCAACATCCAGCCACATATAAGTAACAGTCTGATCCTTTAGTAGATACTACTGATATTCACTGATTACACTGTAAAGCTTTTGTTGGCAGAGAAGTGCCACTACAAAGATAAGAGCTATGACTCTGCAGTGGTTTTGTTTCTTCTTTAAGTATGACATGTAGCCATCATCCATAGCTCACCTCTACTGCAGGCTCTGTATTGATCTCCACCAGTGTTTCTGAGGCATTCAGCCAGAAAATACCTATAGTTCTGCCCAGTTTGTGGGCCAGGAGATAAGGTACTGAACCATAAATGCCCATTTTATCATATATTTGGTATCCATAGACATCCAGGTTATAAAGACGGTAAGCATCTCCGTCACTGAAACACAAAGATTATCGTCAATTACCATCACAAATATATTATTAATATTAATAAATAGAATAGCTCTACTCTTCTCTGAAAACACTTAGGTCCCATGCATCTTTGAAGGCTCAACTCTTGCCACTTCCCTAAAGATTTCCTGACCCAACTTAGGTGAATGTGGTCCTCTTCCCTTGACTCCTTTGGCACCACTTCCTGTGACATTAGCACATAGGATCACATCTTAGACATCTTTTCTAAATATCTCCTTTTTCTTTTTTCCAGATAGGGTCTCACTCTGTCACCCAGGCTGGAGTGCAGTGGCGCGATCTTGGCTCACTGCAACCTCTACCTTCCAGGTTCAGCAGTTCTCCCACCTCAGCCTCCCAAGTAGCGGGGAATACAGGTGCGTGCCACTACACCCAGTTAATTTTTGTATTTTTTGGTAGAGATGCGGTTTCACCATGTTGGCCAGGCTGGTCTCAAACTCCTGACCTCAAGTGATCTACCCGCCTCGGCCTCTCAAAGTGCTGGGATTACAGGTGTGGGCCACTGCGCCCGGCCTAAATATCCTTTCAGTGGAGGACTCTCTCCTATGAATACTCCACAATAGCAAGCACACAGCAAGTATCCACTGATGAATTTTGTGAGTACTTCTCTGCAGTTAAAAGAATTGCATCCAGGCTGGGCGCCGGTGGCTCATGCCTGTAATCCCAGCATTTTGGGAGGCCGAAGCAGGCGGACCATGAGGTCAAGAGATCGAGACCATCCTGGCCAACACTGTGAAAGCCCGATGCTATTAAAAACACAAAAATTAGCTGGGCGTAGTGGCGCACACCTGTAGTCTCAGCTACTAGGAAGGCTGAGGCAGGAGAATCGCTTGAACCCAGGAGGCGGAGGTTGCTGTGAGCCGAGATCACGCCACCGCACTCCAGCCTGGGCGACAGTGCAAGACTCTGTCTCAAAAAAAAAAAAAAAAAAAATTGTGTCCAACAGGCTTCCACAGTGCTTAGCAGGGGAAGATGGGGAACTGAATTGGGGGTGGGAGCACAGAGCTCAAATCAGTGTGAGAGCAGCACAGTTTCTGCTGGACTTGTCACTATGCCTACCTGAAAGTAAACAGCACCTGAACCTGGCAACCTTATCAGACTCTGTTTCTCTTTGGTTTTGTTTCCTCTTAGTCTGATGCCTCGGGCATCTATTTATCAATAGTGTTAGCCTGACATGATATCCCTGAGGAAACTAAAGGTGATATGAGATACCACATTTTTCCATTCTCTGGCTCACTCTCCCATTTTGTTAAAAGCCTTTTTCTGGGTCAGTGATTTTTCACAATATATTCTCCCAGGGCCACAAAAGGCCTTGAGAGGTAAAAGTGAAACCCGGGGATAAAGATCTTCCCTTTACTCTGATCACAGCAGCTCCATAATTTTACTTCCTCTATATTTCTAGGTTCAGTATTATAGTTGTTACAGTTATCTAATTTTACCCTAAAAAAAATATAAATAAAACTGGAAAACCAACCAGGCGCAGTGGCTCACTGCTGTAATACCAGCACTTTGGGATGCTGAGGTGGGTGAATCACAAGGTCAGGAGTTCAAGACCAGCCTGGCCAACATGGTGAAACCCCGTCTCTACTAAAAACACAAAATAAATTAGCCAGGCGTGGTGACAGGTGCCTGTAGTCTCAGCTACTCAGGAGGCTGAGGCAGGAGAATCTCTTGAATCCGGGAGGTGGAGCTTGCTTGCAGTGAGCCAAGATTGTGCCACTGCACTCCAGCCTGGGCGACAGAGCAAGACTCCGTCTCAGAAGAAAAAAAAAAAAAAAAAGGAAAACCACTGCTCTGCTGCTCTGAGTCATCATTCAAGGAGGGTTCTTAAAGATCCACAAGCAATATAAAGGAAGAAAAAGCCTGGCACATATTAGCACTGGCTCAGACAGCTGACAAATGTTTTCAGATCATCTCAATACAGAAACCATAGCCTACCATAAGAATTCTTGTTTTCACTTACCCAGTATTTTTAAGTTGGTGTGATTCTGCATGTTGTGGGATCCCATAAAGATGCTCAAATCCATGCAAGGAGAAATCCAAACCAATAGAAGAAGGGCCTGTAGAGACCAGGATACTGAGTTTTGTTTCTGAAAAGAACACTCACTTAAGAAGATTCAGTTAATTCTGAGTGCAGAGAGATGACTAGACTAGAGGCTGAGAGACCTGGGCTCACCTAGATCAATCAGCAAATGCTGTGTACTGACCCTCTGTGAGATATTATATTCAGGTGTTGTGGGGATACAAAAATGTATAAGGCAAAGTTCTGGTCACGTGTTAGTTCTGTTGCCTTAGTTGTGTGATGAAGCTCTCTGTGTCCTCTTCACAGTAAATCTCTTTTCTCTATATAAAACATGATTACAAAGTTTTAGATTTTTTCCTAATCGAAATTTTCCTTATCACATATTTCTTTGCTTTAGGAAGCAAAGGATATTGTGCACTTTCAGTCTACACTAGATGAAATGACTGATTGTCTTGTGCCTGATCATCCTTACTGCCAGCCTCCTCTGTGACTACCTACCGGGAATGCAAATGTCAAGCGCACCAGGAAGGCCATAACCGGTTCCTCAAAATACTCCTCATCTGTGATTATATAAATTTCCTTTAACCAAAGACAAAGTCTTTAACAATTATTTTAGAGCTATGGGAAAAATGCAAATGACTAGGAGGTATAACGTGGACTTTAATTTATGCTTAGGTTAAAGTAATGGACATCAAATAGTCCTTATTTGTAGGAGCTTGTGGAAAAGAGATGCTACAGAGAAGGTAAAAAAGATTATGACATGGCCGGGTACGGTGGCTCATGCCTGTAATCCCAGCACTTTGGGAGGCCGAGGCAGGTGCATCACTCGAGGCCAGGAGTTCAAGGGTGCAGTAAGCCATGATCACACCACCACACTCCAGCCTGGGTGACAGAGTGAGAACCTGGCTCAAAAAAAAAAAAAAAAAAAAAAAAGGATAAAAAGATGATGATGTTACAGAAAGAAGGAGGGCCTGAGAACCCATGCCCCCACTTTTAATTTGGGGCATTCTGTCAGCCCTGATCATTATACTATGCTATAGATATTGATGGCTAGAATGGGAATTTTAAAGGTGTTAGAAAGGGTTTGTTATTCTACAGAGTAGGGAGGAGGAAAGAGGAAAGTGAGTATTTTTCTAACTGCATAAGCCCCAAGTACCTGAAAGATATCTCCTAAAGAGACAAACTCACCCCTCTACCCCAATTCCATCACTAAGCCTGGTGAGAAATGTAACAGATGGGCATGTGATAGCCATGCAAATGATGGGGAGGCCTAGAAAAGGTTGAGAACCATTGGCTTGAAATGTTGCAGCGGAGGGGCTCTAGAACTTGGGTTTCTAATCACTTCACTCTCATAAAAATGTAATGTGGAATTTGTAGCTGTCTTATCTAATGAACAGTGCAAGCAGTGTGCTGACCCAGGCCCCTGTATGAGACCATAAGCTCCGTGTGGCCTATATTTCTTTTACACTTCCTACAAAAGGCAAATAATTGCTATTTCTCTGTTGCAATGCATTACTGAAGGATAGCAAATCCGATCTGGGATTTCTGTTCTTCTGTTAAAGTCACCTGTTTTAGGTGCCAGAGATCAAGGGGCTTTTAGATAGAATTATGTAGCCATTTTTGGAATGATCTGTTTTAATACTATACCAGTTTCAATTTTACCATTAGCTTTGATATCCACAAATTTTCCAAATTCCTCTTCCCACAGGCCCAGATCTTCTTGATTTTCCTGTTGGTACAAAAAAGGGAGCAAACTGAGTTTACAAATTCCAACAAATGTGTTTACCACAATAGCTCATTTTATTTGGATTTTTTTTTAAAAGACTGAGAAAGTGAGTTTATCTTTTAGAAGACCAGTGTGTGACGTCAGTACACTTAACAAATCAAATCTGTGTTCTATATACATGTCAATAATAATCTTTATGAGCCACAGCTGACATGAATGTATTTTTTTTATTGTGGTAAAATATACACAACATAAAATTTACCATTTTAACTATTTTCAAGTATAAAGTTCAGGTTCAGTGCCTTTAAGTACATTCACATTGCTGTGCAACTATTGAACTACTAAAAATACAAAAATTAGCCGGGTGTGGTGGCTGGCACCTGTAGTCCCAGCTACTTAGGAAGCTGAGGCAGAAGAACTGCTTGAACCTGGGAGGCAGAGGTTGCAGTGAGCCAATATCGCACCACTGCACTCCAGCCTGGGCAACACAATGAGACTCCGTCTCAAAAAAAAAAAAAAAAAAAAATAGCCATGGTGGTTTGCTGCATCCATCAACCCATCATCTACATTAGGTGTTACTCCTAATGCTATCTCTCCCCTAGCCCCCACCCCCCAACAGTCCCTGGTGTGTGATGTTCCCCTCCCTGTGTCCATGTGTTCTCATTGTTCAACTCCCACTTATGAGTGAGAACATGTGGTGTTTGGTTTTCTGTTCCTGTGTTAGTTTGCTGAGAATGATGGTTTCTAGCTTCATCCATGTCCCTGCAAAGGACATGAACTCATCCTTTTTTATGGCTGCATAATATTTCATGGTGTATATGTGCCACATTTTCTTTATCCAGTCTATCACTGATAGGCATTTGAGTTGGTTCAAAGTCTTTGCTAAGGTGAACAGTGCTGCAATAAACATATGTGTGAATGTGTCTTTACAGAATTATTTATAATTCTTTAGAAATATACCCAGTAATGGGATGGCTGGGTCCGATGGTATTTCTGGTTCTAGATCCTTGAGGAATCACCACAGTCTTCCACAATGGTTGAACTAATTTACATTCCCACCAACAGTGTAAAAGCACTCCTATTTCTCCACATCCTCTCCAGCATCTGTTGTTTCCTGACTTTTTAATCATCGCCATTCTAACTGGTGTGAGATGGTATCTCATTGTGGTTTTGATTTGCACTTCTCTAATGACCAGTGATGATGAGCTTTTTTAAATCTTTGTTGGCCACATAAATGTCTTCTTTTGAGAAGTGTCTGTTCATAACCTTTGTCCACTTTTTGATGGGGTTGTTTTTTTCTTGTAATTTTGTTTAAGTTCCTTGTAGATTCTGGATATTAACCCTTTATCAGATGGACAGATTGCAAAAATTTTCTCCCATTCTGTAGGTTGCCTGTTCACTCTTATGATAGTTTCTTTTGCCGTGCAGAAGTTCTTTAGTTTAATTAGATCCCATTTGTCAATTTTGGCTTTTGTTGCTATTGCTTTTGATGTTTTAGTCATGAAATCTTTGCCAATGCCTATGTCCTGAATGGTATTGCCTAGGTTTTCTTCTAGGGTTTTCATGGTTTTAGATCTTATGTTTAAGTCTTTAATTCATCTTGAGTCAATTTTTGTATAAGGTGTAAGGAAGGGATACAGTTTCAGTTTTCTGCATATGGCTAGACAGTTTTCCCAGCACCATTTATTAAATAGGGAATCCTTTCCCCACTGCTTTTGTCAGGTTGTCAAAGATCAGATGGTTGTAGATGTGTGGCATTATTTCTGAGGCTTCTGTTCTGTTCCATAGGTCTACGTATCTATTTTGGTACCAATACCATGCTGTTTTGGTTACTGTATCCTTGTAGCATAATTTGAAGTCAGGTAGAGTGATACCTCCAGCTTTGTTCTTTCTGCTTAGGATTGTCTTGGCTACACGGGCTCTTTTTTGGTTCCATATGAACTTTAAAGTAGTTTTTTCTAATTCTGTGAAGAAAGTCAACGGTAGCTTGATGGGGATAGCATTGAATCTATAAATTACTTTGGGCAGTATGGCCATTTTCACAATATTGATTCTTACTATCCATGAGCATGGAATGTTTCCATTTGTTTGTGTCCTCTCTGATTTCCTTAAGCAGTAGTTTGTAGTTCTCCTTGAAGAGGTCCTTTACATCCCTTGTCAGTTGTATTCCATGGGCACATAGTGCTACAAATTTCCCTCTAAACACTGCTTTGGCTGTGTCCCAGACATTCTGGTACATTGTGTTTTTGTTCTCACGGTTTCAAAGAACTTATTTATCTCTGCCTTCATTTCGTCATTTACCCAGTAGTCATTCAGGAGCAGGTTGTTCAGTTTCCATGTAGTTGTGCAGTTTTCAGTGAGTTTCTTAATCCTGAGTTCTAATTTGATTGCACTGTGGTCTGAGAGACTGTTTGTTATGATTTCTGTTATTTTCCATTTGCTGAGGAGTGTTTTACTTCCAATTATGTGGTCAATTTTAGAGTAAGTGCGATGTGGTGCTAAGAAGAATGTACATTCTATTGATTTAGGGTGGAGAGTTCTATAGATGTTTATTAGGTCCACTTGGTCCAGTG